>NC_090399.1:16404143-17095344 GCF_036365525.1 Heterodontus francisci
TGAAAACAACCCTAGTCTATCCAGTCTTTCTTCATAGCTGAAATGCTCCAGCCCAGGCAACATCCTGGTGAATCTCCTCTGCACCCCTCTCCAGTGCAATCACATCCTTCCTATAGTGTGGTGCCCAGAACTGTACACAATACTCCAGCTGTGGTCTAACTAGCGTTTTATACAGCTCCATCATAACCTCCCTGCTCTTATATTCTATGCCTCGGCTAATAAAGGCAAGTATCCCATATGCCTTCCTAACCACCTTATCTCCCTGTGCTGCTGCCTTCAGTGATTGATGGACAAGTACACCAAGGTCCCTCTGACCCTCTGTACTTCCTAGGGTCCTACAATCCATTGTATATTCCTTGCCTTGTTAGTCCTCCCAAATACATCACCTCACGCTTCTCAGGATTCAATTACATTTGCCACTGCTCCGCCCATCTTCCTGTCCTGTAATCTAAGGCTTTCCTCTTCACTATTTATGACACACCAATTTTCGTGTCATCTGTGAACTTACTGATCATACCTCCTATATTCACGTCTAATCATTAATGTACACTACAAACAGCAAGGGTCCCAGCACAATCCCTGCAGGTCACAGGCTTCCACTCGCAAAAACAGCCCTTGACCATCACCCTCTGCCTCCTGCCACTGAGCAATTTTGATCCAATTTGCCAAATTGCCCTGGATCCCATCGGCTCTTACCTTCTTGACCAATCTCCCATGCAGGACCTTGTCAAAAGCCTTACTGAAGTCCATGTAGACTACATCAACTGCTTTAACCTCATCTACACATCAAGTTACCTCATTGAAAAATTCAAATTTGTTAGACATGATCTTCCCCTGACAAAACCATGCTGACTATCCTTGATTAATCCTTTCCTCTCCAAGTGAGATTGACCCTGTCCCTCAGAATTTTTTCCAGTAGATTCCCTACCACTGATGTGAGAGAGACGGGGGACAGAGAGAGAGAGAGAGAGAGTGGGGGCTCGGAGAGAGAAAGAGATGGGGGACAGAGAGAGAGGAGACAGTGGGGGACAGAGAGGAGAGTGGGACTCAGAGAGAGAAAAGAGAGGGACTGAGAGAGCGGGGCACAGAGAGGGGGGGGGAACAGAGAGAGGGAGGGGGTGACAGAGTGAGAGGGGACAGAGCGAGAGGGAATGGGCAACAGAGAGAAAGAGGAGAGAGTGAGAGATTGGGCGACAGAGCGAGGGGGACAGACAGAGAGAGAGGAGGAGGACGGACTGGGGTGGGGGAGGTATGGACAGGGAGAGAGTGGGGACAGACGGAGAGAGAGATGGCGACAGAAAGAGAGAAAGATGGGGACAGAGGAAGAGATGGGACAGAGAGAGAGTCGGGCACGGTGGGGGGGTGGGGGACAGAGAGGAGGGAAGACGGAGAGACAGGGACAAAGACGGGGAGAGAGGGAGGTCAGGGGAGAGAGGGGGTTCAGGCAGGGGAGAGAGAGAGCGGAAGGGAACAGAGAGAGGGCAATAGAGAGAGAGGGGGAGAGGGGCACGGAGAGGTGGGACAGGGAGAGAGAGCAGGACGGGGGGGGGAACAGAGATAGAGTCGGGACACAGCGAGAGGGAGAGGACAGAAAAAGAGAGAGGGAGGGGACCAAAGGGAGAGAGAGGGAGGGGACAGCGAGAGAGGGATGGTGGGGTCAGCGAGAGAGAGAGGGACGGCGGGACAGATAGAGAGGAGGGAGTGACACACACACAGGGACACAGTCACACACACACAGAGGGAGGGTCATACACAGGCAGGGACAAATACACACACACACACACAGAGGAGGAACAGTCCACACAGAGGGAGGGACGCACACACCCCTCCAGAGGGAGGGGACACACCCTCCCACACGGACACCCTCTCCCCCCCCCCCCCACACAGACACACCCCCCCACACAGACGCACACACACACAGAGGAGGGACACACACACACACACACAGAAGGGGACACACACGCACACACAGAAGGGGGGACACACCCACACACACCCACACACACACACACCCACACACACAATCACACACGCACACACAGAAGGGGGCACACACCCACCCACATGCGCACGCACACACAGAGACGGGGAGACACACACACACACACAGAAGGGGGGACATATCTACACACAACACCACACACAAGGGACAAACCCCCCCACACACACACACACACACAGAAGGGACACACACACACACACACACACAGAAGGGGGGAAACACACACACACACACACACACACACAGAAGGGGGGACATATCCACACACAAACACACAGAAGGGGGACACACCCACACACGCACACATACAGAAGGGGGGACACACCCACACACACACACACACACACACACACACATACAGAAGGGGGGACACATCCACACACAAACACACAGAAGGGGGACACACCCACACACACACACACACACACACACACAGAAAGGGGGACACACCCACACACACACACAAGGGGGGACACACCCACACACACACACACAAACACACACACACACACAGAAGGGGGGACACACCCACACACACACACAGAAGGGGGGACACACCCACACATACACACACACAGAAGGGACACACCCACACTCACACACAGAAGGGGGGACACACACAAGGGGGACACACCCACACACACTCACACAGAAGGGGGGAAACACACACACACATACACACACACAGAAGGGGGGACACATCCACACACACAAACACAGAAGGGACACACACACACACAGAAGGGGGGACACACCCACACACACACACACAGAAGGGACACACACACAGAAGGGGGGACACACCCACACACACACACACAGAAGGGACACACACACAGAAGGGGGGACACACCCCACACACACACACACAGAAGGGACACACACACAGAAGGGACACACACACAGAAGGGGGGACACACCCACACACAACACACAGAATGGGGACACACCCACACACACACAGAAGGGACACGCCCACACACACACACAGAAGGGGGGACACATACACACACACACACACACACACACACCACAGAAGGGACACACCCACACACACACACAGAAGGGGGGACACACCCACACACAGAAGGGACACACACACAGAAGGGGGGGACACACCCACACACACAGAAGGGACACATACACAGAAGGGGGGACACACCCACACACACAGAAGGGACACACCCACACACACACACAGAAGGGGGACCACCCACACACACACACACACAGAAGGGACACACACACAGAAGGGGGGGCACACCCCCACACACACAGAAGGGACACATACACAGAAGGGGGGACACACCCACACACACAGAAGGGACACACCCACACACACACACAGAAGGGTGGACACACCCACATACACACACACAGAAGGGTGGAAACACTCACACAGACACACGCACACACACAGAAGGGGGGAAACACTCACACAGACACACACACACACACACTGAAGGGGGAAACACACACATACACAGAAGGGGGGACACACCCACACACATACACAGAAGGGGACACACACACACACGGGGGGACACACCCCACACAAACACACACCCACACACAGAAGGGGACACACACACACACACACACACACACACACACAGAAGGGGGGACACACACACACACACACACAGAAGGGACACGCACACAGAAGGGGGACACACCCACATACACGCACACAGAAGGGGGGAAACACACACAGGCACACACACACACACAGAAGGGGGGAAACACTCACACAGACACACACACACACACGCACACAGACACACACACACACTGAAGGGGGGAAACACACACATACACAGAAGGGGGGACACATCCACACGCCCACACACATACACAGAAGGGGACACACACACACACACACACACACACACAAGGGGGGACACACACACACAAACATACACACACACAGAAGGGGACACACACACACACACACAGAAGGGGGGACACACACACACACAGAAGGGGGGAAACACTCACACACACACACACACACACACAGACACACACACACACAGACACACACACAGAAGGGGGGGACACACCCACACACACACATCAGAAGGGGACACACACACACAGAAGGGGGGACACACCCACGCAGACAGACACACACACACACACGCACAGATGGGGGGACACAACCCACACACACACATCAGAAGGGGACACGCAGACACACACACACAGAAGGGGAGACACACCCACACACACACAGAAGGGGGACACACCCACACACACACACACACCCCACACACACACACAGAAAGGGGGCACACACACAACACCCACACACACACAGAAGGGGACACACACACACACAGAGAAGGGGACACACACACCACACACACAGAAGGGGACACACGCACACACACACACACAGGAGGGGGGGACACATCCACACACACAGAGGAGGGGGGACACACCCACACACAAACACAGAAGGGGGGACACACCCACACACATACACAGAAGGGGACACACACACACACACACACACGGGGGGGACACACCCACACAAACACACACCCACACACAGAAGGGGACACACACACACACACACACAGAAGGGGGACACACCCACACACACACACACAGAAGGGACACGCACACAGAAGGGGGGACACACCCACATACACGCACACAGAAGGGGGAAACACTCACAGACACACACACACACACAGAAGGGGGGAAACACTCACACAGACACACACACACTGAAGGGGGGAAACACACACATACACAGAAGGGGGGGCACACCCACACACATACACAGAAGGGGACACACACACACACACACACACACACACACGGGGGGACACACACACACAAACATACACACACACAGAAGGGGACGGACACACACACACACAGAAGGGGGGACACACACACACACAGAAGGGGGGAAACACTCTCTCACACACACAGACACACACACACACACACGCACAAATGGGGGGACACACCCACACACACATCAGAAGGGGACACGCAGTCACACACACACAGAAGGGGAGACACACCACACACACACAGAAGGGGGACACCACCCACACACACACACCCACAAACTCACACAGAAAGGGGGGCACACACACACACACACAGAAGGGGACACACACACACACACACACACAGAAGGGGACACACACGCACACACACACACACAGGAGGGGGGATACACCCACACACACAGAGGAGGGGGGACACACCCACACACAAACACAGAAGGGGGGACACACCCACACCCACACAGCCACAGAAGGGGGGGACACGCCCCCCCCCCCCACACACACACACACGCGCACACACACACACAGAAGAGGGGACACACCCACACCCACACCCACACACACACAAGGGGACACACTCACACACAAGGGGACACACACACGCACAAGGGACACACACACACACACACAAGGGGACACACACACACACACACACACCCATACACACACACACACACACACACACACAAGGGGACACACACACACACACACGCACACACAGAAGGGAGGACACACCCACTCACTCCCACACACACACGCACACACAGAAGGGAGGACACACCCACTCACTCCCACACACACACACACACAAGGGGGGACACACCACACACCCACGCACACACACACCCACCCACACACCCAACTACACACACACCCACACACCCACACACACACACCCACACACGCACACACACACACCCACCCACATACACCCACCCACACACACACCCACACCCACTCACACCCACACCCACTTCACAACACACACACCCCACACGCACGCACACACACCCACCCACACACACACCCACACACACACACACACACACACACACACACAGAAGAGGACACACACACACACACACACGGGGGACACACCCACACAAACACACACCCACACACAGAAGGGGACACACACACACACACACACAGAAGGGGGGACACACCTACACACACACACACCCACCCACACACCCAACTACACACACACCCAACTACACACACACCCACACACACCCACCCACACACACACACCCACACACACACACCCACACATACACACGCACACACACACACCCACCCACATACACCCACCCACACACACACCCACACCCACTCACACACACACCCACACACACACACACACACACACACACACACACACAGAAGGGGACACACACACACACACACACGGGGGACACACCCACACAAACACACACCCACACACAGAAGGGGACACACACACACACACACAGAAGGGGGGACACACCTACACACACACACACACACACACACACCACACACAGAAGGGACACGCACACAGAAGGGGGGACACACCCACATACACGCACACAGAAGGGGGGAAACACTCACACAGACACACACACACACAGACACACACACACACTGAAGGGGGGAAACACACACATACACAGAAGGGGGGACACACCCACACACCCACACACATACACAGAAGGGGACACACACACACACACGGGAGGGGGACACACACACACAAACATAACACACACACAGAAGGGGACGGACACACACACACACAGAAGGGGGACACACACACACACAGAAGGGGGGAAAACACTCTCTCACACACACACACACACACACACACACACACACACAGACACACACTCAGAAGGGGGACACACCCACACACACACACATCAGAAGGGGACACACACACACAGAAGGGGGGACACACCCACGCAGACAGACACACACACACACACACACACGCACAGATGGGGGGACACACCCACACACACATCAGAAGGGACACGCAGCCACACACACACAGAAGGGGAGACACACCCCACACACACACAGAAGGGGGACACACCCCACACACACACACCCACACACCACACACAGAAAGGGGCACACACACACACACACAGAAGGGACACACACACACACACAGAAGGGGACACACACACACACACACAGAAGGGGACACACACACACGCACACACACACACACACACAGGAGGGGGGACACACCCACACACACAGAGGTGGGGGGACACACCCACACACAAACACAGAAGGGGGGACACACCCACACCCACACAGACACAGAAGGGGGGACACGCCCCCCCCCCCACACACACACACACACACACGCACACACACACACACAGAAGAGGGGACACACCCACACCCACACACACACAAGGGGACACACTCACGCACAAGGGGGGACACACACACACAAGCGGACACACACACGCACAAGGGGAGACACACACGCACAAGGGGACACACACACACACACACAAGGGGACACACACACCCATCACACACACACACACAAGGGGACACACACACACACGCACACACAGAAGGGAGGACACACCCACTCACTCCCACACACACACGCACAAACAGAAGGGAGGACACACCCACTCACTCCCACACACACACACAAGGGGGGACACACCCACGCACACACACACCCACCCACACACCCAACTACACACACACCCAACTACACACACACCCAACTACACACACACACACCCACACACACACACACCCACACACACACGCACACACACGCACCCACCCACATACACCCACCCACACACACACCCACACACACACACACACACACACACACACACACACACACACACACACACACCCACCCACACACCAACACACACCCACGCATTCACGCACCCTCACACCTCACACCCACACACACACACACACACACCCACACACACCCACGCACACAAGGGGACACACACACACACGCAACACAGAAGGGAGGACACACCCACTCACTCCCACACACACACGCACAAACAGAAGGGAGGACACACCCACTCACTCCCACACACACACACAAGGGGGGGGACACACCACGCACACACACACCCACGCACACACACACCCACCCACACACCCAACTACACGACACACCCAACCTACACACACGACCCAACTACACACACGACACACACACACACACACCACACGCACACACGCACACACACACACACACACACACACGCACACACACAACACACCCACCCACATACACCCACCCACACACACACCCACGACACACCCACACACACACACACACAACACACACACACACACCCCACCCACCTACACACCAACACACACCCACGCACCCTCACACCCTCACACCCACACACACACACACCCACCCACCCACACGACCCACCCACCCAACACACGCACCCACACCCACCCACCACACACCCACACCACACACACACCCACCCACACACCCACCCACGCACCACACCTACCACCCCACACACACACCCACACACAACGCACACACACACACACCACATCCACACACACCCACATCCACACCACCCACATCCACACACACCCACATCCACACACACCCACACACACACGCACACACACACCCACCCACGCACACACACCCACACACACACCCACCACACACACACCCACCCACACACCCACCCACACACCCACACCCCCCCACACAGACCCACCCACACGACCCACACACACACACACACACACACGACACACACACACACACACACACCCACACACCCACCCACCCACCCACACACACACCACAACACCCACCCACACACACACCCACACACCCACACACCCACACCCCACCCCACACACCCACCCCCACACCCACCCCCACACACACCCACACACCCACCCACACACACACCCACACACCCCCACCCACACACACACCCACACACACACACACCCCCACACACAACCACACACAACCACACACCCCCACACACACTCACACCCACACCCACACACACACCCACACACACCCTCACACACACCCACACACACACCCACACACACACCCACACACACTCCACACCCACACCCACACACACCCACACACACACCCACACCCCACACACACCCACACACACCCACCCCACACACCCACACCCACACCCACCCACCCACACACCCACCCACACACCCACCACACACCGCCACACACCCACACACACCACCCACACCACACCAACACACACACCACACACCACCCACACCCACACCACACCCACACACACACACACACACCCACACACACACACACACCCACACACACACACCCCCACACACACCCCACACACACCCACACACACTCACACCCACTCACACCCCACTCACACCCACACCCCACACACACCCAACACAACCCCACACACACCCACACACACCAACACACTCACATCCACACCCACACACACACCCACACACACCCCACACACACACCCACACACACACCCACACACACACCCACACACACTCACACCCACACACACACCCACACCCACTCCACACCCACACCCGCACACACCCACACACACTCACTCCACCCACACACACACACACACACACACACACACACACAGAGGGAGGGACACATACGGAGGCAGGGACACACTCTTACACGGAGGGACACACACACACAGGGGGAGGGACACACGCACACGGAGGGACACACACACACGAGAGAGGGAGGGACACACACACGAGAGAGGGAGGGACACACACACGAGAGAGGGAGGCACATACCTGCACATGAGAGGGAGGGACACACCTGCACATGAGAGGGAGGGACACACACACCGAGGGAGGGACACATACGCACACATGAGAGGGAGGGACACACACACACATGCATACAGGGAGGTAGGGACACACGCACACACGGAGGGACACGCACACGCATAGAGGGAGGGACACGCACGCTGGGAGGGAGGGACACGGACACGCACATAGGGAGGGACATAGACACAGGGAGGGAGGGTCACGCACACAGGGAGGGACACAGAGCGAGAGAAAGAGGTGACAGAGAGAGAGAGGGGGCTTTGGGGGGGGGCAGAGTGAGAAGGAGGGTAGGGGAACAGGGAGAGAGAGAGAGACAGGACAGAGAAAGTGAGGTGGACAGAGTGAAAGAGAGCCACTCAGAGAGAGAGAGAGGGATGATGAGAAAGAGGAGGAGAGAGGGAGGCACAGAGAGAGGAAGAGAGAGAGCAAGGAACAGAGAGAGAGAGGGAGGGACTCAGAGAAAGAGGGACTCAGAGAGGGATGACAAAGGGAGGACAGAGAGGCGGGGGAACAGCGAGAAAGTGAGACAGACACGGGGGGTGGGTACAGAGAGAGAGAGATACAGGGGGACAGAGAGAGAGAGAGAGAGAGGAGGACACAGAGCGGGGGACAGAGAGCAAGAGATTGGGGAGGACAAAAAGTGACTGAGGTAAACAGAGAGGGCACAGGGGGAGAGGAGGACAGAGAGGGGGGTGCCAGAGAGAGAGGGGATGTGAAATGGTGAGAGAGAGAGAGAAGAGAGGTACAGAGAGAGGGAGATGGGGGACAGAGAGAAGGGGAACAAAGTTGGAGAGAGAAGGGGGAAGCGACGGGAGGCATAGAGGGAGAGGGATGAGGGCACAGAGAGATAGAGGGATGAGGGCTCAGAGAGGGAGAGAGATGAGGGCACAGAGAGGGAGAGAGATGAGGGCACAGAGGGAGAGAGATGCGGGCACACAGAGAGGGAGAGATGAGGGCACAGAGAGAGAGAGAGAGATGAGGGCACAGAGAGAGAGAGAGAGATGAGGGCAGAGAGAGAGAGAGAGAGATGAGGGCACAGAGAGAGAGAGAGAGATGAGGGCACAGAGAGAGCGATAGATGAGGGCACAGAGAGTGAGAAATGAGGGTAGAGAATGAGGGAAAGAGATGAGGGCACAGAGAGAGAGAGAGAGATGAGGGCACAGAGAGAGAGAGATGGTGACACAGTGAGAGAGAGAGATGGTGGGACAGAGAGGGATGAGGGCACAGAGAGAGAGAGAGATGAGGGCACAGAGAGGGAGAGAGATGAGGGCACAGAGAGGGAGAGAGATGAGGGCACAGAGAGGGAGAGAGATGAGGGCACAGAGAGGGAGAGAGATGATGGCACAGAGAGGGAGAGAGATGATGGCACAGAGAGGGAGAGAGATGAGGGCACACAGAGGGAGAGAGATGAGGGCACAGAGAGATAGAGAGATGAGGGCACAGAGAGGGAGAGAGATGAGGGCACAGAGAGGGAGAGAGATGAGGGCACAGAGAGGGAGAGAGATGAGGCCACAGAGAGGGAGAGAGATGAGGCCACAGAGAGGGAGAGAGATGAGGGCACTGAGAGAGAGATGGGGTCTCAGAGAGAGGTGGTGGCACAGTGAGAGAGAGAGAGATGAGGGCACAGAGAGGAAGCGAGATGAGGGCACAGAGAGGAAGCAAGATGAGGGCACAGAGAGGGCGCGAGATGAGGGCGCAGAGATGGAGAGAGATGAGTGCACAGAGAAGGCCGATGGTGGCACACAGAGCGTGAGATGAGGGCACAGAGAGAGGCGGATGGTGGCACAGAAAGCGTGATATGGGGACACAGAGAGAGCACGAGATGGGGGCACCGGGAGAGTGCGAGATGGGAGCACAGAGAGAGAGATGGGGATACCGAGAGAGAGAGAGATGGGGGCACATAGAGAGACGGTGGCACATAGAAAGAGAGATGTTGGCGCAGTGAGAGAGAGAGATGAGGGCACAGAGAGGGAGCGAGATGAGGGCACAGAGACGGAGCGAGATGAGGACACAGAGAGAGAGTGATGAGGGCACAGAAGGGGAGATGGCACAGAGAGAGAGAGAGATGGGGGCACACAGAGAGAGAGAGATGGGGGCTCAGAGAGAGATGGTGGCACAGAGAGAGAGAGGTTGTGGCACAGTGAGAGAGAGAGATGAGGGCACCGAGAGGGAGCGAGATGAGGACACTGAGAGGGAGCGAGATGAGGGCACCGGGAGAGCGCGAGATGGGGGCACAGAGGGATAAATGGTGGCGCATAGAAAGAGAGATGGTGGCACAGTGAGAGCGCGAGATGGGGGCACAGAGAGAGCGCGAGATGGGGGCACACAGAGAGCGCGAGGTGGGGGCACAGAGGAAGCGCGGGAAGGGGGCACAGAGAGAGCGCGAGATGGGGGCACAGAGAGAGCGCGAGATGGGGGCACAGGGAGAGCACGAGACGGGGGCACAGGGAGAGCACGAGACGGGGGCACATAGAGAGAGAGAGATCGGGGCACCGAGAGAGAGAGATCGGGGCACAGAGAGAGGGAGATCGGGGCACAGAGAGAGACATGAGGGCGCA
Source organism: Heterodontus francisci (assembly GCF_036365525.1). Classification (NCBI taxonomy): domain Eukaryota; kingdom Metazoa; phylum Chordata; class Chondrichthyes; order Heterodontiformes; family Heterodontidae; genus Heterodontus; species Heterodontus francisci. Next base: position 16,416,377 of record NC_090399.1, read on the forward strand.
GAGAGGGAGGGAGATGAGGGCACAGAGAGAGGCGGATTGTGCCACAGAGAGCGCGTGAGATGGGGGTACAGAGAGAGAAATGGGAGTACAGACAGAGAGAGAGATGAGGGCACAGAGAGGGAGCGAGATGAGGGCACAGAGAAGTAGTGAGATGGGGGCACAGAAAGAGCGCGAGGTGGAGGGCACAGAGAAAGATGGGGGCACAGAGAAAGATGGGGGCACAGAGAGAGATGGGGGTACAGAGACAGATGGTGGCACAGAGTGGGATCGATGAGGGCACAGAAAGGGAGAGAGGTGGTGGCACAGAGAGGGAGAGAGATGAGGGCACAGAGAGAATGTGAGATGGGGGTACAGGGAGGGAGAGATGGGGTTACAGAGAGAGAGATGGGGGTGCAGAGAGTGAGAGCGCTGGGGGTACAGAGAGTGCGATGTGGGGTACAGAGAGAGAGTGCGATGTGGGGTACAGAGAGAGAGAGCGATGTGGGGTACAGAGAGAGAGCGATGTGGGGTACAGAGAGAGAGCGATGTGGGGTACAGAGAGAGAGATGGGGGTACAGAGTGAGAGAGAGGTGGGGGTACAGAGAGAGAGAGAGATGGGGGTACAGGGAGAGAGCGATGGGGGTACAGAGAGAGAGAGAGATGGGGGTACAGAGAGAGAGATGGGAGTACAGAGAGAGAGAGAGATGGGGGTACAGAGAGAGAGTGAGATGGGGTTACAGAGAGAGAGTGAGATGGGGGCACAGAGAGAGAGAGAGATGGGGATACAGAGAGAGAGAGAGAAATGGGGGCACAGAGAGAGAGAGAGATGGGGGCACAGAGAGATAGATGGGGGCACAGAGAGAGAGTGAGATGGCGGCACAGAGAGAGATGGGGGCACAGAGAGAGAGAGAGATGGGGGTACAGAGAGAGAGAGAGAGAAATGGGGGTACAGAGAGAGAGAGAGAGAGATGGGGGCACAGAGAGAGAGAGAGATGAGGGCACAGAGAGGATGAGATGGGGGCACAGAGAGAGCGCAAGATGGAGGGCACAGAGGGAGAGAAAGAGATGGGGACAGAGAGAGAGATGGTGGCAAAGAGAGGGAGAGAGATGAGGGCACAGAGGGAGAGAGAGATGATGGCACAGAGAGTGCGAGATGGGGGCACAGAGAGAGCGCGAGATGGGGGCACAGGGAGCGCGAGATGGGGGCACAGAGAGAAAGAGAGATGAGGGCACAGAGGGAGAGTGAAAGATGAGGGCACAGAGAGAGTGAGAGATGAGGGCACAGAGAGAGAGATGAGGGCACAGAGAGAGATGGTGGCACAGTGAGAGAGAGAGAGAAGGTGGGACAGAGAGGGAGAGGGATGAGGGCACAGAGAGGGAGAGAGAGGAGGGCACAGAGAGGGAGGGAGATGAGGGCACAGAGAGGGAGAGAGATGAGGGCACAGAGAGGGAGAGAGATGAGGCCACAGAGAGGGAGAGAGATGAGGCCACAGAGAGGGAGAGAGATGAGGGCACTGAGAGAGAGATGGGGTCTCAGAGAGAGGTGGTGGCACAGTGAGAGAGAGAGAGATGAGGGCACAGAGAGGAAGCGAGATGAGGGCACAGAGAGGAAGCAAGATGAGGGCACAGAGAGGGCGCGAGATGAGGGCGCAGAGATGGAGAGAGATGAGTGCACAGAGAAGGCCGATGGTGGCACACAGAGCGTGAGATGAGGGCACAGAGAGAGGCGGATGGTGGCACTGAAAGCGTGATATGGGGACACAGAGAGAGCACGAGATGGGGGCACCGGGAGAGTGCGAGATGGGGGCACAGAGAGAGAGATGGGGATACCGAGAGAGAGAGGGAGATGGGGGCACATAGAGAGATGGTGGCACATAGAAAGAGAGATGGTGGCGCAGTGAGAGAGAGAGATGAGGGCACAGAGAGGGAGCGAGATGAGGGCACAGAGACGGAGCGAGATGAGGACACAGAGAGAGAGTGATGAGGGCACAGAAGGGGAGATGGCACAGAGAGAGAGAGAGATGGGGGCACACAGAGAGAGAGAGATGGGGGCTCAGAGAGAGATGGTGGCACAGAGAGAGAGAGGTTGTGGCACAGTGAGAGAGAGAGAGATGAGGGCACCGAGAGGGAGCGAGATGAGGACACCGAGAGGGAGCGAGATGAGGGCACCGGGAGAGCGCGAGATGGGGGCACAGAGGGAGAGATGGTGGCGCATAGAAAGAGAGATGGTGGCACAGTGAGAGCGCGAGATGGGGGCACAGAGAGAGCGCGAGATGGGGGCACACAGAGAGCGCGAGGTGGGGGCACAGAGGAAGCGCGGGAAGGGGGCACAGAGAGAGCGCGAGATGGGGGCACAGAGAGAGCGCGAGATGGGGGCACAGAGAGAGCGCGGGATGGGGGCACAGGGAGAGCACGAGACGGGGGCACAGGGAGAGCACGAGACGGGGGCACATAGAGAGAGAGAGAGAGAGATCGGGGCACCGAGAGAGAGAGATCGGGGCACAGAGAGAGGGAGATCGGGGCACAGAGAGAGACATGAGGGCGCAGAGAGGGAGGGAGATGAGGGCACAGAGAGAGGCGGATTGTGCCACAGAGAGCACGTGAGATGGGGGTACAGAGAGAGAAATGGGAGTACAGACAGAGAGAGAGATGATGGCACAGTGAGAGAGCGAGAGAGATGAGGGCACAGAGAGGGAGCGAGATGAGGGCACAGAGAAGTAGTGAGATGGGGGCACAGAAAGAGCGCGAGGTGGAGGGCACAGAGAAAGATGGGGGCACAGAGAAAGATGGGGGCACAGAGAGAGATGGGTGTACAGAGACATGGTGGCACAGAGTGGGATCGATGAGGGCACAGAAAGGGAGAGAGATGAGGGCACAGAGAGAATGTGAGATGGGCGTACAGGGAGGGAGAGATGGGGTTACAGAGAGAGAGATGGGGGTGCAGAGAGTGAGAGCGCTGGGGGTACAGAGAGTGCGATGTGGGGTACAGAGAGAGAGTGCGATGTGGGGTACAGAGAGAGAGAGCGATGTGGGGTACAGAGAGAGAGAGATGGGGGTACAGAGTGAGAGAGAGGTGGGGGTAGAGAGAGAGAGAGGTGGGGGTAGAGAGAGAGAGAGATGGGGGTACAGGGAGAGAGCGATGGGGGTACAGGGAGAGAGCGATGGGGGTACAGAGAGAGAGAGAGATGGGAGTACAGAGAGAGAGAGATGGGGGTACAGAGAGAGAGTGAGATGGGGTTACAGAGAGAGAGTGAGATGGGGGCACAGAGAGAGAGAGAGATGGGGATACAGAGAGAGAGAGAGAAATGGGGGTACAGAGAGAGAGAGATGGGGGCACAGAGAGAGAGAGAGATGGGGGTACAGAGAGAGAGAGAGAGAGAAATGGGGGTACAGAGAGAGAGAGAGAGATGGGGGTACAGAGAGAGAGAGATGGGGGCACAGAGAGAGAGAGAGAGATGGGGGCACAGAGAGAGAGAGAGAGATGAGGGCACAGAGAGGATGAGATGGGGGCACAGAGAGAGCGCAAGATGGAGGGCACAGAGGGAGAGAAAGAGATGGGGACAGAGAGAGAGATGGTGGCAAAGAGAGGGAGAGAGATGAGGGCACAGAGGGAGAGAGAGATGATGGCACAGAGAGTGCGAAATGGGGGCACAGGGAGCACGAGATGGGGGCACAGAGAGAAAGAGAGATGAGGGCACAGAGGGAGAGTGAAAGATGAGGGCACAGAGAGAGTGAGAGATGAGGGCACAGAGAGAGAGATGAGGGCACAGAGAGAGATGGTGGCACAGTGAGAGAGAGAGAGAAGGTGGGACAGAGAGGGAGAGGGATGAGGGCACAGAGAGGGAGAGAGAGTAGGGCACAGAGAGGGAGGGAGATGAGGGCACAGAGAGGGAGAGAGATGAGGGCACAGAGAGGGAGAGAGATGAGGGCACAGAGAGGGAGAGAGATGAGGGCACAAAGAGAGAGAGAGATGAGGGCACAGAGAGAGAGAGTGGGAGATGAGGGCACAGAGAGAAAGAGAGATGAGGGCACAGAGAGTGAGAGGTGAGGGCACAGAGAGAGAGAGATGGTGACAGTGAGAGAGAGAGATGGTGGGACAGAGAGGGAGAGGGATGAGGGCACAGAGAGATAGAGAGATGAGGGCGCAGAGAGGAGAGAGATGGGGGCACAGAGAGCGTGAGATGGAGGGCACAGAGGGAGAGAAAGATGGGGACAGAGAGAGAGATGGTGGCACAGAGAGAGAGGGAGATGGTGGCACAGAGAGGGAGAGAGATGAGGGCACAGAGAGGGAGAGAGAGGAGGGCACTGAGAGGGAGAGAGAGGAGGGCACAGAGATAGAGGGAGATGAGGGCACAGAGAGAGATGGGGGCAAAGAGAGAGAGATGGGGGCTCAGAGAGAGATGGTGGCACAGTGAGAGAGAGAGAGAGAGAGATGAGGGCACAGAGAAGAAGCCAGATGAGGGCGCAGTGATGGAAAGAGATGACCGCACAGAGAAGGCCGATGGTGGCACACAGAGTGTGAGATGAGGGCATAGAGAGAGGCGGATTGTGGCACAGAAAGCGTGAGATGGGGACACAGAGAGAGCACGAGATGGGGGCACTGGGAGAGCGCGAGATGGGGGCACTGAGAGAGAGATGGGGGTACCGAGAGAGAGGGATGGGGGCACATAGAGAGATGGTGGTACACAGAAAGAGAGATGGTGGCGCAGTGAGAGAGAGAGAGATGAGGGCACAGAGAGGGAGCGAGATGAGGGCACAGAGAGGGAGAGGTGAGGGCTCAGAGAGAGAGAGATGGGGGCACAGAGATAGAGAGAAATGGGGGTACAAAGAGAGAGAGAGATGGAGGCTCAGAGAAAGATGGTGGCACAGAGAGAGAGAGAGCTGAGGGCACCGAGAGGGAGCGAGTTAAGGGCACCGAGAGAGCGCGAGATAGGGGCACCGTGAGATATGGTGGCACATAGAAAGAGAGATGGTGGCACAGTGAGAGAGGGAGATGAGGGCACAGAGAGAGAGATGGTGGCACAGAGAGCGCGAAATGGGGGCACAGAGAGAGGCGGATTGTGACACAGAGCGCGTGAGATGGGGGTACAGAGAGAGTGATGGGAGTACAGACAGAGAGAGCGAGATGGTGGCACAGTGAGAGAAAGAGATGGCACAGTGAGAGAGACAGAGTTGAGGGCACAGAGAAGGAGCGAGATGAGGGCACAGAGAGGTAGTGAGATGAGGGCTCAGAGAGGACGAGATAGGGGCACAGAAAGAGCGTGAGGTGGAGGGCACAGAGAGAGATGGGGGCACAGAGACAGAGATGGTGGCACAGAGAGGGGGAGAGATTGTGGCACAGAGAGGGAGAGAGATGAGGGCACAGAAAGGGGGATGGTGGCAAAGAGAGCGAGATGGGGGCACAGGGAGAGTGAGATGGGGGCACAGAGAGAGTGAGAGATGGGGGTACAGAGAGAGAGAGAGATGGGGGTACAGAGAGTGAGAGAGCTGGGGGTACAGAGAGAGAGAGATGGGGGTACAGAGTGAGAGAGAGATGGGGGTACAGAGAGAGTGAGAGATGGGGGTACAGGGAGAGTGAGAGATGGGGGTACAGAGAGAGTGAGAGAATGGGGTACAGAGAGAGAGAGATGGGGGTACAGAGAGAGAGAGATGGGGGTACAGAGAGAGTGCGAGATGGGGGACATAGAGGGAGAGAAAGAGATGGGGAAATTGGGAGAGATGGTGGCACAGAGAGGGAGAGAGATGAGGGCACAGAGGGAGAGAGATGAGGGCACAGACAGTGAGAGAGATGAGGGCACAGAGAAGGAGAGAGATGAGGGCGCAGAGAGAGAGTGAGAGATGAGGGCACAGAGAGAGAGAGAGATGAGGGCACAGAGAGAGAGAGATGAGGGCACAGAGAGAGAGATAAGGCACAGAGAGAGAGAGATGAGGGCACAGAGAGAGAGATGGTGACACTGAGAGAGAGATGATGGGACAGAGAGGGAGAGGGATGAGGGCACAGAGAGCACGAGATGTGGGCACAGAGAGAGATGGTGGCACATAGAAAGACAGATCATGGCACAGAGAGGGAGAGATGAAGGCCCAGAGAGAGAGTGATGAGGGCACAGAGAGAGGGAGATATGGCACAGAGAGAGAGCGATGGGGGTACAGAGAGAGAGATGGGGGTACAAAGTGAGAGAGAGAAGGGGGTACAAAGAGAGAGAGAGATGGGGTCTCAGAGAGAGATGGTGGCACAAAGAGAGAGAGATGGTGGCACAGAGAGAGAGGGTTTGTGGCACAGTGAGAGAGAGAGATGAGGGCACCGAGTGGGAGTGAGATGAGGGCACCGAGAGGGAGCGAGATGAGGGCACTGAGAGGGAGCGAGATGGGGTCTCGGAGAGGGAGAGACGGGGGCTCGGAGAGAGAGAGACGGGGGCTCAGAGAGGGAGCGAGATGAGGGTGCAGAGAGGGAGAGAGATGAGGGCGTAGAGATGGAGAGAGATGAGTGCACAGAGAAGGCCGATGGTGGCACACAGAGCTTGAGATGAGGGCACAGAGAGAGGCCGATGGTGGCACACAGAGCTTGAGATGGGGGCACCGGTGGAGCGCGAGATGGGGGCACCGGGAGAGCGCGAGATGGGGGTACCGAGAGAGAGATGGGGGCACAGAGAGGGAGATGGTGGCACATACAAAGAGAGATGGTGGCACAGTGAGAGAGAGAGATGAGGGTACAGAGAGGAAGCAAGATGAGGGCACAGAGAGGGAGAGATGAGGGCACAGAGAGGAAGATAAGGGCACAGAGAGGGAGCGAGATGAGGGCACAGAGTGGAAGATGAGGGCACAGAGAGAGAGGGAGATGAGGGCACAGAGAGAGGGAGATGAGGGCCTAGAGAGGGAGATGGGGGCTCAGATAGAGAGATGGTGGCACAGAGTAAGATAGATTGTGGCACAGTGAGAGAGGGAGCGAGATGGGGGCACAGAGAGGGAGCCAGATGAGGGTACAGAGAGGGTGAGAGATAAGGGCACAGAGAGTGCTCGAGATGGAGGGCAGAGTGCGAGGGATGGGAGGGCAGAGTGCGAGAGATGGGAGGGCAGAGTGCGAGAGATGGGAGTGCAGAGAGCGAGAGATGGTGGCACAGAGAGGGAGAGAGGTGAGGGCACAGAGAGTGCGCGAGATGGAGGGCAGAGAGAGAGATGGTGGCACAGAGAGGGAGCGAGATGAGGGCACAGAGAGGGAGCGAGATGAGGCCACAGAGAGGGAGCGAGATGAGGCCACAGAGAGGGAGCGAGATGAGTCCACAGAGAGGGAGCGAGATGAGGGTACAGAGAGGGAGAGAGATGAGGGCACAGAGAAAGAGAGATGGTGGCACAATGAGAGAGAGATGGCACGGTGAGAGAGAGAGAGATGTGGCACAGTGAGAGAGGGAGAGGGATGAACAAAGAACAAGAACAAAGATAATTACAGCACAGGAACAGGCCCTTCGGCCCTCCAAGCCTGCGCCGATCCAGATCCTCTCTCTAAACATGTCGCCTATTTTCTAAGGTTCTGTATCTCTTTTCTTCCTGCCCATTCATGTATCTGTCTAGATACATCTTAAAAGACTCCATCGTGCCCGCATCTACCACCTCCGCTGGCAATGCGTTCCAGGTGCCCACCACCCTCTGCGTAAAGAACTTTCCACGCATATCTCCCCTAAACTTTTCCCCTTTCACTTTGAACTCGTGTCCTCTAGTAATTGAAACCCCCACTCTGGGAAAAAGCTTCTTGCTATCCACCCTGTCTATACCTCTCATGATTTTGTACACCTCAATCAGGTCCCCCCTCAACCTCCGTCTTTCTAATGAAAATAATCCTAATCTGCTCAACCTCTCTTCATAGCTAGCGCCCTCCATACCAGGCAACATCCTGGTGAACCTCCTCTGCACCCTCTCCAAAGCATCCACATCCTTTTGATAATGTGGCGACCAGAACTGTACGCAGTATTCCAAATGTGGCCGAACCAAAGTCCTATACAACTGTAACATGACCTGCCAACTCTTGTACTCAATGCCCCGTCCGATGAAGGAAAGCATGCCGTATGCCTTCTTGACCACTCTATTTACCTGCGTTGCCACCTTCAGGGAACAGTGGACCTGAACACCCAAATCTCTCTGGACATCAATTTTCCCCAGGACTTTTCCATTTACTGTATAGTTCACTCTTGAATTGGATCTTCCAAAATGCATCACCTCGCATTTGCCCTGATTGAACTCCATCTGCCATTTCTCTGCCCAACTCTCCAATCTATCTATATTCTGCTGTATTCTCTGACAGTCCCCTTCACTATCTGCTACTCCACCAATCTTAGTGTCGTCTGCAAATTTGCTAATCAGTCCACCTATACTTTCCTCCAAATCATTAATGTATATCACAAACAACAGTGGTCCCAGCACGGATCCCTGTGGAACACCACTGGTCACACGTCTCCATTTTGAGAAACTCCCTTCTACTGCTACTCTCTGTCTCCTGTTGCCCAGCCAGTTCTTTATCCATCTAGCTAGTACACCTTGGACCCCAAGCGCCTTCACTTTCTCCATCAGCCTGCCATGGGGAACCTTATCAAACGCCTTACTGAAGTCCATGTATATGACATCGACAGCCCTTCCGTCATCAATCAACTTTGTCACTTCCTCAAAGAATTCTATTAAGTTGGTAATTCTATTGAGGGCACAGAGGGCAAGGGATGAGGGCACAGAGAGGGAGCGAGATGAGGGCACAGAGAGGGAGCGAGATGAGGGCACAGAGAGGGAGCGAGATGAGGGCACAGAGAGGTAGAGAGATGAGGGCACAGAGAGGGAGAGAGAGATGGGAGTACATACAGAGAGAGAGAGATGGTGGCACAGTGAGAGAAAGAGATGGCACAGTGAGAGAGAGAGATGAGGGCACAGAGAAGGAGCGAGATGAGGGCACAGAGAGGGAGCGAGATGCGGGCTCAGAGAGGTAGTCAGATGAGCGCTCAGAGAGGGCGAGATGGGGGCACAGAAAGAGCGCGAGGTGGATGGCACAGAGAGAGATGGGGGCACAGAGAAAGAGATGGCACAGAGAGGGGGAGCGATGAGGGCACAGAGAGGGAGCGAGATGCGGGCTCAGAGAGGTAGTGAGATGAGCGCTCAGAGAGGGCGAGATGGGGGCACAGAAAGAGCGCGAGGTGGATGGCACAGAGAGAGATGGGGGCACAGAGAGAGAGATGGCACAGAGAGGGGGAGCGATGAGGGCACAGAGAGGGAGAGCGATGAGGGCACAGAGAGGGAGAGAGATGAGGGCACAGAGAGCGTGCGAGATGGGGGCACAGAGAGAGCGCGAGATGGGGGCACAGACAGAGCGCGCGATGGGGGCACAGAGAGAGCGCGAGATGGGGGCACAGAGAGAGCGCGAGATGGGGGCACTGAGAGAGCGCGAGATGGGGGCACAGAGAGAGAGATGGTGGCACAGAGAGAGAGAGATGAGTGCATAGAGAGGGAGAGAGATGAGTGCATAGAGAGGGAGAGAGATGAGGGCACAGAGAGAGACGGATTGTGACACAGAGAGCGCATGAGATGGGGGTACAGAGAGAGAGATGGGAGTACAGACAGAGAGAGAGAGATGGGGCACAGTGAGAGAAAGAGATGGCACAGTGAGAGAGAGATGAGGGCACAGAGAAGGAGCGAGATGAGGGCACAGAGAAGGAGCGAGATGAGGGCACAGAGAGGGAGTGAGATGAGGGCACAGAGAGGTAGTGAGATGATGGCTCAGAGAGGGTGAGATGGGGGCACAGAAAGAGCGTGAGGTGGAGGGCACCGAGAGAGATGGAGGCACTGAGAGAGAGATGGCACAGAGAGGGGGAGAGATGGTGGCACAGAGAGGGGGAGCGATGAGGGCACAGAGAGGGAGAGAGATTAGGGCACATAGAGGGGGATGGTGGCAAAGAGAGCGTGAGATGGGGGCACAGAGAGAGTGAGAGATGGGGGTGCCGAGAGAAAAAGAAATGGGGGTGCCGAGAGAGAGAGAGATGGGGGTACAGAGAGTGAGAGAGCTGGGGGTACAGCGAGAGAGAGATGGGGGTACAGAGAGAGCGCGAGATGGAGGGCAGAGAGAGAGAGATGGGAGTACAGACAGAGAGGGAGAGAGATGGTGGCACAGAGAGAGATGGTGGCACAGTGAGAGAGAGAGAAATGAGGGCACAGAGAAGGAGCGAGATGAGGTGACCGAGAGGGAGCGAGATGAGGGCACCGGGCGAGCGCGCGATGAAGGCACAGAGAGAGATGGTGGCACATTGAAAGAGAGATGGTGGCACAGAGAGGGAGCGAGATGAGGGCACAGAGAGAGGAAGATGAGGGCACAGAGAGGGAGCGAGATGAGGACACAGAGCGCGCGAGATGGGGGCACAGGGAGAGCGCGAGATGGCACAGAGAGAGCACGAGATGGAGGGCACAGAGAGGACGAGATGAGGGCGCAGAGAGGGAGAGAGATGAGCGCGCAGAGAGGGAGAGAGATGAGGGCGCAGAGAGGGAGGGAGATGAGGGCACAGAGAGAGGCGGATGGTGGCACAGAGAGCGTGTGGGATGGTGGCAGAGAGAGAGATGGGAGTACAGACAGAGAAAGAGATGGTGGCACAGAGAGAGATGGTGGCACAGTGAGAAAGAGAGATGGCACAATGAGAGAGAGAGATGAGGGCACAGAGAAGGAGCGAGATGAGGGCGCAGAGAGGGAGAGAGATGAGGGCGCAGAGAGGGAGTGAGATGAGGCCACAGAGAGAGGCGGATGGTGGCACACAGAGCGCGTGAGATGGGGGCACAGAGAGAGATGGGAGTACAGACAGAGAGGGCGAGAGATGGTGGCACAGAGAGAGATCGTGGCACAGTGAGAGAAAGCGAGATGGCACAGTGAGAGAGAGAGTGATGAGGGCACAGAGAGGGAGCGAGATGAGGGCACAGAGGGCGAGATGGGGGCACAGAAAGAGTACGAGGTGGAGGGCACGGAGAGAGAGATGGGGGCACCGAGACAAAGATGGTGGCACAGAGAGAGATGGTACAGTGAGAGAGAGAGATGAGGGCACAGAGAGGGAGCGAGATGAGGGCACCGAGAGGGAGCGAGATGAGGGCACCGGGAGAGAGCGAGATGGGGGAACAGAGAGAGAGATGGTGGCACATGGAAAGAGAGATGGTGGCACAGTGAGTGAGAGAGATGAAGGAGCGAGATGAAGGCACAGAGAGAGTGCGAGATGGGGGCACAGAGAGGGCGCAAGATAGTGGCACTGGGAGAGCGAGAGTTCATGGCACTGGGAGAGCGCAAGATGGGGGCACAGGGAGAGCGCGAGATGGTGGCACAGAGAGAGCGAGATGAGTGCACAGAGATGGAGAAAAATGAGGGCGCAGAGAGGGAGAGAGATGAGGGCGCAGAGAGGGAGGGAGATGAGGGCACACAGAGAGGCGGATGGTGGCACATAGAGCGCGTGAGATGGTGGCACATGGAGAGAGATGGGAGTACAGACACAGAGTGAGATGGTGGCACAGAAATAGAGAGATGGCACAGTGAGAGAGAGAGAGAGATGAGGGCACAGAGAAGGAGCGAGATGAGGGCACAAAGTGAGAGTAAGATGAGGGCACAGAGAGGGAGCGAGATGAGTGCACAGAGAGGGGGAGAGATGAGGGCGCAGAGAGGGAGCGAGATGAGTGCACAGAGAGGGAGAAAGATGGTGGCACAGAGAGAGGTGGTAGCACAGTGAGAGAAAGCGAGGTGGAGGGCACAGAGAGTGAGTTGGGGGCACAGAGAGGGAGCGAGTTGAGGGCACAGAGAGGGAGCGAGATGAGGGCACCGGGAGAGCGCGAGATGGGGGCACAGAGAGCGAGATGGTGGCACATGGAAAGAGAGATGGCACAGTGAGAGAGAGAGTTGAGGGCGCAGAGAGGGAGCGAGATGAGGGCGCAGAGAGAGATGAGGGCGCAGAGAGGGAGGGATTTGAGGGCACAGAGAGAGGTGGATGGTGGCACATGGAAAGAGAGATGGTGGCACAGTGAGAGAGAGAGATGAAGGAGCGAGATGAAGGCACAGAGAGGGAGCAAGATGGGGGCACAGAGAGAGTGCGAGATCGGGGCACAGAGAGGGCGCAAGATGGTGGCACTGGGAAAGCGAGAGTTCATGGCACTGGGAGAGCGCAAGATGGGGGCACAGGGAGAGCGCGAGATGGTGGCACAGAGAGAGCGAGATGAGTGCACAGAGAGGGAGAGAGATGAAGGCGCAGAGAGGGAGAGAGATGAGGGCGCAGAGAGGGAGAGAGATGAGGGCACACAGAGAGGGAGAGAGATGAGGGCACAGAGAGGGAGGGAGATGAGGGCACACAGAGAGGCGGATGGTGGCACATAGAGCGCGTGAGATGGTGGCACATGGAGAGAGATGGGAGTACAGACACAGAGTGAGATGGTGGCACAGTGAGATAGAGAGATGGCACAGTGAGAGAGAGAGAGATGAGGGCACAGAGAAGGAGCGTGATGAGGGCACAGAGTGAGAGTAAGATGAGGGCACAGAGAGGGAGCGAGATGAGTGCACAGAGAGGGTGAGAGATGAGGGCGCAGAGAGGAGCGAGATGAGTGCACACAGAGGGAGAGAGATGAGGGCGCAGAGAGGGAGGGAGATGAGGGCACATCTAGAGGCAGATGGTGGCACAGAGAGCTCGTTAGGTGGGGGCACAGAGAGAGATGGGAGTACAGACAGAGAGTGAGAGAGAGGGTGGCACAGAGAGATGGTGGCACAGTGAGAGAAAGAGAGATGGCACAGTGAGAGAGAGATGAGGGCAAGAGAAGGAGCGAGATGAGGGCACAGAGAAGGAGCGAGATGAGGGCACAGAGAGGGAGCGAGATGAGGGCACAGAAGGCGAGATGGGGGCACAGAAAGAGCGCGAGGTGGAGGGCACAGAGAGATGGGGGCACCGAGATAAAGATGGTGGCACAGAGAGAGATGGTGGCACAGAGAGGGAGAGAGGTGGTGGCACAGAGAGGGAGAAAGATGAGGGCACAGAGAGAGGGGGATGGTGGCACAGAGAGGGAGAGAGATGAGGGCGCAGAGAGGAGCGAGATGAGTGCACAGAGAGGGAGAGAGATGAGTGCGCAGAGAGGGAGGGAGATGAGGGCACATCTAGAGGCAGATGGTGGCACAGAGAGCTCGTTAGGTGGGGGCACAGAGAGAGATGGGAGTACAGACAGAGAGTGAGAGAGAGGGTGGCACAGAGAGATGGTGGCACAGTGAGAGAGAGATGAGGGCACAGAGAAGGAGCGAGATGAGGGCACAGAGAGGGAGCGAGATGGGGGCACAGAAAGAGCGCGAGGTGGAGGGCACAGAGAGATGGGGGCACCGAGACAAAGATGGTGGCACAGAGAGAGATGGTGGCACAGAGAGGGAGAGAGGTGGTGGCACAGAGAGGGAGAAAGATGAGGGCACAGAGAGAGGGGGATGGTGGCACAGAGAGCATGAGATGGGGGCACAGGGAGAGTGCGAGATAGGGGCACAGAGTGTGTGCTAGATGGAGGGCACCGAGAGAGAGATGGGGGTATAGAGAGAGAGATGGGGGTACAGAGAGAGAGAGAGAGATGGGGTTACAGAGAGAGTGATGGGGGTACAGAGAGAGAGATGGTGGCACAGAGATAGAGAGATTGCGGCACAGTGAGAGAGAGAGAGATGAGGGCACTGAGCGGGAGCGAGATGAGGGCGCTGGGAGAGCGCGAGATGGGGGCCCACTGAGAGAGAGAGATGAGGGCACAGAGAGGGAGCGAGATGAGGGCACAGAGAGAGAGGGAGATGAGGGCACTGAGTTCGAGGGAGATGAGGGCACAGAGAGAGAGGGAGATGGGGGCACAGAGAGCGCCAGATGGGGGCACAGAGATAGCGCGAGATGGGGGCACAGAGAGAGCGCAAGATGAGGGCACAGAGAGAGCGCAAGATGAGGGCACAGAGAGAGAGGGAGATGGGGGCACAGAAAGCGCGAGATGGGGGCACAGGGAGAGCGCGAGATGGGGGCACAGGGAGAGATGGGGGCAGAGAGAGAGAAAGCGTTGGTACAGAACGAGAGAGATGAGGGCGCAGAGAGGGAGCGAGATGAGGGCGGAGGGAGGGAGATGAGGGCACAGAGAGAGGTGGATGGTGGCCCAGAGAGCATGTGAGATGGGGGCACAGAGAGCGAGATGGGGGTACAGACAGAGAGGGAGAGAGATGGTGGCACATTGAGAGAGAGAGGTGGCACAGTGAGCTGGAGAGAGATGAGGGCACAGAGAAGGAGCGAGATGAGGTCACCAAGAGGGGCGAGATGAGGGCACCGGGCGAGCGCGAGATGGAGGTACAGAGAGAGATGGTGGTACAGAGAGGGAGCGAGATGAGGACACAGAGCACGCGAGATGGGGGCACAGAGAGAGCGAGAAATGGGGGCATAGGGAGAGCGCGAGATGGCACAGAGGGAGCATGAGATGGAGGGCACAGAGAGCGCGCGATGAGGGCACAGAGAGGGAGAGAGATGAGGGCGCAGAGAGGGAGGGAGATGAGGGCACAGAGAGGCGGATGGTGGCACAGAGAGAGAGATGGGAGTACAGACAGAGAGGGAGAGAGATGGTGGCACAGAGAGAGGTGGTAGCACAGTGAGAGAAAGCGAGGTGGAGGGCACAGAGAGAGAGATGGGGGCGCAGAGAGGGAGAGAGATGAGGGCACAGAGAGGGAGAGAGATGAGGGCGCAGAGAGGGAGGGAGATGAGGGCACAGAGAGGCGGATGGTGGCACAGAGAGAGAGATGGGAGTACAGACAGAGAGGGAGAGAGATGGTGGCACAGAGAGAGGTGGTAGCACAGTGAGAGAAAGCGAGGTGGAGGGCACAGAGAGAGAGATGGGGGCGCAGAGAGGGAGCGAGATGAGGGCGCAGAGAGGGAGCGAGATGAGGGCGGAGGGAGGGAGATGAGGGCACAGAGAGAGGTGGATGGTGGCCCAGAGAGCATGTGAGATGGGGGCACAGAGAGCGAGATGGGGGTACAGACAGAGAGGGAGAGAGATGGTGGCACATTGAGAGAGAGAGATGGCACAGTGAGCTGGAGAGAGATGAGGGCACAGAGAAGGAGCGAGATGAGGTCACCGAGAGGGGCGAGATGAGGGCACTGGGCGAGCGCGAGATGGAGGTACAGAGAGAGATGGTGGGACAGAGAGGGAGCGAGATGAGGACACAGAGCACGCGAGATGGGGGCACAGAGAGAGCGAGAAATGGGGGCAGAGGGAGAGCGCGAGATGGCACAGAGGGAGCATGAGATGGAGGGCACAGAGAGCGCGAGATGAGGGCACAGAGAGGGAGAGAGATGAGGGCACAGAGAGCGCGAGATGCGGGCACAGAGAGGGAGAGAGATGAGGGCGCAGAGAGGGAGAGAGATCATCGTGCGGAGAGATGGAGAGAGATGAGGGCGCTGAGAGGGAGAGATGAGGGCGCAGTGAGGGAGATTGATGAGGGCGCAGAGAAGGAGGGAGATGAGGGCACAGAGAGGCGGATGGTGGCACAGAGAGAGAGATGGGAGTACAGACAGAGAGGGAGAGAGATGGTGGCACAGAGAGAGGTGGTAGCACAGTGAGAGAAAGCGAGGTGGAGGGCACAGAGAGTGAGATGGGGGCACAGAGAGGGAGCGAGATGAGGGCACAGAGAGGGAGCGAGATGAGGGCACCGGGAGAGAGCGCGATGGGGGCACAGAGAGCGAGATGGTGGCACATGGAAAGAGAGATGGTGGCACAGTGAGAGAGAGAGTTGAGGGCACAGAGAGGGAGCGAGATGAGGGCGCAGAGAGAGATGAGGGCGCAGAGAGGGAGGGATTTGAGGGCACAGAGAGAGGTGGATGGTGGCACATGGAAAGAGAGATGGTGGCACAGTGAGAGAGAGAGATGAAGGAGCGAGATGAAGGCACAGAGAGGGAGCAAGATGGGGGCACAAAGAGAGTGCGAGATCGGGGCACAGAGAGGGCGCAAGATGGTGGCACTGGGAAAGCGAGAGTTCATGGCACAGGGAGAGCGCAAGATGGGGGCACAGGGAGAGCGCGAGATGGTGGCACAGAGAGAGTGAGATGAGTGCACAGAGAGGGAGAGAGATGAGGGCGCAGAGAGGGAGAGAGATGAGGGCACACAGAGAGGGAGAGAAATGAGGGCACACAGAGAGGGAGAGAGATGAGGGCGCAGAGAGGGAGGGAGATGAGGGCACACAGAGAGGCGGATGGTGGCACATAGAGAGAGATGGGAGTACAGACACAGAGTGAGATCGTGGCACAGTGAGATAGAGAGATGGCACAGTGAGAGAGAGAGAGAGATGAGGGCACAGAGAAGGAGCGAGATGAGGGCACAGAGTGAGAGTAAGATGAGGGCACAGAGAGGGAGCAAGATGAGTGCACAGAGAGGGAGAGAGATGAGGGCGCAGAGAGGGAGCGAGATGAGGGCACATCTAGAGGCATATGGTGGCACAGCGAGCTCGTTAGGTGGGGGCACAGAGAGAGATGGGAGTACAGACAGAGAGTGAGAGAGAGGGTGGCACAGTGAGAGATGGTGGCACAGTGAGAGAGAGATGAGGGCACAGAGAAGGAGCGAGATGAGGGCACAGAGAAGGAGCGAGTTGAGGGCACAGAGAGGGAGCGAGATGAGGGCACAGAAGGCGAGATGGGGGCACAGAAAGAGCGCGAGTTGGAGGGCACAGAGAGATGGGGGCACCGAGACAAAGATGGTGGCACAGAGAGAGATGGTGGCACAGAGAGGGAGAGAGGTGGTGGCACAGAGAGGGAGAGAGGTGGTGGCACAGAGAGGGAGAAAGATGAGGGCACAGAGAGAGGGGATGGTGGCACAGAGAGCATGAGATGGGGGCACAGGGAGAGTGCGAGATGGGGGCACAGAGTGTGTGCTAGATGGAGGGCACCGAGAGAGAGATGGGGGTACAGAGAGAGAGAGAGATGGGGGTACAGAGAGAGAGAGAGAGATGGGGGTACAGAGATAGAGATGGTGGCACAGAGAAAGAGAGATTGCGGCACAGTGAGAGAAAGAGAGATGAGGGCACTGAGCGGGAGCGAGATGAGGGCGCTGGGAGAGTGCGAGATGGGGGCACACTGAGAGAGAGAGATGAGGGCGCAGAGAGGGAGATGAGGGCGCAGAGAGGGTGAGAGATGAGGGCGCAGAGAAGTAGGGAGATGAGGGCACAGAGAGGCGGATGGTGGCACAGAGAGAGAGATGGGAGTACAGACAGAGAGGGAGAGAGATGGTGGCACAGAGAGAGGTGGTAGCACAGTGAGAGAAAGCGAGGTGGAGGGCACAGAGAGTGAGATGGGGGCACAGAGAGGGAGCGAGATGAGGGCACCGGGAGAGAGCGAGATGGGGGCACAGAGAGCGAGATGGTGGCACATGGAAAGAGAGATGGTGGCACAGTGAGAGAGAGAGTTGAGGGCACAGAGAGGGAGCGAGATGAGGGCGCAGAGAGAGATGAGGGCGCAGAGAGGGAGGGATTTGAGGGCACAGAGAGAGGTGGATGGTGGCACATGGAAAGAGAGATGGTGGCACAGTGAGAGAGAGAGATGAAGGAGCGAGATGAAGGCACAGAGAGGGAGCAAGATGGGGGCACAAAGAGAGTGCGATATCGGGGCACAGGGAGGGCGCAAGATGGTGGCACTGGGAAAGCGAGAGTTCATGGCACTGGGAGAGCGCAAGATGTGGGCACAGGGAGAGCGCGAGATGGTGGCACAGAGAGAGCGTGATGAGTGCACAGAGATGGAGAAAAATGAGGGCGCAGAGAGGGAGAGAGATGAGGGCGCAGAGAGGGAGAGAGATGAGGGCACACAGAGAGGGAGAGAGATGAGGGCGCAGAGAGGGAGGGAGATGAGGGCACACAGAGAGGCGGATGGTGGCACATAGAGAGAGATGGGAGTACAGACACAAAGTGAGATGGTGGCACAGTGAGATAGAGAGATGGCACAGTGAGAGAGAGAGAGATGAGGGCACAGAGAAGGAGCGAGATGAGGACACAGAGTGAGAGTAAGATGAGGGTACAGAGAGGGAGTAAGATGAGTGCACAGAGAGGGAGAGAGATGAGGGCGCAGAGAGGGAGCGAGATGAGTGCACAGAGAGGGAGAGAGATGAGGACGCAGAGAGGGAGGGAGATGAGGGCACATCTAGAGGCAGATGGCGGCACAGAGAGCTCGTTAGGTGGGGGCACAGAGAGAGATGGGAGTACAGACAGAGAGTGAGAGAGAGGGTGGCACAGAGAGAGATGGTGGCACAGTGAGAGAGAGATGGCACAGTGAGAGAGAGATGAGGGCACAGAGAAGGAGCGAGATGAGGGCACAGAGCAGGAGCGAGTTGAGGGCACAGAGAGGGAGCGAGATGAGGGCACAGAAGGCGAGATGAGGGCACAGAAAGAGCGCGAGGTGGAGGGCACAGAGAGATGGGGGCACCGAGACAAAGATGGTGGCACAGAGAGAGATGCTGGCACAGAGAGGGAGAGGGGTGGTGGCACAGAGAGGGAGAAAGATGAGGGCACAGAGAGAGGGGGATGGTGGCACAGAGAGCATGAGATGGGGGCACAGGGAGAGTGCGAGATGGGGGCACAGAGTGTGTGCCAGATGGAGGGCACCGAGAGAGAGATGGGGGTACAGAGAGAGAGAGATGGGGGTACAGAGATAGAGATGGTGGCACAGAGAAAGAGAGATTGCGGCACAGTGAGAGAAAGAGAGATGAGGGCACTGAGCGGGAGCGAGATGAGGGCGCTGGGAGAGCGCGAGATGGGGGCACACTGAGCGAGAGAGATGAGGGCAGAGAGAGAGCGGGAGATGAGGGCACTGAGTTCGAGGGAGATGAGGGCACAGAGAGAGAGGGAGATGGGGGCACAGAGAGCGCGAGATGGGGGCACAGAGATAGCGCGAGATGGGGGCACAGAGAGAGCGCAAGATGAGGGCACAGAGAGAGAGGGAGATGGGGGCACAGAAAGCGCGAGATGGGGGCACAGGGAAAGCGCGAGATGGGGGCACAGGGAGAGCGCGAGATGAGGGCACAGAGAGGGAGCGAGATGAGGGCACAGAGAGAGTGCGAGATGGGGGCACAGGGAGAGCATGAGATGATGGGCACAGAGATGGAGAAAGATGAGTGCGCAGAGAGGGAGAGAGATGAGGGCGCAGAGAGGGAGAGAGATGTGGGCACAGAGAGTCGGTTGGTGGCACAGAGTGCGCATGAGATGGTGGCACAGAGAGAGATGGGAGTACAGTGAGAGAGAGTTGGCACAGTGAGAGAGAGAGATGAGGGCACAGAGAAAGAACGAGATGAGGGCACAGAGAGAGAGATGAGGGCACAGAGAGCGCGTGAGATGGTGGCACAGAGAGAGATGGGAGTACAGTGAGAGAGAGTTGGCACAGTGAGAGAGAGATGAGGGCACAGAGAAGGAGCGAGATGAGGGCACAGAGAGGGAGATGAGGGCACAGACAGGGAGAGAGATGAGGGCACAGAGAGGGAGAGAGATGAGGGCGCAGAGAGGGAGAGAGATGAGGGCGCAGAGAGGGAGAGAGATGTGGGCACAGAGAGAGATGGGAGTACAGTGAGAGAGAGAGATGAGGGCACAGAGAAGGAACGAGATGAGGGCACAGAGAGAGATGGATGAGGGCACAGAGAGGGAGAGAGATGAGGGCGCAGAGAGGGAGAGAGATGAGGGCACACAGAGAGGGAGAGAAATGAGGGCACACAGAGAGGGAGAGAGATGAGGGCGCGGAGAGGGAGGGAGATGAGGGCACACAGAGAGGCGGATGGTGGCACATAGAGAGAGATGGGAGTACAGACACAGAGTGAGATGGTGGCACAGTGAGATAGAGAGATGGCACAGTGAGAGAGAGAGATGAGGGCACAGAGAAGGAGCGAGATGAGGGCACAGAGTGAGAGTAAGATGAGGGCACAGAGAGGGAGCAAGATGAGTGCACAGAGAGGGAGAGAGATGAGGGCGCAGAGAGGGAGCGAGATGAGTGCACAGAGAGGGAGAGAGATGAGGGCGCAGAGAGGGAGCGAGATGAGGGCACATCTAGAGGCATATGGTGGCACAGCGAGCTCGTTAGGTGGGGGCACAGAGAGAGATGGGAGTACAGACAGAGAGTGAGAGAGAGGGTGGCACAGTGAGAGATGGTGGCACAGTGAGAGAGAGATGAGGGCACAGAGAAGGAGCGAGATGAGGGCACAGAGAAGGAGCGAGTTGAGGGCACAGAGAGGGAGCGAGATGAGGGCACAGAAGGCGAGATGGGGGCACAGAAAGAGCGCGAGTTGGAGGGCACAGAGAGATGGGGGCACCGAGACAAAGATGGTGGCACAGAGAGAGATGGTGGCACAGAGAGGGAGAGAGGTGGTGGCACAGAGAGGGAGAGAGGTGGTGGCACAGAGAGGGAGAAAGATGAGGGCACAGAGAGAGGTGGATGGTGGCACATGGAAAGAGAGATGGTGGCACAGTGAGAGAGAGAGATGAAGGAGCGAGATGAAGGCACAGAGAGGGAGCAAGATGGGGGCACAAAGAGAGTGCGAGATCGGGGCACAGGGAGGGCGCAAGATGGTGGCACTGGGAAAGCGAGAGTTCATGGCACTGGGAGAGCGCGAGATGGTGGCACAGAGAGAGCGCGAGATGGTGGCACAGAGAGAGCGAGATGAGTGCACAGAGATGGAGAAAAATGAGGGCGCAGAGAGGGAGAGAGATGAGGGCGCAGAGAGGGAGAGAGATGAGGGCACACAGAGAGGGAGAGAGATGAGGGCGCA
The DNA here is from genome assembly GCF_036365525.1 of Heterodontus francisci. Taxonomy (NCBI): domain Eukaryota; kingdom Metazoa; phylum Chordata; class Chondrichthyes; order Heterodontiformes; family Heterodontidae; genus Heterodontus; species Heterodontus francisci. The sequence goes on from NC_090399.1 coordinate 16,437,113, forward strand.
GAGAGGGAGGGAGATGAGGGCACACAGAGAGGCGGATGGTGGCACATAGAGAGAGATGGGAGTACAGACACAAAGTGAGATGGTGGCACAGTGAGATAGAGAGATGGCACAGTGAGAGAGAGAGAGATGAGGGCACAGAGAAGGAGCGAGATGAGGGCACAGAGTGAGAGTAAGATGAGGGTACAGAGAGGGAGCAAGATGAGTGCACAGAGAGGGAGAGAGATGAGGGCGCAGAGAGGGAGAGAGATGAGGGCGCAGAGAGGGAGCGAGATGAGTGCACAGAGAGGGAGAGAGATGAGGACGCAGAGAGGGAGGGAGATGAGGGCACTTCTAGAGGCAGATGGCGGCACAGAGAGCTCGTTAGGTGGGGGCACAGAGAGAGATGGGAGTACAGACAGAGAGTGAGAGAGAGGGTGGCACAGAGAGAGATGGTGGCACAGTGAGAGAGAGATGGCACAGTGAGAGAGAGATGAGGGCACAGAGAAGGAGCGAGATGAGGGCACAGAGCAGGAGCGAGTTGAGGGCACAGAGAGGGAGCGAGATGAGGGCACAGAAGGCGAGATGAGGGCACAGAAAGAGCGCGAGGTGGAGGGCACAGAGAGATGGGGGCACCGAGACAAAGATGGTGGCACAGAGAGAGATGCTGGCACAGAGAGGGAGAGGGGTGGTGGCACAGAGAGAGGGGGATGGTGGCACAGAGAGCATGAGATGGGGGCACAGGGAGAGTGCGAGATGGGGGCACAGAGTGTGTGCCAGATGGAGGGCACCGAGAGAGAGATGGGGGTACAGAGAGAGAGAGATGGGGGTACAGAGAGAGAGAGAGAGAGATGGGGGTACAGAGATAGAGATGGTGGCACAGAGAAAGAGAGATTGCGGCACAGTGAGAGAAAGAGAGATGAGGGCACTGAGCGGGAGCGAGATGAGGGCGCTGGGAGAGCGCGAGATGGGGGCACACTGAGCGAGAGAGATGAGGGCAGAGAGAGAGCGGGAGATGAGGGCACTGAGTTCGAGGCAGATGAGGGCACAGAGAGAGGGAGATGGGGGCACAGAGAGCGCGAGATGGGGGCACAGAGATAGCGCGAGATGGGGGCACAGAGAGAGCGCAAGATGAGGGCACAGAGAGAGAGGGAGATGGGGGCACAGAAAGCGCGAGATGGGGGCACAGGGAGAGCGCGAGATGGGGGCACAGGGAGAGCGCGAGATGGGGGCACAGGGAAAGCACGAGATGGAGGGCACAGAGAGAGATGGGGGCAGAGAGAGAGAAAGCGTTGGTACAGAACGAGAGAGATGAGGGCGCAGAGAGGGAGCAAGATGAGGGCGCAGAGAGGGAGCGAGATGAGGGCGGAGGGAGGGAGATGAGGGCACAGAGAGAGGTGGATGGTGGCACAGAGAGCATGTGAGATGGGGGCACAGAGAGCGAGATGGGGGTACAGACAGAGAGGGAGAGAGATGGTGGCACATTGAGAGAGAGATGGCACAGTGAGCTAGAGAGAGATGAGGGCACAGAGAAGGAGCGAGATGAGGTCACCGAGAGGGGCGAGATGAGGGCACCGAAAGGGAGCGAGATGTGGGCACTGGGAGAGAGCGAGATGAGGGCACAGAGAGAGATGGTGGCACATGGAAAGTGAGATGGTGGCACAGTGAGAGAGAGAGATGAGGGCACAGAGAGGGAGCGAGATGAGGGCACAGAGATGAGGACACAGAGAGGGAGCGAGATGAGGCACAGAGAGAGTGCGAGATGGGGGCACAGGGAGAGCATGAGATGATGGGCACAGAGATGGAGAAAGATGAGTGCGCAGAGAGGGAGAGAGATGAGGGCGCAGAGAGGGAGAGAGATGTGGGCACAGAGAGTCGGTTGGTGGCACAGAGTGCGCATGAGATGGTGGCACAGAGAGAGATGGGAGTACAGTGAGAGAGAGTTGGCACAGTGAGAGAGAGATGAGGGCACAGAGAAAGAACGAGATGAGGGCACAGAGAGAGAGATGAGGGCACAGAGAGCGCGTGAGATGGTGGCACAGAGAGAGATGGGAGTACAGTGAGAGAGAGTTGGCACAGTGAGAGAGAGATGAGGGCACAGAGAAGGAGCGAATTGAGGGCACAGAGAGGGAGATGAGGGCACAGAGAGGGAGAGAGATGAGGGCACAGAGAGGGAGAGAGATGAGGGCGCAGAGAGGGAGAGAGATGAGGGCGCAGAGAGGGAGAGAGATGAGGGCACACAGAGAGGGAGAGAAATGAGGGCACACAGAGAGGGAGAGAGATGAGGGCGCGGAGAGGGTGGGAGATGAGGGCACACAGAGAGGCGGATGGTGGCACATAGAGAGAGATGGGAGTACAGACACAGAGTGAGATGGTGGCACAGTGAGATAGAGAGATGGCACAGTGAGAGAGAGAGAGAGAGATGAGGGCACAGAGAAGGAGCGAGATGAGGGCACAGAGTGAGAGTAAGATGAGGGCACAGAGAGGGAGCAAGATGAGTGCACAGAGAGGGAGAGAGATGAGGGCGCAGAGAGGGAGGGAGATGAGGGCACAGAGAGGCGGATGGTGGCACAGAGAGAGAGATGGGAGTACAGACAGAGAGGGAGAGAGATGGTGGCACAGAGAGAGGTGGTAGCACAGTGAGAGAAAGCGAGGTGGAGGGCACAGAGAGTGAGATGGGGGCACAGAGAGGGAGCGAGATGAGGGCACCGGGAGAGAGCGAGATGGGGGCACAGAGAGCGAGATGGTGGCACATGGAAAGAGAGATGGTGGCACAGTGAGAGAGAGAGTTGAGGGCACAGAGAGGGAGCGAGATGAGGGCGCAGAGAGAGATGAGGGCGCAGAGAGGGAGGGATTTGAGGGCACAGAGAGAGGTGGATGGTGGCACATGGAAAGAGAGATGGTGGCACAGTGAGAGAGAGAGATGAAGGAGCGAGATGAAGGCACAGAGAGGGAGCAAGATGGGGGCACAAAGAGAGTGCGAGATCGGGGCACAGGGAGGGCGCAAGATGGTGGCACTGGGAAAGCGAGAGTTCATGGCACTGGGAGAGCGCAAGATGTGGGCACAGGGAGAGCGCGAGATGGTGGCACAGAGAGAGCGAGATGAGTGCACAGAGATGGAGAAAAATGAGGGCGCAGAGAGGGAGAGAGATGAGGGCGCAGAGAGGGAGAGAGATGAGGGCACACAGAGAGGGAGAGAGATGAGTGCGCAGAGAGGGAGGGAGATGAGGGCACACAGAGAGGCGGATGGTGGCACATAGAGACAGATGGGAGTACAGACACAGAGTGAGATGGTGGCACAGTGAGATAGAGAGATGGCACAGTGAGAGAGAGAGAGATGAGGGCACAGAGAAGGAGCGAGATGAGGGCACAGAGTGAGAGTAAGATGAGGGCACAGAGAGGGAGCAAGATGAGTGCACAGAGAGGGAGAGAGATGAGGGCGCAGAGAGGGAGCGAGATGAGTGCACAGAGAGGGAGAGAGATGAGGGCGCAGAGAGGGAGGGAGATGAGGGCACATCTAGAGCCAGATGGCGGCACAGAGAGCTCGTTAGGTGGGGGCACAGAGAGATGGGAGTACAGACAGTGAGAGAGAGGGTGGCACAGAGAGAGATGGTGGCACAGTGAGAGAGAGATGGCACAGTGAGAGAGAGATGAGGGCACAGAGAAGGAGCGAGATGAGGGCACAGAGTGAGAGTAAGATGAGGGCACAGAGAGGGAGCAAGATGAGTGCACAGAGAGGGAGAGAGATGAGGGCGCAGAGAGGGAGCGAGATGAGTGCACAGAGAGGGAGAGAGATGAGGGCGCAGAGAGGGAGGGAGATGAGGGCACATCTAGAGGCAGATGGCGGCACAGAGAGCTCGTTAGGTGGGGGCACAGAGAGAGATGGGAGTACAGACAGAGAGTGAGAGAGAGGGTGGCACAGAGAGAGATGGTGGCACAGTGAGAGAGAGATGGCACAGTGAGAGAGAGATGAGGGCACAGAGAAGGAGCGAGATGAGGGCACAGAGCAGGAGCGAGTTGAGGGCACAGAGAGGGAGCGAGATGAGGGCACAGAAGGCGAGATGGGGGCACAGAAAGAGCGCGAGATGGAGGGCACAGAGAGATGGGGGCACCGAGACAAAGATGGTGGCACAGAGAGAGATGCTGGCACAGAGAGGGAGAGAGGTGGTGGCACACAGAGGGAGAAAGATGTGGGCACAGAGAGAGGGGGATGGTGGCACAGAGAGCATGAGATGGGGCACAGGGAGAGTGCGAGATGGGGACACAGAGTGTGTACTAGATGGAGGGCACCGAGAGAGAGATGGGGGTACAGAGAGAGAGAGATGGGGTACAGAGAGAGAGAGAGAGATGGGGGTACAGAGATAGAGATGGTGGCACAGAGAAAGAGAGAGTGCGGCACAGTGAGAGAAAGAGAGATGAGGGCACTGAGCGGGAGCGAGATGAGGGCGCTGGGAGAGCGCGAGATGGGGGCACACTGAGCGAGAGAGATGAGGGCAGAGAGAGAGCGGGAGATGAGGGCACTGAGTTCGAGGGAGATGAGGGCACAGAGAGAGAGGGAGATGGGGGCACAGAGATAGCGCGAGATGGGGGCACAGCGATAGCGCGAGATGGGGGCACAGAGAGAGCGCAAGATGAGGGCACAGAGAGAGAGGGAGATGGGGGCACAGAAAGCGCGAGATGGGGGCACAGGGAGAGCGCGAGATGGGGGCACAGGGAGAGCGCGAGATGGGGGCACAGGGAAAGCACGAGATGGAGGGCACAGAGAGAGATGGGGGCAGAGATAGAGAAAGCGTTGGTACAGAACGAGAGAGATGAGGGCGCAGAGAGGGAGCGAGATGAGGGCGCAGAGAGGGAGCGAGATGAGGGCGGAGGGAGGGAGATGAGGGCACAGAGAGAGGTGGATGGTGGCACAGAGAGCATGTGAGATGGGGGCACAGAGAGCGAGATGGGGGTACAGACAGAGAGGGAGAGAGATGGTGGCGCATTGAGAGAGAGATGGCACAGTGAGCTAGAGAGAGATGAGGGCACAGAGAAGGAGCGAGATGAGGTCACCGAGAGGGGCGAGATGAGGGCACCGAAAGGGAGCGAGATGAGGGCACTGGGAGAGAGCGAGATGAGGGCACAGAGAGAGATGGTGGCACATGGAAAGTGAGATGGTGGCACAGTGAGAGAGAGAGATGAGGGCACAGAGAGGGAGCGAGATGAGGGCACAGAGATGAGGACACAGAGAGGGAGCGAGATGAGGCACAGAGAGAGTGCGAGATGGGGGCACAGGGAGAGCATGAGATGATGGGCACAGAGATGGAGAAAGATGAGTGCGCAGAGAGGGAGAGAGATGAGGGCGCAGAGAGGGAGAGAGATGTGGGCACAGAGAGTCGGTTGGTGGCACAGAGTGCGCATGAGATGGTGGCACAGAGAGAGATGGGATTACAGTGAGAGAGAGTTGGCACAGTGAGAGAGAGAGATGAGGGCACAGAGAAAGAACGAGATGAGGGCACAGAGAGAGAGATGAGGGCACAGAGAGCGCGTGAGATGGTGGCACAGAGAGAGATGGGAGTACAGTGAGAGAGAGTTGGCACAGTGAGAGAGAGATGAGGGCACAGAGAAGGAGCGAGATGAGGGCACAGAGAGGGAGATGAGGGCACAGAGAGGGAGAGAGATGAGGGCACAGAGAGGGAGAGAGATGAGGGCACAGAGAGGGAGAGAGATGAGGGCGCAGAGAGGGAGAGAGATGTGGGCACAGAGAGAGATGGGAGTACAGTGAGAGAGAGATGAGGGCACAGAGAAGGAACGAGATGAGGGCACAGAGAGAGATGGATGAGGGCACAGAGAGGGAGAGAGATGAGGGCGCAGAGAGGGAGAGAGATGAGGGCGCAGAGAGGGAGAGAGATGTGGGCACAGAGAGAGGCGGTTGGTGGCACAGAGAGCGCGTGAGATGGTGGCACAGAGAGAGATGGGAGTACAGTGAGAGAGAGTTGGCACAGTGAGAGGGAGAGATGAGGGCACAGAGAAGGAACGAGATGAGGGCACAGAGAGAGAGAGATGAGGGCATAGGGAGGGAGATGTGGGCACAGAGAGAGGCGGCTGGTGGCACAGAGAGCGCGTGAGATGGTGGCACAGAGAGAGATGGGAGTACAGTGAGAGAGAGTTGGCACAGTGACAGAGAGATGAGGGCACAGAGAAGGAGCGAGATGAGGGCGCAGAGAGGGACAGAGATGAGGCCGCAGAGAGGGAGAGAGATGAGGGCGCCTAGAGGGAGAGAGCTGAGGGCACAGAGAGAGAGAGAGATGAGGGCACCGAGAGAGAGAGAAAGACGAGGGCACAGGGAGAGAGAGACCGGGGCACAGTGAGAGAGCGAGAAAGATGGTGGCAGAGAGAGAGAGAGATGGTGGCAGAGAGAGAGAGAGATGAGGGCACAGTTAGAGAGAGAGATGGTGTCAGAGAGAGTGATGGTGGCAGAGAGAGATGTGGGAACAGAGAGAGAGTGAGATGGGAGCACAGAGAGCGAGAAAGATAGTGGCACTGAGAGAGAGAGATGAGGGCAGAGAGACTTGAGGGCACAGAGAGAGATGAGGGCACAGAGAGCGCGATGAGGGCACAAAGAGAGAGATGACGGCATCGAGAGAGAAAGATGAGGGCAAAGAGAGAGAGAGAGAGATGAGGCCACAGAGAGAGAGAGATGAGGCCACAGAGAGAGAGAGAGATGAGGCCTCAGAGAGAGAGAGAGATGAGGCCACAGAGAGACAGATATGAGACCACAGAGAGAGAGAGATGAGGCCACAGAGAGAGATGAGGCCACAGAGAGAGAGATGAGGCCACAGAGAGAGAGAGAGATGAGGTCTCAGAGAGAGAGAGAGATGAGGCCACAGAGAGACAGATATGAGACCACAGAGAGAGAGAGATGAGGCCACAGAGAGAGATGAGGCCACAGAGAGAGAGATGAGGCCACAGAGAGAGAGAGAGATGAGGCCACAGAGAGAGAGAGAGATGAGGCCACAGAGAGAGAGAGAGATGAGGCCACAGAGAGAGAGAGAGATGAGGCCACAGAGAGAGAGAGATGAGGCCACAGAGAGAGAGAGAGATGAGGCCACAGAGAGAGAGAGAGATGAGGCCACAGAGAGAGAGAGAGATGAGGCCTCAGAGGGAGAGAGAGATGAGGCCTCAGAGAGAGAGAGAGATGAGGCCACAGAGAGAGAGAGATGAGGCCACAGAGAGAGAGAGAGAGATGAGGCCACAGAGAGAGAGAGAGAGAGAGAGTGATGAGGCCACAAAGAGAGAGAGAGATGAGGCCACAGAGAGAGAGAGAGATGAGGCCACAGAGAGAGAGAGAGAGAGAGAGAGATGAGGCCACAGAGAGAGATGAGGGCACAGAGAGAGGGAGAGAGAGATGAGGGCACCGAGAGAGAGAGAAAGACGAGGGCACAGGGAGAGAGAGACCGGGGCACAGTGAGAGAGCGAGAAAGATGGTGGCAGAGAGAGAGAGAGATGGTGGCAGAGAGAGAGAGAGATGAGGGCACAGTTAGAGAGAGAGATGGTGTCAGAGAGAGTGATGGTGGCAGAGAGAGATGTGGGAACAGAGAGAGAGTGAGATGGGAGCACAGAGAGCGAGAAAGATAGTGGCACTGAGAGAGAGAGATGAGGGCAGAGAGACTTGAGGGCACAGAGAGAGATGAGGGCACAGAGAGCGCGATGAGGGCACAAAGAGAGAGATGACGGCATCGAGAGAGAAAGATGAGGGCAAAGAGAGAGAGAGAGAGATGAGGCCACAGAGAGAGAGAGATGAGGCCACAGAGAGAGAGAGAGATGAGGCCTCAGAGAGAGAGAGAGATGAGGCCACAGAGAGACAGATATGAGACCACAGAGAGAGAGAGATGAGGCCACAGAGAGAGATGAGGCCACAGAGAGAGAGATGAGGCCACAGAGAGAGAGAGAGATGAGGTCTCAGAGAGAGAGAGAGATGAGGCCACAGAGAGACAGATATGAGACCACAGAGAGAGAGAGATGAGGCCACAGAGAGAGATGAGGCCACAGAGAGAGAGATGAGGCCACAGAGAGAGAGAGAGATGAGGCCACAGAGAGAGAGAGAGATGAGGCCACAGAGAGAGAGAGAGATGAGGCCACAGAGAGAGAGAGATGAGGCCACAGAGAGAGAGAGAGATGAGGCCACAGAGAGAGAGAGAGATGAGGCCTCAGAGGGAGAGAGAGATGAGGCCTCAGAGAGAGAGAGAGATGAGGCCACAGAGAGAGAGAGATGAGGCCACAGAGAGAGAGAGATGAGGCCACAGAGAGAGAGAGAGAGAGAGAGTGATGAGGCCACAAAGAGAGAGAGAGATGAGGCCACAGAGAGAGAGAGAGATGAGGCCACAGAGAGAGAGAGAGAGATGAGGCCACAGAGAGAGATGAGGGCACAGAGAGAGGGAGAGAGAGATGAGTGCGCAGAGAGGGAGAGAGATGAGGACAGTGACCATAATTCCATAAGTTTTCAGGTACTTGTGGATAAGGATAAGAGTAGTCCTCGGGTGAAGGTGCTAAATTGGGGGAAGACTAATTCTAACAATATTAGTGAGGAACTGAAGAATTTAGTTTGGGAGCGGCTGTTTGAGGGTAAATCAACATCTGACATGTGGGAGTCTTTCAAACGTCAGCTGATTAGAATCCAGGACCAGCATGTCCCTCTGAGGAAGAAGGATAAGTTTGGCAAGTTTCGGGAACCTTGGATAACGCGGGATATTGTGAGCCTTGTCAAAAAGAAAAAGGAAGCATTCGTAAGGGTTGGAAGGCTAGGAACAGACGAATCCCTTGAGGAATATAAAGACAGTAGGAAGGAACTTAAGCAAGGAGTCAGGAGGGCGAAAAGGGGTTATGAGAAGTCATTGACAAGCAGGATTAAGGAAAGTCCCAAGGCTTTTTATACGTATATAAAGAGCAAGAGGGTAACCAGGGAAAGGGTTGGCCCACTCAAGGACAGAGAAGGGAATCTGTGTGTGGAGCCAGAGGAAATGGGCGAGGTACTAAATGAATACTTTGCATCAGTATTCACCAAGGAGAAGGACTTGGTGGATGATGAGCCGAGGGAAGGGAATGTAGATAGTCTCAGTCATCTCATTATCAAAAAGGAGGAGGTGTTGGGTGTCTTGCAAAGCATTAAGGTAGATCAGGCATTAAGGTTTTAGCTTTTATTAGTAGGGGGATCGAGTTTCGGAGCCACGAGGTCATGATGCAGCTGTACAAAACTCTGGTGAGGCCGCACCTTGAGTATTGCGTGCAGTTCTGGTCACCGCATTATAGGAAGGATGTGGAAGCTTTGGAAAGGGTGCAGAGGAGATTTACTAGGATGTTGCCTGGTATGGAAGGAAGGTCTTACGAGGAAAGGCTGAGGGACTTGGGGTTGTTTTCGTTAGAGAGAAGGAGGAGGAGAGGTGACTTAATAGAGACATACAAGATAATCAGAGGGTTAGATAGGGTGGATAGTGAGAGTCTTTTTCCTCGGATGATGATGGCAAACACGAGGGGACATAGCTTTAAGTTGAGGGGTGAAAGATATAGGACAGATGTCAGAGGTAGTTTCTTTACGCAGAGAGTAGTAGGGGCGTGGAACGCCCTGCCTGCAACAGTAGTAGACTCGCCAACTTTAAGGGAATTTAAGTGGTCATTGGATAGACATATGGATGAAAATGGAATAGTGTAGGTCAGATGGTCGGCGCAACATCGAGGGCCGAAGGGCCTGTACTGCGCTGTAATATTCTAATTCTAATTCTAATAAGTCCCCAGGGCCTGATGGGAAATACCCCAGAATACTGAGGGAGGCAAGGGAAGAAATTGCTGGGACCTTGACAGAAATCTTTGCATCCTCATTGGCTACAGGTGAGGTCCCAGAGGACTGGAGAATAGCCAATGTTGTTCCTTTGTTTAAGAAGGGTAGCAAGGATAATCCAGGAAATTATAGGCCGGTGAGCCTTACGTCAGTGGTAGGGAAATTATTAGAGAGGATTCTTCGGGACAGGATTTACTCCCATTTGGAAACAAATGGACTTATTAGCAAGAGGCAGCATGGTTTTGTGAAGGGGAGGTCATGTCTCACTAATGTGATTGAGTTTCTTGAGGAAGTGACGAAGATGATTGATGAAGGTAGCGCAGTGGATATTATCTATATGGACTTCAGTAAAGCCTTTGACAAGGTCCCTCATGGCAGACTGGTACAAAAGGTGAAGTCACACGGGATCAGAGGTGAGCTGGCAAGATGGATACAGAACTGGCTCGGTCATATAAGACAGAGGGTAGCAGTGGAAGGGTGCTTTTCTGAATGGAGGGATGTGACAAGTGGTGTTCCGCAGGGATCAGTGCTTTGCTCTTTGTAGTATATATAAATGATTTGGAGGAAAATGTAGCTGGTCTGATTAGTAAGTTTGCGGACGAAACAAAGGTTGGTGGAGTTGCGGACAGTGATGAGAATTGTCAGAGGATACAGCAGGATATAGATCGGTTGGAGACTTGGGCGGAGAAATGGCAGATGGAGTTTAATCTGGACAAATGTGAGGTAATGCATTTTGGAAGGTCTAATGCAGGTGGGAAGTTTTCAGTAAATGGCAGAACCCTTAGGAGTATTGACAGGCAGAGAGATCTGGGCGTGCAGGTCCACAGGTCACTGAAAGTGGCAACGCAGGTGGATAAGGTAGTCAAGAAGGCATACGGCATGCTTGCCTTCATCGGTCGGGACATAGAGTATAAAAATTGGCAAGTCATGCTGCAGCTGTACAGAACTTTAGTTAGGCCACACTTAGAATATTGCGTGCAATTCTGGTCGCCACACTACCTGAAGGACGTGGAGGCTTTGGAGAGGGTACTGAAGAGGTTTACCAGGATGTTGCCTGGTCTGGAGGGCATTAGCTATGAGTAGAGGTTGGATAAACTCGGATTGTTTTCACTGGAACAACGAAGGTGGTGGGGCAACATGATAGAGGTTTACAAAGTTATAAGCGGCACGGACAGAGTGGATAGTCAGAAGCTTTTTCCCAGGGTGGAAGAGTCAGTTACAAGGGGACATAGGTTTAAGGTGAGAGGGGCAAAGTTTAGAGGGGATGTGCGAGGCAAGTTCTTTGCACAGAGGGTGGTGAGTGCCTGGAACTTGTTGCCGGGGGAGGTGGTCGAAGCAGGTACCATAGAGACGTTTAAGAGGCATCCTGACAAATACATGAATAGGATAGGAATAGAGGGATACGGACCCCAGAAGTGCAGCATGTTTTAGTTTAGGCAGGCATCAAGGCAGGCTTAGAGGGCCGAATGGCCTGTTCCTGTGCTGTACTCTTCTTTGTTCTTTGAGGGCACAGAGAGAGACAGAGAGACGGGGGCACAGAGAGAGATGGTACAGTGAGAGGGAGAGAGATGAAGGCACAGAGAAGGAGAGAGATGGGGGTACAGAGAGAGAGGGAGCGAGATGAGGGCGCAGAGAGGGAGAGAGATGAGGACGCAGAGAGGGAGAGAGATGAGGGCACAGAGAGAGAGAGAGATGAGGCAACAGAGAGAGAGATGAGGGCAGAGAGAGAGAGATGAGGCCACGCAGAGAGAGATGAGGGCAGAGGGAGAGAGAGATGAGGGCAGAGAGAGAGAGAGATGAGGACAGAGAAAGAGAGAGAGAGATGAGGCCACAGAGAGAGAGAGATGAGGCCACAGAGAGAGAGAGATGAGGGCACAGAGAGAGAGTGAGATGAGGACACAGAGAGAGAGATGAGGACACAGAGAGAGAGATGAGGCCACCGAGAGAGAGATGAGGCCGCAGAGAGAGCGATGAGGCCACAGAGAGTGAGATGAGGGCACAGAGAGAGAGTGAGATGAGGCCACAGAGAGTGAGATGAGGGCACAGAGAGAGAGTGAGATGAGGCCACAGAGAGTGAGTTGAGGGCACAGAGTGGGTTGAGGGCAGCGAGAAAGTTGAGAACAGAGAGAGAGAGAGTTGAGGGCACAGGGAGAGTGAGAGATGAGGGCACAAAGAGAGAGATGGTGGCAGAGAGAGAATGCAGGTGCCTCAGAGTGAGTGAGAGAGCTGGTGGCACAGTGAGAGAGTGAGAGATGAGGCCACAGAGTGAGAGATGAGGCCACAGAGAGAGAGATGAGGCCACAGATAGGGAGAGATGAGGCCACAGATAGGGAGAGATGAGGCCACAGAGAGAGAGAGATGAGGCCACAAGAGAGAGAGAGATGAGGGCACAGAGAGAGTGAAGAGCGCACAGAGAGAGAGAGAGATGAGGGCACAGAGAGAGAGAGAGATGAGGGCACAGAGAGAGAGATGAGGACAGAGAGAGAGATGAGGGCACAGAGAGAGAGTGAGATGAGGGCACAGAGAGAGAGAGGGATGAGGACAGAGAGAGATGAGTGCACGGAGAGAGACAGATGAGGGCACAGAGAGTGTGATGAGGACAGAGAGAGAGATGAGGGCACAGAGAGAGAGAGAGATGAGGGCACAGAGAGAGAGAGAGATGAGGGCACTGAGAGAGAGAGATGAGGGCACTGAGAGAGAGAGATGAGGGCTCAGAGAGAGAGAGAGACATGAGGGCACAGAGAGAGAGAGACATGAGGGCACAGAGAGAGAGAGAGATGAGGACACTGAGAGAGAGAGATGTGGACAGAGAGAGAGATGGTGACACAGAGAGAGAGAGATGGTGACACAGAGAGAGAGAGGTGAGGGCACAGAGAGAGAGTTGAGGGCACAGAGAGAGAGTTGAGGGCAGAGAGAGAGTGTGAGTTGAGGGCACAGAGAGAGAGAGAGATGGTGGCAGAGAGAGAGAGCTGATGGCACAGACTGTGCGAGAGAGAGAGCTGATGGCACAGACTGTGCAAGAGAGATTGTGGCACAGAGTGAGAGATCGTGACAGAGAGAGAGAGAGATGAGGCCAGGGAGAGGGAATTGAGGGCACAGAGAGAGAGAGAGATGTGGGCACTGAGGGTGAGATGGCACAGAGAGAGAGAACGATGGTGGCACAGTGAGAGAGAGAGTGAGATGAGGGCACAGAGAGAGAGAGATGAAGGCACAGAGAGAAGGTGATGAGGGCACAGAGAGAGAGATGAGGGCACAGAGAGAGATGAGGGCACAGAGAGAGTGAGAGAAGAGGGCACAGAGAGAGAGAGAGATGAGGCCACAGAGAGAGAGAGAGAGGAGGGCACAGAGAGAGAGAGATGAGGCCACAGAGAGAAAGATGAGGGGAGAGAGAGAGAGATGAGGGCAGAGAGTGAGAGAGGTGAGGGCACAGAGAGAGAGAGAGAAGAGGGCACAGAGAGAGAGAGATGAAGGCACAGAGAGAAGGTGATGAGGGCACAGAGAGAGAGAACGATGGTGGCACAGTGAGAGAGAGAGAGAGTGAGATGAGGGCACACAGAGAGAGAGATGAGGGCACAGAGAGAAGGTGATGAGGGCACAGAGAGAGAGATGAGGGCACAGAGAGAGATGAGGGCACAGAGAGAGAGAGAGATGAGGCCAGAGAGAGAGAGAGAGATGAGGCCACAGAGATAGAGAGAGATGAGGGCGCAGAGAGAGAGAGAGATGGTGGCAGAAAGAGAGAGATGTGGGCACAGAGAGCAAGATGGCACAGAGAGGGAACAATGGTGGCACAGTGAGAGAGAGAGATGAGGCCACAGAGAGAGAGAGATGAGGCCACAGAGATAGAGAGAGATGAGGGCACAGAGAGAGAGAGAGAGATGGTGGCACAGAGAGAGATGGTGGCAGAGAGAGCGAGATGGGGGCACAGAGAGCCAGAAAGATGGTGGCACAGTGAGAGAGAGCGTGGTGAAGGCACACAGAGAAGGTGATGAGGGCACAGAGAGAGAGAGAGCACAGAGAGAGCGAGAGAGAAGAGGGCACAGAGAGTGAGAAGGGGGCTCAGAGAGAGAGATGAGGGCACAGAGAGAGAGTGAGATGAGGCCACAGAGAGAGAGATGAGGCCACAGAGAGAGAGTTGAGGCCACAGAGAGTGAGATGAGGCCACAGAGAGTGAGATGAGGCCACAGAGAGTGAGATGAGGGCACAGAGAAAGAGTGAGATGAGGGCACAGAGTGAGAGTGAGATGAGGCCACAGAGAGAGAGAGAGATATGAAGGCACAGAGAGAGAGATGAGGAGAGAGAGAGAGAGATGAGGGCACAAAGAGACAGAGAGATGAGGGCACAGAGAGAGAGAGATAAGGGCACTGAGAGAGATGAGGGCACAGAGAGAGAGAGATGAGGGCACAGAGAGAGAGAGATGAGGGCACAGAGAGAGAGAGAGATGAGGGCACAGAGAGAGAGATGAGAGCACAGAGAGAGAGAGAGATGAGGGCACAGAGAGAGAGAGAGATGAAGGCAGAGAGAGAGTGATGAGGGCACAGAGAGAGAGATGAAGGTGCAGAGAGAGAGATGAGGGCACAGAGAGAGAGAGAGATGAGGGCACAGAGAGAGAGTGAGATGAGGGCACAGAGAGAGAGAGAGATGAAGGCACAGAGAGGGAGAGAGATGAGGGCACAGAGAGAGAGAGAGATGAAGGCACAGAGAGAGAGATGAGGACAGAGAGAGAGTGATGAGGGCACAGAGAGAGAGATGTGGACAGAGAGAGAGTGATGAGGGCACAGAGAGAGAGAGATGAAGGCAGAGAGAGAGTGATGAGGGCACACAGAGAGAGAGAGATGAGGACAGAGAGAGAGTGATGAGGGCACACAGAGAGAGAGTGATGAGGGCACACAGAGAGAGAGAGATGAAGGCAGAGAGAGAGAGATAAGGGCGCAGAGAGAGAGAGATGAGGGCACAGAGAGTGAGTGAGATGAGGGCACAGAGAGAGAGAGAGATGAAGGCACAGAGAGAGAGATGAGGACAGAGAGAGAGGTGAGGGCCCAGAGAGAGAGTGAGATGAGGGCACAGAGAGAGAGAGATGAGGACAGACAGAGAGAGATGTGGGCACTGAGAGAGAGAGAGATGAGGACACAGAGAGAGACAAAGATGATGAGGACAGAGAGGAGATGAGGGCACAGAGAGAGAGTGAGATGAGGGCACATAGAGAGAGAGATGAGGGTACTGAGAGAGAGACATGAGGGCACAGAGAGAGAGAGAGACATGAGGGCACAGAGAGAGAGAGAGATGTGGGCTGAGAGAGAGATGAGGGCACTGAGAGAGAGAGATGTGGGCTGAGAGAGAGAGAAAGTTGAGGGAGCAGACAGAGTTGAGGGCACAGAGAGAGAGATGGTGACAGAGAGAGAGAGAGTTGAGGGCACAGAGAGAGAGAGATGAGGGCACAGAGAGCGAGAGAGAAGAGGGCACAGAGAGTGAGAAGAGGGCTCGGAGAGAGAGTAGAGGGCACAGAGATAGAGGGAGATAAGGGCACAGAGAGAGAGTTGAGTGCACAGAGAGAGAGAGTTGAGGGCACAGGGAGAGAGAGAGAGATGAGGGCACAGAGAGAGAGTTAAGGGCACAGAGAGAGAGTTGAGGGCACAGAGAGAAAGAGTTGAGGGCACAGGGAGAGAGAGAGAGATGAGGGCAGAGAGAGAGAGATGTTGTCACTGAGAGAGAGATGGGGGTACAGTGAGAGGGAGAGAGATGAAGGCACAGAGGGAGAGAGATGAGGGCATAGAGAGAGACGGAGATGAGGGCACAGAGGGAGAGAGATGGGGGTACAGAGAGAGAGAGGGAGTGAGATGACGGCGCAGAGAGGGAGCGAGATGAGGGCGTAGAGCGGGAGAGAGATGAGGGCACAGAGAGTGCGTGAGATGCAGGCAGAGAGAGAGTGTGAGAAAGATGGTGGCAGAGAGAGAGAGATGGTGGCAGAGAGGGAGAGATGAGGGCACAGATAGAGAGAGAGATGGTGGCAGAAAGACAGAGATGTGGGCACAGAGAGCGAGATGGCACAGAGAGAGAGAATGATGGTGCCACAGTGAGAGAGAGAGAGAGATGAGGCCACAGAGAGAGAGAGAGATGAGGCCACAGAGAGAGAGAGATGAGGCCACAGAGAGAGAGAGATGAGGCCACAGAGAGAGAGAGATGAGGCCACAGAGAGAGAGAGATTAGACCACAGAGAGAGAGAGATGAAGGCACACAGATAGAGAAGAGGTCACAGAGAGAGAGTTGAGGGCACAGAGAGAGAGTTGAGGGCACAGAGAGAGAGTTGAGGGCACAGAGAGAGAGTGAGTTCAGGGCAGAGATGGAGAGAGAGATGGTGGCAGAGAGAGAGAGATGGTGGCAGAGAGAGAGGGATGAGGGCACAGAGAGAGGGATGAGGGCACAGAGAGAGAGTTGAGGGCACAGAGAGAGAGTTGAGGGCAGAGAGAGAGTGTGAGTTGAGGGCACAGAGAGAGAGAGAGATGGTGGCAGAGAGAGAGAGCTGATGGCACAGACTGTGCGAGAGAGATTGTGGCACAGAGTGAGAGATCGTGACAGAGAGAGAGAGAGATGAGACCAGGGAGAGGGAATTGAGGGCACAGAGAGAGAGAGAAAAGAGGGCACAGAGAGAGAGAGAGAGATGTGGGCACTGAGGGTGAGATGGCACAGAGAGAGAGAACGATGGTGGCACAGTGAGAGAGAGAGAGAGTGGGATGAGGGCACAGAGAGAGAGAGATGAAGGCACAGAGAGAAGGTGATGAGGGCACAGAGAGAGAGATGAGGGCACAGAGAGATATGAGGGCACAGAGAGAGTGAGAGATGAGGGCACAGCGAGAGTGAGAGAAGAGGGCACAGAGAGAGAGAATGAGGCCACAGAGAGAGAGATGAGGGCACAGAGAGAGAGAGATGAGGCCACAGAGAGAAAGATGAGGGGAGAGAGAGAGAGATGAGGGCAGAGAGTGAGAGAGGTGAGGGCACAGAGAGAGAGAGAAGAGGGCACAGAGAGAGAGAGATGAAGGCACAGAGAGAAGGTGATGAGGGCACAGAGAGAGAGAACGATGGTGGCACAGTGAGAGAGAGAGAGTGAGATGAGGGCACAGAGAGAGAGAGATGAAGGCACAGAGAGAAGGTGATGAGGGCACAGAGAGAGAGATGAGGGCACAGAGAGAGATGAGGGCACACAGAGAGTGAGAGAAGAGGGTACAGAGAGAGAGAGAGATGAGGCCACAGAGAGAGAGATGAGGCCACAGAGATAGAGAGAGATGAGGGCGCAGAGAGAGAGAGAGATGGTGGCAGAAAGAGAGAGATGTGGGCACAGAGAGGGAACAATGGTGGCACAGTGAGAGAGAGAGAGATGAGGCCACAGAGAGAGAGAGATGAGGCCACAGAGATAGAGAGAGATGAGGGCACAGAGAGAGAGAGAGATGGTGGCACAGAGAGAGATGGTGGCAGAGAGAGCGAGATGGGGGCACAGAGAGCCAGAAAGATGGTGGCACAGTGAGAGAGAGCGTGGTGAAGGCACACAGAGAAGGTGATGAGGGCACAGAGAGAGAGATGAGGGCACAGAGAGAGAGAGAGCACAGAGAGAGCGAGAGAGAAGAGGGCACAGAGAGTGAGAAGGGGGCTCAGAGAGAGAGTCGAGGGCACAGAGATAGAGGGAGATAAGGGCACAGAGAGAGAGTGAGATGAGGCCACAGAGAGAGAGATGAGGCCACAGAGAGAGAGATGAGGCCACAGAGAGTGAGATGAGGGCACAGAGAAAGAGTGAGATGAGGGCACAGAGTGAGAGTGAGATGAGGCCACAGAGAGAGAGAGAGATATATGAAGGCACAGAGAGAGAGATGAGGAGAGAGAGAGAGATGAGGGCACAAAGAGAGAGAGAGATGAGGGCACAAAGAGAGAGAGAGATGAGGGCAGAGAGAGAGAGAGATGAGGGCACTGAGAGAGATGAGGGCACAGAGAGAGAGATGAGGGCACAGAGAGAGAGAGATGAGGGCACAGAGAGAGAGAGATGAGAGCACAGAGAGAGAGAGAGATGAGGGCACAGAGAGAGAGAGAGATGAAGGCAGAGAGAGAGTGATGAGGGCACAGAGAGAGAGATGAAGGTGCAGAGAGAGAGATGAGGGCACAGAGAGAGAGAGAGATGAGGGCACAGAGAGAGAGTGAGATGAGGGCACAGAGGGAGAGAGAGATGAAGGCACAGAGAGGGAGAGAGATGAGGGCACAGAGAGAGAGAGAGAGATGAAGGCACAGAGAGAGAGTGATGAGGGCACAGAGAGAGAGTGATGAGGGCACACAGAGAGAGAGAGTGATGAGGGCACACAGAGAGAGAGAGATGAAGGCAGAGAGAGAGTGATGAGGGCACAGAGAGAGAGAGAGATGAGGACAGAGAGAGAGTGATGAGGGCACACAGAGAGAGAGTGATGAGGGCACACAGAGAGGGAGAGATGAAGGCAGAGAGAGAGAGATGAGGGCGCAGAGAGAGAGAGATGAGGGCACAGAGAGAGAGAGAGATGAGGGCACAGAGAGAGAGAGATGAAGGCACAGAGAGAGAGATGACGACAGAGAGAGAGAGTTGAAGGCACAGAGAGAGAGATGAGGGCACCGAGAGAGAGAGATGAGGGCACAGAGAGAGAGAGAGAGAGATGAGGGCACAGAGAGAGAGAGATGAGGGCACAGAGAGAGAGAGAGAGATGAAGGCACAGAGAGAAAGATGAGGTCACGCAGAGAGAGATGAGGGCACAGAGAGAGAGTGAGTGATGAAGGCACAGAGAGAGAGATGGTGCCACAAGAGAGGGAGAGATGAGGGCACAGAGAGAGAGATGGTGACACAGGGAGGGAGAGATGAGGGCAGAGAGAGAGACAGATGAGGCCACAGAGAGAGAGAGAGATGAGGGCAGAGAGAGAGAGAGTTGAGGGCACAGGGAGAGAGAGATGGTGGCAAAGAGAGAGAGAAAGCAGGGGGCACAGAGTGAGCAAGAGAGCTGGTGGCACAGAGTGAGAGAGAGATGGTGCCACAGAGGGAGAAATGGTGCCACAGAGAGGGAGAGATGGCGGCACAGCGAAATATGGCGGCACAGAGAGAGATATGACGGCACAGACAGTGATGGTAGCACAGAGAGAGATGAGAGCACAGAGGGAGAGAGATGAGGGCACAGCGAGGGAGAGAGATGAGGGCACAGAGACGGAGAGATCGTGGCAGAGAGAGCGCGAGATGGGGGCACTGGGAGAGCACGAGAAAGATGGTGGCAGAGAGAGAGATGAGGGCACAGATAGAGAGAGAGATGGTGGCAGAGAGAGCGAGATGGGGCCACAGAGAGCGAGAAAGATGGTGGCAGAGTGAGAGAGAGAGAGAGAGATGAGGCCAGAGAGAGAAAGAGATGAGGCAGAGAGAGAGAGAGAGATGAGGCCAGAGAGAGAGAAAGATGGTGGCACAGTGAAAGAGAGAAAGATGGTGGCACAGTGAGAGAGAGAGAGATGAGGCCACAGAGAGAGAGAGATGAGGCCACAGAGAGAGAGAGATGAGGCCATGGAGAGAGAGAGGGATGAGGGCACAGAGAGAGAGAGATGAGGGCACAGAGAGAGAGAGATGGGGGCACAGAGAGAGAGAGAGAGATGAGGCCAGAGAGAGAGAGATGAGGCCAGAGAGAGAGAGATGAGGCCAGAGAGAGAGAGATGAGGCCAGAGAGAGAGAGATGAGGCCAGAGAGCGAGTGATGAGGCCAGAGAGAGAGTGAGACGAGGGCACAGAGAGAGAGTGAGACGAGGGCACAGAGAGAGAGAGCGACGAGGGCACAGAGAGAGAGAGAGACGAGGGCACAGGGACAGAGAGAGATGAGGGCTCAGAGAGAGAGATGAGGGCACAGAGAGAGAGATAAGGGCATAGAGAGAGAGATGGGGGCACAGAGAGCGAGAGATGAGGGCACAGAGAGAGGTGACTGTACAGAGAGAGAGATAGTGTCACAAAGAGAGAAAGAGAGATGGTGGCACACAGAGAGACACAGATGGTGGCACAGAGAGCGAAAGATGGCACAGAGAGAAATGGTGGTACAAAGAGAGCGAGATGGTGGCACAGAGGGAGAGGGCAAGAGATGAGGGAACAGAGGCAGCGTGCGAGATGAGGGCGCGGAGAGAGCGAGTAATGAAGACACGGAGAGAGACAGTGAGAGGTGAGGGGACGGGGAGAGAGAGCGAGAGGTGAGGGCATGGAGAGTGAGCGAGAGATGAGGGCACGGAGAGAGTGAGCGAGAGATGAGGGCACAGAGAGAGGGAGCAAGCGATGAGGGCACAGAGAGAGAGAATGAGAGATGAGGGCACAGAGAGAGAGCGAGAGATGAGGGCACAGAGAGAGCGAGAGATGAGGGCACAGAGAGAGCGAGAGATGAGGACACAGAGAGCGCGAGAGATGAGGGCACAGAGAGAGAGTTGAGGGCACAGGGAGAAAGAGAGATGAGCGCACAGAGAGATGTTGGCACAGAGAGAGAGATGGTGGCAGAGAGAGAGAAAGCAGGCGGCACAATGAGCGATAGAACTAGTGGCACAGTGTGAGCGAGAGATGGTCGCGCAGAGTGAGAGAGATGGTGCCACAGAGGGAGAGATGGTGGCACAGAGAGAGAAAGTTGAAGGCACAGAGAGTGAGTGAGTTGAGGGCAGAGAGCGAGAGGGAGATGTTGGCACAGAGAGAGATGGTGGCAGATAGAGCGAGATCAGGGCACAGAGAGCAAGAGAGATGGTGGCACAGTAAGAGAGAGAGAGAAAGATGAGGGCATAGAGAGAGAGAAGAGGGCACAGAGAGAGTGAGAGAAGAGGGCACAGAGAGAGAAAGAGTTGAGGCCACAGAGAGAGAGAGAGATGAGGCCACAGAGAGAGAGAAAGATGAGTCCAGAGAGAGAGAGATGAAGCCACAGAGAGAGAGAGAGAGAGATGAGGCCAGAGAGAGAGAGAGATGAGGCTAGGGAGAGAGAGAGAGGTGAGGCCAGAGAGAGAGCGAGATGAGGCCAGAGAGAGAGAGATGAAGCCACAGAGAGAGAGAGAGAGATGGGGGCACAGAGAGCGAGAAAGATGGTGGCACAGTAAGAGAGAGAGAGAAAGATGAGGGCATAGAGAGAGAGAAGAGGGCACAGAGAGAGAGAAGAGGGCACAGAGAGAGAGAGAGAAGAGGACGCAGAGAGGGTGCGAGATGAGTGCGCAGAGAGGGAGCGAGATGAGGGCGCAGAGAGGGAGCGAGATGAGGGTGCAGAGAGGGAGCGAGATGAGGGCGCAGAGAGGGAGCGAGATGAGGGCGCAGAGAGGGAGAGAGATGAGGGCGCAGAGAGGGCGAGAGATGGGGGCACAGGGAGAGCGTGAGAAAGATGGTGGCAGAGAGAGATGAGGGCACAGATAGAGAGAGATGGTGGCAGTAAGAGAGAGACATGGCCACAGAGAGAGAGATGAGGGCACCGAGAGAGAGATGAGGGCACAGAAAGAGAGATATAAGGACACAGAGAGATGAGGGCACAGAGAGAGAGTGAGATGAGGGCACAGAGAGAGAGAGAGAGATGAGGGCACAGAGAGAGTTGAGGCCACAGAGAGAGAGAGAGTTGTGGGCACAGAGAGAAAGAGATGATGGCACAGAGAGAGAGAGAGTTGTGGGCACAGAGAGAGAGAGATGATGGCACAGAGAGAGAGAAGAGGGCACAGAAAGAGAGAGAGAGTTGAGGGCACAGGGAGAGAGAGAGAGATGAGGGCACAGAGTGAGAGAGGGATGGTGCACAGAGGGAGAGATGGTGCCACAAGAGAGGGAGAGATGGCGGCACAGAGAGAGAGATGGTGACACAGAGAGGGAGAGATGAGGGCAGAGAGAGACAGATGAGGCCACAGAGAGAGAGAGAGATGAGGGGAGAGAGAGAGAAAGTTGAGGGCACAGGGAGAGAGAGATGGTGGCAGAGAAAGAGAGAAAGCAGGGGGCACAGAGTGAGCGAGAGAGCTGGTGGCACAGAGTGAGAGAGAGATGGTGCCACAGAGAGGGAGAGATGGCGGCACAGCGAAATATGGCGGCACAGAGAGAGATATGACGGCACAGACAGTGATGGTAGCACAGAGAGAGATGAGAGCACAGAGGGAGAGAGATGCGGGCACAGCGAGGGAGAGAGATGAGGGCACAGAGAGGGAGGGAGATGAGGGCACAGAGAGGGAGAGATCGTGGCAGAGAGAGCGCGAGATGGGGGCACAGGGAGAGCACGAGAAAGATGGTGGCAGAGAGAGAGATGAGGGCACAGATAGAGAGAGAGATGGTGGCAGAGAGCGAGATGGGGCCACAGAGAGTGAGAAAGATGGTGGCAGAGTGAGAGAGAGAGAGAGAGATGAGGCCAGAGAGAGAAAGAGATGAGGCAGAGAGAGAGAGAGAGATGAGGCCAGAGAGAGAGAAAGATGGTGGCACAGTGAAAGAGAGAAAGATGGTGGCACAGTGAGAGAGAGAGAGATGAGGGCACACAGAGAGAGAGATGAGGCCATGGAGAGAGAGAGATATGAGGGCACAGAGAGAGAGAGGGATGAGGGCACACAGAGAGAGAGATGAGGGCAGAGAGAGAGAGAGATGAGGGCACACAGAGAGATGAGTGCAGAGAGAGAGAGATGACGGACAGAGAGAGAAAGAGAGATGAGGCCAAGGGAGAGAGATGAGGCCAGAGAGCGAGAGATGAGGGCAGAGAGATGAGGCCAGAGAGCGAGAGACGAGGGCACAGAGAGAGAGAGCGACGAGGGCACAGAGAGAGAGAGCGACGAGGGCACAGAGAGAGAGAGCGACGAGGGCACAGAGAGAGAGAGCGACGAGGGCACAGGGACAGAGAGAGATGAGGGCACAGAGAGAGAGATAAGGGCATAGAGAGAGATGGGGGCACAGAGAGCGAGAGATGAGGACACAGATAGAGATGAGGGATGAGGGCACAGAGAGAGGTGACTGTACAGAGAGAGATGGTGGCACAAAGAGAGAGAGAGATAGTGTCACAAAGAGAGAAAGAGAGATGGTGGCACACAGAGAGACACAGATGGTGGCACAGAGAGCGAGAGATGGTGGCACAGAGAGAAATGGTGGTACAAAGAGAGCGAGATGGTGGCACAGAGGGAGAGGGCAAGAGATGAGGGAACAGAGGCAGCGTGCGAGATGAGGGCGCGGAGAGAGAGCGAGTAATGAAGACACGGAGAGAGAGAGTGAGAGGTGAGGGGACGGGGAGAGAGAGCGAGAGAGCGAGAGGTGAGGGCATGGAGAGTGAGCGAGAGATGAGGGCACGGAGAGAGGGAGCGAGAGATGAGGGCACAGAGAGAGGGAGCGAGAGATGAGGGCACAGTGAGAGGGAGCGAGAGTTGAGGGCACGGAGAGAGAGAGAGATGAGCGCACAGAGAGAGAGATGTTGGCACAGAGAGAGAGATGGTGGCAGAGAGAGCGAAAGCAGGTGGCACAATGAGCGATAGAACTAGTGGCACAGAGTGAGCGAGAGATGGTCGCGCAGAGTGAGAGAGATGGTGCCACAGAGGGAGAGATGGTGGCACAGAGAGAGAAAGTTGAAGGCACAGAGAGAGTGAGTTGAGGGCAGAGAGCGAGAGGGAGATGTTGGCACAGAGAGAGATGGTGGCAGACAGAGCGAGATCGCGGCACAGAGAGCAAGAGAGATGGTGGCACAGTAAGAGAGAGAGAGAAAGATGAGGGCATAGAGAGAGAGAAGAGGGCACAGAGAGAGTGAGAGAAGAGGGCACAGAGAGAGAGAGAGTTGAGGCCACAAAGAGAGAGAGAGATGAGGCCACAGAGAGAGAGAAAGATGAGTCCAGAGAGAGAGAGAGAGAGAGAGATGAGGCCAGAGAGAGAGAGATGAGGCTAGGGAGAGAGAGAGAGCTGAGGCCAGAGAGAGAGAGAGATGAGGCCAGAGAGAGAGAGAGATGAAGCCACAGAGAGAGAGAGAGATGGGGGCACAGAGAGCGAGAAAGATGGTGGCACAGTAAGAGAGAGAGAGAAAGATGAGGGCATAGAGAGAGAGAAGAGGGCAGAGAGAGAGAGAAGAGGGCACAGAGAGAGAAGAGGGCACAGAGAGAGAGAGAGAAGAGGGCGCAGAGAGGGTGCGAGATGAGTGCGCAGAGAGGGAGCAAGATGAGTGCGCAGAGAGGGAGAGAGATGAGGGCGCAGAGAGGGCAAGAGATGGGGGCACAGAGAGCGCGTGAGATGGGGGCAGAGAGAGAGAGCGCGAGATGGGGGCACAGGGAGAGCGTGAGAAAGATGGTGGCAGAGAGAGAGAGATGAGGGCACAGATAGAGAGAGATGATGGCAGAAAGAGAGAGATGAGGGCACAGAGAGAGAGAGATGAGGGCACAGAGAGAGTGAGATGAGGGCACAGAGAGAGAGAGAGATGAGGCCACAGAGAGAGAGAGAGTTGTGTGCACAGAGAGAGAGAGATGATGGCACAGAGAGAGAGAGAGTTGTGGGCACAGGGAGAGAGAGAGATGAGGGCACAGACAAATGGCACAGGGAGAGAGAGATGAGGGCACAGTGAGACAGACGTGTGCAGAGAGAGAAGGTGGACATAGAGGGAGGGAGACGGGGGCAGAATGGGTGGGAGACGGGGACATGGAGGGAGACGGGGTCAGAATGGGAGGGAGACGAGGACAGAGAGCGCGGTAGAGGGGGACAGAGATGGAAGGAGACGGGGTCAGAATGGGAGAGAGGCGTGGTCAGAATGTGAGGGAGGCGGGGACAGAGGGGAAGGTAGAGGGGGACAGAGGGGGAGGGAGAGGGGGACAGAGGGGGAGGGAGAGGGGGACAGAGGGGGAGGGAGAGGGGGTCAGAGAGGGAGGTAGAGGGGGACAGAGAGGGAGGTAGAGGGGGACAGAGAGGGAGGTAGAGGGGGACAGAGAGGGAGGTAGAGGGGGACAGAGAGGGAGGGAGACGGGGTCAGAATGGGAGGGTGACGGCATCAGAGAGGGAGGGAGACGGTGTCAGAGGGGGAGGGAGACGGGGTCTGAGGTGTGGGAGACGGGGTCAGAGGGGGAGGGAGACGGGGTCAGAGGGGGAGGGAGACGGGGACAGAGAGGGAGGTAGAGGGGGACAGAGAGGGAGGGAGATGGGGTCAGGGAGGGAGTGTGACGGGGCGAGCAAGGGAGGTGGACGGGGACGGAGGGTGAGGTAGACGGGGACGGAGGGTGAGGTAGGCGGGGACGGAGGGTGAGGGAGATGGGGACAGAGGGGGAGGGAGGGAGATGGGGGACAGAGAGACAGGCGGGGACACAGAGAGAGATAGCGAGAGGCGGGTCGGAGAAATTGAGACAGGGTCAGAGTGGGAGGGAGACGGGGACAGAGAGCGCGAGATGGGGACAGGGAGGGTGGGAGACCGGGGCAGAGAGGGAGGACGACGGTGACAGAGAGGGCGAGGGGGCCGGGTGAGAGAGGGAGGGGGACGGGGACAGAGAGTGAGAGAGAGGGGCGGGGACAAGCTCGGGAGTGAGGGGCGGACAGAGGGAGTGAAGGGGGGCAGAGAGAAGGAGTGGGGGCAGAAGGGAAAGAGAGCGAGTGAGTGGGGGCACAGAGTGACTGAGGGAGACAAAGAGGGAAAGAAGGGAAAAGAGAGAGAGAAAGAGGGGAAAAGAGAGAGAGGGGGAACAGGGCAGAAAGAGAGGGAAAGGGGGACGCAGAGGGAGAGCGAGGGGGGACAGAGAGGGAGAGCGAGGGGGGACAGAGTGCGCGGGGGGGGGGGAACTGAGGCAGAGAGAGCGAGGGGGTTTGAGACAGAGAGAGCGAGGGGGCTGAGACGGAGAGAGCGAGGGGGGTAGAGAGGGAGAGAGAGAGAGATTGGGGCAGAGAGAGAGAAGGTCAGTGGGGCAGGGAGAGAGAGAGTCAGTGGGGCAGGGAGAGAGAGAGTGGGGCAGGGAGAGAGAGAGAGTGGGGCAGGGAGAGAGAGAGTCAGTGGGGCAGGGAGAGAGAGTGGGGCAGGGAGAGAGAGAGAGTGGGGCAGGGAGAGAGAGAGAGTGGGGCAGGGAGAGAGAAGGTCAGTGGGGCAGGGAGAGAGAGAGTCAGTGGGGCAGGGAGAGAGAGAGTGGGGCAGGGAGAGAGAGAGAGTGGGGCAGGGAGAGAGAGAGTCAGTGGGGCAGGGAGAGAGAGAGTCAGTGGGGCAGGGAGAGAGAGAGTGGGGCAGGGAGAGAGAGAGAGTGGGGCAGGGAGAGAGAGAGAGTGGGGCAGGGAGAGAGAGAGAGTGGGGCAGGGAGAGAGAGAGAGTGGGGCAGGGAGAGAGAGAGAGAGTGGGCCAGAGAGGGAGAGAGTGACTGAGGGAGACAGAGAGCGAGAGAGGGGAACCGAGAGAGAGAGGCTGTGAATTACAGGCTAGATTCTAATCGAGGGGTTCAGATAGTTTATATATAGAGTAATGGATAAATGGGAGTGAGTTACAGACTGGAATCTAATCAAGGGGTTCAGATGGTTTATATATAGAATATTGGATACCTGGGAGTGAGTTACAGATTGAAATCTAATCGAGGGGTTCAGATGGTTTATATATAGAATAATGGATACCTGGGAGTGAGTTACAGGCTGGAATCTAATCAAGGGGTTCAGATGGTTTATATATAGAATAATGGATACCTGGGAGTGAGTTCCAGGCTGGAATCTAATCAAGGGGTTCAGATGGTTTATATATAGAATAATGGATACCTGGGAGTGAATTACAGATTGAAATCTAATCGAGGGGTTCAGATGGTTTATATATAGAATAACGGATACCTGGGAGTGAGTTCCAGGCTGGAATCTAATCGAGGGGTTCAGATGGTTTATATATAGAATAACGGATACCTGGGAGTGAGTTACAGACTGACATCTAATGGAGGGGTTCAGATGGCCCAACCATCTTCTGCTGCTTCATCAATGACCTTCCTTCAATCAGAAGGTCAGAAGTGGGGATGTTCGCTGATGATTGCACAATGTTCAGCACCATTCTACAGCAAGACCTGGACAATATCCAGGGTTGGGCTGATAAGTGGCAAGGAACACTCGCGCCATACAAGTGCCATGCAATGACCATCTCCAACAGGAGAGAATCTAACCATCTCTCCTTGACGTTCAATAGCATTACCATTGCTGAATCCCCCACAATCAACATCCCAGGGTTACCATTGACCAGAAACTGAATTGGACCAGTCACATAAATGCTGTGACTACAAGAGCAGGTCAGAGGCTGGGAATTCTGTGACATGTAGCTCACCTCCTGACTCCCCAAAGCCTGTCCACCATCTACAAGGCACAAGTCAGGAGTGTGATGGAATACTGTCCACTAGCCTGGATGGGTGCAGCTCCAACAACACTCAAGAAGCTCGACACCATCCAGGACAAAGCAGCCCGCTTGATTGGCACCCCATCTACAAACATTCACTCCCTCCATCACCGACGCACAGTGGCAGCAGTGTGTACCATCTACAAGATGCACTGCAGCAATGCACCAAGGCTCCTTAGACAGCACCTTCCAAATTCCGCGACCTCTACCGACTAGAAGGACAAGGGCAGCAAATTCATGGGAACACCACCACCTGTAAGTTCCCCTCCAAGTCACACACCATCCTGACTTGGAACAATATCGCCGTTCCTTCACTGTCACTGGGTCAAAATCCTGGAACTCCCTTCCTAATAGCACTGTGGGTCTACCTACCCCAAATGGACTGCAGCAGTTCAAGAAGGCAGCTCACCACCACCTTCTCAAGGGCAAATAAGGGATGGGCAATAAATGCTGGCCTGGCCAGTGACGCCCACATCCCATGAATGCATAAAAAAAAAATAGAATAATGGATATCTGAGGGTGAGTTACAGGCTGGAATCTAATTGACCAGTTAGTTTATATATGGAATAATGGATTCTTGTGAGTGAGTTACAGACTGGGAATCTAATCAAGGGGTTCCGATGGTTTATATATAGAAGGGGAGGCGGCAGTGTAGTGGTAATGTCACTAGACTAGTAACCCAGAGCCCCAGGCTAAGGCTCTGGGACCATGGGTCTGAATTCCACCACAGCAGATGGTGAAATTTGAATTCAGTTAATAAATCTGAATTTAAAAAAAAGCTAGTCTCATGGTGATCATGAAACCACTGTCGATTATTGTAAAAACCCATCTGGTTCACTAATGTCCTTTAGGGAAGGAAATCTGCTGTCCTTACCTGGTCTGGCCTACATGTGATTCCAGACCCACAGCAATGTGGTTGACTCTTACATGCCCTTTGAAATGGCCTAGCGAGCCACTCAGTTGTATCAATCTGCTATGAAGTCTAAGAAAAGGAATGCAACCGGACAGACTACCCGGCATCGACCTTGGTACCGGAAACAACAATGGCAAACCCAGCCCTGTTGGCCCTGCAAAGTCCTCATTTCTAACATCTGGAGGCTTGTGCCAAAGTTGGGAGAGCTGTCCCACAGACTAGTCAAACAACAGCCTGACATAGTCATACTCACAGAATCATACCTTGTAGACATTGTCGAACCGCTCTGGCATCTCAAAACTAGGCATCCATGAGCTGCTGTGGGCCAACAGCAGCAGCAGAATTGTATTTAGCCGCAGTCTGTAACCTCATGGCCTGGCATATTCCCCATTCTGCCATTACTATTAAGCTGAGCTTTAATGAAGAGTGCAGGAGGGCATGCCAGGAGCAGCACCAGGCAGACCTAAACCTAGACACCGCCATCACTATCCCTGGGTATACCCTGTCCCACCAGCAGGACAAACTCACCAGAGGTGTCGGCACAGTGGTATATCGTCGGGAAGGAATTGCCCAGGGAGTCCTCAACGTTGACTCTGGACTCCATGAGGTCTCATGGCATCAGGTCAAACATGGGAAAGGCACCCTCCTGCTGATTACCACCTAGTACCCCCCCGCCCCGCCCCCCTCGGCTGATAAATCAGTGCTTCTCTATGTTAGGCACCAATTGGAAGAAGCACTGAGGGTAGCAAGGGCACAGAATGTACTCTGGCTGGGGGACTTCAATGTCTATCACCAAGAGTGGCTTGGTATCACCACTACTGAACGAGCTGGCCGATCCTAAAGGACATTGCTGCTAGACTTGGTCTATGGCAGTTGGTGAGGGAACCAACAAGAGGGAAAAACCTACGTCCTCACCAATCTAACTGTCGCAGATGCATCTGCCCATGACAGCATTGATAGGAGTGACCACTGCACAGTCCTTGTGGAGACAAAGGCCAGTCTTCACACTGAGGGTACCCACCATCGTGTTGTATGGCACTACTACTGTGCTAAATGGGATAGATTTTGAACCAATCTGGCAACTCAAAACTAGGCATCCATGAGGTGCTGTGGGCCATCAGCAGAATTGTAATTAACCACGATCTGTAACCTCATGGCCAGGCATATCCCCCACTCTACCATTACTATCAAGCCAAGATTTAATCAAGGCTGCAGGAGGGCATGCCAGGAGGAGTAGCAGGCAGACCTAAATAGGTGTCAGCCTGGTGAAGCTAAAACACAAGACTACTTGCGTGCAAAACAGCATGCAATAGACAGAGCTAAGCGATCCCACAACCGACAGATCAGATGTTAACTCTGCCACATCCAGTCGTGAATGGTGCTGGACAATTAAACAACTGACAGGAGGAGCAGACTCCACAAACATCCCCATCCTCAACAATGGGGGAGCCCAGCACATCAGTGCAAAAGAAAAGGCTGAAGCATTTGCATCCACCTTCAGCCAGATGTGCCGAGTGGATGATCCATCTTGGCCTTCTCCTGAGGTCCCCAGCATCACTGATGCCAGTCTTCAACCAATCTGATTCAGTCCGTGTGATATCAAGAAACGGATGAAGGCACTGGATACTGCAAAGGCTATGGGCCCTGACAACATTCTGACAATAGTACTGAAGACTTGTGCTCCAGAACTAGCCGTGCCCCTAGCCAAGCTGTTCCAGTACAGCGACAACACTGGCATCTACCCTGCAATGTGGAAAATTGCCCAGGTATGTCCTGTACACAAAAAGCAGGACCAATCCAACCCGTCCAATTACCGTCCCATCAGCCTACTCTCAATCATCAGTAAAGTGATGGAAGGTGTCATTGACAGTGCTATCAAGCGGCACTTGCTCAGCAATAACATGCTCACTATTTGTTTGGGTTCTGTCAGGGACACTCAACTCTTGACATTACAGCCTTGGTTCAAACATGGACAAAAGAGCTGAACTCCAGAGGTGAGGTGAGAGTGGCTGCCCTTGACATCAAGGCAGCATTTGACCGAGTATGGCATCAAGGATCCCAAACAAAACTGGAGTCAATGGGAATCGGGGGAAAACTCTCCGCTGGTTGGAGTCATACCTAGCACAAAGGAAAGATGGTTGTGGTTGTTGGAGGTCAATCATCTTAGTCCCAGGGCATCACTGCAGGAATTCCTCAGGGTAGTGTCCTAGGCCCAACCATCTTCAGCTGCTTCATCAACGACCTTCACTCCATCATGACGTCAGAAATGGGGATGTTTGCTGATGATTGCACAATATTTAGCACATTCACAACTCCTCAGATACTGAAGCAGCCTATGTCCATATGCAGCAAGACCTGGACAATATCCAGGGTTGGGCTGATAAGTGGCAAGGAACACTCGCGCCACACAAGTTCCATGCAATGACCATCTCCAACAGGAGAGAATCTAACCATCTCCCCTTGATGTTCAATAGCATTACCATTGCTGAATCCCCCACAATCAACATCCCAGGGGTTACCATTGACCAGAAACTGAATTGGACCAGTCACATAAATGCTGTGACTACAAGAGCAGGTCAGAGGCTGGGAATTCTGTGACATGTAGCTCACCTCCTGACTCCCCAAAGCCTGTCCACCATCGACAAGGCACAAGTGGCGCAGTGGTTAGCACCGCAGCCTCACAGCTCCAGCGACCCGGGTTCAATTCTGGGTACTGCCTGTGTGGAGTTTGCAAGTTCTCCCTGTGTCTGCGTGGGTTTCCTCCGGGTGCTCCAGTTTCCTCCCACATGCCAAAGACTTGCAGGTTGATAGGTTAGTTGGCCATTATAAATTGCCCCTAGTATAGGTAGGTGGTAGGGAAATATAGGGACAGGTGGGGATGTGGTAGGAATGTGGGATTAGTGTAGGATTAGTATAAATGGGTGGTTGATGGTCGGCACAGACTCGGTGGGCCGAAGGGCCTGTTTCAGTGCTGTATCTCTCAACTATCTCTAAACTAAACTAAAGTCAGCAGTGTGATGGAATACTCTCCACTTGCCTGGATAGGTGCAGCTCCAACAACACTCAAGAAGCTCAACACCATCCAGGACAAAGCAGCCTGCTTGATTGGCACTCCATCCACAAACATTCACTCCCTCCATCACCGACGCACAGTGGCAGCAGTGTGTACCATCTACAAGATGCACTGCAGCAACTCAGCAAGGCTCCTCAGACAGCACCTGCCAAACCCGCGACCTCTACCACCCAGAAGGACAAGGGCAGCAGATGCATGGGAACACCACCACCTGCAAGTTCCCCTCCAAGTCACACACCATCCTGACTTGGAATTGTATTGCTGTTCCTTCATTGTCGCTGGGTCAAAATCCTGGAACTCCCTAACAGCATTATGGGTGTACCTATATCCCAAGGACTGCAACGGTTCAAGAAGCTGGCTGACCATCACCTTCTCAATAAACGTTGTCATAGCCAGCAACGCCCACACCTCCCCAATAAATAAAAAAAAAAGAATAATGTGTCCATGAGACTGAGTTACAGGCTGGAATCTTACTGAGGGATTCAAATGGTTTATGTATAGAATAATATGGATGTGAGTTACAAACTGGATTCTAATCATGGAGTTCAGATGGTTTATATATAGAATAATGGATACCCGGGAGTGAGTTACAGACTGGAATCTAATCGAGGGGTTCAGATGGTTTATATATAGAATAATGGATACCCGGGAGTGAGTTACAGACTGGAATCTAATCGAGGGGTTCAGATGGTTTATATATAGAATAATGGATACCCGGGAGTGAGTTACAGACTGGAATCTAATCGAGAGGTTCAGATGGTTTATATATGGAATAATGGATATCTGGGATTGAGTGACAGAGTGCTGGTGTTTTATATATAGAATTGAGTTCAGTTGTCATTAGCTGTCACACCTGACGAGATGGTAGCCTTGAACATATCTCTTGTTGTAGACGTAGACTATCGGGTTAATTAGCTACAATCTATTCTTTGCAATCTTGGTCGTGCCCTTCTCTTTGGGCTAAGCTCACTCTGCCGCATTTACTGGTGATTTGTATGCCTTGTTGGAAATCATTTTCACAACTGACTGACTGGCTTCTCAGCAGGGAAGTTGTCCCCAGTGTCCTGGCCAATATTTACCCCTCAACCAACATTGCCATGACAGATTATCTGATTGTTATCTCATTGCTGTTTTGTAGGACCTTGCTGTACGCAAAATGGCTGCCGTGTTTCCTACATTACAACAGTGACTACACTACAAAAGCACTTCATTGGCTGTAAAGTGTTTTGGGATGTCCTGAGGTCGTGAAAGACGCTAGACAAATGCAAGTTCTTTTATTCTCTTTAGAGTTTTTCATAGTGGGATGAAGTTGTATCCCAAATTGAAGCATCCATTACAATATTGTCTGTTCGGGTTTCCAGACAAACCAAGATCAATAACTACTTTTTCTATGCCACTTTGGAAAAGTCTCATGTTCTCGATCCATCTCAACCCGGTTCCTAATGACCAACAACTGAACTGAAATAGTTTTGAGCTGAGATTATAGTCTCATTACACAATATCTTTTTTTGGGGCTCTGGATTACTGACTTAACCACTAAACTACCGTACCCTGAATTGACAACATCACTTGATGTGATAAATGGCTCCGCACTAAATGTAGGCTTCACTGGTGATGTTAGCAGATCAGTATTCGATGTATTTGTGAGGCATTGCTCTCTGCTATTTAAACCGAGATGTCAGTCCATTTATTTTAAATGATTTAACACTTCAACCTAAATAGCAGCCGGGAATTTCACACAAGCACATTAAGTATTTAAAAGAACAAAGAAAATTACAGCACAGGAACAGGCCCTTCGGCCCTCCAAGCCAACGCCGATCCAAATCCTCTATCTAAACCTGTCGCCTATTTTCTAAGGGTCTGTATCTCTTTACTTCCTGCCCATTCATGTATCTGTCTAGATACATCTTAAAAGACGCTATCGTGCCCGCGTCTACCACCTCCGCTGGCAATGCGTTCCAGGCACCCACCACCCTTTGCGTAAAGAACTTTCCACGCATATCCCCCCTAAACTTTTCCCCTTTCACTTTGAACTCGTGTCCCCTTGTAATTGAATCCCCCACTCTGGGAAAAAGCTTCTTGCTATCCACCCTGTCTATACCTCTCATGATTTTGTACACCTCAATCAGGTCCCCCCTCAACCTCCGTCTTTCTAATGAAAATAATCCTAATCTACTCAACCTCTCTTCATAGCTAGCGCCCTCCATACCAGGCAACATCCTGGTGAACCTCCTCTGCACCCTCTCCAAAGCATCCACATCCTTTTGGTAATGTGGCGACCAGAACTGCACGCAGTATTCCAAATGTGGCCGGACCAAAGTCCTATACAACTGTAACATGACCTGCCAACTCTTGTACTCAATACCCCGTCCGATGAAGGAAAGCATGCCGTATGCCTTCTTGACCACTCTATTGACCTGCGTTGCCACCTTCAGGGAACAATGGACCTGAACACCCAAATCTCTCTGTACATCAATTTTCCCCAGGACTTTTCCACTAACATCACTGAAGTGATTTCAAGGCTGTTACGGTAGCTGTTAAACAATTAGAATCTCAGTTTACTTAAATGAAGGGATATAAATTTCTTGAATTTGAGGACAGGCTGCATAGACCCGGTTTGTATTCCCTCGAGTTTAGTATATTGAAGGGTGTTCTAATGGAGCTATTTTAATAAAAGGATTTGGTGGGATAGACACAGAGAAACTCTTTACTCTGCTGGGCAGCGTTCTCTCTAAGCTACATGGGGGTGCGGCCACCTAGTAATTGGGAATGTGCCACACAGGGAACAAACAGGCACAACAATCTTACAGGGACCACGCAGTGTAACAAACGGCCCACACACAGCGAAGGGGAACTAAAGGGAACGTTGCTGGTGGGCAGAATGAAGGGAGCATGATCTTAAAATTAGAGCTAGGCCATTTGAGGGGAGTGGAAAACTGGAACATCCCCCAAAAGGCTGGGGTTGTGGCGGGGTGGGTGTTGCGTCAATTGGAGCTTTTGAGACTGAGATTGATAGATATTTGTTGGGTAGAGTTATCAATGGGTGTGGAACAAAGGTGGAAAAATGAGGTACAGATCTGCCATGATCTAATAGAAAGGTGGGACAAGCTGAATAACCTCCTCTTGTTCCTATCGGGGGGTGGGGGGTAATTTTAACCCAAAGCACCCATTGGGAAACTGACGGGATCAGGTGGGATGCTCGTTTTACGCCTGGTACAATTATACTGTCCATTGGTCAGTATTGGGCAGAGTGTAAAACAGGCGTCCCAGCCGATCCTTGAGTTAGAATGACAGCCACCCCACTCCCCACCGCCCATATGTTTCTTCTGATGCCTTTCATTATCTTTCTGTCCTGTGTTCTTTCCCCAGCTAGCTCCCCCCCCCACCCCCTGTCCCACCCCTTGTCGACCAGGAGTGAAGCAGCCATGGATGCAGGGAGCAACGTGCTGTATGTGGACTTCCCCAACTTCAGCAACCGTCTCCTGGAGAACCTCAACCAGCAGCGGATGGAAGGAAAGTTCTGCGACATCTCCATCCACGTGCAGGGGAAAGTGTTCAAGGCGCACCGGGCCGTGCTGGCGGCCTCCTCTCCCTACTTCCACGACCAGGTGCTCTTCCGCAACACCAGCCGCCTGGTCCTGCCTGGTGTGATGGACTCCCGGGCCTTCGAGAGCATCCTGGTTTCCTGCTACGCCGGCCGGCTGGCGGTGCTGCCGACGGACATCATCAGCTACCTGACGGTGGGCAGCTTCCTCCAGATGTGGCACGTGGTGGACAAGTGCACTGAGCTGCTGAGGGAAAGCCAGCCGCCCCCCGCCCCGGCTCCCAGTAGCCAGAGGGCCTGCCGCACCACCGACAACCAGTCGCCCAGCAGCAGCAACTACTTCAGCCCCCGGGAGGTGGGGGAGGCTAGGACGGAGAGCGAGGAGGCAGGGAAGCTGGACGCCCATGAGGAGGAGGAGGAGGAGGAGGTGGAGGAGGAAGAGGAGGAGGAGAGCAGCAAGGGCAAGGAAGTGGAACACAAGGTCACCAGCAACCAAGGGGAGCTCGCCGGCGGCGACCTGGCCGAAGGGGGCCTCCCAGACAGCCTGTGCCTCCAGCCGCCCTACGTCCAGCCCGGTGTCGTGCCGCACAAGCGCTGGGTGTATGTCAAGAAGGAGAAGCCGGAGGAGGACCTGGTGCTGACATGCGAGGAGGACGAGCACCACTTTGTGAAGACGCCGGGACTCCGGCGCAGCGAGCCGCAGGCACTCAGCATCACGGACGTCTGCACCCTCGCCGGCCCCGAGCTGCTGGGCCCCGAGGAGCAGGGCTTCGAGGACCAAATCGACTACTGTGGATCCTCCGAGGACTTTGCCTACGAGCCCACAGACGAAAGCCCCCAAAGCTACACCTGCCAGGCCACGGGAGGCCAGCTGGCGCTCTACCGGCCTCAGGGCGACACGCACCATGGGGCGGTGCAGGCCACGGCGGGCAGCGCGGGTGCCGGTGGCAAGATGTTCGCCTGCCACTGCGGGAAGACCTTCACCCACAGGAGCCAGCGGGACCGACACATCAACATGCACCTCAACCTCCGGCCCTTCGGCTGCACCATCTGCAACAAGAAGTTTAAGATGAAGCACCACCTGGTGGAGCACATGAAGATCCACACCGGCCTTAAACCATTCGAGTGTCACGTCTGCAGCAAAAAGTTCATGTGGCGCGACAGCTTCCTGCGGCACAAGACTGCCTGCGAGAAACTGCAGCGGGCGACCACTGGTAACCCTGGCATCAACTGAGGAAAAGGGGGGGGGGGGGGGGGGTGGGGTGTTGGGGGGAGTGGAGTAGGGTGACAGGCGGGGCCAGGCCGCTTTGATCCCCGTTCACTGTCGCTATCTTTTTCTTCCTTCTAGGATTGTTACTGTACATTATCCTGTCTGAGCTAACCTCATGTATGTGTTTGTGTGTCGAGAGAGAGAGAGAGAGAGTTGGGATTGGTTGAGCCAGCCACGGGATCGATCGGCGGGCAGTCCATGCTGCATGGCAGTCAAATTGATGCCGGCGCTGAGAATCGGGGTTAGACATCAGAAACCCCGTTTCATTGGGATAACCGGCAAATGAGAACGGGCCAGCGTTGGGGCTCCCTGTAACCATTGCTCTTTCACTGTGTCAAAGCATAGGGCGTCACCTTCGCAATAATTTTGGGTGCCATTTACTTGTCCCCTCCCGCCAACCCTGCCTTTTTAGACCAGGCCCCCTGCAGAGCTTCACCCAGTCACCAATACAGCCTGTGCCAATTGACATGTACCTGGCAAATCTTTTGCATTCAGAGTGAGGGATTTCAGCGCTGGAGAACAGATTGCT
The DNA here is from genome assembly GCF_036365525.1 of Heterodontus francisci. Lineage (NCBI taxonomy): Eukaryota > Metazoa > Chordata > Chondrichthyes > Heterodontiformes > Heterodontidae > Heterodontus > Heterodontus francisci. The sequence goes on from NC_090399.1 coordinate 16,473,528, forward strand.
TTTTGTTGTTTTTCATTAACGCACTTCTACCCCACCCCCCCCCCCCCCCCCACCCCGAACTTTTACCATCAAGCAGTCTCCAGGTCAGCTACAGCACTTAGATGCAGCGTACAACTGCCTCTCCACTGCCCCTCTGCTTTCTGCTAGCACCACTGCGACGCTTTTCCGTCGTAGTCACCAGTCGTCTTCCTGCGGTGGGCCCAGTGACATAGGGGGGTTGGTAAAGTATTGACCCAGGGCTCAGTGGTGGAACTCCTGACTATTTCCTAATTGATACACAGCACCTTGGAGTCTGAAACTGAATACAGATTGGCTGTTTAGAAGTGGTGGGGTAGGCCAGGTATTGGTCAGGTCTGATGAAGCAGTCATGGGCTTACAAAGTCAGCCAGATCAATCTGAAAAGGGCAGATTCAGTTCAATACAGAGCAGCGGAGAGGCACACTGGCAGAACAGTCAAGTGTCGTGTACTGTATGAATTGTGTTGTAATAGTCATGGGGAAGTTGAACAAGACTGAGGATAGTGGTGAAGTAGAACGCTGATATATGGATACATTGGAGTAGGAAGGACTTGTTGAAAGTGTATAGCGCTCTGGCCAGATCCTACATCAAGTGCTTAGTTGAGTTTTGGTGACAAGACATGAGGATGGTACTGAAGCCTTGGAGGCACTGCAGATTGGTCTGCAAGGCTGATTGGTCAGCTTATGTCGGAAGTTATGTGGAAGGGCAGGGGAAATGTGGACTTGTTTTTCAAGCTTTTGAGAAACCAACTGTGGGGGTGATCTTAAGAGCTACCTACTTGGTGGCCATGCCTTCAGATGCTGCGGCCCTAAGCTCAGACTCCCTCCCTGAACCTCTCGACCTCTCTCCTCTTAAGGCTGTCCTTAAAACTTACCTCTTTGACCATGCTTTTTGGCCCCCTCTGCTTAATATCTGCTTATGTGGCTCGGTGTCACACTTTGTTTGACAGTGCTCCCATGAAGCACCTTGGGATTCTTCACTATGTCAAAGCTGAGATATAAATGCAAGTTGTTGTTGTAATAATTGGACAGTGAGACACCAGGGTCAAAAGGGGGATGCCAAATGTCGGGAGCCATCTCTGGAAGTGATTGTCATTTAGAATTACATTCTGTGTAAGATAGTAGTAGCAAGTCAGCTGAGAGAATGATCATGTGGATGCTGCGATGAGGGGGATCTGTGTAGGCTTTTCTGGATGGATCTCGTAAGAGGAGGTCAGATAGCTTTCCTGACCGCTCTCGCTCTCTCTTGGCAGAATACATTTCACATGAGCTCTTCAACCAGTGATTTCCCAACACGCCAGACTCCCGACCGGTTGCATCAAACTCTCCATTTGATACCTGGCTCAGTTAGCAAAAATGACTAACCCCAGTATTAAAATGTGAACGCGGTAAGGGTTTATTGCCGTTTTCCAACAGATCTCTTTCCGCACGATTGCAAGTGCCGCCCCCTCCCCCCTGGTTGATCAGCCTGGAACTGAACCATACAGTCCGGGAAGGCCCTCAGTCCCACCTGTAGTCGCAGCTGGGCTAGGAAGGGGAGGAAGAAATCAAAGAGGTTTCCCACTCCCAGTTTCTATTGAGTGACTCTGGCTGAAAGGAGGGGACAGAATTGGACCTGGCCATTTTCTTGTTGGAGATCGAGATAAAGGCAGAGGAAATTACGACGGCTTCGCGAAGAAGGGAAAGGGAAAATAAATTGTTGGGGGAGTGGGGAGACACAGTAGGTTGATGAGATACAAGGGGGAGAGTTTTACGAGACGGGGAGACCGAGGTAACTAGATACGAGAGGTTTACAGGACAGGAGAGATGTGGGTCTCTGGGAACGGGGTGGGCTTATTTGGGCCCCATGGCCTTTTCCTCCTAAATATTCATCTATCCAAGGGTTAGGCAGGGCTGCGGGGATAGAGCGGGGGGAACGGGACTGACTGGATGGCTCTATGGAGAGCTGGCATGGACTCGATGGGCCGAATGGCCTCCTTCTGTGCCGTAAATGATTCTATGATCTCCTAAAACAAACATTAGCAGGAGCTGGTCGAAGCACGAGGGTAGGTTGATGCCTGAGCCCCTGTGTCTCCCCTCCTCTGGCCAACCCCTGCTACCATCAATAGCCACAAGGCTGCTTTCACCACATGACAGAGCTGTAGGCCCAACCCAGTCGTATCACTAAATGGGCATTGAGCTTTTTCAACAAGGCAAAATCCATGTACAGCCCCCTCCACTCCCACTGTCTTCACTTAACAATCACAGCTGCCTATATCAGGCAAATAGCTCGAATTATTTCCCATAGCCAAAGGCACCAATTAAAACATATTTAGCGTGCTGGCTATTTTGTGCAGTTCAGTGCCCTCCGACTGATTTCCAGGCAACGGTGGAACTTCAGGCAGCTGCTCGCACTGTTAGCGGTCTCGGGTGGCAGTCGGAAAGTGAGCGTTCAGTGCAGTCCGCTGACTGGAGCCCTCCAGAGGTCTCCATTTTCCGACCACCTCCTGTAATTGTTCACAGTTAACGGTGAGATCTGCCGACTGAGGTCAACCCAAGTCCCCCGTCGGACATTCGCACCGTTAACAACCCCCAGAAAGTGGAGACTTCAATCGGGGGCTTTTACTGCCCACTGTGTATTAGCGGGTTAACCACGAGGAAGCTCATTGGCGCTGGTGTGGCCTCAAGTAGTGAGCTCATTCACTGCCTGCTTCAGTCTGTTATTCTGCAAACGCGAGTTTCTCATAAGAATTTGGCAGCTAGTGCAGCATTCTGCCTTGAGGGACAGAGTCCGTTGTCATGAACAACAGTACTGCCCTCTTGGAATGCAGTGTGGGGGTGGGTGCATTTAATAATCCAACAATTGTACTGCGTGTTTAGTTTGCGCGTGGACCTTAAACCTCTCGACAGTTCCCACCACCACAGACTCCAGAATTGCTTTTATACTTGAACCTCAACAACAACTTGCATTTATATAGAGCCTTTGATTATAGTAAAACAGCCCCAAGGTGCTTCGCAACAGCGTTATCCAACAAGATGTGAAGCCAAGCCACAAGAGGAGATACTTGGACAGGTGACCACCAAATCCAGTCAAAGGGGTAGGTTTGAAAAATGAGACAGAGGCGGAAAGGTTCAGGGAGGGAATTTAGAGCCTAGGGTCCCAGGCAGCTGAAGGCATGGTCCCCAGTGGTGGAGCGTTGAATATCGGGGAATGCGCAAGAGGAAGGCTGGATAAACATATGAGGGAGAAGGGAATAAAGGGTTAGGCTGATGGAGTTGGATGAGGAAAGGCAGGAGCTGGCTCGAGTGGAGCATAGAAGCTGGCATGGACTGCGTCTGTGCTGCATATCCTGTGTAAGAGGCAAGAATTGGAGGCGCTCAGAGATCGCGGGCTTGTAGGGTTGGAGGAGGTTACTGAGGTAGGGAGGGGCGAGGCCACGGAGGGACTTGAAAACAAGGATGGGAATTTTAAAATAAAGGTACTGCTGGACTGGGAGACATTGTAGGTCAGCGAGCACAAGGGGGTGATGGGTGAATGTGGTGCGAATTAAGGTATGGATGGCAGAAGTTTAGATGGGCTCAAGTTTACAGAGGCCGGCCAGGAGTGCATTGGAATGGTCGAGTCTAGAGGCAGCAAAGGCGTGGATGAGGGTTTCAGTCGTGTTAAATGCTTCTATAATCCTCGGTCCCCCTTCTCAACAGCTATCAATCCAGCTTCTTGCTAAATTTCCAACTGGTCCCAAATCAAGTCCTTTCTCAGGAATTTTGGTCCCCTTCTCCTGAGGTGGTGGCTTGGAGCCATATTCCCTCATCTCTCACCGTGCTCCCGGAGTGTGTTGTACCTGTATCCTCTGGCCTCTGATCCTAATACAAGATAGGTAGCTTCCTTACTAATTTCACCTCATTGATACCTTCCATTATTTTTGAAGGCCTGTGTCAGGGCTGTGAGGAAAGGGCAGGTGAGCGAAACTAATCGGCTCACTCTTTCAAAGAGGTAGCACAGACAGGATGGGACAAATGGCCTCCTCTTATTCTCTGTGGTTCTATAAGGGCCTAATTTTAACCTAACCCACTTGACAGGGAAAACCTTGCCCTGATTTTACTCTCCATTGATCCAGCTGGCGGGTTAGGTTAAAATTGCGCTCAGAGTGTCTCCCGTTGGCCCTCCTTTCTATAGTGAAAAAAAGTTTTGTCCGTTGAGCCTCCTGGTCACTCTTCTCTGATCCCCACCCTCCCTCGCTGACTAATGTATCTGTGGCAGTATATAGTTTTAATGTAGTAGAAATATTAATTTATTTAGGAAGAATGCGGTTTTGGAATTTATACTGTAAATGTACTATAGTTTACTGGGCATCAGAAGTTTATATGTTATAGTCTAGATAACTGTGCCAGCACAGTTGGGCCTGAATCAAGTGCTTCCTACACCAGTGCTGCCCACTTTTGTTTTCAATTGAAGGGAGGGGGGGGTGGCAGGGAAGTCCCAAAGTCTTGCCCCAGGTCTTGATTCCAAGAAGGCTGTACCGCGGATTGTTGGGATCGGAGAAACTTTTCCGACATTCTTCCCTCCCCCCCACCCCCACCCCCCGCCCCCGGGGATTAAACATGGAAAGAGCAGTGGCAAGTGGGACTAATTGGACATCTCTTTCAAAGAGCCGACAGGGGTACGATGGACTGAATGGCTGCCTCCTGCGCTGTGTGATCCTGTGAATGAGCTGATTTCAGTCGTGCCACAATGGGGCTTCTCCAGAAGGGAGAAAATATAATAAAACATTAGCACCAGCAGTTCCTAATGGGGGTGGGGGAGGGCGGGGGGAAGAGGGCAAGGGGCACCCTTTCACATGTCCCAGGGTGAAACTGTCGATAGCCCTGCTAGTTTTCTCTTCCCACCCCCCCCCGCCACCAGTCCTGCTGGAGTTGGTGATCCGGACCAGCGGAGACACCCCCCCCCACAACCCGGGGATTCACAAGTCCGCCAGTGAGTGAGAGGGAGCTAGGTTGCAAATACCAACCTCGGCGCAGTATTGTTGGGCACCGAGAATTCTGTCCTGTTTCCAACCCTCCCCCACCCTTTCACTCTTGATGATGTTCAAGTGTTTTGTGTCGACTATCATGTTGTGCAGTTAAGCTTGCAGCAGGCAAGCTGCTCACCGTATGAGGTTGTTTGCTTTCAGTTGGGGTTTGCCGATTCCTCTTTTCACGTCATCAGGCACATTTGTCATCATGATGTAAGTTTGCCAATTGCCAATCCTCAGTGAAGGAATGTAAAATATAGCTGGAATCTGTTAAGAAATTCAGTCTCTCTATTTAGAATGACAATTATCTCGCCAGCACTCTCACCTTGGAGGCAGGAGGTCTTGGGTTCAAATCCCCACCCCAGAGACCTGAGCGTCTAATCTAGCCTGACGCTGCAGTGCCGTACTGAGGGAGTGCTGCACTGTCGGAGGTGCCATCTTTCGGATGAGATGTTAAACTGAGGTCCGGTCTGCCCTCTCAGGTGGATTTAAATGTTCCCCATGGCAGTATTTCAAAGAAAAGGGGCGTTATCTCTGGCGTCCCGGGGGCCGATATTCATCCCTCAACCAAAATCACTAAAAACACGTGATCTGGTCATTATCAGATTGCTCTGTGTGGGAACTTGCTGTGCACAAATTAGTGGTTGTGTATTTCCTACATTACAACACTGACTGCACTTCAGAAGTAATTGGCTGTAAAGTGCTGTGTGATGCCCTGACGTCATGAAAAGCACTGTATGCAATTTTTTTCAGTTTGCTAGTTGGAAATTGCCCCTAAAAGGAATAACTTGAAGGTCAAAGAATTCTCTCCACTCCCAATTATCCTAAATCCCCGATCTACCTGCTCATATTTTGGTATGGTCTTGGGCAAGCCACTGCTTCATTGCATACAGTGGGGTCTAGATCTTCCTATCGCTGCACCTGGACATACTGGGTCACGCGACTGCAGGAAATACAGGGAGGGGGAAGAGGAGTGCATCTCATTAATGGATGGAAAGATGTACACTCCTCCACACCCTATTTTCCTGTATTAATTGTGCCCAATCAATCCTGTAAGTCCAAGGGAAATCTCCCCCTAAATTCCAGCAATAACGTTTTTCATTCTTGTGTCCTGGTTATTGCTGGAAGAGAAAAATGTGGAAAATTTCAGGTGTCCACCAGTTTCCATTGTCCAACAGAGGTGCCCTGAATAAGGTCAGGACATTTTTATATAGCAATTTCTGTGCTATGTAGATTATACAGAAACAGGCCATCCAGCCTAACCAAGTGTTTATGCTCTACACATGCCTCCTTTCACCTCACCCTATTTGCATATCCTATTTTTTTTCTCCCCCATATCCTTATCTACCTTCTCTTCAAATGCATCTATGCTGTTTGCCACAATTCCCTGTGGACCGAGTTTCATATTCCCACCACTCTCTGCTAAAGAAGTTTCTCCTGAATTCCCTATTGGATTTATTGGTGACTATCTTATTTTTATAGCCACTAGTTCTGGTCTCCTCCACAAGTGGAAACATCTCTATGTTTATCCAATCAAACCCCTTCATAATTTTAAAGATCTCCGTCACGTTATCTCTCGGCCTTCTCTCTTTTTAAGAGCAAAGAGCCCCCACAACAGTTCTGCCTTTCCTGATGATTATAATCTCTCGGTTCTGATATCATTCCTGTAATGCCTTATTTCAGAATATAAATTGGCTAAGTTTCCTGTCACTGATGCTGTTCATCAGCTCCTGCTGGTAAACCGATGTCTGTCGATGCTGGTGTGAGTCCAGGATCGCTACCTGGAGGGTCACTGATGAGAAATGACCACTGTGGGGGTGAGGTACTTAAGCTGAGCCAGCTCTTGTGGGACTCCAATCCAGCAAGAATCAGTGGTGTCAGGAGGAGGAGGGGAGAGATTCTCTTTACAAACCCTCCCACCACACAGCCCTCCCCCTCCCCTTCCCCTTCCCCCAAGGACTTGGAGTCCGAAATTTACTCAGTCAGAGGTACTGTTTCGTGACTGAGATGTTAAACCTCTGGCCTGTTCCAGTCTTCTCCTAATCTATGCCCAGTAACACATGAGACAATCCATTTCTTCCGCTGTTTTACATTCAGCAGATCGAGCTCTGGGATTTGTAATGAACACTAAGAGGTCATACAAGCTGGGGCTCTTCTGTAGAGATGTTTCCACCAACAGGAAACCAGACTAGGTGCCATAAATATAAGATGGTCACTAATAAATCCAATAGGGAATTCAGGGAAAGGTTCTTGACCCAGAGAGTGGTTAGAATGTGGAATTATCACATGAAGCAGTCTAGGCCAATAGCATAGATGCTTTCAAGGGGAAGCTGGATAAATACATGGGGGAGAAATGAATAGAAGGATATATTGATGGGGTTTGATGAAGGCTGGGAGGAGGGTCGTGGAGAACATAAGCGCTGGTAGAGAGCTGTTGGGCTGAAAGGCCTGTTTCTATGCTGTAAATTCTATATAAAATCTCCTTCATGCTCTTGTTCTGACTTGCTATTCCCTACTCAGATAACCAGATTGGCAGTGGGGGAGGAGTGGCGGGGGTGCGGCTATCGGACCTGAGCGTCACACTATACATCAACCAAGTGTTGAGAGGCCGAGGAGCTAGTTGTTTCTGTCTGGAATAGGGCTCTACCCCATAACGTCCCGACTCCGAAGCAGAAAGCTACCACTGAAACATGGCTCACTCCGCCTGTTCCAACGGATGTAGGATACCCTGTGACACTCCATGAAGAAGACCAGGGAGGGCTTGGGGGTGGGGTGGGGTGGGGAGGTGCAGTTCTGATCTCCTGACCAACATTCAGCCCTCCACCAAAAAAAAGACAGATTAACTTGGGAGTTGTCGGGATCTTGCTGTGCACAAAAATCGCACTTGCCCGCATAACGGTCCACTGCACTGTGAGTAATTCATTGCCCGCTGAGCGCTCGGAGATAATTTGGAGAGGCGGGATGAGGCGCCAAATATTACACGGGCATAAACCTATAAAGCTGACAACTAAACCCAGTTTCTTCTTCAAAGGCATCACTTTAGTGTTGAGGGGGTGGGTGGGGGGGGGGGAAGAGAAAAAAGGGACAGCAAACTTTGAAGCACTTGGAATCTCAAATAAAAACAGAAAATGCTGCAGGTCCACTGAAGACAGGCTAATGTTTTTTGGCGGATATACCTTAGGGGACGATTTTCCTGTTTCCAGTCCTTGGACACATTGGTACAGTGACACTCAAATTATTGGACGGAAAATTGCAAACTTGCACCGCCTCCCCCAATGACAACCCACTCCTACCAGCACAATTGTCCTCTGCATGCAACAGCCAAGTGCCCCCTGTGTCAGAACTCCCAGGTGCCATTCCTTGTCTCCTGCCACCCACCTAATATTAAAGGTTAATTGCCTGTCCTCTTGTCCAGGCATTGCTGGACCTCCAGGCAGGTTCCTCTGCCCTTTATTTTTAAGTCAAGCGCCAATACTCTTTTGGTCCAAACGTCATAACGGAGGCCTTGGATATTCCGCCTCCCTGTGGCTTCTCCCCCCGATCTCCAACCACGACTTTAGCAGGAGTTCCAGCAGAAAAGCCCAGAGGGAGGAAATGGTGCAGAGGGCTGTTGCTACCATTTCTCCAGCTGTTCCCTGGCAGGAAAGTCCAGTGGAATTTTCAGGGCAGAATTGTTTGCAGAAAAGGTCTCGTGACTGTGTAGTGTACAGGTATAGTGTTGCTCAGTGTTGCATAGTAAGACATATCTAGGTGATAGGCATGGTGTCCTATACAAAGTGCTCGGGAGCATTATACCTCCATGAGTTATGTAAAATTCAATACACATTGGGATTTTAATTGGACATGAGTGGGACGCAATCTCAACAGTTACCCATTATCTACCCTATGAAATATTCACTCCCATTAACTGGAGTGGAGCTGAATATTGGGTGTGTGGTATAATGGGTGGTAAAAGCGATTCAGCCTGTTTTATGTCTCCCCAGCCACTGTGTCCATTTGCACCCCTAGTGTATCTCACAACAATGCTTATGGAAAGTCAGATTGTTGCCCTGGTTTTCAAAGCCAAAAGCATTACAGCATGTGAAGTATTATTTTGCTGCTTAGACGCATCTGTGAGAGACCTGGTCGATCCCCTTTCAGATCACAGCATCTGGAATGCTATAAATAGGTTTCATCCTGGGATCAAAGGGACAGCAGTGGCCATGGGTGAGGGGATTCAGTAGGTTGGCGGGTGCCTGTAAATTTCTGGTTCCCCAATGGGCAGAAACCAGTAAGGGAAAGACAGTGGCCATGGGAGCTCTCCAACCATAGCTCCAACAAAAGTCCAGTGGGACCTCCAGGGAAATGGTGACTGTGGCTGTTTACACTAATTCACTGGAATTTGCGGAATAAAGATGAAGAGATCCCTCACAGAATTTCAAGCGCTGCATTATTTTTCATAAGTTGCACGCTTGGAAGTGTGATTTTGTACACATGCGCACTAGCAGATCTCCCATGCCACTAATGGTTTGTTAGATGATTCACAACTTTATAACAATGGGCAGATCATCAGCATTGTGTGATGGAGAAAGTGCACAGGAATTAGGGGTGACACTTAATAGGAAGTGCATGCGATACATAAGACTCTTATATATTAGGGATATACAGGACGGTTCATCTGTGTAACATATAGCATATGTGATAAAGAATCCATTAAAGTCTAAGTTGCCCATAACCTGCCCTTCATTCACAAAATTCAGCAGTAACTTTAAAAAAAAAAATTGGATATGCTGTTACAAAGGAAAAATTTGCAGGGCTATAGGGCAAGAATGGGACTCATTAGATACCTCTTTCTAATGGCTGGTATGGGGAAGATGGGCCAGATGGCATCTTTCTGTGCTGTATGTCCATCTTCATTTTCCATTGGCTAAGGCTAGGAGTGCATAGGTCCCGTGGACAGGTGGCAGTTACTCAGTCTGGACCCCTGAGCAATGCTAGTCCTTCATTGGCTGGGTAGAATGGGCTACGCTCCTGGTGACTCCCTCTTCGAAAGGGATAGTACTATGGGCAATGAGCTGGATTCTAACCAGGTATCTGCTGGATGAAGGGTCATACTGATTTTGGCTTGGGTCATACTGATTTGGCTTGGGTCATACTGATTTTAGACCAGATTTAGCCCAGGCTCCTTGGCTTTGCAAGCTCTGCCCATGCAAAAACACGTAGGGCTACTCATCCCTGCCGACGTATCCCATGGAGGCGCTGGGAGACTGGTGGCTAGCCCCTGAGCTTTGCTAACAGACCGAGAGGTCATTTAAAATATGCAGGAGACACTGCGAAATTCAAATGTCAAGGATTACAGTATTCTACCTGGACTGTAAGGTACTAGTGAATTTCATGGGACTCTCACAGAAATATAGGGATGCCAGCTCTGGTTGGGCGCATTCCTGGAGATGTCATCACATTGACCCCCAGCCTCCTTACTGCCATTGCTCACCCAGCGTGTCCATGCTTGTGGTGTTCTGCCTTTCCACAGCCAGTCGATAAATAAATGAATTCTTCCTTAATCGATTGGATAATTTTTGACTGGCTGTCAAACAGACCATTTTGTTCACATCTCAGATATTTTTATAACCAGTAACCAAAGAATTTATTTTTTTAGAAACCCCTAATTTTTTTCTAAGCCTTATGATTTGTCTCCCAGATGCTCACAACAGTGTCCTAGAGATTAGGCTTTAATTCCAGGGCAAACTCAGACGTTTGGCAACCCTAAGACCTAATTCCTTTTGTGACCAAAGTGCAGCTGGGAGTGGGTCAGTCTGAGGGGTAAGTCATGGAGAGAGAGATACAGCATTGAAACAGGCCCTTCGGCCCACTGAGTCTGTGCTGACCATCAACCACCCATTTATACTAATCCTACATTAATCCCATTTCCCTCTCACATCCCCACAATTCTCCTACCACCTACCTACACTAGGGGCAATTTACAATGGCCAACTTACCTATCAACCCACAAGTCTTTGGCATGTGGGAGGAAACCAGAGCACCCAGAGGAAACCTGTGCAGGTTACAGGAAGACCTTGGCAAACTCCACACAGGTAGTACCCAGAACCAAACCTGGGTCGCTGTGGTGCTAACCACTGCGCCACTGTGCTATGTTACAAGGCAGTAAGATGACTCATTCTGGTGCTGACCTCTGAACCTTTTAGACGTTAACACCTTAATTCCAGGGCTGGAAATGAGATGTTGGGGTGTCCTTTGCTATTTGAGTGTGGCTAGGAATCCCTATCCAAACATTAGCCTTTCCTTTCAACTAAACCACACAGTTCAGTACGATAGCACTGACAAGCTTCTTGCTTGTAAAGTACTTAATTGACTGTAAAGCACTTTGGGATGTTGTGAGATCATAAATGCCAGTCTTTCTTTCAGAAGTTGACAAACCTGTTTGTTTTATGTTTCTATTTTAAATTTTCAAAATTCACCTGTGTCTTTGTTGCAATATCCTTGGGAAGTGCAAATTCCTGAAATTGTCATACACATTTGATGGGGAGGAACCTGTTTTCTAATAGACCACAGGGGGCCAAGGTTGGATTTTTACAATTCCTACTGAGGTGATAGTTACATTTTAGGGTATAGTATAGGATAATTGTGGAAATATATATATATATTATGTATATGTTTGTATTTGTGTATATATGTGTGTGTATGTATATATTACATAGAACTAATTAGAATATGCAACACAGAAATGGGCCAGTCATTTGTGTGAGTGTTTATACTCCCCTTTCATCTACCTCATCTCAACCTTTCAGCATGTCTTTCTATTCCCCTTTCGCTCATGTACTCGTCCAGTTTCCTTTTAAATGAATCTAAGCTATTCCCCTGAACCGCTTGCTGTGGTAGTGAGTTCTACATTCTCACCACTCTCTAGGTAAAGAAATTTCTCCTTTATTGCCCGACTGGATTTATGGGTAAATTAGCATTAATCTGGTATTTACAGGGGGAGGTGGGGGGGTGAGGTCTCTAGATTTGGATTCTCCCAAAAGTGGATACATTGTCTCCACATCTACCCTGTCCAACCCATTCATAATTTTTAAAGACCTCTATCAGAGCACCTCTTAAGTCTTTTTTCTACAGAACCTGTTCAATGTTTCCCAGGATCGGTAATCTCTCAGTTCTGGTCGCATCCTTTTAAATTTTTTTTCACTTTCACTTTCTCCTGTGCTTCTATGTCCTTTTTATAGCACAGAGACCAGATATGTTCACAATACTCTGACCAGGGTCTCACACGTTATTCACTCATGGGTCATGGGTGTCACTAGCAAAGCCAGCATTAATTGCCTGTCCCTTATTGCCCCCCGAGAAGGTGGTGGTGAGCTGCCTTCTTGAATCGCTGCAGTCCATGTGCCCGTAAATACTGTCAGGGAGGGAGTTCCAGGTTTTTGACCCAGCAACAGTGAAGGAACGGCGATATAGTTCCACATCAGGACGGTGTGTGGCTTGGAGGGGAACTTGTGGGTGGTGGTGTTCCCATGCACCTGCTGCCTTGTTCTTCTAGGTGGTAGAGGTCGCGGGTTTGGAAGGTGCTGTCAAAAAATCCTTGGTAAGTTGCTGCAGTGCATCTGTGCACTGATGTGAAGGGACTCAATGTTTAAGCTTGTGGTTGGGGTGCCAATCAAGTGGGCTGCTTTGTCCTGAATGATGTTGAGCTTCCTGAGTGTTGTCGGAGTTGCTTACTCATTCAGGCTAGTGGAGAGTATTCCATCACACTCCCTATTTGTGGAAGTCAGGAGGTGATAGGATAATAGAAATTTACAGCAGGGAAGGTAGCCATTCGGCCCTTTGTGTCAGCGCTGGTCAACAAGTAGGCATCCAGCCTAATCCCAGCTATTCCAGCTCTTGGTCCGTAGCCCTGTAGGTTACGGCACATCGAGTGCATTGCTAAGTACTTTTTAAATGTTATGAGGGTTTCTGCCTCTACTGCCCTTTCAGGCAGAGAGTTCCAGGTCCCCACACCCCTCTGAGTGAAAATGTTTCCCCTCCAATCCCCTCCAAACCTCCTACCTCTTATCCTATATCTATGCCCCCATTTCATCTGGGCCTGGGGATTTGTCCACTTTCAAAGATGTTAAACCCCTTAATACTTCCTCTCTCACCATGTTAATTTTACCTAATATTTGACACTTCTCCTCCTTGATTGCAATGTCTGTATTGTTCCTATCTTTTGTGAAAACAGACACAAAGTATTCATTAAGAGCCATACCAACGTCCGCTGCCTCCACACGCAGATCATTCTTTAGGTCCCTAATAGGCCCTATTCTTTCTTTTGTTATCTTCTTGCTCTTTATGTATTTATAAAAAAATCTTTGGATTTTCCTTGCTAATATATTTTCATGCCCTCTCTTTGCTTTCCTAATTTCCTTTTTAATTTCACCCTTACACTATCTATACTGCTCTAGGTTTTCTGCAGTATTGAGTCTTTGGTATCTGGCATAAGCTACCCTTTTTTTCTTTATCCTCTCCTTTAAGCCCCTTGACATCCACCCTTTTTCTTTAAGCGAACGTAGTTGCTCTGAACCCTCACTATCTCTTCCTTGAATGCCTCCCACTGATCTGGCACTGACTTACCGTTTCCAGTCCATTTTAGGAAGGATGTGAGGGTCCTTGAGAGGGTGCAGAGATGATTTACCAGAATGGTTCCAGGGATGGGGGATTTTAGTTACAAGGTTAGGTTGGAAAAGCTGGGTTGTTCTCAGAACAAAGGAGCTTGAGGGGAGATTTCATAGAAGTGTACATGATTATGACAGGCTTAGATAAGTTAAACCATTAACTAATGGTACAAGGACTAGAGGATGCAGATTGGCAGTTTTGGACAAGAGCTGCAGGAATATGAGGAAGAATGTTTTTACGCAGCGGGTGGTAATGACCTGGAACTTGCTGCCCAGAAGGATGGTGGAAGTGGAGACAATGGGAAATTGGCCACTTGAAGGCAATAGACTTGCAGGGCTACGGGGATCGTGCGGAGGAGTGGGACTGACTGAATAGCTCTGTGGAGAGCTGGCATGGACCCAATGGGCTGAATGGCCTCCTTCTGTGCTGTAAATGACTCTATGACTGTGACTAGATTAGATTAGAGATACAGCACTGAAACAGGCCCTTCGGCCCACCGAGTCTGTGCCGAACATCAACCACCCATTTATACTAATCTGACACTAATCCCATATTCCTACCAAACATCCCCACCTGTCCCTATATTTCCCTACCACCTACCTATACTAGTGACAATTTATAATGGCCAATTTACCTATCAACCTGCAAGTCTTTTGGCTTGTGGGAGGAAACCGGAGCACCCGGAGAAAACCCACGCAGACACAGGGAGAACTTGCAAACTCCACACAGGCAGTACCTGGAATCGAACCCGGGTCCCTGGAGCTGTGAGGCTGCGGTGCTAACCACTGCGCCACTGTGCTAAATCACATCTCAGCTTAGTAAAATTAGTTTTTCCCCAATTGAGAACTTTTATTTCTGGTCTATCTTTGTCCTTTTCCTTAACTACCCTAAATCTAACCGAATTATGATCACTTCCATCAAAGTGCTCACCAACTAATCCCCCTTCCACCTGCCCAGCTTCATTCCCTAAAACTAAGTACAGAACCGGCCCCTCTCATGTTGGGCTTGCAACGTACTGGCTAAAAAAAAATGTTTTCCTGTATGTATTTTAAGAATTCTGCTCCCTCTGTGCCTTTCACACTAGTTCTATTCCAGTTAATATTAAGGTAGTTATAATCCCCCACTATTACTGCCCTATTGTTTTTGCATTTCTCAGAGATTTGCCTGCACATTTGCTCTTCTATGTCTTCTGATTGTTTGGAGTTCTATGGGATCTATAGTGCACGTCCAGTAGTATGATTGCCCCTTTTTTATTCTTCAATTCAACCCATATGCCCTCATTTGATGATCCTTATACCGTATTATCCCTCCTCACAGCTATAATTGTTTCTTTAATCAATATTGCGACCCCCCCCCCCCCACTCCTTTTTAACTCCCCTCTCTTATCTCGTCTGCCCTTTCAGCCCTGTCTCAGTAATAGCTATAATATCATTCTCCCATGTCAATCTGCCCTCACCCTGTTGAGGTGAGTCACTCGCCACAGAATACCCAACCTCTGACCTGCTCTTATAGACACAGTATTTATGTGGCTGGACAAGTTAAGTTTCTGGTCAATGGTTGCCACTCCCCAGGATGTTGATGGTGAGAGATTCGGAAATGGTAATGTTGTTGAATGCCAAAGGGAGGTGGTTAGACTCTGTATTGGTGACACCCGTGTGGCGCGAATGTTACTTAAATATTACTTAAGCAGAGATATAGATCGGTTATATGAGTGGGCAAGAAGGTGGCAGATGGAATATAATGTGGGGAAATGTGAGGCCATTCACTTTGGCTGGAAGAATAGAAAAACAGAGTATTTTTAAATGGTGAGAAACTATTAAATGCTGGTGTTCAGAGGGATTTGAGTGACCTTGTACAAGAAACACAGAAAGTTAACGTGTAAGTATAGCAAACAATTAGGAAGGCAAATGGTATGTTGGCCTTTATTGCAATGAGATTGGACTACAAGGGTAAGGAAGTCTTGCTGCAATTGTATAGGGCTTTGGTGAGATAACAGCTGGAATACTGTGTACAGTTTTGGTTTCTGTACCTAAGGAAGTATACCTGCCTTAGAAACAGAGCAACAAAGGTTCACGAGATTGATTCCTGGGATAAGAGGGCTGTCCTTTGAGAAGAGATTGTGTAAAATGAGCCAACACTCAGGAGTTTAGAAGAATGAGAGATGATCTCATTGAAACATAAGGTTGTGAGAGGGCTTGACAGGGTAGATGCTGAGAGGCTGTTTTCCCCTGGCTGGAGAGTTTAGGACTAGTGGCACAGTCTTAGAATAAGGGGTTGGCCAAATAGGGAAAGATTTCTTCACACAGAGGGTTGCGAACTATTTACGCCAGAGAGCTCTGGATGCTTAGTCGTTCAGTATGTTAAAGCCTGAGATTAATTGGTAGGTTCTAAGGGCATCAAGGGATATGGGGATTGGGCAGACAAGTGGAGTTGAGATCGAAGATCAGACGTGATCTTATTAAATGGGGAGCAGGTTCGAAAGACTATGTGGCCTACTGCTGCTCCTATTTATGTTAACATGACCTTTTGAATTCTATACCCCTAGAAATAAATCCGAGTGCTTTGTTAACAGTTTTAATTGTCTTGCTGACCTGCGATGTTGCTTTTAATGATTTGTTTACCTGTATCCCTAGATCCCTTTGCTCTTCTGCCCCATTCAGTTTCTTATTTTCTAAGGTGTAGATGATGTTTTTATTTTTCCTACCAAAGTGCTACCTCACATTTATCTATGTTGAAGTTCATTTGCCACTTAACTGCCCAGTCTGCAAGTTTTATATATATATATATATATGCATATGTCATTTTAAGATAACCCGCCCGTGTGGTAACTGACAGGATCAAGTGCAGCGCTGCTTTTGCACCCCTCCCTGACTATATTGGTTTCAGTCACTGGCGGGGTGTCAAACTGGCACTCCGCCCGATCGCGTGGGATTCCCGCCCGTGAGTTAAGTTAAAATTAGCCCCATCAGGTGAGAGCATGACTGTATATAGTGGTATGACCACCCAAGGTCGAATATCCTCCTTGCCTACTTTCATTCGTGCCTACTTTCAGGTGAAGTGTTGGAGGGTGGTCGGTAAGCAGTCAAAGTCTACAACAGAAAAATGTTGGGACGTTTCAGCAAGAGAGAGATTGAGTACCTGAGTGGTCCTGGGGAATAATTATCCAAAGGTTACACAGAATGCTTTCAGCAAAATGGACTGGCACAGAAATAGGAGATTCACAAGATCGGGTTTTTTTGTGGCGGGATTGGAAGAGTTGCTTGCTTTCCGATGAAAGAGACTAACGCTTGGTACCTCGATGTGGTCGGAGCAAAGTTTTGATGGTGGCCAGCACCTACTCATGGCTCTGCTGGTAATGACTGTCTAATTACTGCTTGTGTCAGGTAACTCTGTGCTGGTAGTGACTATCCAATTACTCCATGTGACTTACTGTCAATCTGTGCTGGGCGTGAGAGTTCACTTACTCTGTGTGGAATGCCACGCTGTACTGGGAGCAACTGTACAGTTACTCCAAGTGATAGTATTGTCACTCTGAGCTAACAGTGACTTTACGCTATGTCCGTGTGACACTATTGTCACGGTGCTAGTAGTGACTGTCCGCTATCTGCATGTGACACTATTGTCACGGTGCTAGTAGTGACTGTCCGCTATCTGCGTGTGACACTATTGTCACGGTGCTAGTAGTGACTGTGCGCTATCTGCGTGTGACACTATTGTCACGGTGCTAGTAGTGACTGTCCGCTATCTGCGTGTGACACGATTGTCACGGTGCTAGTAGTGACTGTCCGCTATCTCTGTGTGACACTATTGTCACGGTGCTAGTAGTGACTGCCTGCTATCTCCGTGTGACACTATTGTCACGATGTTAGCAGTGACTGTCCGCTATCTCCATGTGACACTATAGTCACGGTGCTAGTAGTGACTGTCCGCTATCTCCGTATGACACTATTGTCACGGTGCTAGTAGTGACTGTCCGCTATCTCCGTGTGACACTATTGTCACGGTGCTAGTAGTGACTGTCCGCTATCTCCATATGATGCTAAATTCACGGTGCCAGTAGTGACTGTCCGCTATCTCCGTGTGACACTATTGTCACGATGTTAGCAGTGACTGCCCGCTATCTCCATGTAACTCTAGTAGTGGCTGTAGTGCTTCCTTGTAGTTGCCCCATGACTCTGTGCTGGTATTGGCCGATTTCCCCTCAGAGTATCGTTACTGGTAAACACTGTTTTATTTCCAACCGTGGATGTGTGTACGTGTATGCACTTGAGTGTGTGTACGTTGCATCTTCTATTCTGCCATGATGACCTACAGTATTGTTGTATTGTAATATAAAAAGTATTGTCCGATGTGAGTGGGGAGAGCCATGTTTTCCAGTCTTTAACACAAAATATGTAACTTAATGATTATTTAGTAGTGCCTATTTGGAAAACCCCAAAAAATGAGGTTGTAAGACAACTAGAAATTGACCTTTTTAGTTAGCAGTGTAATTGCCTGCATATAAATTAAATATTAGCTTTGTTGGAATATCTTAGTATTAAAACTGGATTTGTATAAAGTTTTTTAAATAAATTTAATTATGGTTATTATTGCCTGTGATGAAAACATTAAAAAAAATTGTTCTGAACAGCCTGTCTTGTAGTGTGTAATGTTTTTCTTAGTAGGTAAAGAATTGTAAATGTTTGCTGTGCTTGATAGAAGATCAAGTGTTGAAATGATTCCACATGCGCCCACGAAATGTTCAATTTTGCCAAAGCTCTGTCGCTCATTGCTTCTTAGTTTTGTAAGAGATGAAGCATGGGCCTACTCACCCTCAACTCCAGCTTTTAGGCCTTTTGGACCCTGTTCCAGTCTCGGGTCTGTTTGACCCTTTTTAAAAAAATTCTTCCATGGGATGTGGGCGTCGCTGGCAAGGCCAGCATTTGTTGCCCATCGTTAATTGCCCGTGACAACTGAGTGGCTTGCTAGGCCATTTCAGAGGCAACCACATTGCTGAGAGTCTGTGGAGTCATATGTAGGCCAGACCAGGTAAGGATGGCAGATTTCCTTCCACAAAAGACATTAGTGAACCACATGGGTTTTTATGACAATCGCTGATAGTTTCATGGACTAGCTTTCAATTCCAGATTTTTATTAATTAATTGAATTTATTAATGAAATTTAATTTCTTCCAGTTGTCATGAACCCATATCCCCAGGGCATTGGCATGGACCTCTGGATTACTAGTTCTGTGCTACCATCTTCCCCTTGAAACAGCTTTGGGCCTGCCTGACCCCCTGCATCATTGGGACTCAAGCTCCCAGAGTAAGACATGCTTAACCTCCCCACTCCCATCAATGCAGCTTTGTGTCCATCCGGCCTTCCCCTCACATCCGAGCTTCCATCTGCAGATATGCCCAGTTCTACGGTCTCTACGGTTTCAGGTCTGCTGAGCTCGCACTCCAGCTTCTGGCCTTGCACTTGCCCGAGTAGTTGCAGGCCTGCTCAAGCGTGACCCACTCAGCCCCCACCACTACTATTTTCGACTGCCTGGCCAGGCAGAGCTGGAGGACAGCACTTGGAATTGTTCGGGTCGGGGTGGATCTAGGGTTGAAAGTGAGTGAACTGGATGACGACGAGTGAAGCAGAGAGCAAAAGCAGGCTGAGTTCCCTGCCAGGAAGATTAAGACTGGTAGCCTGTGACCCATGAGACTGATGAAGCTGAGACAGGGGTGGGGCCTGGAGAAACTGAGGCAAAAAAGCAGCTGGTTTTACTTGGTTGCCATGGGTGAATTAGCGGCAGAGTGCAAGGACTGAGCAAGCTATTCGGATGATAAGAGGGCCAGAACTCTACAGTTTAAACTAAATGGATGTAATTTTTCTCTTTAAGTGGAATACCATAATGCTATATATCGTTAAAAGTGGCATTGAGTTTCCCGCCTATCACACTTCAAATCTCATACTCAAATCCGTGCGCATTTCGAATTTCACACTCAGATCCTTGTCAGATTTTAATTCTCACACTCATCCTTGGAACACTTCAATTTTCACACTCAGATCCTTGTCACACTTCAAATCTCACTCAGATCCAAATCACACTTAATTCTCACACTCAGAACAAAGAACAGTACAGCACAGGAACAGGCCATTCGGCCCTCCAAGCCTGCGCCGATCTTGATGCCTGCCGAAACTAAAACCTGCTGCACTTCCGGGGTCCGTATCCCTCTATTCCCACCCTATTCACGTATTTGTCAAGATGCCTCTTAAATGTTGCTATAGTACCTGCTTCCACCACCTCCCCCGGCAGCAAGTTCTAGGCACTCACCACCCTCTGTGCAAAGAACTTGCCTCGCACATCCCCTCTAAACTTTGCCGCTCGCACCATAAACCTATGCCCCCTAGTAGCTGACTCTTCCACCCTGGGAAAAAGCTTCTGACTATCCACTCTGTCCATGCTGCTCATAACTTTGTAAACCTCTATCATGTCGCCCTTCCACCTCCGTCGTTCCAGTGAAAACAATCCGAGTTTTTCCAGCCTCTCCCCATAGCTAATGCCCTCCAGACCAGGCAACATCCTGGTAAACCTCTTCTGTACCCTCTCCAAAGCCTCCACGTCCTCAGGTAGTGTGGCGACCAGAATTGCACGCAATATTCTAAGTGTGGCCTGACTAAAGTTCTGTACAGCTGCAGCATAACTTGCCAATTTTTATACTCTATGCCCCGACCGATGAAGGCAAGCATGATGTATGCCTTCTTGACGACCTTATCCACCTGCGTTGCCACTTTCAGTGACCTGTGGACCTGTACGCCCAGATCTCTCTGCCTGTCAATACTCGTAAGGGTTTTGCCGTTTACTGTATACTTCCCACCTACATTAGACCTTCCAAAATGCATTACCTCACATTTGTCCGGATTAAACTCCATCTGCCATTTCTCCGCCCAAGTCTCCAACCGATCTATATCCTGCTGTATCCTCTGACAATCCTCATCACTATCCGCAACTCCACCAACCTTTGTGTCGTCCACAAACTTACTAATCAGACCAGCTACATTTTCCTCCAAATCATTTATATATACTACAAAGAGCAAAGGTCCCAGCACTGATCCCTGCGGAACACCACTAGTCACATGCCTCCATTCAGAAAAGCACCCTTGCACTGCTACCCTCTGTCTTCTATGACTGAGCTAGTTCTGTATCCATCTTGCCAGCTCACCTCTGATCCCGTGTGACTTCACCTTTTGCACCAGTCTGCCATGAGGGACCTTGTCAAAGGCTTTACTGAAGTCCACATCGATAACATCCACTGCCCTTCCTTCATCAATCATCTTTGTCACTTCCTCAAAAAACTCAATCAAGTTAGTGAGACACGACCTCCCCTTCACAAAACCATGCTACCTCTCGCTAATAAGTTCGTTTCTTTCCAAATGGGAGTAAATCCTGTCCCGAAGAATCCTCTCTAATAGTTTCTCTACCACTGACGTAAGGCTCACCAGTCTATAATTTCCTGGATTATCCTTACTACCCTTCTTAAACAAAGGAACAACATTGGCTATTCTCCAGTCCTCTGGGACCTCACCTGTTGCCAATGAGGATGCAAAGATTTCTGTCAAGGCCCCAGCAATTTTTTTCCTTGCCTCCCTCAGTATTCTGGGGTAGATCTCATCAGGCCCTGGGGACTTATCTACTTTAATGCTTTGCAAGACACCCAACACCTCCTTTTTGATAATGAGATGAGTGAGACTATCTACACTCCCTCCCCTCGGCTCATCATCCACCAAGTCCTTCTCTTTGGTGAATACTGATGCAAAGTACACACTTAGTACCTCGCCCATTTCCTCTGGCTCCAAGCATAGATTCCCTCCTCTGTCCTTGAGTGGGCCAACCCTTTCCCTGGTTACCCTCTTGCTCTTTATATACGTATAAAAAGCCTTGGGATTTTCCTTAATCCTCTTTGCCAATGACTTTTCATGACCCCTTTTAGCCCTCCTGACTCCTTGCTTAAGTTCCTTCCTGCTGTCTTTATATTCCTCAAGGGATTCGTCTGTTCCTAGCCTTCCAGCCCTTATGAATGCTTCCTTTTTCTTTTTGATCCTTGTCACATTTCAATTGTCCCTCCTATTCTTGTCACCTTTCAAATCTCACACTCAAATCCTTGTCAAACTTCAATTCTAACACTTGGATTCTTGTCACACGTGGCGCTGTGGGCCATTAGCAGCAGCAGAATTGTACTCAACCACAATCTGTAACCCCATGGCCTGGCATATCGCCCACTCTGCCATTACCATCAAGTGGGGCACCAACCCTCGTTCAATGAAGAGAGCAGGAGGGCATGCCAGGAGCAGCACCAGGCATACCTTAAAATGAGGTGTCAGCCTGGTGAAGCTACGACACAGGACTACTTGTGTGCCAAACAGTGGAAGCAGTATGTGATCTTCAGGGCTAAGCAATTCCACAGCCAACAGATCAGATCTAAGCTCTGCAATTCTGCCACACCAGTCGTGAATGGTGATGGACAATTAAACAACAGAAGGAGGAGGCTGCACAACTATCCCCATCCTCAACAATGGGGGAGCCCAGCACATTAGTGCAAAAGTAAAGGCTGAAGCATTTGCATCCATCGTCTGCCAGAAGTGCCGAGTGAATGATCCATCTCGGCCTCCTCCTGAAGTCCCCAGCATCACAGATGCCAGCTTCACTCAATCTGATTTCAACCACAATCTTAACCTCATGGCCCGGCATATCCCCCACTCTACCATTACCATCAAGCTAGGGGACCAACCCTGGTTCAATGAAGAGTTTTTTCACTCCACATGATATCAAGAAACGGCTGAAGGCACTGGATACTGCAAAGGCTATGGGCCCTGACAATAATCTGACAATAAGTACTGAAGACCTGTACTCCAGAACTTGCTGCGCCCCTAGCCAAGCTGTTCCAGTACAGCTGCAACACTGGCATCTACCCAGCAGTGTGGAAAATTGCCCAGGTACGTGTTATACACAAAAAGCAGGACAAATCCAACCCGGCCAATTACCGCCCTGTCAATCTACTCTCGATCATCAGCAAAGTGATGGAAGGGGTCATCGACAATGCTATCAAGCTGCACTTGCTCAGCAATAACCTGCTCACTGATGCTCAATTTGGGTTCTGCTAGGGTCACTCAGCTCCTGACCTCATTACAGCCTTGGTCCAAACATGGACAAAAGAGCTGAATTCCAGAGGTGAGGTGAGAGTGACTGCCCTTGACATCAAGGCAGCATTTGACCAAGTATGGTATCAATGAATCCTAGCAAAACTGGAGTCAATGGGAATCAGCGGGAAAACTCTCCACTGGTTGGAGAAGTACTTATCACAAAGGAAGATGGTTATGGTTGTTGGAGGTCAATCATCTCAGTCCCAGGACATCGCTGCAGGAGTTCCTCAGGGTAGTGTCCTGGTCCCACCCATTTTCAGCTGCTTCATCAATGACCTTCCCTTCATCATAAGGTCAGAAGTGGGGATGTTCGTTGATGATTGCATAATATTCAGCGTCATTCATGACTCCTTAGATATTGAAGCAGCCCATGTTCAGATGCAGCAAGAAGTGGACAACATCCGGGCTTGAGCTAATATGCCGCAAGTAACATTAGCACCAGATAATGAACATCTCAAACAAGAGAGAATCTAACCATCTCTCCTTGATGTTCAATGGTATTACCATCGCTGAATGCCCCACTATCAACATCCTGGGAGTTACCATTGACCAGAAACTGAACTGGACCAGCCACATAAATACTGTGGCTACAAGAACAGGTCAGAGGCTGGGAATTCTGTGGCCAGCAACTCACCTTATGACTCCCAATGTCTGTCCACCATCTACAGGGCACAAGTCAGGAGTTTGATGGAATACTCTCCACTTGCCTGGATGGGATGCAGCTCCAACAACACTCAAGAAGCTTGACACCATCCAGGACAAAGCAGCTCGCTTGATTGGCACCCCATCCACAAACTTTCACTCCCTCCACCACCAGCGCACAGTGGGAGCAGTGTGTACCATCTACAAGATGCACTGCAGCAATGCACCAAGGCTCCTTAGACAGCACCTTCCAAACCTGTGACCTCTACCAACCCGAAGGATGAGGGCAGAAGATGCATGGGTACACCACTACCTGTAAGTTCCCCTCCAAGCCAGACACCGTCCTGACTTGGAACTATATCGCCGTTCCTTCACCGTCGCTGGGTCAAAATCCTGGAACTCCCTTCCTAACAGCACTATGGGTGTACCTACCTCACATGGACTGCAGCGGTTCAAGAAGGCAGCTCACCACCATCTTCTCAAGGGCAATTAGGGATGGGCAATAAACGCTGGCCTAGTCAGCGATGCCCACACCCCATGAACCAATAATAAAAAATATTCACACTCAGATTCTTGTCAACTTAAATTTCACATTCAATACTTGTCGGATTTGAATTCTTACTCATCCTTATCACACTTCAATTCTCACACTCATATCAGTGTCACACTTCAATTTTCACACTCATATCAGTGTCATACTTCAATTCTCACACTCACATCTGTGTCACACTTAAATTCTCACACAGATTCTTGTCACACTTCAAATCTCACAATCAGATCATTGTCACACTGCAATTCTCACACTCAGATCCTTGTCACACATCAATCTCACACTCAGATCCATGTCATACTCAATCTCAAATTCTGATCCATGTCTCACTCAATTTCACACTCAGTTCCATGTCACACTTCAAATCTCACACTCAGATCACTGTCACACTTCAATTCTCACACTCAGATCCATGTCACACTTCACTCTTCACACTCAGTTCCATGTCACACTCAATTTTACACTCAGATCCTTGTCACACTTCAATTTTCACCCTCTGATCCATGTCACACTCAATTTCACACTCAGATCCATGTCACACTTCAATTCTCTCATTTACATCCATGTCACACTTCAACTTCACACTCAGATCCATGTCACACTTCAGTTGTCACACTCAGATCCGTGTCATACTTCAATTATCACACTCAGATACTTTTTGGGCTTCAATTTCTCACTCAGATCCATGTCACACTTCAGTTGTCACACTCAGATCCATGTCACACTTCAATTTCACACACAGATCCATGTCATACTTCAATTATCACACTCAGATACTTTTTGGGATTCAATTTCTCACTCAGATCCAAGTCACACTTCAGTTGTCACACTCAGATCCATGTCACACTTCAATTTCACACTCAGATCCATGTCACACTTCAGTTGTCACACTCAGATCCATGTCACACTTCAATTATCACACTCAGATACTTTCGGGCTTCAATTTCACATTCAGATCCATGTCACACTTCAATTATCACACTCAGATACTTTCGGGCTTCAATTTCACATTCAGATCCATGTCAAACTTCAATTCTCACACTCATCCTTTTCACGCTTTAATTTCACATTCAGATCCATGTCACACTTGAATTGTCGCACTTTGATTCAATTCACACTTCCATTCTCACACTCAGATCCATATCACACTTCAATTATCACACTCAGATCCATGTCACACTTGAATTATCACACTCAGATCTTTTTCACTTTTCAATTTCACATTCAGATCCATGTCACACTTCAGTTCTCACACTCATCCTTTTCACGCTTTAATTTCACACTCAGATCCATGTCACACTTGAATTGTCGCACTTTGATTCAATTCACACTCAGATCTATGTCACACTCTGGTCCATGTCACACTTAAAATCTTACACTCAGATCCATCTCACACTTCAATTATCACACTCAGATCCATGTCACACTTGAATTATCACACTCAGATCCATGTCACACTTCAGTTGTCACACTCAGATCCATGTCACACTTCAATTGTCACACTCAGATCCTTGTCACACTTCAATTTCACACTCAGATCCATGTCATACTTCAATTATCACACTCAGATACTTTTTGGGCTTCAATTTCTCACTCAGATCCAAGTCACACTTCAGTTGTCACACTCAGATCCATGTCACACTTCAGTTTCACACTCAGATCCATGTCACACTTAAGTTGTCGCACTCAGATCCATGTCACACTTCAATTATCACACTCAGATACTTTCGGGCTTCAATTTCACATTCAGATCCATGTCATACTTCAGTTCCACACTCAGATCCATGTCACACTTCAGTTACACACTCAGATCCAAGTCACACTTCAATTGTCACACTCAGATCCTTGTCACACTTCAATTTCACACTCATATCCATGTCACACTTCAGTTACACACTCTGATCCATGTCACACTTAAAATCTTACACTCAGTTCCATGTTACACTTCGAATCTCACACTGATGCTTGTCACACTTCAATTCCCACAATCAGACCCTTGTCACACTTCAAATGTCACAGATTCCTGTGTCACATTTCCAAATGCCAGAAGATCTGTAGTCCTGTAATTGGCTACTATATGAATTTGAGCTGTTTATAAAATTAGACTTTGTCTCTTTAAAGTATGCAGACACACTGTCACAGCACAATAATATATTCTGTGTTACATGCTATACATGCTTGTCCTTAGAAAGCAGTTGCGTCATCTGACTTCATTGAATCATACAAGGCAGGAGGCCATTCTGCCCATTGTGCCTGTGCCAGCTCTTTGAAAGAGCTGTCCAATTAGTCCACTCTGCTGATCTTTCCTCATAGCCCTGTAAATCCAATTCCCTTTTGAAAGTTACTATTGAGTCTGCTTCCACCGCCCTTTCAGATCATAACAAACCGCTGCATAAAAATGGTTCTTCTCATTTCCCCTCTGGTTCTTTTGCCAGCTGCCTTAAATCTGTATCTTCTGGTTAATGACCCTCCTGCCAGTGGAAATTATTTCTCCCCATCTATTCAATCAGAGTCCCTCATAAGTTTGAACACCTCTATTAAGGACCTTGGGAGGTTTTACAATATTAAAGGCACTATATAATTTCACTGTCGCTGGGTCAAAATCCTGGAACTCCCTTCCCAACAGCACTGTGGGTGTACCTACCCCACATGGATTGCAGCGGTTCAAGAAGGCAGCTCACCACCACCTTCTCAAGGACAATTAGGGATGGGCACTCAGAATTGGATAAAGCTATATCTTCTTCGCTTTTCGATGCTTCAGTATGCAAATCTAACGATCTGTCAGTCTTAACCGTAAGCAATCCCTGGGAGAACCATTTACCTTCATACATACATGTACTTGTAACCCGTGCATTGTCACCCTTCAAAGTGCCACACGAAGGTTTGTTCCAGTATCATATTTATAAAACAGTAAAAAATCATAACTGGACTGATAGGAACCTTAACAAGAAACAAGTAGCATCTCAAAATAATAAATTAAAAGAAAGCCGGGCTCACCTTGATAACTCGGCCTCTCTCCCCAAGGGGAGAAAGTATGAATTTACAAGCAGCCGCTAATCTCGGAACATAAGAACAGGAAGAGGCTATCCAGCCCCTCGATGAGATTATGGCTGATCTGCGACCTAACTCCATATACCCGCCTTTGTCCCCATAACTCTTAATACCTTTAGTTAACAAAAATCTATCAATCTCAGATTTAAATTTAACAATTAATCTAGCATCAAGTTCCATTTGCAGAAGACAGTTCCACACCGCCACACCCTTTGAGTGAATTTCACTTAAAAGGTCTGGCTGTAATTTCTAGACTATGCTCCTTAGTCCTAGACTCCAATCAACGGAAATAGTTTCTATCAACCCTTATTATCTTGAAAACTTTGATCAAGTCACCTCTTAACCTTCAAATTCATGGGAATATAACCCTCTGGAGACAAACTTCCCTCCGTAGTAAGAACTCAGCTGTGATTAACCTCAAGGATGCGTTTATTGGCAACAGGTTAGATGGTCTTTCTGAAATTTCAAGGGGTGGGGGTTTCTCCTGATCTCCTGTCCTAACAGTGGCCTAAACACACTCAGCCAATTTTGTAGTCACATCACTTTTGAAGTGTTGTAATGCAGGAGGTGTGACAGCCAATTTGTGCACAGCAAGCTCCCACAAACAGCAATGTGACAATGACCAGACAGTCTGCTTTTGGATTATGGTTAAGGGATAATTATTGGCCAGCACACCGGAGAGAATTTCCCTGATCTTCCTTCCATTTATGATAAGATTTGCAGATGTTCTGTCCTTGGCTGACAAATCCCTGCCATTGCCCAACAGCATTCAAAGAGAAGCTAGATTAACACATGAGAAAGAAAGGAAATAGAAGGATATTCTGATCGGGTCAGACGAAGAGGAGTGGGAAGAGGCTCATGTGGAACATAAACACTGGCCCAGCCCTACTGGGCTGAATTGCCTGGTTCTGTGCTGTACATTCTATATAATTCCATGTAATAGGAAACGCCCATGTTTCGAATAGTTTGGCACTATTCTACAAATAAACTTGCATTTTTGTCATGCCTCTTGGAACCTCAGGATGTCCCAAAGCACTTTACAGCCAAATGAAGTTTTTTCAGAGGTAGTCCCTGCTGTAGTTTAGGGAAACACAGCAGCCACTGTTCGTACAGCAGACTGCTGCAAACAGCATTGAGATAACCTGTGTCAGTCATGCAGATTGAAGGATAACTTTTGGCCCAGGATACCGTGGAGAACTCCCATGCTCTTCTTCGAAATAGTGCCATGGGACCTTTTACAGCCTGCTGAGCGGGCAGACAGGCCTCTGTTTAACATCTCCTCTGAAAGGCGGCACCTCCGACAGTGCAGCACTCCATCGGTACTGCACTGGGATTTTGTGCTGAAGTCTCTGTAGTGGGATTTGAAGCCGCTTGGAGAAGCTGGGGCTGTTCTCCTTAGAGGAGAGGAGATTTGATAGAAGTGTTCAAAATCTGGACAGAGTAGAAACTGTTCCCATTGGCGGGGGAGGGGGGGGGGGTGTCAAGAATGAGAGGACACTGATTTACAGTGACTGACAAAAAAAAAACAAAGGCAACATGAGGACAATCTTTAGGCAGCGAGTGGTTAGGATCGGGAATGCCTTTCATAACCTAAGGACATCCCAAAACACTTTACAGCCAATTAAGTACTTTTTGAAGCATAGTCAATGTTGTAATGTAGGGAAATGTGGCGGCCAATTTGTGCACAGCAAGCTCCCACAAACATCAATGAGATAATGGACAGATCATCTGCTTTAGTGATGTTGCTTGAGGGATAAATATTGGCCGGGACACTGGGGAGAGCTCCCCTGCTTTTCTTCAAAATACTGCCATGCTATCTTTTAAGCCCATCCGAGAAGGCAGACGTGGCCTGGGTTTAATGTTGCATTTGAAAGATGACATCTCTGTCAGTGCAGCACTCCCTCAGTACCACATTGGGAGTGTCAGCCAGAATTGGACACAATATTCGAGTTGAGGCCGAATCGAGTGTTTTATACAAGTTTATCAGAACTTCCTTCTTTTTGTACTCTATGTCCCTATTTATAAAGCCCAGGATCCCATCAGCTTTATTAACCACTTTCTTAACCTGCCCTGCCACCTTCAATGATTTTTGCACATTTACCCCCAAGTCCCTCTGCTCCTGCACCCCATTTAGAATTGTACCCTTTTATTTTATATTGCCTCTCCTCGTTCTTCCTACCAAAATGAATCACTTCACACTTTTCTGCATGAAATTTCATCTGCCACTTGTCCACCCATTCAACCAGCCTATCTATGACCTCTTGAAGTTTATCACTATCCTCCTCACAGTTCACAATACTTCCAAGTTTTGCATCATCTGTAAATTTTGAAATTCTATCCTGTACATCAAAGGTCTAGGCCATTAATGTATATCGAGAAAATCAGAGGTCCAAACACCGACGCCTGGGGAATCCCACTTTATACCTTCCTCCAGTCTGAAAAACAACTGTTCAATGAGGAGTGAAGGAGAGCATGACAGGAGCAACACCAGGCATACCTAAAAATGAGGTGTCAACCTGGTGAAGTTACAACCGAGGACTACTTGCATGCCAAACTGCGTAAGCAGCATACGACAGACAGAGCTAAGCGATCCCACAACCAACGGATCAGATCCAAGCTCTGCAGTCCTGACACATACAGTGATGAATGTTGGTGGACAATTAAGCAACTAGCAGGAGGAGGTGGCTCCACAAATGTCACTGTCCTCAATGATGGGGGAGCCCAGCACATCAGTGCAAAACAAAAGGCTGAAGCATTCGTAACCATCTTCAGCCAGATGTGCCGAGTTGATGATCCATCTCGGCCTCCTCCAGAGATCCCCAGCATCTTTAATAATTCCAACGGCGGCTGCTCTAAAAAACCCTTGTTCAAGAAGGGGAGTAGAGACAGCCCTGGTAATTATAGACCTGTGAGCCTTACTTCGGTTGTGGGTAAAATGTTGGAAAAGGTTATAAGAGACAGGATTTATAATCATCTTGAAAAGAATAAGTTCATTAGCGATAGTCAGCACGGTTTTGTGAAGGGTAGGTCGTGCCTCACAAACCTTATTGAGTTTTTCGAGAAGGTGACCAAACAGGTGGATGAGGGTAAAGCAGTGGATGTGGTGTATATGGATTTCAGTAAGGCATTTGATAAGGTTCCCCATGGTAGGCTATTGCAGAAAATACGGAAGTATGGGGTTGAAGGTGATTTAGAGCTTTGGATCAGAAATTGGCTAGCTGAAAGAAGACAGAGGATGGTGGTTGATGGCAAATGTTCATCCTGGAGTTTAGTTACTAGTGGTGTACCACAAGGATCTGTTTTGGGGCCACTGCTGTTTGTCATTTTTATAAATGACCTGGAAGAGGGTGTAGAAGGGTGGGTTAGTAAATTTGCAGATGACACGAAGGTCGGTGGAGTTGTGGATAGTGCCGAAGGATGTTGTGGGGTACAGAGGGACATAGATAGGCTGCAGAGCTGGGCTGAGAGATGGCAAATAGAGTTTAATGCGGAAAAGTGTGAGGTGATTCACTTTGGAAGGAGTAACAGGAATGCAGAGTACTGGGCTAATGGGAAGATTCTTGGTAGTGTAGATGAACAGAGAGATCTTGGTGTCCAGGTACATAAATCCCTGAAAGTTGCTACCCAGGTTAATAGGGCTGTTAAGAAGGCATATGGTGTGTTAGCTTTTATTAGTAGGGGGATCGAGTTTCGGAGCCACGAGGCCGCACCTGGAGTATTGCGTGCAGTTCTGGTCACCGCATTATAGGAAGGATGTGGAAGCTTTGGAAAGGGTGCAGAGGAGATTGAATAGGATGTTGCCTGGTATGGAGGGAAGGTCTTACGAGGAAAGGCTGAGGGACTTGAGGTTGTTTTCGTTGGAGAGAAGGAGGAGGAGAGGTGACTTAATAGAGACATATAAGATAATCAGAGGGTTAGATAGGGTGGATAGTGGGAGTCTTTTTCCTCGGATGGTGATGGCAAACACGAGGGGACATAGCTTTAAGTTGAGGGGTGATAGATATAGGACAGATGTCAGAGGTAGTTTCTTTACTCAGAGAGTAGTAGGGGCGTGGAACGCCCTGCCTGCAACAGTAGTAGACTCGCCAACTTTAAGGGCATTTAAGTGGTCATTGGATAGACATATGGACGAAAATGGAATAGTGTTGGTCAGATGGTTTCACAGGTCGGCGCAACATCGAGGGCTGTAATGTTCTAATACTATCACAGTCTTCAGCCAATTCGATTCATTCCAGGTGATATCAAGAAACGGCCAAAGGCACTGGATACTGCAAAGGCTATGGGCCCTGACAACATCCCTGCTGTAGTACTGAAGACTTGTGCTGCAGAACTAGCCGGGCACCTAACCAGCCATTCTAGTCCAGCTACAACACTGGAATCTAACCAGCAATGTGGAAAATTGCCCTGGTATGTCCTATGCACAGACCGTTCAGGATCTTATAAACTTCAGTCATGTCTTCCCTTACTCTTCTAAACTCCAGTAAAAACAAGCCCAGACTGTCCAAACTTTCCTCGTAAGACAACACACTCATTTCAGGTAACACCATCAACTGCAAATTCACCTCCAAGCCACACACGATCCTGACTTGGAAATATATCGTGTTCCTTTACTGTCACTGGATCAAAATCCTGGAACTCCGTCTCTAACAGCACTGTGGGTGTACCTGCACCAGATGGACGGCAGCGATTCAAGAAGGCAGCTCACCACCACCTTCTCAAGGGCAATTTGGGATGGGCAACAAATTCTGGCCTAGCCAGCAATGCCCACATCCCATGAAAGAATTAAAAAAAACTCTTTTTCCTGTCACTCAGCCAATTTTGTATCCATGCTGCTACTGTCCCATTTATTCCACAGTCTCCAACTTTGCTGTCAAGCCTGTTATGTGGCACTTTATCAAATGCCTTTTGGAAGTCCATGTACACCACATCACCCACATTATCCTCATCAACCCTCTCTGTTAGGTCATCAAAAAGTTCAAGCAAATTAGTTGAACATTATTTGCCCTTAACAAATCCACGCTGGCTTTCCTTAATTAATTCACATCTGTCCAAGTGGCTATCAATTTTGCCCCAAATTAACATTTCTAGAAGCTTTCCCACCATCGGGGGTAAACTGACCCGAATGGCCCCTATCTGTGCTGTAAATTTCTGTGTAATGTGTACTTTCTCGACCAGTGACGTCATGAATGGGGAATATTGCGGACAATCTAATTCACCCATTCATGATGTCACAGAAAGAGAGCACATGAAGCCACAAGGGTGTGTGTGTGTGTGTGTGTGTGTGTAAGCAACCTACAAAATGTATTCTCCAGGGCTGACTTGAAACAACAGCATTAAAACTTACAAGGTGGCAACAAAGAGTAACAGAGAGACCCAGGTAAGTGTTTGCCAGTGGTGGGGTGGAAGGGGG
This sequence comes from Heterodontus francisci, assembly GCF_036365525.1. Taxonomy (NCBI): domain Eukaryota; kingdom Metazoa; phylum Chordata; class Chondrichthyes; order Heterodontiformes; family Heterodontidae; genus Heterodontus; species Heterodontus francisci. The sequence goes on from NC_090399.1 coordinate 16,506,006, forward strand.
GGGGAGCGGTCCCCTGACCTGCCTACTTCGCCCCACTCCGCACTGCGGCAACCAAAGATCAGGAGTGTGGGACTGAAGTACAGCCAGAAATAGAGGGGCGGCCGCCCTCGACTAAAGAGGAGAGTTTAATAGTGCAAACTTGCTACCTAGTTCAGAATTTATTGGTTCTGTTGATTTCTGCTGTGGGTTGGCTCAACCTGTGAAGTCAGGATATAACCTGGGTTAACCTTGAACCTTAACAGTGCACCTGATCAGTTTTGCTCTTGATTTAATGACAAATATAACTTTCTGACTCATGCTGAGGGCAAGTTAGTGAGTGCCCATGGGCAATGCCTGTCCCTTTAAGAGTGGCGGTCGCCTAGGTTGAGCCTACTGCCTCCAGACCGGAAGGAGCTCAGGACCGGGTGAGAGCGGAACCGGAAGGGGAGGGGGGGGTCTGAGAACGGAACCGGAAGGGGATGGAGGGGGTCTGAGAACGGAACCGGAAGCAACCGAGCGCCGGCCATTCCCGAGCGAAGCCGGAAAGAGCTGAGTGCCGGGGGCCGGGAGTCCGCCGCGATGAGATGATGAAGAAGAAGCCGCCGCGGCCAGGGCCGAGCAGCCGTTAGACCGGACAGCGCCGCCTGAGCCACCGCCTCCTGGTGCAAAGCGACCGCCACTCTGTAAATATTCGCCTCCTCTCCTTCTCCACCCTTCCCGGCCGCTGCGGGGAGGTGTAGGCCTGGGCCTCGGCCTCTTCCCCTGACAGCCGCGGGCTGGAGTTTATGCGGTAACCCGGGTGAGCCGCTGGCCCGCGGGCGGTGTGTGTGTGGGGAGAGAGGCAGGGAAGGGGGTGAAGTGCAGACATGTTTGAATGTTTCCCACTGCTTGTAGTTTGAGGTTGAGTGAGGCACTTTACCTTATTTAAAATATGTGTAATATTCTCGACTCTCATCGACCCCCAGGATCCTCAGAGTCGTTACAACGCAGAAGGAGGCCATTCGGCCCATTCTGTCTGTGCTGGCTCTCTGAAAAAAGAGCAATTCACTCAGTTCCATTTCCCTGCCTTCTCCTATAACCCTGCACATTCTTCCTTTTCATGTAACTGTCTAGTTCCCTTTTGAATGCTTCAATTGAACCTGCCTCCACCACGTTCTCAGGCAGCTCATTCCAGACCTTCACCACTCGCTGCGTGAAAAAGATTTTCCTCATGTCACTTTCGCTTCTCTTACCAAATGCTTTAAATCTGTGCCCTCTCGTTCTCGATCCTTTCATGAGCTGGAACACTTTCTCTCTATCTACTCTGTCCAGACCCCTCATGATTTTGAATACCTCTATCAAATCACCTCTCAGCCTTCTCCAAGAAAAACAGTCCTAACTTCTCCAATCTATCTTCATAACTGAAATTCGTCATTCCTGGAACCATTCTCGTGAATCCTTTCTGCACTCTCTCCAATGCCCTCACGGCTTTCCTATAGTGTGGTGCCCAGAATTGGATGCAATACTCCAGCTGAGGAGGAACCAGCGTTTTATACAAATTTAACATAACCTCCTTGCTTTTGTACTCCATGTCCCTATTAATGAAGCCGAGGACACTGTAAGCTTTATTAACCGCGCTCTTAACCTGTCCTGCCACCTTCAATGACTTATGCAGATATACACCCAGGTCCCTCTGCTCCTGCACCCCCTTTAGAATTGAACCCTTTATTTTACATGGTCTCTCCATATTCTTCCTACCAAAATTAATTGCTTCACACCTCTCTGCATTAAATTTCATCTGCCACTTGTCTGCCCATACCACTGACCTGCTTGTCCTTTTGAAGTTCTATACTAACCTCACAGTTCACAATGTTTCCAAGTTTCGCCTCATCCGCCCTGACATTGTGCCCGGTACACCATGGTCTAGGTCATTAATGTTAATCAGGAGCAGTAAGGGTCCTAACACTGACCCTTGGGGAACTCCAGTACAAATCTTCCTCCAGTCTGATAAAAAATCCATTAATCGCTATTCTCTGTTTCCTGTCTCAGCCAATTTCATATCCATGTTGCTACTGTCCTTTTTATTCTATGAGCTATGACTTTGCTCACAAGTCTGTTGTGTGACACTTTATCAAATGCCTTTTGGAAGTCCTCCTGTAACTCAGGTGAGCCTGACGTCAGTGGTCGGGAAGCTGCTGGAGAAGATACTGAGGGATAGGATCTATTCCCATTTGGAAGAAAATGGGCTTATCAGTGATAGGCAACATGGTTTTGTGCAGGGAAGGTCATGTCTTACCAACTTAATAGAATTCTTTGAGGAAGTGACAAAGTTGATTGATGAGGGAAGGGCTGTAGATGTCATATACATGGACTTCAGTAAGGCGTTTGATAAGGTTCCCCATGGTAGGCTGATGGAGAAAGTGAAGTCGCATGGGGTCCAAGGTGTACTAGCTAGATGGATAAAGAACTGGCTGGGCAACAGGAGACAGAGTAGCAGTGGAAGGGAGTTTCTCAAAATGGAGACGTGTGATCAGTGGTGGTCCACAGGGATCCGTGCTGGGACCAATGTTGTTTGTGATATACATAAATGATTTGGAGGAAAGTATAGGTGGTCTGATTAGCAAGTTTGCAGACGACACTAAGATTGGTGGAGTAGCAGATAGTGAAGGGGACTGTCAGAGAATACAGCAGAATATAAATAGATTGGAGAGTTGGGCAGAGAAATGGCAGATGGAGTTCAATCAGGGCAAATGCGAGGTGATGCATTTTGGAAGATCCAATTCAAGAGTGAATTATACAGTAAATGGAAAAGTCCTGGGGAAAATTGATGTACAGAGAGATTTGGGTGTTCAGGTCCATTGTTCCCTGAAGGTGGCAACGCAGGTCAATAGAGTGGTCAAGAAGGCATACGGCATGCTTTCCTTCATCAGACGGGGTATTGAGTACAAGGGTTGGCAGGTCATGTTACAGTTGTATAAGACTTTGGTTCGGCCACATTTGGAATACAGCGTGCAGTTCTGGTCGCCACATTACCAAAAGGATGTAGATGCTTTGGAGAGGGTGCAGAGGAGGTTCACCAGGCTGTTGCCTGGTATGGAGGGCGCTAGCTATGAAGAGAGGTTGAGCAGATTAGGATTATTTTCATTAGAAAGACGGAGGTTGAGGGGGGACCTGATTGAGGTGTACAAAATCATGAGAGGTATAGACAGGGTGGATAGCAAGAAGCTTTTTCCCAGAGTGGGGGATTCAATTACTAGGGGTCACGAGTTCAAAGTGAGAGGGGAAAAGTTTAGGGGGGATATGCGTGGAAAGTTCTTTACGCAGAGGGTGGTGGGTGCCTGGAACGCGTTGCCAGCGGAGGTGGTAGACGCGGGCACGATAGCGTCTTTTAAGATGTATCTAGACAGATACATGAATGGGCAGGAAGCAAAGAGATACAGACCCTTAGAAAATAGGCGACATGTTTAGATAGAGGATCTGGATCGGTGCAGGCTTGGAGGGCCGAAGGGCCTGTTCCTGTGCTGTAATTTTCTTTGTTCTTTGGACTGTTGCTAAGTCACAGCAAACAATCTGGTGGACACATAGCAAAGCAGGACTTCGCTTCTTTTTGCTTAATGGGCACAAAAATCTGGACTGACACTCTAGTGCATTACTGAGGGAGTGCCGCACTCTCGGAGGGGCCGTCTTTCAAATGAAGCGTTAAGTCGAGGCCCTGTCTGTTCTCTCAGGTGGACGTAAATGATCCCACAGCATTATTTTGAAGATGAGTTGGGGCATTAACCGCGATGTCTTGGCCTATATTCAACAAAACCGACAACACTAAAAAGATTATCTGGTCATTATCACAGCACTGCGTGGAGCTTGCTGTGCACAAATTGGTTGCCATGTTTTCTGCATTCATGATTACCCTTCAAATATACTTCACTGGGGCAGCTGGGGATATGAAAGGTGCTACATAAATGCAGCTCTTTGTTTTCTTTTCTCTCTCTCACTGTTCTACTCTAACCTGGATATTTCACCAATATTTAAATTAATACAATTGGATATATACTTGAAAAGAAAGCACATTTACAGGGCTCTTGGGTAAGAGTGGGGGGTGGGGGGCGGTTGGCGGGCGGTGAGTGGAACTTGTTGGGAACTGTTTTATAGAGCAATGTCCCAGGCCCAACCGTCTTCGGCTGCTTTATCAATGACCTGCCTTCCATCATAAGGTCAGCAGTGGGGATGTTCGATGATGATTGTACGATGTTCAGCACCATTTGCAACTCCTCAGATACTTAAGCAGTCCGTGCCCGCATGCAGCATGACCTGGACAGTGTTCATACTCTGGCTGATAAGTGGCAAGTAACATTTGTGCCACACAAGTGCCAGGCAATGACCATCTCCAACAAGAGAAGGAATAATCAGCTCCCCTTGACTTTCAACAGCATCAAATCACCCACCGTCAACGTCCTGGGGGATTACCATTGACCAGACGCTCAACTAGACCAGCCACATAAATATTAGAGCTGGGTAAAGGCTGGGTAGTCTATAGTGAGTGGTTGACCTTCTCTTCACCTACAGGGTGGCACTCGGGGTAGTTGCCAAGTGAAGACCTAGCTGCTTCCTCAAGGGGAGAGAAGGACTAATGGTTCTCGGTCGGCTGCTGCTCAGTACTCAGCCGTGGCTCAGCGGGTAGCACTCTTGCATCGGAGTCCGAAGGTTGTGGGGTCGACCCCCACTCTGAAGCCCTGAGCACCGTGATCTGGGCTGATGTCTTAGTGCAGCCCTGGGGGAGTGCTGCTACACTGTAGGAGGCGCCGTCTTTCAGACGAGATATTAAACCGGGGCGTCCACGCGCTCTCTCAGGTGGACATGAAAGATCCCACTGCACTGTTGCTTCAGTGGGACGTCCTGGGGTCATGCACAAGCACGCCCACCTTGTTGACTGGGACGAACCTTGCCGCCTCGCTCTGTTGCTGGAGAGCAAGACTTGGAGAGGGTAGAGGGACTGAATTCGAGATCAGTCAGCATTGCAAAGGCAGGCAGGGATGGGGCGTCAGGGACTCTCTGTGGAGCAGCCGAGCTGCTGACGTTGACCAGGCTGACGCTTCCCAAATGTGGTCGACAGTAAAGTTCTCGATACAGCTGTGCAGAGCTCTGGTGAGACTCCCATCTGGAGCACAGTGCTCAGTGCTAGCCACCCCACTTCAAGTGGGATTTATTTATTTTGTTTATTTAGAGATACATCACTGAAACAGGCCCTTCGGCCCACCGAGTCTGTGCCGACCAACAACCACCCATTTATCCCATATTCCCTACTATCTACCTACACTAGGGGCAATTTACAATATCCAATTTACCTATCACCTGCAAGTCTTTTGGATGTGGGAGGAAACCGGAGCACCCGGCGAAAACCCACGCAGACACAGGGAGAACTTGCAAACTCCGCACAGGCAGTACCCAGAATCGAATCCGGGTCCCTGGAGCTGTGAGGCTGCGGTGCTAACCACTGCGCCACTGTGCCGCCCTTAATGACCTTGGAGTGGGTGTGGTGTAGATTTGCCAGAATGATACCAGGATGTTATCGAGGTGTTTAAGGTTATTCTAGGATTTGATAGAGTCAATAGAAGTTATTGCTTCTAGTGAGAGAGTCTGGAATAATGGGGCTTAGCCATTAAATTAGAGCTGGGCCGTTCAGAGATGATGTCAGGAAGTTGTTCTTTGCACAAAGGGTAGTGGAAATCTGGAACTCCCTCCCCTCAAAAATCTGCCGAGTCTGGGGTCGATTGAAAACTTCAGAACTGAGATTGGTAGATTTTTGCTGGATCAAGGTATTATGGGATATGGAGCCAATGCTTGGTAAAAGGAGTTAAAATACAAACCATGTCTAACTGACAGTGGAACAGGCCTGAGGAGCTGAATGGCCTCTTACTGTTCCTCGGAGAGTGGAGAGGAGCTGGATTCCGCTATCTCAGTCAGTGTCGCTCAACTGGGAAGGGACGGGATATTTGACTCGAGCTATGAGGTGCTGGGGGAGGGGAGGCCCTACATGTACTTGTGGACAGGTTGACTATTTGGTCGTTCCCAGATGGGGTCCACAGTTAAGTGTTCCGTTGCTTCACTGCAAACTTAAACTTGACTTGTGTGTTTGTTTTTGCCCTCCCCTCCGCCTCCCCCGCTCCACCCCCCCTCCCCCCCCCCTCCCCCCACCAGGTACAGCTTGGGCTCTGGGAAAGGCATCCCCCCATGGAGCCAGGGATGTTTCAGGTGGAGTTCCCAAACTTTGGCAACAACCTGCTGAGGAAGCTGAACCAGCAGCGGATGGAGGGCAAGCTGTGCGACATCACCATCCACCTCCAGGGCCAGATGTTCAAAGCCCATCGGGCCGTGCTGGCGGCCTCCTCGCCCTACTTCCACGACCAGGTGCTCCTGAAGAATGCCAGCCGGATTGTGCTGCCCGGCATCATGAGCCCCAAAGCCTTCGAGAACGTGCTGGCCTCCTCCTACACTGGCAAGCTCACCATCCTGTCGCCGGAGATCGTCAGCTACCTGACGGTGGCCAGTTTCCTCCAGATGTGGCACGTGGTGGACAAGTGCACTGAGCTCCTGCAGGAGAGCCAGCCCTCCGGCGCCAGCCAGCAGCAGTCAGTCAGCCAGAACCAATCGCCCAGCAGCAGCAACTACCTCAGCCCCTGGCACGGGCCGGAGCCGGGGGCTATTGTGCCGGCCAAGTTCGAGCGGCCCGAGGAGGACGACATCAAGATGGAGGGCCATCAGGAGGAGGACGAGGAGGAGGAGGACGATGAAGATGACGAAGAGGAAGGCCAGAAGGGCCCGGCCTCCCCGGGCCGCGAGACGGAGCAAGACAACGTCATCAGCAATTCGGCCGAGCGGGAGAAGTTTGGGGCCGAGGGGGTCAGTCGGGAGTGCGAGGGGGGGGTGGGCAACAGTGCCGATTGTCCCTACCCCGTGCCGGCCTACAGCCAGCCCAGCATCGTGCCGCACAAGCGCTGGGTTTTCGTGAAGACCGGCAGGGCGGAGGGCGCAAGGTCACCGGGCAGCGAGGAGGAGCGATTCTTTCTGTTGGCACCGGGCAAGAGGGAGCCGGAGACCCCGGAGCCCGCTGAGCACTCGCTGCCCGAGGAATACGACGAGTTCACCGAGGACCCCAGCTATGACGAGCCAGTCGACTACTACGGCTCCTCGGACGACTTCCACTTCGACCGGGTGGGGGCAGGGAGCCCCAACGGGCCGGTCCTGCAGGGCGCCAGGCTGCCCGGGGAGATCCAGGAGAACGGGGCCTACGGGGTGCTGGGGGAACCGGGCCCCAGCTCGGGCCAAGCAGCCGCCTGCTCGGACTTTCCCGGCGGCGTCTACAAACTCTACCCATGCCAGTGCGGCAAGAGCTTTGCCCACAAGAGCCAGCGGGACCGGCACATGAGCATGCACCTGAACGTCCGGCCCTTCGGCTGCCCCATCTGCAACAAGAAGTTCAAGATGAAGCACCACCTCATGGGCCACATGAAGATCCACACGGGCCACAAACCTTACGAGTGCCACTACTGCGGGAAGAAGTTCATGTGGCGCGACAGCTTCACCCGCCACCGCAACGCCTGCGCCAAGCTCTACCACGCCGCCGCCTCTGTCCCCCTGCCCGACCTCGACGTGCCCTCCGATCTCAGCGGGCCCACCGACCTCTGACCTGGCGCTCTGGGCTCCGCCAGCTGGCGGTGAGGCACCGCTCTTGACCACTCGACCAAAGAGGACGTTAACTGGCTGCGCGGGGGAGGGGGACGGGGTGGGTGGGGTGATGGTCCGATGAGCATCATCTCGAGTGGGCGGTTATCAGAGGCCGGCAGTGGAAATGGGGAGCTGGCCGCTTAAAACAGCCACAGTTACCAATGTGAGGCAGTGGAACTAACGCGATGCAGCTTTAAACCTTTGAACCAGATCATGCTGACAATTTTTACATGAAACGGATATTTAACTTTATATTAAAAAAATATATATATATATCTGTAAGCTGTGATGCTGCACATTGAAGTGTTTTTTTACAACCACTTCTGCTTTTTAATATGAAAAATGAACTGGGATAGGCTGGAATTGCTCCTTGGTGTTGCTTACTTAGCATCTGGTGGAGAAACATTTCAGAACCATGTTGGTCGTGGCTTAGCGAGCAGCCACCCCCCCCCCCCCCCCCCCCCCCCCGAGTCAGAAGGTCGCGGTGTTGAGTCCCACTCCGGAGACCCAAGCACAAAATTGAGGCTGGTGTGCCAGGACTGAGGGAGCGTTGCACTCTCTGAGGTGCCGTCTTTCAGATGCGATGTTACATCTTGGCCCCGTATTCCCATTCGGGTGGGTGTAAAAGATCCGACAGCCGCTGTTACAAAGAAAAAGCAGGGCATTTCTCCTCGGTGGTCTGGGGGCAATATTTATCCCTCGCCCACCATCGCTAAAACTGATGATCTGGTCATCACATTGCTGTTTGTGGGAGCTTGCTGTGTGCACATTGACTGCTGCGTTTCTGATATTATAAACGGCGACTACATGTCTAAGAGTATGTCATCGCCTGAAAAGCACTTTGGGATGTCTTGAGCCCGTAAAAGACACTGTGTGAGTGCAAGCTGTTTCTAACTGTGGAAGGGTTCGATTGCAGACATCAGGACAGGCACTGCCCAATGCTGCCGATTGTCTCCGCACGCTTTGTGTTTTTATCTTTTCTATCAGAATTCCAGCATTTCCAGTAGTTTTTTTTTTTCCATTGTGTTCTTTACTATTTATGTCTTTTTTTTTAAAAAAAGTGTTGAATTTTAACTGTTCTCCTTGTGAATAAAGCAAATTTGAAACCGACTGGACTTGGAATCGCCTGCGCTCGCTCTGTCGTGGCCCTGAGTTACTTCGGACCTTGTGGACGTGCGAATCCCATTAACTGCTTTTGACAACACGTGGCAGACTGGTTTTAAAAAAAAAAAAGCCCAAGGAAATGCAGCATGGTGGATAAAAATATTGGCTCAGTGGCAGGAAACAAAGGGCAATTGTTGATGTATGTTTATGAGAATGGAGGGCTGTTTCCAGTGACGTTCCGCAGGGCTCAATACTGGCTCCCCTGCTTTTGGTGGTGTATATTAACGATTTGGACGTAAATGTAGGGGGCATGATCGAGAAGCTTGCAGACGACGTAAAGATTGGCAGTGTGGTAGATAGCGAGGAGGTTAACTGCAGGAAGATGTTGATGGACTGGTCAGGTGGGCAGAAAAGTAGCAAATGGATTTAAACCCAGACAAGTGTGAGGTGGTGCATTTGGGGAGGTTAAACAAGGGAAAAGGAATACACGATTAATGGGCGAGTATTGAGAGGGGTAGAGGAAGTGAGGGACCTTGGAGCGAATGTCCACAGATTCCTGAAGGTAGCAGGACAGGTCGATAAGGTGCTTAGAGCATATGGAATCCTTTATTAGCCGAGGTACAGAGGACAATAATGGGGATTTCAACTATCCTAATGTCAATTAGGATACAAACAATGTGAAGGGCACAGAGGGCACAAAATTCTGGAATGGCGTTTGGGAACTTATTTTAACCAGCCCGGGGAGGGGAGGGGAGTGGTGGGGAGGGCACAATTCTAGATTTAGTCATAGGAAATGAAGCTGGGCAAGTGGATGAAGTAGCAGTGGGTGACCATTTTGGAGATGGTGATCATTCTGGAAATAGTGACCATAATACAGTTAGATTTAGCACTATTATGGAAAGGGACAAAGACAGGAGTAAAAGTTTTTAATTGGGGGCAGGCAAATTTTTACGAAGCGGAGAGGTGATCTGGCAAAAGTGGACTAGATACAGCTACTTGAAGGAAAATTAGTGGCAAACCTGTGAGATTCTACGGGCACAAAGTATTCATGTCCCCACAAAGAAAAAGGATAGTACTGCCAAATCTAGAGCCCCCTGGTTATCTAGAAGCAGACAGGGTAAGACAAAGCAGAAAAAGAAAGTTTATGGTAATCACAAAAAACTTAATATTTTAGAAAGCCTAGAGGAGTACAGAAAGTGCAAGGGGAGAAGTAAAAGAGGAAATTAGGAAAGCAAAGAGAGGGCATAAAAAATTATCGGTAGGTGAAATCAAGGAAAACCCAGAAATGTTTTATCAATACATTAAGAGCAAGAGGATGACTAAGGAAAGGGTAGGGCTGATCAGAGATGTACAAGGGAACATGAGTGGATGTAGAAAATGTGGGCAGGGTTCTTAATGAGCACTTCGTCTCTGTCTTCACAAAGGAGAGGGATGATGCAGACATTGTAGTTAGAGTAGGTGTGTGAAATATTAGATGTGATAAGCATAATGAGAGGAAGTACTAGAGGGTCTGACATCCTTGAAAGTGAATAAATTGCCAGGGCTGGATGGATTGTATCCCAGGCTGTTTAAAAAAAGCCAGGGAGGAAATAGCGGATGCATTGAGGATCATCTTGAAATCCTCACTAGCTACAGGCAAGATACCAGAAGATTGGAGGTCTGCGAACATTGTTTCATTGTTTTAAAAGGGTGCGAAGAATAGGCCAAATAATTATAGGCTGGCCGGTCTGACACTGGTGGTAGGTAAATTATTAGAATCGATTCTGCGAGATAGGATAAATTGACACTGAGAAAGGCATAGATTAATCAGGAATAGTCAGCATGGATTTGTTAAGGGAAGGTCATGTCTTACTAACTTAATTGAATTTTTTTAAGATTTAAGAAGGAAGATTGATGAGGGTAGTGCAGTGGATGTTGGCTGCATGGATTTTAGTAAGGCACTTGACAAGGTCCGGCATGGCAGACTGACCAGTAAAATAAAAGCCCATGGGATACAGGGGAATGTGGTGAGTTGGATCCAAAATTGGCTCAGAGACAGGAAACAAAGGGTATGGTGGACATGTTTTTGCGAATGGAAGGCGGTTTCCAGTGGCATTCCACAGGGCTCCGTGTTGGGTCCTTTGCTGTTGTATATATTAATGATTTGTACTTAAATGTGGGAGGCATGATCAGGAAATTTGCAGATGACACAAAAATTGGCCGTGTAGTTGATAGTGAAGAGGATAACTGTAGACTCCAGAATGATATCAATGGTTTGGTTGAGTGGGCGGAAAAGTGGCAAATGGAATTCAATCTGGCGAAGTATGAGTTAATACATTTGGGGAGGGCAAACAAAGCAAGGGACGATGCAATAAACAGAAGGATATTGAGAGGGGTAGAAGAAATGAGAGACCTTGGAGTGCATGTCCACAGGTCCCTGAAGGTGGCAGGACAGGTAGATAAAGTGATGAAGAAGGCATATGGAATGCTTTCCTTTATTGGCTGTGGTATAGAATACACCCCATCGTGCCTGTGTCAGCTCTTTTAAATAGCTATCCAATCAGTCCCACTTCCCTGATCTTTCCCCATAGGCCTGCTAATTTCCCCTCTCTAATTACTTAGATAGTTCCCTTTTGAAAGTTACTATTCAATCTCTTTCTCGCAGCACATTCCAAATCATCATAACTTGCCTCGTGAAAAAGTTTCTCAACTCCCCTCTGATTCTTTTGCCAATTACCTTAAACCTGTGTCCTCTAGTTACCAACCCTCCTGCCTGTGGAAACAGTTTCTCCTTATTTACTGTATTGGAGACCCTTTATAATTTTGAAAAGGCCTGTTAAATCTCCCATTAGCTTTTTTCTGCTCTTAAGGAAAACAAGGAGAGAATTATAATCAGCCAGAAGCTTATCCTCGTGCTTCCTGTCCAGTGACAGCTGCTAGCGAGTTTGAGGATTGAAGTCAGTAAAAATCCAATGATTTGCAAAGTGGTACCAGGTTAGAAATGACCATAAAAAGGTTGATGGATTGTAAAAAAATTCCACCTGTTTCACTAACAGAGAGGGCATCCAGCCAATCCACAGACTGCTCTGGCCTACACATGACTCCAGTCCTGCGCTATATTGTTGGCTATTAATGCCCTCAGAGCCACGAGGGATGGGCAACAGATGCTGGTCTTGCCCAGTGTCGCCCAAACACCGATAAGAATTTACGCCCAAGAAAGTTGACCCGTGCGGATGCTGTTGGGCTTGTTTGTGATGGTGCAAGCAGTCGAATGGCCTGCATGTGCTTGATACTGCCACTTCGATGTGGTTGGCTACTCAGGCCTGATGCCAGTAAACAAGGTGGAGCTTGATTGTTTCTTACTGGGACCTTCCTGTGCTGTCTTCTGGAGGGGAGGTGACACTGGCCACTCTTTCATGAATGGAATACTGGCTACAAGAGCAGCTCAGACTCAACCACATGACCTTCTGGCTTGGAGGCAGAGCTGTGTTATTAAATCTATATGGCTTCCCCATCCCTTCTGCCAAAATGCATCACCTTTTGTCTGCATTAACTTCTCTTTGTCACTGGTCTGCCCATTCTGCTAGCCTGTCTAAGTCCTGCTGAGGATTTGCATCATCCTCAATGTTTGCCACACCTCCAAATTTGGTATCATTGGCAAATTTTGAAATGTCACTCTCCATATAAAGCAGTGGTCCTAGCACTGACCCTAGGGGAACACCACTGTCTACCATCCTCCAGTCTAAAAATAACCATTTACCACGACTCGCTGTTTTCTGTCCTTAAGCCAATTTTTTACTCAAGCTGACACTGACCCTCCTCTTCCATGAGCCTCAATTTTGTTAACCAGCCTTTTATGTGGTACTTTGTCAAAAGCTTTCATGAAATGTAAATAGACAACATTCCCTTCATCAACTTTCTCTGTTACTTCATTTAAAATTCAATTAGATTAGTCAAGAATGACCTGCCTTTCACAAATCCATGCTGGCTATCCTTAATTAACTCAAACCTCTTCAAATGCCTGTTGATTTTTTTAGCTGATTACTGATTCTGATACTTTACCCACCATTGATGATCAACTAACTGGCCTTTAGATATGAGGACTGTCCTTACCCCCTTTCTTGAATAAGAGTGTCATATTTGGCACTTTACAATCCGTTGGCACCTCCCCCATATCTATGGAGGATTGGAAGATTACGGCAAGCTCTTCCACTATCTCCAACCCCACTTCTTTAGCAATCTGGGATACAAACCATCTGGACCTGCCGGGTTATCCATTCTAAGCATAGCCGGCCTTTCCAATACATCCTGCCTCTCAATTTCCACCCCATCCATTACCTCTCCGGTCTCAGTCTCTTGGCCTTTCTGATTCCTACACCTTCCTGTTTGTACCATGCCTTTGAGCTTTGGGTTATGGGGCAGGGGTGAGTGCCAGCAGAATTTCAGGCAGGTTTTGTGCTATGGGTGTGAGCAAGAGAAGGTGAAAGATATAGAAAAAGAGAATGTAAATACCTCGCCATGGTATCACCTCTGATCACTTTTACCACCACACCTTGCTGAAATACCTCTTGCCATTTCCCACTACATGTTTACCTCCAGTATCTACCTTTCCCTTTGCTTCCCTTCTTATGCCCCTCTCTGTTGCTCCTGTTTACTGCGAACCGTCTTGGTACATGAAGGTACAGGCCCATTTGCCTTGGAGATGGAGCTGGAGAACTCATTGGGAATGAAGTGATTTGGAGGAATGCTTTTTTTGCTATATATAAATGACTTGGATCTTGGAATACAGAGTAGAATCTCAAAATTTGCTAATGGCACCAAACTTGAAGGTGAGGCAAACAGCGAGGATGATATGAACTGCCTGCAACAGGACACAGATAGGCTAGCAGAATAGGCAGAGAGGTGGCAGATGGAATTTAATACTGACAAATGTGAGGTGATGCATTTTGGCAGAAGGAATAGGGAGAGGCAATATATACTTAATGGCACAGTTCTAAAAAATGCAGGAACAGAGGGACCTGGGGTGGGGTACATGTGCATAGATTTTTGCAGGTGGCAGGGCATCTTGAGAGAGTGGTCAGTAAAGCATATGGGATCTCGGGCTTCATAAATAGAGACATTGAGTACAAAAGCAGGGAAGTTATGCTGAACCTTTATAAAGCTCTGGTTAGGCCTCAAACTGGAGTATTGCGTCCAGTTCTGGTCACCACACGTCAGGAAGGATGTGAGGGTGCAGAAGAGATTTACCAGAATGATTCCAGGGATGGGGGATTTTGGATTCAAGGTTAGGGTGGAAAAGCTGGGGTGGTTCTACTTAAAGCAAAGAAGATTGAGGGGAAATCTAATAGAGGTGGACAAGATTATGACAGGCTTAGATAAGTTTAACAAGGAAAAATCGTTCCCATTAACGAATGATACAAGGACTAGGGGCCACAGATGGAAGGTTTTGGGCAAGGGATACAGGGGAAATGTGAGGAAGAACTTTTTTTATGCAGCGAGTGGTGATGACCTGGAACTTGCTCCCCACGAGGGTGGTGGAAGCAGAGACAATCAATGACTTTAAAAGGAAATTGGATGGCCGCTTGAGAGAAATGATTTGCAGGGCTATGGGGATCAAGTGGGGGACTGGGACTGACTGGATAGCTCTGTGGAGAGCCAGCTGGACTTGATCGGCCAAATGGCCTCCTTCTGTGCCACTCAACTCTACTGGGTATAGTGTGGCAAGTAATTTACCTCCTGACTCCCCAAAGCCTGTCCACCATCTATAAGGCACAAGTCAACAGTGTGATGGAATACTGTCCACTTGCCCAGATGGGTGCAGCTCCAACAACACTCAAGAAGGTCAACACCTTCCAGGACAAAGCAGCCCACTTGATTGGCACCCCATCCACAAATATTCGCTCCCTCCACCACCGACACACAGTGGCAGCAGCGTGTACCATCTACAAGAAGCACTGCAGTAACGGACCTTTGACAGCACCTTCCAAGCCAACGACATCTACCACCTAGAAGGACAAGGGCAGCAAATGCATGGGAACACCACCACCTGCAAGTTCCCCTCCGAGCCACACACCAACCTGAGTTGGAACTATATTGCCGTTCCTTCACTGTCACTGGGTCAAGATCCTGGAACTCCCTTCCTATTAGCACTGTGGGTGTACCAACACCCCAAAAACTGCAGCAGTTCAAGAAGGCAGCTCACCAACACCTTCTCAAAGCCAATTAGGGATGGGCAGTAAATCCTGAAATTTCCAGCGATGCTCTCATCACATGAACGAATACTTTAAAAAAGCCCGGGTAAGAGATGTTGGCAGAAATTATGATTTTTAAAAATTTGTTGTCAGGATAACGGCGTCAAGCCGACATTTATTGCCCATCTGTATTTGCCCTTCACAAAGGGAGGGGATTTCTTCTGAACTGCTGATGTCCATGTGGTTAAGGGGGGAATCCCACAGTGCTGTTCGAGGGAAATCCCACAGTGTTGTTAGTGGGTAACCCCACAGTGCTGTTAGACAGTAGTCCCACAGTGCTGTTAGTGGGTAACCCCACAGTGCTGTTAGACAGTAATCCCACAGTGTTGCTGGAGGATAATCCCACAGTGTTGTTAGTGGGTGATACAACAGCTGTTAGGGGGTAATCCCACAGTGTTGTTAGAGGATAATCCAACAGCTATTAGTGGGTAATCCCACAGTGCTGATAGAGGGTACTCCCACAGTGTTGTTGGTGGGTAATCCAACAGCTGTTACTGGATAATCCCACAGTGCTGTTAGAAGGTAATCCCAAGGTGCTGTTAGTGGGTAATCCCACAGTGTTGTTAGAGGGGAAACCAACATTGCTGTTAGAGGGTAAATCCCGCAGTACTGTTAGAGGGTAATCTCAGAGCGTGGTTAGAGGGTAATCCCACAGTGCTGTTAGGGCATAATACCACAAGTGCTGTTAGAGGGTAATCCCACAGTGCTGATAAAGGGTAATCCCACAGTGTTGTTGGAGGTTAATCCCACAGTGTTGATGGACGGTAATCCCACAGTGTTGTTAGAGGGTAATCCAACAGTGTTGTTAGAGGGTAATCCAACAGTGGCGTTAGAGGGTTAGACCACAGTGCTGTTAGTGGGTAATCCCACAGTGTTGTTAAAGGCTAATCCCACAGTGCTCTTAGTGCGTAATTCCAAAGTGCAATTAGAGGATAATTCCACAGTCCTGTTAGATTGTAATCCCACAGTGCTGTAAAACAGTAATCCCACAGTGCTTTCAGAGGATAAATCCAATGTGTTGTTAGAGGGTAATCCCACAGTGTTTTTAGTCGGTAATCCTAAAGTGCTGTTAGAGGGTATACCCACAGTGCTGTTAAAGGCTAATCCCACAGTGCTGATAGTGGGTAATTCCAAAGGGCAATTAGAGGGTAATTCAACAGTCCTGTTAGATTGTAATCCCACAGTGCTGTTAGAGGGTGATCCCACAGTGCTGTTAGAGGGTAATTCCACAGTGTTGTTAGAGGGTAATCCCACAGTGCTGTCAGAGTGTATACCCACAGTGTTGATGGGGGTTGGGAGCGTTAATCCCACATTGCTGTTTGAGGGTAATCCCACAGTGTTGTGAGAGTGTAATCCCGCAGTGTTGTTAGGTGGTAATCTCACAGTTCTGTTAGAAGGTAATCCCTCAGTGTTGTTAGTGTGGTATTCTCACAGTGCTCTGTTAGAGGGTAAACCCCAGTGTTGTTAGAGGGTAATCCTGCAGTGCTGTTAGTGCATAATCCCACAGAGTAATTATAGGATAATTCCACTATCCTTTTAGATTGTAATCCCACAGTGCTGTAAAACAGTAATCCCACAGTGCTTTCAGAGGAGAATCCCACTGTGTTGTTAAAGGGTAATCCCACAGTGTTTTTAGTGGGTAATCCTAAAGTGCTGTTAGAGGGTATACCCACAGTGCTGTTAGTGGGTAAACCGGCAGTGCTCTTGGTGGGTAATCCCACAGTATTGTTCCAGGGTAATTCCACAGTGCTGTTAATGTGTAATCCCACAGTATTGTTAAAGGCTAATTCCCACAGTGCTGTTAGTGGGTAATCCCACAGTGTTGTTCGAGGGTAATCCCACACTGCTGTTAGAGGGTAATCCCACAGTGTTGTAAGAGGGTAATCCCATAGTGCTGTTAGAGGGTAATCCCACAGTGCTGTTAGAGGGTAATCCCACAGTGTTGTTCGAGGGTAATCCCACACTGCTGTTAGAGGGTAATCCCACAGTGTTGTAAGAGGGTAATCCCATAGTGCAGTTCCTGGGTATACCCACAGTGCTGTTAGAGGGTGATCCCGCAGTGTTGTTAGAAGTTAACCCACAGTGCTGTTAGTGGGTAATCCCACATAGTTGTTGGGGTGTGGGGTAATCCCACAATTCTGTTAGAGATTAATCCCACAGTGTTGTTAGAGTGTAATCCCACAGTATTGTTAAAGGCTAATCGCATGGTGCTGATGGTGGGTAATGCCAAAGTGCAATTATCGGATAATTCCACCGTCCTGTTAGACTGTTATCCCACAGTGCTGTAAAACGGTAATCCCACAGTGCTGTTAGCGGGTAATCCCACAGTGTTGTTAGAGGGTAATCTCACAGGGCTGTTAGTGGGTAATCCAACACAGTTGTTGGGGGGGGGGGGGGTAATTCCATAAATTTGTTAGAGGTTAATCCCACAGTGTTGTTGGAAGGTAATCCCACAGTGTTGTAGTGTGTAATCCCACAGTGTAGTTCGAGATTAATCCCACAGTGCTGTTAGTGGTTAATCCCACAGTGCTGTTCGAGCAGATTCCCACAGTGCTGTTAGAGGGTAATCCCACTGCGTTGTTAAAGGCTAATCCCACAGTGCTGTTAGTGGGTAACTCCAAAGGGCAATTAGAGGATAATTCCACAGTCCTGTTAGATTGTAATCCCACAGTGCTGCAAAACAGTAATCCCACAGTGTTGTTAGAGGGTAATTCCACAGTGTTGTTAGAGGGTAATCCCACAGTGCTGTCAGAGTATATACCAACAGTGCTCTTAGAGGGTGATCCCACAGTGTTGTGAGAGTGTAATCCCACAGTGTTGTTAGGCGGTAATCCCACAGTGCTGTTAGAGGGTAAACCCCAATGTTGTTACAGGGTAATCCCACAGTGTTGTGAGAGTGTAATCCCACAGTGTTGTTAGGCGGTAATCCCACAGTGCTGTTAGAGGGTAAACCCCAATGTTGTTACAGGGTAATCCCACAGTGCCGTTAGTGCATAATCCCACAGAGTAATTATAGGATAATTCCACTGTCCTTTTAGATTGTAATCCCACAATGCTGTAAAACAGTAATCCCACAGTGCTTTCAGAGGAGAATCCCACTGTGTTGTTAGAGGGTAATCCCACAGTGTTTTTAGTGGGTAATCCTAAAGTGCTGTTAGAGGGTATACCCACAGTGCTGTTAAAGGCTAATCCCACATTGCTGTTAGTGGGTAATTCCAAAGGGCAATTAGAGGATAATTCCACAGTCCTGTTAGATTGTAATCCCACAGTGCTGCAAAACAGTAATCCCACAGTGCTGTTAGAGGGCGATCTCACAGTGTTGTTCGAGGGTAATCCCACTTTGCTGTTAGTGGGTAATCCCACATAGTTGTTGGGGGTGGGGTAATCCCACAATTTTGTTGGAGGTTAATCCCACAGTATTGTTAGAGGGTAATCCCTCAGTGTTGTTAGAGGGTAATCCCACAGTGCTGTTCGAGGGTAATCCCACTGTGCTGTTAGTGGTTAATCCCACAGTGTTTTTAGAAGTAATCCCACAGTGTTGATAGTGGGTAAACCCACAATGCTGTTCGAGGGTGATCCTAGACTGCTGTAAGTGGGTAATCCCAACGTGTTGTTCGAGTGTAATCCCACAGTGCTCTTAGTGGGTAATCACACAGTGTTGTTCGAGGGTAATCCCACTGTGCTGTTAGTGGTTAATCCCACAGTACTGTTCCAGGCTAATCCCACTGTGCTGTTAGTGGTTAATCCCACAGTACTGTTCCAGGCTAATCCCACAGTGCTGTTAAAGTGTAATCCCACAGTATTGTTAAATGCTAATTCCCACAGTGCTGTTTCTGGGTAATTCCAAAGTGCAATTATCGGATAATTCCACCGTCCTGTTAGATTGCAATCCCACAGTGCTGTTAGGGGGTAATCCCACAGTGCTGTTAGGGGGTAATCCCACAGTGCTGTTCGAGGGTAATCCCACAGCGCTGTTAGAGGGTGATCCCACAGTGCCGTTTGAGGGTATTCCCACAGTGTTGTTAGAGGTTAACCCACAGTGTTGTTAGAGGTTAACCCACAGTGCTCTTAGTGGTTATTCCCACATAGTTGTTGGGGTGTGGGGTAATCCCACAATTCTGTTAGAGATTAATCCCACAGTGTTGTTAGAGGGTAATCCCTCAGTGCTGTTAGTGGTTAATCCAACAGTGCTGTTCGAGGGTAATCCCACAGTGTTGTTAAAGGCTAATCCCACAGTGCTCTTAGTGGGTAATTCCAAAGGGCAATTAGAGGATAATTCCACCGTTCTGTTAGATTGTAATTCCACAGTACTGTAAAATAGTAATCCCACAGTGCTGTTAGAGGTTAATCCCACAGTGTTTTTAGAAGTAATCCCACAGTGTTGATAGTGGGTAAACCCACAATGCTGTTCGAGGGTGATCCTAGACTGCTGTAAGTGGGTAATCCCACAGTGTTGTTTGAGGTTCATCCGACAGTGCTCTTAGTGGGTAATCACACAGTGTTGTTCGAGGGTAATCCCACTGTGCTGTTAGTGGTTAATCCCACAGTACTGTTCCAGGGTAATCCCACAGTGCTGTTAAAGTGTAATCCCACAGTATTGTTAAATGCTAATTCCCACAGTGCTGTTTCTGGGTAATTCCAAAGTGCACAGTGCTGTTCCAGGATAATCCGACAGTGCTGTTAGAGCGTAATCCCACAGTGTTGTTAAAGGCTAATCCCACAGTGCTGTTCCAGGATAATCCGACAGTGCTGTTAGTGGGTAATTCCAAAGTATAATTATAGGATAATTCCAGCGTCCTGTTAGATTGTAATCCCACAGTGCTGTAAAACGGTAATCCCACAGTGCTGTTAGAGGATAATCCCACAGTGTTCTTAGCGGGTGATCCCACAGTGTTGTTAGAGGGTAATGCCAAAGTGATGTTAGAGTGTATACCCACAGTGTTGTTACAGGGGTAATCCCACAGTGTTTTCAGAAGAGAATCCCACTCTGTTGTTAGAGGGTAATCCCACAGTGTTGTTAGTGGGTAATCCCACAGTGTTGTTAATGGGTAATCCCACAGTGTTGTTAGGGGGTATTCCCACAGTGCCACTATGGGATAACTGACCGTGTTTTTAGAGGGTATTCCAAGAGAGTTTTTAGTGGGTAATGCCACAGTGACTTTAGAGGTTAATTCCACAGTGCTGTTAGTGGGTAATCCCACAGTGTAGTTAGAGGTGTAATGCCACAGTGCTGTTAGAGGCTAATCCGGCAGTGTTGTTAGAGGGCATACCCACAGTGCTGTTAGAGGGTGGTCCCACACTGCTGTAAGTGGGTAATCCCACAGTGGTGTTCGAGGGTAATCCCACACTGCTGTAAGTGGGTAATCCCACAGTGTTGTTCGAAGGTAATCCCACAGTGCTGTTAGAGGGTAATCCGACAGTGCTTTTAGTGGGTAATCCCACAATGTTGTTCGAGGCAAACCCAACAGTGCTGTTAGTGGTTAATCCCACAGTGCTGTTCCAGGATAATCCGACAGTGCTGTTAGTGGGTAATTCCAAAGTATAATTATAGGATAATTCCAGCGTCCTGTTAGATTGTAATCCCACAGTGCTGTAAAACGGTAATCCCACAGTGCTGTTAGAGGATAATCCCACAGTGTTCTTAGCGGGTGATCCCACAGTGTTGTTAGAGGGTAATGCCAAAGTGATGTTAGAGTGTATACCCACAGTGTTGTTACAGGGGTAATCCCACAGTGTTTTCAGAAGAGAATCCCACAGTGTTGTTAGTGGGTAATCCCACAGTGTTGTTAATGGGTAATCCCACAGTGTCACTATGGGATAACTGACCGTGTTTTTAGAGGGTAGTCCAAGAGAGTTTTTAGTGGGTAATGCCACAGTGACTTTAGAGGTTAATCCCACAGTGTAGTTAGAGGTGTAATGCCACAGTGCTGTTAGAGGCTAATCCGGCAGTGTTGTTAGAGGGCATACCCACAGTGCTGTTAGAGGGTGGTCCCACAGTGCTGTAAGAGGGTAATCCCACAGTGTTGTTAGAGGTGAATCCCATAGTGCTGTCAGATTGAATACCCACAGTGCTCTTGAAGGGGGATCCCACAGTGCCGTTTGAGGGTAATCCCACAGTGTTGTTAGAGGGTAATCCGACAGTGCTTTTAGTGGGTAATCCCACAGTGTTGTTCGAGGCATATCCAACAGTGCTGTTAGTGGTTAATCCCACAGTGCTGTTCCAGGGTATTCCGACAGTGCTGTTAGAGTGTAATCCCACAGTGTTGTTAAAGGCTAATCCCGCAGTGCTGTTAGTGGGTAATTCCAAAGTACAATTATAGGATAATTCCACCGTCCTGTTAGATTGTAATCCCACAGTGCTGTAAAACGGTAATCCCACAGTGCTGTTAGAGTTAATCCCACAGTGTTCTGAGCGGGTGATCACACAGTGTAGTTAGAGGGTAATGCCAAAGTGATGTTAGAGTGTATACCCACAGTGTTGTTAGAGGCTGATCCCACAGTATTGTTAGAGGGGTAATCCCACAGTGCTTTCAGAGGAGAATCCCACTCTGTTGTTAGAGGGTAATCCAACAGTGCTTTTAGTGGGTAATCCCACTGTGTTGTTCAAGGCAAATCCAACAGTGCTGTTAGTGGTTAATCCCACAGTGCTGTTCCAGGGTAATCCGACAATGCTGTTAGAGTGTAATCCCACAGTGTTGTTCGTGGGTAATCCCACAGTGTAGCTAGGGGGTATCCCCACAGTGTTGTTAGTTGGTATCTCCACAGTGTTGTTAGAGGGTGATCCCACAGGGCTGTTAGACCGTAATCCCACAGTGTTGTTAGAGGGTGATCCCACAGGGCTGTTAGACCGTAATCCCACAGTGTTGTTAGCGGGTAATCCCACAGTGTTGTAAGAGGGTAATCCCACAGTGCTGTTGGATGGTAATCCCACATTGTTGTTTGTGGGTAATGCCAAAGTGCAATTATGGGATAATATCACATTCCTGTTAGATTTTAATCCCACAGTGCTGTAAAACGGTAATCCCACAGTGCTGTTAGATGGTAATCCCACAGTGTTGTTAGAGGGTAATCCCACAGTGCTGTTAGAGAGTATACCCACAGTGCTGTTAGAGAGTATACCCACAGTGCTGTTAGAGGGTGATCCCACAGTGTTGTTAGAGGGTTAATCCCACTGTGCAGTTAGAGGTTAATCCCACAGTATTGTTGGGGGGGGGGAGAGGGGGGTTAATCCCAAAGTGCTGTCAGAGGGATATCCCACAATGTTGTGAGAGTGTAATTCCACAGTGTTGTTGGAGGGTAATCCCACAGCGCTGTTAGAAGGTAATCCCACAGTGTTTTTGGAGATTAATCTCAAAGTGCTGTTTGAGGGTAATCCCACAGTATTCTGAGAGTGTAATCGCACAGTGTTGTTAGGGGGCAATCTCACAGTGCTGCTGGAGGGTAATCCCACAGTGTTGTTAGGGTGGGAATCCCACACTGCTTTTACAGGTTAATCCCCAGTGTTGTTACAGCGTGAGGCCACAGTGCTGCTAGTAGGTAATCCCACAGTGTTGTTAGAGGGTAATCCAACTGTTCTGTGAAAGGTTAATCCCACAGTGTTGTTAGAGGGTAATCGAACAGTGTTGTAAGAGGGTGATCCCACAGTGCAGTTAGAGGGTAATCCCACAGTGTTTTCAGCAGTAATCCCACAGTGCTGTTCGTAGTAATCCCACAATATTCTTCGAGGGTATTCCCACATTGCTGTGAGTGTGTAATCCCACAGTGTTGTTAGAGGGTAATTCCACAGTTCTGTTAGAAGGTATACCCACAGTGCTGTTAAAGGGTGATCCCACAGTGCTGTTAGAGCGTAATCCCACCGTGTTACTACGGGGGTAATCCCACAGTGCTGTAAGAGTTTAATCCAAGTGTGTTGTTAGAGGGTAAGGCCACAGTGTTGTTAGGGTGCAATCCCGCAGTGTTCTAACAGGGTAATCCCACAATGCAGTTAGAGTGTTATCACACAGTGCTCTTAGAGGGCAAACCCACAGTGCTGTTAGTGGGTAATCCCACCGCGCTCTTAGGGGGTAATCCCACAATGTTGTTAGCTAGCAATCCCACAGAGCCGTTAGAGAGTAATCCCAATATGCTCTCAGAGGGTAATCCCACAGTGCTGTGATGGGGTAATCCCACAGTGCAGTTAGTGGGTAATCGCACAGTGTTGTTTGTGGGTAATACCACATTACTGTTAGTGGGTAATACCACAGTGTTGTTAGTGGGTAATACCACAGTGTTGTTAGAGGGTAATCCCACAGTGCTGTTAGTGGGTAATACCACAGTGTTGTTAGTGGGTAATACCACAGTGTTGTTAGAGGGTAATCCCACAGTGTTGTTAGAGGGTAATCCCACAGTGTTGTTAGAGGGTAATCCCACAGTGTTGTTAGAGGTTAATCCCACAGTGTTGTTAGGGGGTAATCCCACAGTGCTGTTAGAAGGTAATCCCACAGTTTTTTTGGAGGTTAACCCCACAGTGCTCTTTGAGGCTAATCCCAGAGTGTTCTGAGAGTGCAATCCCACACTGTTGTTAGGGGGTAATCTCACAGTGTTGTTAGGGTGGTAATTCCACAGTGCTGTTACAGGTTAATCCCCAGTGTTGTTAGAGCATAAGGCCACAGTGCTGTTAGTGCGTAATCCCACAGTGTTCTTCGAGGGTAATCCCACACTTGCTGTTAGTGGGTAATCCCACAGTGCTGTTACTGCGTATACTCTCAGTGCTGTTAGGATGGTAATCCCACTGTGCTGTTGGAGGTTGATCCCCAGTGTTGTTAGAGGGTAATCCCACAGTGCTGTTAGTGCGTAATGCCACAGTGCAATTTTAAGGATATTCCCACTGTCCTGCTCGATTGTACTCCCGCAGTGCTGTAAAACAGTAATCCCATAGTGCTTTCTGAGCATAATCCCACTGTGTTGTTAGAGGGTATTCCCTCAGTGTTGTTAGTGGGTAATCCCACAGTGCTTTCTGAGCATAATCCCACTGTGTTGTTAGAGGGTATTCCCTCAGTGTTGTTAGTGGGTAATCCCACAGTGTTGTAAGAGGGTAATCCCACAGTGGTGCTAGAGGGTAATCCCACAGTGTTTTTAGGGGTAATCCCACAGTGTTCTTAGTGGGTAATCGCACAGTGTTTATCGAGGGTAATTCCACAGTGCTGTTAGTGCATAATCCTACAGTGTTGTTCGAGGGTAATCCCACAGTGCTGATAGTGGTTAATCCCACAGTGCTTTTCGAGGTAATCCCACAGTGCTATTAGTGGGTAATCCCACAGTGATGTTAGAGGGTAATCCCACAGTGCCACAATAGGATAACTGACTGTGTTTTAGCGCGTAATCCGACAGTGATTTTACTGGGTAATGCCATATTGCTGTTAGAGGTTAATCCCACATTGCTGTTAGTGGGTAATCCCACAGGGCTGTTATAGGGTTAAACTCAAAATCCTGTTCGAGGGTACTCCAACAGTGCTGAAAGGTGGTAAACCCACAGTCCTGTACGAGGGTAATACCACGGTGTTGTTAGGGTGTAATCCCGCAGTGTTGCAATAGGGTGATCCCACAATGCAGTTAGAGGGTAATCACACAGTGCTCTTAGAGGGCAAACCCACACTGCTGTTAGATGGTAATCCCACCGCGCTTTTAGATGGTAATCGCACAGTGTTGTTAGAGGGTAATCCCACAGTGCTCTTAGAGGGTAATACCACAGTGCTGTTAGGGGGTAATCCCACAGTATTGTTAGAGGGTAATTGCACTGTGTTGTTCGAGGATACTCCCACAGTGATGTTAGTGGGTAATCCCACAGTGTTGTTAGAGGGTAATCCCACAGTGTTGTTAGAGGATACAACCACAGTGCTGTTAGAGGGTGATCCCACAGTGTTGTTAGAGGATACAACCACAGTGCTGTTAGAGGGTGATCCCACAGTTCTGTTAAAGGTTAATCCCACAGTGTTGTTCGTGGGTAATCGAACAGTGTTGTAAGAGGGTGATCCCACAGTGCAGTTAGAGGGTGATCCCACAGTGTTGTTAGTGGGTTAATCCCACAGTGCTATTAGAGGTTAATTGCACAGTGTTGTTAGATGGTAATCCCACAGTATTGTTAGGGGGTAATCCCACAGTGCTGATAGATGTTAATACCAGTGTTGTTAGGGGGTAATCCCACAGTGCTGTTAGAAGGTAATCCCACACTGTTTTTGGAGCTTAATCCCACAGTGCTGTTAAAGGGTAATCACACAGTGTTCTGAGAGTGTAATCCCACAGTGTTGTTAGGGGGTAATCTCACAATGCTGATAGGGGTTAATCCCACAGTGTTGTTAGAGGATAGTCCCTCAGTGTTAGTTTAACTTAGAAACACAGCACTGAAACAGGCCCTTTGGCCCTCCGAGTCTGTGCTGACCATCAACCACCCATTTATACTAACCCTACACTAATTCCACATTCCTACCACATCCACACCTGTCCCTATATTTCGCTATCACCTACCTATACTAGGGACAATTTATAATGGCCAATTAACCTATCAACCAGCAAGTCTTTGGCATGTGGGAATAAACCAGAGCACCCGGAGGAAACCCACGCAGACACAGGGAGAACTTGCAAACTCCACACAGGCATTACCCAGAATTGAACCCGTGTCCTGGAGATGTGAGGCTGCGGTGCTAACCACTGCGCCACTGTGCTGTGTTGTTCGTGGGTAATTCCACAGTGTTGTTCGAGGGTAATCCCACAGTGCTGTTAGTGGCTAATCCCACAGTGCTGTTCGAGGGTAATCCCACAGTGCTGTTAGAGGGTAATCCCACAGTGTTGTTAAAGGCTAATCCCACAGTGCTCTTAGTGGGTAATTCCAAAGTGCAATTAGAGGATAATTCCACAGTGCTGTTAGATTGTAATCCCACAGTGCTGTAAAACAGTAATCCCACAGTGCAGTTAGAGGGTAATCCCACAGTGTTGTTAGTGGGTAATCCAACCGTGTTGTTAGAGGCTTATCGCAAAGTGCTGTTAGAGGGTATATCGACAGTGCTGTTAGAGGTTGATCCCACAGTGTTGTAAGAGGGGTAATCGCACAGTACTGCTCGAGGGTAATCCCACAGTGCTTTTAATGGTTAATCCCACAGTGCTGTTCGAGGGTAATCCCAAAGTGCTGTTAGAGGGTAATCCCACAGTGTTGTTAAAGGCTAATCCCACAGTGCTCTTAGTGGGTAATTCCAAAGTTCAATTAGAGGATAATTCCACAGTGCTGTTAGATTGTAATCCCACAGTGCTGTAAAACAGTAATCCCACAGTGCAGTTAGAGGGTAATCCCACAGTGTTGTTAGTGGGTAATCCAACCGTGTTGTTAGAGGCTTATCGCAAAGTGCTGTTAGAGGGTATATCAACAGTGCTGTTAGAGGTTGATCCCACAGTGTTGTAAGAGGGGTAATCGCACAGTACTGCTCGAGGGTAATCCCACAGTGCTTTTAATGGTTAATCCCACAGTGCTGTTCGAGGGTAATCCCAAAGTGCTGTTAGAGGGTAATCCCACAGTGTTGTTAAAGGCTAATCCCACAGTGCTCTTAGTGGGTAATTCCAAAGTTCAATTAGAGGATAATTCCACAGTGCTGTTAGATTGTAATCCCACAGTGCTGTAAAACAGTAATCCCACAGTGCAGTTAGAGGGTAATCCCACAGTGTTGTTAGTGGGTAATCCAACCGTGTTGTTAGAGGCTTATCGCAAAGTGCTGTTAGAGGGTATATCCACAGTGCTGTTACAAGTTGATCCCACAATGTTGTAAGAGGGGTGATCGCACAGTACTGCTCGAGGTTAATCCCACAGTGTTGTTAAAGGCTAACCCCACAGTGCTGTTAGTGCGTAATCCCACAGTGTTATTAGAGGGTAATCCCACAGTGTTTTTCGAGGGTCATCTCACAGTGCTGTTAGTGGTTAATCCCACAGTGCTGTTCGAGGGTAAACCCACAGTGCTGCTAATGGGTAATCCCACAGTGTTGTTAGAGGGTAATCCGACAATTCATCTGACAATGAAAATTCTTTTCATTGCAGCAGTTTATTCGGGAGCAGAGAGTGCGAGCGAGTGAGCAGCTGGGAAGGTCAGTTACAGCTTAAATTTAATTCCCTTTTGTTTTCGGCGGACCAAGGGGCTGCTGGGTAAGTAAAACCCTATATATTTGGGCCGTTTAAAATAACTTACCTTTCATTGCAGCAGCTTATTCGGGAGCAGAGAGTGCGAACACGTGAGCAGCTGGGAAGGTCAGTTTCAGCTTAAACTTAATTCCCTTTTGTTTTTGGCGGACCAAGGGGCTGCTGGGTAAGTAAAACTCTATATATTTGGGCCTTTTCTGAACCCGAGAAACTACACGGGTAGTGTCTCCCACCTGCCCTCCTCCTCTAACCAACAAAAAAAGGACTCGGTGGTGTGTAGATAAGGTAAGGCTTTTTCTTCTTTTTTTTTATCGTGTGATTGGTAAAAACTTTTCGTTCCTTTTTCATTTTTTCTAAGTTTCAGACTAAGTTAAGTTTAAGATTAAAAATGGCAGGAGATCTCAGACCCGTGTTATGCTTCTCTTGCTCAATGTGGGAGCTCAGGGACACGGCTGATGTCCCTGACTCCTTCACGTGCAGGAAGTGTGTCCAGCTGCAGCTCTTGTTAGACCGCATGACGACTCTGGAGCTGCAGATGGACTCACTTTGGAGCATCCGCGATGCTGAGGAGGTCGTGGATAGCACATTTAGTGAATTGGTCACACCGCAGATTAGGATTGCTGAGGGAGAAAGGGAATGGGTGACCAAAAGGCAGAGAAAGAGCAGGAAGGCAGCGCAGGTGTCCCCTGTGGTCATCTCCCTCCACAACAGGTATACCGTTTTGGATACTGTTGAGGGAGATGGCTCACCAGGGGAAGGCACCAGTAGCCAGGTTCATGGCACCGTGGCTGGCTCTGCTGTTCGGAAGGGCGGGAAAAAGAGTGGAAGGGCTATAGTCATAGGGGATTCGATTGTAAGGGGAGTAGATAGGCGGTTCTGTGGTCGAAAACGAGATTCCCGAATGGTATGTTGCCTCCCAGGTGCACGGGTCAGGGATGTCTCAGATCGGCTGCAGAACATTCTGAAAGGGGAGGGTGAACAGTCAGTTGTCGTTGTGCACATAGGCACCAATGATATAGGTAAAAAACGGGATGAGGTCCTACAAGCAGAATTTAGGGAGTTAGGAGCCAAGTTAAAAAGTAGGACCTCAGAGGTAGTAATCTCAGGATTGCTACTAGTGCCACGTGATAGTCAGAGCAGAAATGAAAGAATAGTCAGGATGAATGCGTGGCTTGAGAGATGGTGCAGGAGGGAGGGGTTCAGATTTTTGGGACATTGGGACCGGTTCTGGGGGAGGTGGGACTATTACAAATTGGACGGTCTACACCTGGGCCGGATTGGAACCAATGTCCTTGGGGGTGCTTTGGCTAATGCTGTTGGGGAGGGTTTAAACTAATGTGGCAGGGAGTTGGGAACCAAATGAGGAGGTCAGTGGAGAGTAAGGAGGTAGTAACTAAAGCCTGTAAGGAACTAGATAATGAAGTCAGCGTGACTAAGGGAAAGAGGAGGCAGGGAGCAGATGATGAAAGCAAAGGGACTGGTGGTCTGAGGTGCATTTGTTTTAATGCAAGAAGTGTAGTAGGTAAGGCAGATGAACTTAGGGCTTGGAGTATGATGTTATTGCTATTACTGAGACTTGGTTAAGGGAAGGGCATGATTGGCAACTAAATATCCCAGGATATCGATGCTTCAGGTGGGATAGAGAGCGAGGTAAAAGGGGTGGAGGAGTTGCATTACTGGTCAAAGAGGATATCACAGCTGTGCTGAAGGAAGGCACTATGGAGGACTCGAGCTGTGAGGCAATATGGGCAGAACTCAGAAATAGGAAGGGTGCGGTAACAATGTTGGGGCTGTACTACAGGCCTCCCAACAGCGAGCATGAGATAGAGGTACAAATATGTAAACAGATTATGGAAAGATGTAGGAGCAACAGGGTGGTGGTAATAGGAGATTTTAATTTTCCCAACATTGACTGGGATTCACTTAATGTTAGAGGTCTAGATGGAGCAGAATTTGTAAGGAGCATCCAGGAGGGTTTTCTAGAGCAGTATGTAAATAGTCCAACTTGGAAAGGGGCCATACTGGACCTGATGTTGGGGAATGAGCCTGGCCAGGTGGTTGAAGTTTCAGTAGGGGACTACTTTGGGAATAGTGATCACAATTCCGTAAGTTTTAGAATACTCATGGACAAAGACGAGAGTGGTCCTAAAGGAAGAGTGCTAAATTGGGGGAAGGCCAACTATACCAAAATTCGGCAGGAGCTGGGGAATGTAGATTGGGAGCAGCTGTTTGAAGGTAAATCCACATTTGATATGTGGGAGGCTTTTAAAGAGAGGTTGATTAGCGTGCAGGAGAGACATGTTCCTGTGAAAATGAGGGATAGAAATGGCAAGATTAGGGAACCATGGATGACAGGTGAAATTGTGAGACTAGCTAAGAGGAAAAAGGAAGCATACATAAGGTCTCGGCGGCTGAAGAAAGACGAAGCTTTGGAAGAATATAAGGAATGTAGGACCAATCTGAAATGAGGAATTAAGAGGGCTAAAAGGGGTTATGAAATATCTTTAGCAAACAGGGTTAAGGAAAATCCCAAAGCCTTTTATTCATATATAAGGTGCAAGAGGGTAACTAGAGAAAGGATTGGCCCACTCAAGGACAAAGGAGGAAAGTTATGCGTGGAGTCAGAGAAAATGGGTGAGATTCTGAACGAGTACTTTGCATCGGTATTCACCGAGGAGAGGGACATGACGGATGTTGAGGTTAGGGACAGATGTTTGATTACTCTAGGTCAAGTTGGCATAAGGAGGGAGGAAGTGTTGGGTATTCTAAAAGGCATTAAGGTGGACAAGTCCCCAGGTCCGGATGGGATCTATCCCAGGTTACTGAGGGAAGTGAGAGAGGAAATAGCTGGGGCCTTAACAGATATCTTTGCAGCATCCTTAAACACGGGTGAGGTCCCAGAGGACTGGAGAATTGCTAATGTTGTCCCCTTGTTTAAGAAGGGTAGCAGGGATAATCCAGGTAATTATAGACAGGTGAGCCTGATGTCAGTGGTCGGGAAGCTGCTGGAGAAGATACTGAGGGATAGGATTTATTCCCATCTGGAAGAAAATGGGCTTATCAGTGATAGGCAACATGGTTTTGTGCAGGGAAGGTCATGTCTTACCAACTTAATAGAATTCTTTGAGGAAGTGACAAAGTTGATTGATGAGGGAAGGGCTGTAGATGTCATATACATGGACTTCAGTAAGGCGTTTGATAAGGTTCCCCATGGTAGGCTGAGGGAGAAAGTGAAGTCGCATGGGATCCAGGGTGTACTAGCTAGATGGATAAAGAACTGGCTGGGCAACAGGAGACAGAGAGTAGCAGTGGAAGGGAGTTTCTCAAAATGGAGATGTGTGACCAGTGGTGTTCCACAGGGATCCGTGCTGGGACCACTATTGTTTGTGATGTACATAAATGATTTGGAGGAAAGTATAGGTGGTCTGATTAGCAAGTTTGCAGACGACACTAAGATTGGTGGAGTAGCAGATAGTGAAGGGGACTGTCAGAGAATACAGCAGAATATAAATAGATTGGAGAGTTGGGCAGAGAAATGGCAGATGGAGTTCAATCAGGGCAAATGCGAGGTGATGCATTTTGGAAGATCCAATTCAAGAGTGAATTATACAGTAAATGGAAAAGTCCTGGGGAAAATTGATGTACAGAGAGATTTGGGTGTTCAGGTCCATTGTTCCCTGAAGTGGCAACGGAGGTAAATAGAGTGGTCAAGAAGGCATATGGCAGGCTTTCCTTCATCGGGCGGGGTTTTGAGTACAAGAGTTGGCAGGTCATGTTACAGTTGTATAGGACTTCGGTTTGGCCACATTTGGAATACTGCGTGCAGTTCTGGTCGCCACATTACCAAAAGGATGTGGATGCTTTGGAGAGGGTGCAGAGGAGGTTCACCAGGATGTTGCCTGGTATGGAGGGGGCTTGCTATGAAGAGAGGTTGAGTAGATTAGGATTATTTTCATTAGAAAGGCAGAGGTTGAGGGGGGACCTGATTGAGGTGCACAAAATCATGAGAGGTATAGACAGGGTGGATAGCAAGAAGCTTTTTCCCAGAGTGGGGGATTCAAACACACGGGGTCACGAGATCAAAGTGAGAGGGGAAAAGTTTAGGGGGGATATGTGTGGAAAGTTCTTTACGCAGAGGGTGGTGGGTGCCTGGAACGCGTTGCCAGCGGAGGTGGTAGATGCGGGCACGATAGCGTCTTTTAAGATGTATCTAGACAGATACATGAATGGGCAGGAAGCAAAGAGATACAGACCCTTAGAAAATAGGTGACATGTTTAGGTAGAGGATCTGGATCGGCGCAGGCTTGGAGGGCCGAAGGGCCTGTTCCTGTGCTGTAATTTTCTTTGTTCTTTGATAGTGTTCTTAGTGGGTAATCCCACAGTGCTGTTAAAGTCTAATCGCACAGTGCTGTTAGTGGGTCATTCCAAAGTACAATTATCGCATAATTCCACCGTCCTGTTAGATGTAATCCCACAGTGCAGTAAAACGTAATCCCACAGTGCTGTTCGAGGGCAATCCCACAGTGTTCTTAGCGGGTAACCACAGTGTTGTTAGAGGGTAATCCCAAAGTGCTGTTAGAGGTATACCCACAGTGCTGTTAGTGGGTAATTCCAAAGGGCGATTAGAGGATAATTAGGCAGTCCTGTTAGATTGTAATCCCACAGTGCTGTAAAACAGTAATCCCACAGTGTTGTCAGAGGGAAATCCCATAGTGTTGTCAGAGGGTAATCTCACAGTGCTGTTAGAGGTTAATCCCACAGTTTGTTTAGGGATAATCCCACAGTGCTGATAGTGGGTAATCCCACAGTGTTGTTCGAGTGTAATCCCACACTGCGGTAAATGGGTAATCCCACAGTGTTGTTCGAGTGTAATCCCACACTGCGGTAAATGGGTAATCCCACAGTGTTGTTCGAGGGTAATCCCACAGTGCTGCTAGTGGGTAATCCCACAGTGTTTATAGAGGATAATCCGACAGTGCTTTTACTGGGTAATCCACAGTGTTGTTCGAGGGTAATCCACAGTGTTGTTCGAGGGTAATCCCACAGTGCTGTTTGAGTGTAATTCCACAGTGCTGTTAGTGGTTAATCCCACAGTGCTGTTCCAGGGTAATCCCACAGTGCTGTTTGAGTGTAATTCCACAGTGCTGTTAGTGGTTAATCCCACAGTGCTGTTCCAGGGTAATCCCACAGTGCTGTTTGAGTGTAATTCCACAGTGTTGTTAAAGGCTTATCCCACAGTGCTGTTAGTGGGAAATTCCCAAGTACAATTATAGGATAATTCCACCATCCTGTTAGATTGTAATCCCACAGTGCTGTTAAAGGCTAATCCCACAGAGCTGTTAGTGGGAAATTCCAAAGTACAATTATAGGATAATTCCACCATCCTGTTAGATTGTAATCCCACAGTGCTGTAAAACGGTAATCCCACAGTGCTGTTAGAGTTAATCCCACAGGGTTCTTAGCTGGTAATCCCAGCGTGTTGTTAGAGGGTAATTCCAAAGTGCTTTTAGAGAGTATATTTATTTTTTTTATTTATCTTTTTTTAATTTAGTGATACAGCACTGAAGCAGGCCCTTCGGCCCACCGAGTCTGTGCCGACCAACAACCACCCATTTATACTAACCCTACAGTAATCCCATATTCCCTATCACCACCCTACACGAGGGGCAATTTACAACAGCCAATTTACCTATTACCTGCAGGTCTTTGGATGTGGGAGGAAACCGGAGCACCCGGCGAAAACTCACGCAGACACAGGGAGAACTTGCAAACTCCGCACAGGCAATGCCCAGAATCGAACCCGGGTCACTGGAGCTGTGCTGCTGTGGTGCTAACCACTGCGCCACAGTGCTGTTAGAGGGTGATCCCACAGTGCAATTAGAAGATAATTCCACAGTCCTGTTAGATTGTAATCCCTCCGTGCTGTTAAAACGTAATTCCACAGTGCTGTTCGAGGGTAATACCACATTGTTGTTAGGGGGTGGTAATCCCACAGTGTTGTTAGAGGGTAATCCCACAGTGTTATTAGAGGGTAATCACACAGTGCTGTTAGTGGGTGATCCAGCAGTGCTGTTAGAGGGTAATCCCACAGTGTTGTTAAAGTCAAATCCCACAGTGCTGTTAGTGGGTAATTCCAAAGTGCAATTAGGAGATAATTCCACAGTCCTGTTAGATTGTAATCCCTCCGTGCTGTTAAAACGTAATTCCACATTGCTGTTAGAGGGTAATACCACATTGTTGTTAGGG
Source organism: Heterodontus francisci (assembly GCF_036365525.1). Taxonomy (NCBI): domain Eukaryota; kingdom Metazoa; phylum Chordata; class Chondrichthyes; order Heterodontiformes; family Heterodontidae; genus Heterodontus; species Heterodontus francisci. The sequence goes on from NC_090399.1 coordinate 16,539,423, forward strand.
GGTGGTAATCCCACAGTGTTGTTAGAGGGTAATCCCACAGTGCTGTTAGAGGGTAATCCCACAGTGTTGTTCGAGGGTAATCCCACAGTGTTGTTAGAGAGTGATCCAACAGTGTTGTTAGAGAGTGATCCCACAGTGTTGTGAGAGGGTGATCCAACAGTGTTGTTAGAGGGTGATCCAACAGTGTTGTTAGAGGGTGATCCAACAGTGTTGTTAGAGGGTAATCCCACAGTGTTGTTAGAGAGTGATCCAACAGTGTTGTTAGAGGGTAATCCCAGAGTGTTGTTAGAGGGTAATCCCACAGTGTTGTTAGAGGGTAATCCCACAGTGTTGTTAGAGAGTGATCCAACAGTGTTGTTAGAGGGTAATCCCAGAGTGTTGTTAGAGGGTAATCCCACAGTGTTGTTAGAGGGTAATCCCACAGTGCTGTTAGAGGGTAATCCCACAGTGTTGTTAGAGGGTAATCCCACAGTGTTGTTAGAGAGTGATCCAACAGTGTTGTTAGAGGGTACTCCCAGAGTGTTGTTAGAGAGTGATCCAACAGTGCTGTTAGAGGGTGATCCCACAGTGTTGTTAGAGAGTGATCCCACAGTGTTGTTAGAGGGTAATCCCACAGTGTTGTTAGAGGGTAATCCCACAGTGTTGTTAGAGAGTGATCCAACAGTGCTGTTAGAGAGTGATCCAACAGTATTGATAGAGGGTGATCCAACAGTGTTGTTAGAGGGTGATCCAACAGTGTTGTTAGAGGGTGATCCCACAGTGTTGTTAGAGGGTAATCCCACAGTGTTGTTAGAGAGTGATCCAACAGTGTTGTTAGAGGGTGATCCAACAGTGTTGTTAGAGGGTGATCCAACAGTGTTGTTAGAGGGTGATCCAACAGTGTTGTTAGAGGGTGATCCCACAGTGCTGTTAGAGGGTAATCCCACAGTGTTGTTAGAGGGTGATTCCACAGTGCTGTTAGAGGGTGATCCAACAGTGCTGTTAGAGGGTGATCCCGCAGTGTTGTTAGAGGGTGATCCCGCAGTGTTGTTAGAGGGTGATCCAACAGTGCTGTTAGAGGGTGATCCAACAGTGTTGTTAGAGAGTGATCCAACAGTGTTGTTAGAGGGTAATCCCACAGTGTTGTTAGAGGGTGATCCCGCAGTGTTGTTAGAGGGTGTTCCCGCAGTGTTGTTAGAGGGTGATCCAACAGTGTTGTCAGAGGGTAATCCCACAGTGTTGTTAGAGGGTGATCCCACAGTGCTGTTTGAGGGTGATCCAACAGTGTTGTTAGAGGGTGATCCAACAGTGTTATTAGAGGGTAATTCCCCAGTGCTGTTAGTGGGTAATCCCACAGTGTTGTTAGAGGGTGATCCCACAGTGCTGTTAGAGGGTAATCCCACAGTGTTGTTAGAGGGTAATCCCACAGTGTTGTTAGAGGGTGATCCCACAGTGCTGTTAGAGGGTAATCCCACAGTGTTGTTAGAGGGTAATCCCACAGTGTTGTTAGAGGGTGATCCCACAGTGTTGTTAGAGGGTAATCCCACAGTGTTGTTAGAGAGTGATCCAACAGTGTTGTTAGAGAGTGATCCAACAGTGTTGTTAGAGAGTGATCCAACAGTGTTGTTAGAGGGTAATCCCACAGTGTTATTAGAGGGTAATTCCCCAGTGCTGTTAGTGGGTAATCCCACAGTGTTGTTAGAGGGTGATCCCACAGTGCTGTTAGAGGGTAATCCCACAGTGTTGTTAGAGGGTAATCCCACAGTGCTGTTAGAGGGTAATCCCACAGTGTTGTTAGAGGGTAATCCCACAGTGTTGTTAGAGAGTGATCCAACAGTGTTGTTAGAGGGTAATCCCAGAGTGTTGTTAGAGAGTGATCCAACAGTGCTGTTAGAGGGTGATCCAACAGTGTTGTTAGAGAGTGATCCCACAGTGTTGTTAGAGGGTAATCCCACAGTGTTGTTAGAGGGTGATCCAACAGTGTTATTAGAGGGTAATCCCACAGTGTTGTTAGAGAGTGATCCAACAGTGCTGTTAGAGAGTGATCCAACAGTGTTATTAGAGGGTAATCCCACAGTGTTGTTAGAGAGTGATCCAACAGTGTTATTAGAGGGTAATCCCACAGTGTTGTTAGAGAGTGATCCAACAGTGCTGTTAGAGAGTGATCCAACAGTGTTGATAGAGGGTGATCCAACAGTGTTGTTAGAGGGTGATCCCACAGTGTTGTTAGAGGGTAATCCCACAGTGTTGTTAGAGAGTGATCCAACAGTGTTGTTAGAGGGTGATCCAACAGTGTTGTTAGAGGGTGATCCAACAGTGTTGTTAGAGGGTGATCCCACAGTGCTGTTAGAGGGTAATCCCACAGTGTTGTTAGAGGGTGATTCCACAGTGCTGTTAGAGGGTGATCCAACAGTGCTGTTAGAGGGTGATCCCGCAGTGTTGTTAGAGGGTGATCCCGCAGTGTTGTTAGAGGGTGATCCAACAGTGCTGTTAGAGGGTGATCCAACAGTGTTGTTAGAGAGTGATCCAACAGTGTTGTTAGAGGGTAATCCCACAGTGTTGTTAGAGGGTGATCCCGCAGTGTTGTTAGAGGGTGATCCAACAGTGTTGTCAGAGGGTAATCCCACAGTGTTGTTAGAGGGTGATCCCACAGTGCTGTTTGAGGGTGATCCAACAGTGTTGTTAGAGGGTAATCCCACAGTGTTGTTAGAGGGTGATCCAACAGTGTTATTAGAGGGTAATTCCCCAGTGTTGTTAGAGAGTGATCCAACAGTGTTGTTAGAGGGTAATCCAACAGTGTTGTTAGAGGGTGATCCCACAGTGTTGTTAGAGGGTAATCCCACAGTGTTGTTAGAGAGTGATCCAACAGTGTTGTTAGAGGGTAATCCCACAGTGTTATTAGAGGGTAATTCCCCAGTGCTGTTAGTGGGTAATCCCACAGTGTTGTTAGAGGGTGATCCCACAGTGCTGTTAGAGGGTGATCCCACAGTGCTGTTAGAGGGTAATCCCACAGTGTTGTTAGAGGGTAATCCCACAGTGCTGTTAGAGGGTAATCCCACAGTGTTGTTAGAGGGTAATCCCACAGTGTTGTTAGAGAGTGATCCAACAGTGTTGTTAGAGGGTAATCCCAGAGTGTTGTTAGAGAGTGATCCAACAGTGCTGTTAGAGGGTGATCCAACAGTGTTGTTAGAGAGTGATCCCACAGTGTTGTTAGAGGGTAATCCCACAGTGTTGTTAGAGGGTAATCCCACAGTGTTGTTAGAGAGTGATCCAACAGTGCTGTTAGAGAGTGATCCAACAGTGTTGATAGAGGGTGATCCAACAGTGTTGTTAGAGGGTGATCCCACAGTGTTGTTAGAGGGTGATCCAACAGTGTTGTTAGAGAGTGATCCAACACTGTTGTTAGAGGGTAATCCCACAGTGTTGTTAGAGGGTGATCCAACAGTGTTGTTAGAGGGTGATCCCACAGTGTTGTCAGAGGGTAATCCCACAGTGTTGTTAGAGGGTGATCCCACAGTGCTGTTTGAGGGTGATCCAACAGTGTTGTTAGAGGGTAATCCCACAGTGTTGTTAGAGGGTGATCCAACAGTGTTATTAGAGGGTAATTCCCCAGTGCTGTTAGTGGGTAATCCCACAGTGTTGTTAGAGGGTGATCCCACAGTGCTGTTAGAGGGTAATCCCACAGTGTTGTTAGAGGGTAATCCCACAGTGTTGTTAGAGGGTGATCCCACAGTGCTGTTAGAGGGTAATCCCACAGTGTTGTTAGAGGGTAATCCCACAGTGTTGTTAGAGGGTGATCCCACAGTGTTGTTAGAGGGTAATCCCACAGTGTTGTTAGAGAGTGATCCAACAGTGTTGTTAGAGAGTGATCCAACAGTGTTGTTAGAGAGTGATCCAACAGTGTTGTTAGAGGGTAATCCCACAGTGTTGTTAGAGAGTGATCCCACAGTGTTGTTAGAGGGTGATCCAACAGTGTTGTTAGAGGGTGATCCAACAGTGTTGTTAGAGGGTGATCCCACAGTGTTGTTAGAGGGTGATCCCACAGTGTTGTTAGAGGGTGATCCAACAGTGTTATTAGAGGGTAATCCCACAGTGTTGTTAGAGGGTGATCCCACATTGTTGTTAGAGAGTGATCCAACAGTGTTGTTAGAGGGTAATCCCACATTGTTGTTAGAGAGTGATCCCACAGTGTTGTTAGAGGGTGATCCCACATTGTTGTTAGAGAGTGATCCCACAGTGTTGTTAGAGAGTGATCCCACAGTGTTGTTAGAGGGTGATCCCACAGTGTTGTTAGAGGGTGATCCCACAGTGTTGTTAGAGGGTGATCCCACAGTGTTGTTAGAGGGTAATCCCACAGTGTTGTTAGAGAGTGATCCAACAGTTTTGTTAGAGAGTGATCCCACAGTGTTGTTAGAGGGTAATCCCACAGTGTTGTTAGAGAGTGATCCCACGGTGTTATTAGAGGGTGATCCAACAGTGTTGTTAGTGGGTAATCCCACAGTGTTGTTAGAGGGTGATCCCACATTGTTGTTAGAGAGTGATCCAACAGTGTTGTTAGAGAGTGATCCCACAGTGTTGTTAGAGGGTAATCCCACAGTGTTGTTAGAGAGTGATCCAACAGTGTTATTAGAGGGTAATCCCACAGTGTTGTTAGAGGGTGATCCCACAGTGTTGTTAGAGGGTGATCCCACAGTGTTGTTAGAGGGTAATCCCACAGTGTTGTTAGAGAGTGATCCCACAGTGTTGTTAGAGGGTAATCCCACAGTGTTGTTAGAGGGTGATCCCACAGTGTTGTTAGAGGGTGATCCCACAGTGTTGTTAGAGGGTGATCCAACAGTGTTGTTAGAGAGTGATCCCACAGTGTTGTTAGAGGGTAATCCCACAGTGTTGTTAGAGAGTGATCCCACAGTGTTGTTAGAGGGTGATCCAACAGTGTTGTTAGAGGGTGATCCCACAGTGTTGTTAGAGGGTAATCCCACAGTGTTGTTAGAGAGTGATCCAACAGTGTTGTTAGAGAGTGATCCAACAGTGTTGTTAGAGAGTGATCCAACAGTGTTGTTAGAGGGTGATCCCACAGTGTTGTTCGAGGGTGATCCCACAGTGTTGTTCGAGGGTGATCCCACAGTGTTGTTAGAGAGTGATCCAACAGTGTTGTTAGAGGGTGATCCCACAGTGTTGTTAGAGGGTGATCCAACAGTGTTGTTAGAGAGTGATCCAACAGTGTTGTTAGAGAGTGATCCAACAGTGTTGTTAGAGGGTGATCCCACAGTGTTGTTAGAGGGTGATCCCACAGTGTTGTTAGAGGGTGATCCCACAGTGTTGTTAGAGGGTGATCCAACAGTGTTGTTAGAGAGTGATCCAACAGTGTTGTTAAAGGGTGATCCCACAGTGTTGTTAGAGGGTGATCCAACAGTGTTGTTAGAGAGTTATCCCACAGTGTTGTTAGAGGGTAATCCCACAGTGTTGTTAGAGAGTGATCCCACAGTGTTGTTAGAGGGTAATCCCACAGTGTTGTTAGAGAGTGATCCAACAGTGTTATTAGAGGGTAATCCCACAGTGTTGTTAGAGGGTGATCCCACAGTGTTGTTAGAGGGTGATCCCACAATGTTGTTAGAGGGTAATCCCACAGTGTTGTTAGAGGGTGATCCCACAGTGTTGTTAGAGGGTGATCCCACAATGTTGTTAGTGGGTGATCCCACAGTGTTGTTAGAGGGTAATCCCACAGTGTTGTTAGAGAGTGATCCAACAGTTTTGTTAGAGAGTGATCCCACAGTGTTGTTAGAGGGTAATCCCACAGTGTTGTTAGAGAGTGATCCCACGGTGTTATTAGAGGGTGATCCAACAGTGTTGTTAGTGGGTAATCCCACAGTGTTGTTAGAGGGTGATCCCACATTGTTGTTAGAGAGTGATCCAACAGTGTTGTTAGAGAGTGATCCCACAGTGTTGTTAGAGGGTAATCCCACAGTGTTGTTAGAGAGTGATCCAACAGTGTTATTAGAGGGTAATCCCACAGTGTTGTTAGAGGGTGATCCCACAGTGTTGTTAGAGGGTGATCCCACAGTGTTGTTAGAGGGTAATCCCACAGTGTTGTTAGAGAGTGATCCCACAGTGTTGTTAGAGGGTAATCCCACAGTGTTGTTAGAGGGTGATCCCACAGTGTTGTTAGAGGGTGATCCCACAGTGTTGTTAGAGGGTGATCCAACAGTGTTGTTAGAGAGTGATCCCACAGTGTTGTTAGAGGGTAATCCCACAGTGTTGTTAGAGAGTGATCCCACAGTGTTGTTAGAGGGTGATCCCACAGTGTTGTTAGAGGGTGATCCCACAGTGTTGTTAGAGGGTGATCCCACAGTGTTGTTAGAGAGTGATCCAACAGTGTTGTTAGAGGGTGATCCCACAGTGTTGTTCGAGGGTGATCCCACAGTGTTGTTCGAGGGTGATCCCACAGTGTTGTTAGAGAGTGATCCAACAGTGTTGTTAGAGGGTGATCCCACAGTGTTGTTAGAGGGTGATCCCACAGTGTTGTTAGAGGGTGATCCAACAGTGTTGTTAGAGAGTGATCCAACAGTGTTGTTAGAGAGTGATCCAACAGTGTTGTTAGAGAGTGATCCAACAGTGTTGTTAGAGGGTGATCCCACAGTGTTGTTAGAGGGTGATCCCACAGTGTTGTTAGAGGGTGATCCCACAGTGTTGTTAGAGGGTGATCCCACAGTGTTGTTAGAGAGTGATCCAACAGTGTTGTTAAAGGGTGATCCCACAGTGTTGTTAGAGGGTGATCCAACAGTGTTGTTAGAGAGTTATCCCACAGTGTTGTTAGAGAGTTATCCCACAGTGTTGTTAGAGGGTAATCCCACAGTGTTGTTAGAGAGTGATCCCACAGTGTTGTTAGAGGGTAATCCCACAGTGTTGTTAGAGAGTGATCCAACAGTGTTATTAGAGGGTAATCCCACAGTGTTGTTAGAGGGTGATCCCACAGTGTTGTTAGAGGGTGATCCCACAATGTTGTTAGAGGGTAATCCCACAGTGTTGTTAGAGGGTGATCCCACAGTGTTGTTAGAGGGTGATCCCACAATGTTGTTAGTGGGTGATCCCACAGTGTTGTTAGAGGGTAATCCCACAGTGTTGTTAGAGGGTGATTCCACAGTGCTGTTAGAGGGTAATCCCCCAGTGTTGTCAGAGGGTGATCCCACAGTGTTGTCAGAGGGTGATCCCACAGTGCTGTTAGAGGGTAATCCCACAGTGTTGTTAGAGGGTAATCCCACAGTGTTGTTAGAGGGTGATCCCACAGTGCTGTTAGAGGGTAATCCCACAGTGTTGTTAGAGGGTAATCCCACAGTGTTGTTAGAGGGTGATCCCACAGTGCTGTTAGAGGGTAATCCCACAGTGTTGTTAGAGAGTGATCCAACAGTGTTATTAGCGGGTAATCCCACAGTGTTGTTAGTGGGTGATCCCACAGTGTTGTTAGAGGGTAATCCCACAGTGTTGTTAGAGGGTGATCCCACAGTGCTGTTAGAGGGTCATCCCACAGTGTTGTTAGAGGGTAATCCCACAGTGTTGTTAGAGGGTGATCCCACAGTGCTGTTAGAGGGTAATCCCACAGTGTTGTTAGAGGGTAATCCCACAGTGTTGTTAGAGGGTGATCCCACAGTGCTGTTAGAGGGTAATCCCACAGTGTTGTTAGAGGGTAATCCCACAGTGTTGTTAGAGGGTGATCCCACAGTGCTGTTAGAGGGTAATCCCACAGTGTTGTTAGAGAGTGATCTAACAGTGTTATTAGAGGGTAATCCCACAGTGTTGTTAGAGAGTGATCCCACAGTGCTGTTAGAGGGTAATCCCACAGTGTTGTTAGAGGGTGATCCCACAGTGCTGTTAGAGGGTAATCCCACAGTGTTGTTAGAGGGTAATCCCACAGTGTTGTTAGAGGGTGATCCAACAGTGTTGTTAGAGGGTGATCCAACAGTGTTGTTAGAGGGTGATCCCACAGTGTTGTTAGAGAGTGATCCAACAGTGTTATTAGAGGGTAATCCCACAGTGTTGTTCGAGGGTGATCCAACAGTGTTACTAGAGGGTAATCCCACAGTGTTGTTAGAGGGTGATCCCACAGTGCTGTTAGAGGGTAATCCCACAGTGTTGTTAGAGAGTGATCCAACAGTGTTATTAGAGGGTAATCCCACAGTGTTGTTAGAGGGTAATCCCACAGTGCTGTTAGAGGGTAATCCCACAGTGTTGTTAGAGGGTAATCCCACAGTGTTGTTAGAGGGTAATCCCACAGTGTTGTTAGAGGGTGATCCCACAGTGCTGTTAGAGGGTAATCCCACAGTGTTGTTAGAGAGTGATCCAACAGTGTTATTAGAGGGTAATCCAACAGTGTTGTTAGAGGGTGATCCCACAGTGTTGTTAGAGGGTGATCCCACAGTGTTGTTAGAGGGTAATCCCACAGTGTTGTTAGAGGGTGATCCAACAGTGTTGTTAGAGGGTGATCCAACAGTGTTGTTAGAGGGTGATCCAACAGTGTTGTTAGAGAGTGATCCCACAGTGTTGTTAGAGGGTAATCCCACAGTGTTGTTAGAGGGTGATCCCACAGTGTTGTTAGAGGGTGATCCCACAGTGTTGTTAGAGGGTGATCCCACATTGCTGTTAGAGGGTAATCCCACAGTGTTGTTAGAGAGTGATCCAACAGTGTTATTAGAGGGTAATCCCACAGTGTTGTTCGAGAGTAATCCCACAGTGTTGTTAGAGGGTGATCCCACAGTGTTGTTAGAGGGTAATCCCACAGTGTTGTTAGAGGGTAATCCCACAGTGTTGTTAGAGGGTAATCCCACAGTGTTGTTAGAGGGTGATCCCACAGTGTTGTTAGAGGGTGATCCCACAGTGCTGTTAGAGGGTGATCCCACAGTGTTGTTAGAGGGTAATCCCACAGTGTTGTTAGAGGGTAATCCCACAGTGTTGTTAGAGGGTAATCCCACAGTGTTGTTAGAGGGTGATCCCACAGTGTTGTTAGAGGGTGATCCAACAGTGTTATTAGAGGGTAATCCCACAGTGCTGTTAGAGGGTGATCCCACAGTGTTGTTAGAGGGTAATCCCACAGTGTTGTTAGAGGGTAATCCCACAGTGTTGTTAGAGGGTGATCCAACAGTGTTATTAGAGGGTAATCCCACAGTGTTGTTAGAGGGTGATCCCACAGTGTTTTTAGAGGGTGATCCAACAGTGTTATTAGAGGGTAATCCCACAGTGTTGTTAGAGGGTAATCCCACAGTGTTATTAGAGGGTGATCCCACAGTGCTGTTAGAGGGTAATCCCACAGTGTTGTTAGAGAGTGATCCAACAGTGCTATTAGAGGGTAATCCCACAGTGTTGTTAGAGGGTGATCCCACAGTGTTGTTAGAGGGTAATCCCACAGTGTTGTTAGAGGGTGATCCCACAGTGTTGTTAGAGAGTGATCCAACAGTGTTATTAGAGGGTGATCCAACAGTGCTGTTAGAGGGTAATCCCACAGTGTTGTTAGAGGGTAATCCCACAGTGTTGTTAGAGAGTGATCCAACAGTGTTGTTAGAGGGTAATCCCACAGTGTTGTTAGAGAGTGATCCAACAGTGTTGTTAGAGGGTAATCCCACAGTGTTGTTAGAGAGTGATCCAACAGTGTTGTTAGAGGGTGATCCCACAGTGTTGTTAGAGAGTGATCCAACAGTGTTGTTAGAGGGTAATCCCACAGTGTTGTTCGAGGGTGATCCCACAGTGTTGTTAGAGGGTGATTCCACAGTGTTGTTAGAGGGTGATCCCACAGTGTTGTTAGAGAGTGATCCAACAGTGTTGTTAGAGGGTGATCCCACAGTGTTGTTAGAGAGTGATCCAACAGTGCTGTTAGAGGGTGATCCAACAGTGTTGTTAGAGAGTGATCCCACAGTGTTGTTAGAGGGTGATCCCACAGTGTTGTTAGAGGGTGATCCCACAGTGTTGTTAGAGGGTGATCCCACAGTGCTGTTAGAGGGTAATCCCACAGTGTTGTTAGAGGGTGATCCCACAGTGTTGTTAGAGGGTGATCCAACAGTGTTGTTAGAGAGTGATCCCACAGTGCTGTTAGAGAGTGATCCAACAGTGTTGTTAGAGGGTGATCCCACAGTGTTGTTAGAGAGTGATCCCACAGTGCTGTTAGAGAGTGATCCAACAGTGTTGTTAGAGGGTGATCCCACAGTGTTGTTAGAGGGTGATCCCACAGTGTTGTTAGAGGGTGATCCCACAGTGTTGTTAGAGAGTGATCCAACAGTGTTGTTAGAGGGTGATCCCACAGTGTTGTTAGAGAGTGATCCAACAGTGCTGTTAGAGGGTGATCCAACAGTGTTGTTAGAGAGTGATCCCACAGTGTTGTTAGAGGGTGATCCCACAGTGTTGTTAGAGGGTAATCCCACAGTGTTGTTAGAGGGTGATCCCACAGTGTTGTTAGAGGGTGATCCCACATTGTTGTTAGAGGGTAATCCCACAGTGTTGTTAGAGGGTGATCCCACAGTGTTGTTAGAGAGTGATCCCACAGTGTTGTTAGAGGGTGATCCCACAGTGTTGTTAGAGGGTAATCCCACAGTGTTGTTAGAGGGTAATCCCACAGTGTTGTTAGAGGGTGATCCCACAGTGTTGTTAGAGGGTGATCCCACAGTGTTGTTAGAGGGTGATCCCACAGTGTTGTTAGAGGGTGATCCCACAGTGTTGTTAGAGGGTGATCCCACAGTGTTGTTAGAGAGTGATCCCACAGTGCTGTTAGAGGGTGATCCCACAGTGCTGTTAGAGGGTAATCCCACAGTGTTGTTAGAGGGTAATCCCACAGTGTTGTTAGAGGGTAATCCCACAGTGTTGTTAGAGGGTGATCCCACATTGTTGTTGGAGGGTAATCCCACAGTGTTGTTAGAGGGTGATCCCACAGTGTTGTTAGAGGGTAATCCCACAGTGTTGTTAGAGGGTGATCCAACAGTGTTATTAGAGGGTGATCCCACAGTGTTGTTAGAGAGTGATCCCACAGTGCTGTTAGAGGGTGATCCCACAGTGCTGTTAGAGGGTAATCCCACAGTGTTGTTAGAGGGTGATCCAACAGTGCTGTTAGAGAGTGATCCAACAGTGTTGTTAGAGGGTGATCCCACAGTGTTGTTAGAGAGTGATCCCACAGTGTTGTTAGAGAGTGATCCCACAGTGCTGTTAGAGAGTGATCCAACAGTGTTGTTAGAGGGTAATCCCACAGTGTTGTTAGAGGGTAATCCCACAGTGTTGTTAGAGAGTGATCCCACAGTGCTGTTAGAGGGTAATCCCACAGTGTTGTTAGAGAGTGATCCAACAGTGTTATTAGAGGGTAATCCCACAGTGTTGTTAGAGAGTGATCCAACAGTGCTGTTAGAGAGTAATCCCACAGTATTGTTAGAGGGTGATCCCACAGTGTTGTTAGAGAGTGATCCAACAGTGCTGTTAGAGAGTAATCCCACAGTGTTGTTAGAGAGTAATCCCACAGTGTTGTTAGAGAGTGATCCCATAGTGTTGTTAGAGGGTGATCCCACAGTGTTGTTAGAGAGTGATCCCACAGTGCTGTTAGAGGGTAATCCCACAGTGTTGTTAGAGGGTAATCCCACAGTGTTGTTAGAGGGTGATCCAACAGTGTTATTAGAGGGTAATCCCACAGTGTTTTTAGAGGGTGATCCCACAGTGTTGTTAGAGAGTGATCCAACAGTGTTGTTAGAGGGTGATCCAACAGTGCTGTTAGAGAGTGATCCAACAGTGCTGTTAGAGGGTGATCCAACAGTGTTGTTAGAGGGTGATCCAACAGTGTTGTTAGAGAGTTATCCCACAGTGTTGTTAGAGGGTAATCCCACAGTGTTGTTAGAGAGTGATCCCACAGTGTTGTTAGAGGGTAATCCCACAGTGTTGTTAGAGAGTGATCCAACAGTGTTATTAGAGGGTAATCCCACAGTGTTGTTAGAGGGTGATCCCACAGTGTTGTTAGAGGGTGATCCCACAATGTTGTTAGAGGGTAATCCCACAGTGTTGTTAGAGGGTGATCCCACAGTGTTGTTAGAGGGTGATCCCACAATGTTGTTAGTGGGTGATCCCACAGTGTTGTTAGAGGGTAATCCCACAGTGTTGTTAGAGGGTGATTCCACAGTGCTGTTAGAGGGTAATCCCCCAGTGTTGTTAGAGGGTAATCCCACAGTGTTGTCAGAGGGTGATCCCACAGTGCTGTTAGAGGGTAATCCCACAGTGTTGTTAGAGGGTAATCCCACAGTGTTGTTAGAGGGTGATCCCACAGTGCTGTTAGAGGGTAATCCCACAGTGTTGTTAGAGAGTGATCCAACAGTGTTATTAGAGGGTAATCCCACAGTGTTGTTAGAGGGTAATCCCACAGTGCTGTTAGAGGGTAATCCCACAGTGTTGTTAGAGGGTAATCCCACAGTGTTGTTAGAGGGTAATCCCACAGTGTTGTTAGAGGGTGATCCCACAGTGCTGTTAGAGGGTAATCCCACAGTGTTGTTAGAGAGTGATCCAACAGTGTTATTAGAGGGTAATCCAACAGTGTTGTTAGAGGGTGATCCCACAGTGTTGTTAGAGGGTGATCCCACAGTGTTGTTAGAGGGTAATCCCACAGTGTTGTTAGAGGGTGATCCAACAGTGTTGTTAGAGGGTGATCCAACAGTGTTGTTAGAGGGTGATCCAACAGTGTTGTTAGAGAGTGATCCCACAGTGTTGTTAGAGGGTAATCCCACAGTGTTGTTAGAGGGTGATCCCACAGTGTTGTTAGAGGGTGATCCCACAGTGTTGTTAGAGGGTGATCCCACATTGCTGTTAGAGGGTAATCCCACAGTGTTGTTAGAGAGTGATCCAACAGTGTTATTAGAGGGTAATCCCACAGTGTTGTTCGAGAGTAATCCCACAGTGTTGTTAGAGGGTGATCCCACAGTGTTGTTAGAGGGTAATCCCACAGTGTTGTTAGAGGGTAATCCCACAGTGTTGTTAGAGGGTAATCCCACAGTGTTGTTAGAGGGTAATCCCACAGTGTTGTTAGAGGGTGATCCCACAGTGTTGTTAGAGGGTGATCCCACAGTGCTGTTAGAGGGTGATCCCACAGTGTTGTTAGAGGGTAATCCCACAGTGTTGTTAGAGGGTAATCCCACAGTGTTGTTAGAGGGTAATCCCACAGTGTTGTTAGAGGGTAATCCCACAGTGTTGTTAGAGGGTGATCCCACAGTGTTGTTAGAGGGTGATCCAACAGTGTTATTAGAGGGTAATCCCACAGTGCTGTTAGAGGGTGATCCCACAGTGTTGTTAGAGGGTAATCCCACAGTGTTGTTAGAGGGTAATCCCACAGTGTTGTTAGAGGGTGATCCAACAGTGTTATTAGAGGGTAATCCCACAGTGTTGTTAGAGGGTGATCCCACAGTGTTTTTAGAGGGTGATCCAACAGTGTTATTAGAGGGTAATCCCACAGTGTTGTTAGAGGGTAATCCCACAGTGTTATTAGAGGGTGATCCCACAGTGCTGTTAGAGGGTAATCCCACAGTGTTGTTAGAGAGTGATCCAACAGTGCTATTAGAGGGTAATCCCACAGTGTTGTTAGAGGGTGATCCCACAGTGTTGTTAGAGGGTAATCCCACAGTGTTGTTAGAGGGTGATCCCACAGTGTTGTTAGAGAGTGATCCAACAGTGTTGTTAGAGGGTAATCCCACAGTGTTGTTAGAGAGTGATCCAACAGTGTTGTTAGAGGGTGATCCCACAGTGTTGTTAGAGAGTGATCCAACAGTGTTGTTAGAGGGTAATCCCACAGTGTTGTTCGAGGGTGATCCCACAGTGTTGTTAGAGGGTGATCCCACAGTGTTGTTAGAGGGTGATCCCACAGTGTTGTTAGAGAGTGATCCAACAGTGTTGTTAGAGGGTGATCCCACAGTGTTGTTAGAGAGTGATCCAACAGTGCTGTTAGAGGGTGATCCAACAGTGTTGTTAGAGAGTGATCCCACAGTGTTGTTAGAGGGTGATCCCACAGTGTTGTTAGAGGGTGATCCCACAGTGTTGTTAGAGGGTGATCCCACAGTGCTGTTAGAGGGTAATCCCACAGTGTTGTTAGAGGGTGATCCCACAGTGTTGTTAGAGGGTGATCCAACAGTGTTGTTAGAGAGTGATCCCACAGTGCTGTTAGAGAGTGATCCAACAGTGTTGTTAGAGGGTGATCCCACAGTGCTGTTAGAGAGTGATCCCACAGTGCTGTTAGAGAGTGATCCAACAGTGTTGTTAGAGGGTGATCCCACAGTGTTGTTAGAGGGTGATCCCACAGTGTTGTTAGAGGGTGATCCCACAGTGTTGTTAGAGAGTGATCCAACAGTGTTGTTAGAGGGTGATCCCACAGTGTTGTTAGAGAGTGATCCAACAGTGCTGTTAGAGGGTGATCCAACAGTGTTGTTAGAGAGTGATCCCACAGTGTTGTTAGAGGGTGATCCCACAGTGTTGTTAGAGGGTAATCCCACAGTGTTGTTAGAGGGTGATCCCACAGTGTTGTTAGAGGGTGATCCCACATTGTTGTTAGAGGGTAATCCCACATTGTTGTTAGAGGGTAATCCCACAGTGTTGTTAGAGGGTGATCCCACAGTGTTGTTAGAGAGTGATCCCACAGTGTTGTTAGAGGGTGATCCCACAGTGTTGTTAGAGGGTAATCCCACAGTGTTGTTAGAGGGTAATCCCACAGTGTTGTTAGAGGGTGATCCCACAGTGTTGTTAGAGGGTGATCCCACAGTGTTGTTAGAGGGTGATCCCACAGTGTTGTTAGAGAGTGATCCCACAGTGCTGTTAGAGGGTGATCCCACAGTGTTGTTAGAGGGTAATCCCACAGTGTTGTTAGAGGGTAATCCCACAGTGTTGTTAGAGGGTAATCCCACAGTGTTGTTAGAGGGTGATCCCACATTGTTGTTGGAGGGTAATCCCACAGTGTTGTTAGAGGGTGATCCCACAGTGTTGTTAGAGGGTGATCCCACAGTGTTGTTAGAGGGTAATCCCACAGTGTTGTTAGAGGGTGATCCAACAGTGTTATTAGAGGGTGATCCCACAGTGTTGTTAGAGAGTGATCCCACAGTGCTGTTAGAGGGTGATCCCACAGTGCTGTTAGAGGGTAATCCCACAGTGTTGTTAGAGGGTGATCCAACAGTGCTGTTAGAGAGTGATCCAACAGTGTTGTTAGAGGGTGATCCCACAGTGTTGTTAGAGAGTGATCCCACAGTGTTGTTAGAGAGTGATCCCACAGTGCTGTTAGAGAGTGATCCAACAGTGTTGTTAGAGGGTAATCCCACAGTGTTGTTAGAGGGTAATCCCACAGTGTTGTTAGAGAGTGATCCCACAGTGCTGTTAGAGGGTAATCCCACAGTGTTGTTAGAGAGTGATCCAACAGTGTTATTAGAGGGTAATCCCACAGTGTTGTTAGAGAGTGATCCAACAGTGCTGTTAGAGAGTAATCCCACAGTATTGTTAGAGGGTGATCCCACAGTGTTGTTAGAGAGTGATCCAACAGTGCTGTTAGAGAGTAATCCCACAGTGTTGTTAGAGAGTAATCCCACAGTGTTGTTAGAGAGTGATCCCATAGTGTTGTTAGAGGGTGATCCCACAGTGTTGTTAGAGAGTGATCCCACAGTGCTGTTAGAGGGTAATCCCACAGTGTTGTTAGAGGGTAATCCCACAGTGTTGTTAGAGGGTGATCCAACAGTGTTATTAGAGGGTAATCCCACAGTGTTGTTAGAGGGTGATCCAACAGTGTTGTTAGAGAGTGATTCAACAGTGTTTTTAGAGGGTGATCCCACAGTGTTGTTAGAGAGTGATCCAACAGTGCTGTTAGAGAGTGATCCAACAGTGCTGTTAGAGGGTGATCCAACAGTGTTGTTAGAGGGTGATCCAACAGTGTTGTTAGAGAGTTATCCCACAGTGTTGTTAGAGGGTAATCCCACAGTGTTGTTAGAGAGTGATCCCACAGTGTTGTTAGAGGGTAATCCCACAGTGTTGTTAGAGAGTGATCCAACAGTGTTATTAGAGGGTAATCCCACAGTGTTGTTAGAGGGTGATCCCACAGTGTTGTTAGAGGGTGATCCCACAATGTTGTTAGAGGGTAATCCCACAGTGTTGTTAGAGGGTGATCCCACAGTGTTGTTAGAGGGTGATCCCACAATGTTGTTAGTGGGTGATCCCACAGTGTTGTTAGAGGGTAATCCCACAGTGTTGTTAGAGGGTGATTCCACAGTGCTGTTAGAGGGTAATCCCCCAGTGTTGTTAGAGGGTAATCCCACAGTGTTGTCAGAGGGTGATCCCACAGTGCTGTTAGAGGGTAATCCCACAGTGTTGTTAGAGGGTAATCCCACAGTGTTGTTAGAGGGTGATCCCACAGTGCTGTTAGAGGGTAATCCCACAGTGTTGTTAGAGGGTAATCCCACAGTGTTGTTAGAGGGTGATCCCACAGTGCTGTTAGAGGGTAATCCCACAGTGTTGTTAGAGAGTGATCCAACAGTGTTATTAGCGGGTAATCCCACAGTGTTGTTAGTGGGTGATCCCACAGTGTTGTTAGAGGGTAATCCCACAGTGTTGTTAGAGGGTGATCCCACAGTGTTGTTAGAGGGTGATCCCACAGTGCTGTTAGAGGGTCATCCCACAGTGTTGTTAGAGGGTAATCCCACAGTGTTGTTAGAGGGTGATCCCACAGTGCTGTTAGAGGGTAATCCCACAGTGTTGTTAGAGAGTGATCTAACAGTGTTATTAGAGGGTAATCCCACAGTGTTGTTAGAGAGTGATCCCACAGTGCTGTTAGAGGGTAATCCCACAGTGTTGTTAGAGGGTGATCCCACAGTGCTGTTAGAGGGTGATCCCACAGTGCTGTTAGAGGGTAATCCCACAGTGTTGTTAGAGGGTAATCCCACAGTGTTGTTAGAGGGTGATCCAACAGTGTTGTTAGAGGGTGATCCCACAGTGTTGTTAGAGAGTGATCCAACAGTGTTATTAGAGGGTAATCCCACAGTGTTGTTCGAGGGTGATCCAACAGTGTTACTAGAGGGTAATCCCACAGTGTTGTTAGAGGGTGATCCCACAGTGCTGTTAGAGGGTAATCCCACAGTGTTGTTAGAGAGTGATCCAACAGTGTTATTAGAGGGTAATCCCACAGTGTTGTTCGAGAGTAATCCCACAGTGTTGTTAGAGGGTGATCCCACAGTGTTGTTAGAGGGTAATCCCACAGTGTTGTTAGAGGGTAATCCCACAGTGTTGTTAGAGGGTAATCCCACAGTGTTGTTAGAGGGTGATCCCACAGTGTTGTTAGAGGGTGATCCCACAGTGCTGTTAGAGGGTGATCCCACAGTGTTGTTAGAGGGTAATCCCACAGTGTTGTTAGAGGGTAATCCCACAGTGTTGTTAGAGGGTAATCCCACAGTGTTGTTAGAGGGTAATCCCACAGTGTTGTTAGAGGGTGATCCCACAGTGTTGTTAGAGGGTGATCCAACAGTGTTATTAGAGGGTAATCCCACAGTGCTGTTAGAGGGTGATCCCACAGTGTTGTTAGAGGGTAATCCCACAGTGTTGTTAGAGGGTAATCCCACAGTGTTGTTAGAGGGTAATCCCACAGTGTTATTAGAGGGTGATCCCACAGTGCTGTTAGAGGGTAATCCCACAGTGTTGTTAGAGAGTGATCCAACAGTGCTATTAGAGGGTAATCCCACAGTGTTGTTAGAGGGTGATCCCACAGTGTTGTTAGAGGGTAATCCCACAGTGTTGTTAGAGGGTGATCCCACAGTGTTGTTAGAGAGTGATCCAACAGTGTTATTAGAGGGTGATCCAACAGTGCTGTTAGAGGGTAATCCCACAGTGTTGTTAGAGGGTAATCCCACAGTGTTGTTAGAGGGTAATCCCACAGTGTTGTTAGAGAGTGATCCAACAGTGTTGTTAGAGGGTAATCCCACAGTGTTGTTAGAGAGTGATCCAACAGTGTTGTTAGAGGGTAATCCCACAGTGTTGTTAGAGAGTGATCCAACAGTGTTGTTAGAGGGTGATCCCACAGTGTTGTTAGAGAGTGATCCAACAGTGTTGTTAGAGGGTAATCCCACAGTGTTGTTCGAGGGTGATCCCACAGTGTTGTTAGAGGGTGATCCCACAGTGTTGTTAGAGGGTGATCCCACAGTGTTGTTAGAGAGTGATCCAACAGTGTTGTTAGAGGGTGATCCCACAGTGTTGTTAGAGAGTGATCCAACAGTGCTGTTAGAGGGTGATCCAACAGTGTTGTTAGAGAGTGATCCCACAGTGTTGTTAGAGGGTGATCCCACAGTGTTGTTAGAGGGTGATCCCACAGTGCTGTTAGAGGGTGATCCCACAGTGCTGTTAGAGGGTAATCCCACAGTGTTGTTAGAGGGTGATCCCACAGTGTTGTTAGAGGGTGATCCAACAGTGTTGTTAGAGAGTGATCCCACAGTGCTGTTAGAGAGTGATCCAACAGTGTTGTTAGAGGGTGATCCCACAGTGTTGTTAGAGAGTGATCCCACAGTGCTGTTAGAGAGTGATCCAACAGTGTTGTTAGAGGGTGATCCCACAGTGTTGTTAGAGGGTGATCCCACAGTGTTGTTAGAGGGTGATCCCACAGTGTTGTTAGAGAGTGATCCAACAGTGTTGTTAGAGGGTGATCCCACAGTGTTGTTAGAGAGTGATCCAACAGTGCTGTTAGAGGGTGATCCAACAGTGTTGTTAGAGGGTGATCCCACAGTGTTGTTAGAGGGTGATCCCACAGTGTTGTTAGAGGGTAATCCCACAGTGTTGTTAGAGGGTGATCCCACAGTGTTGTTAGAGGGTGATCCCACATTGTTGTTAGAGGGTAATCCCACAGTGTTGTTAGAGGGTGATCCCACAGTGTTGTTAGAGAGTGATCCCACAGTGTTGTTAGAGGGTGATCCCACAGTGTTGTTAGAGGGTAATCCCACAGTGTTGTTAGAGGGTAATCCCACAGTGTTGTTAGAGGGTGATCCCACAGTGTTGTTAGAGGGTGATCCCACAGTGTTGTTAGAGGGTGATCCCACAGTGTTGTTAGAGAGTGATCCCACAGTGCTGTTAGAGGGTGATCCCACAGTGTTGTTAGAGGGTAATCCCACAGTGTTGTTAGAGGGTAATCCCACAGTGTTGTTAGAGGGTAATCCCACAGTGTTGTTAGAGGGTGATCCCACATTGTTGTTGGAGGGTAATCCCACAGTGTTGTTAGAGGGTGATCCCACAGTGTTGTTAGAGGGTGATCCCACAGTGTTGTTAGAGGGTAATCCCACAGTGTTGTTAGAGGGTGATCCAACAGTGTTATTAGAGGGTGATCCCACAGTGTTGTTAGAGAGTGATCCCACAGTGCTGTTAGAGGGTGATCCCACAGTGCTGTTAGAGGGTAATCCCACAGTGTTGTTAGAGGGTGATCCAACAGTGCTGTTAGAGAGTGATCCAACAGTGTTGTTAGAGGGTGATCCCACAGTGTTGTTAGAGAGTGATCCCACAGTGTTGTTAGAGAGTGATCCCACAGTGCTGTTAGAGAGTGATCCAACAGTGTTGTTAGAGGGTAATCCCACAGTGTTGTTAGAGGGTAATCCCACAGTGTTGTTAGAGAGTGATCCCACAGTGCTGTTAGAGGGTAATCCCACAGTGTTGTTAGAGAGTGATCCAACAGTGTTATTAGAGGGTAATCCCACAGTGTTGTTAGAGAGTGATCCAACAGTGCTGTTAGAGAGTAATCCCACAGTATTGTTAGAGGGTGATCCCACAGTGTTGTTAGAGAGTGATCCAACAGTGCTGTTAGAGAGTAATCCCACAGTGTTGTTAGAGAGTAATCCCACAGTGTTGTTAGAGAGTGATCCCATAGTGTTGTTAGAGGGTGATCCCACAGTGTTGTTAGAGGGTAATCCCACAGTGTTGTTAGAGGGTAATCCCACAGTGTTGTTAGAGGGTGATCCAACAGTGTTATTAGAGGGTAATCCCACAGTGTTGTTAGAGGGTGATCCAACAGTGTTGTTAGAGAGTGATTCAACAGTGTTTTTAGAGGGTGATCCCACAGTGTTGTTAGAGAGTGATCCAACAGTGTTGTTAGAGGGTGATCCAACAGTGCTGTTAGAGAGTGATCCAACAGTGCTGTTAGAGGGTGATCCAACAGTGTTGTTAGAGGGTGATCCAACAGTGTTGTTAGAGAGTGATCCCACAGTGTTGTTAGAGGGTGATCCCACAGTGTTGTTAGAGAGTGATCCCACAGTGTTGTTAGAGGGTGATCCCACAGTGTTGTTAGAGGGTGATCCCACAGTGTTGTTCGAGAGTGATCCCACAGTGTTGTTAGAGGGTGATCCAACAGTGTTATTAGAGGGTGATCCCACAGTGTTGTTAGAGAGTGATCCCACAGTGCTGTTAGAGGGTGATCCCACAGTGCTGTTAGAGGGTAATCCCACAGTGTTGTTAGAGGGTGATCCAACAGTGCTGTTAGAGAGTGATCCAACAGTGTTGTTAGAGGGTGATCCCACAGTGTTGTTAGAGAGTGATCCCACAGTGTTGTTAGAGAGTGATCCCACAGTGCTGTTAGAGAGTGATCCAACAGTGTTGTTAGAGGGTAATCCCACAGTGTTGTTAGAGGGTGATCCCACAGTGTTGTTAGAGAGTGATCCCACAGTGCTGTTAGAGGGTGATCCCACAGTGCTGTTAGAGGGTGATCCCACAGTGTTGTTAGAGGGTGATCCAACAGTGCTGTTAGAGAGTGATCCAACAGTGTTGTTAGAGGGTGATCCCAAAGTGTTGTTAGAGAGTGATCCCACAGTGTTGTTAGAGAGTGATCCCACAGTGCTGTTAGAGAGTGATCCAACAGTGTTGTTAGAGGGTAATCCCACAGTGTTGTTAGAGGGTAATCCCACAGTGTTGTTAGAGAGTGATCCCACAGTGCTGTTAGAGGGTAATCCCACAGTGTTGTTAGAGAGTGATCCAACAGTGTTATTAGAGGGTAATCCCACAGTGTTGTTAGAGAGTGATCCAACAGTGCTGTTAGAGAGTAATCCCACAGTATTGTTAGAGGGTGATCCCACAGTGTTGTTAGAGAGTGATCCAACAGTGCTGTTAGAGAGTAATCCCACAGTGTTGTTAGAGAGTAATCCCACAGTGTTGTTAGAGAGTGATCCCATAGTGTTGTTAGAGGGTGATCCCACAGTGTTGTTAGAGAGTGATCCCACAGTGCTGTTAGAGGGTAATCCCACAGTGTTGTTAGAGGGTAATCCCACAGTGTTGTTAGAGGGTGATCCAACAGTGTTATTAGAGGGTAATCCCACAGTGTTGTTAGAGGGTGATCCAACAGTGTTGTTAGAGAGTGATTCAACAGTGTTTTTAGAGGGTGATCCCACAGTGTTGTTAGAGAGTGATCCAACAGTGTTGTTAGAGGGTGATCCAACAGTGCTGTTAGAGAGTGATCCAACAGTGCTGTTAGAGGGTGATCCAACAGTGTTGTTAGAGGGTGATCCAACAGTGTTGTTAGAGAGTGATCCCACAGTGTTGTTAGAGGGTGATCCCACAGTGTTGTTAGAGAGTGATCCCACAGTGTTGTTAGAGGGTGATCCCACAGTGTTGTTCGAGAGTGATCCCACAGTGTTGTTCGAGAGTGATCCCACAGTGCTGTTAGAGAGTGATCCAACAGTGCTGTTAGAGGGTGATCCCACAGTGTTGTTAGAGGGTGATCCAACAGTGTTGTTAGAGAGTGATCCCACAGTGTTGTTAGAGGGTGATCCCACAGTGTTGTTAGAGAGTGATCCCACAGTGTTGTTAGAGAGTGATCCCACAGTGTTGTTAGAGAGTGATCCCACAGTGCTGTTAGAGGGTAATCCCACAGTGTTGTTAGAGGGTGATCCCACAGTGTTGTTAGAGAGTGATCCCACAGTGTTGTTAGAGAGTGATCCCACAGTGTTGTTAGAGGGTGATCCCACAGTGTTGTTAGAGGGTGATCCAACAGTGTTGTTGGAGGGTAATCCAACAGTGTTGTTAGAGGGTGATCCCACAGTGTTGTTAGAGAGTGATCCCACAGTGCTGTTAGAGGGTAATCCCACAGTGTTGTTAGAGAGTGATCCCACAGTGCTGTTAGAGAGTGATCCAACAGTGTTGTTAGAGGGTGATCCCACAGTGTTGTTAGAGGGTGATCCAACAGTGTTGTTAGAGGGTGATCCCACAGTGTTGTTAGAGAGTGATCCAACAGTGTTGTTAGAGGGTGATCCCACAGTGTTGTTAGAGAGTGATCCAACAGTGTTGTTAGAGGGTGATCCCACAGTGTTGTTAGAGGGTGATCCAACAGTGTTGTTAGAGGGTAATCCAACAGTGTTGTTAGAGGGTAATCCCACAGTGTTGTTAGAGGGTAATCCCACAGTGTTGTTAGAGAGTGATCCCACAGTGCTGTTAGAGGGTAATCCCACAGTGTTGTTAGAGAGTGATCCAACAGTGTTGTTAGAGGGTGATCCAACAGTGTTATTAGAGGGTAATCCCACAGTGCTGTTAGAGGGTAATCCCACAGTGTTGTTAGAGGGTGATCCCAGAGTGTTGTTAGAGGGTAATCCCACCGTGCTGTTAGAGGGTAATCCCACAGTGTTGTTAGAGGGTGATCCCACAGTGCTGTTAGAGGGTAATCCCACAGTGTTGTTAGAGGGTAATCCCACAGTGTTGTTAGAGGGTAATCCCACAGTGTTGTTAGAGAGTGATCCCACAGTGTTGTTAGAGGGTAATCCCACAGTGTTGTTCGAGGGTGATCCAACAGTGTTGTTAGAGAGTGATCCAACAGTGTTATTAGAGGGTAATCCCACAGTGTTGTTAGAGGGTAATCCCACAGTGTTGTTAGAGAGTGATCCAACAGTGTTATTAGAGGGTAATCCCACAGTGTTGTTCGAGGGTGATCCAACAGTGTTACTAGAGGGTAATCCCACAGTGTTGTTAGAGGGTGATCCCACAGTGCTGTTAGAGGGTAATCCCACAGTGTTGTTAGAGAGTGATCCAACAGTGTTATTAGAGGGTAATCCCACAGTGTTGTTCGAGAGTAATCCCACAGTGTTGTTAGAGGGTGATCCCACAGTGTTGTTAGAGGGTAATCCCACAGTGTTGTTAGAGGGTAATCCCACAGTGTTGTTAGAGGGTAATCCCACAGTGTTGTTAGAGGGTGATCCCACAGTGTTGTTAGAGGGTGATCCCACAGTGCTGTTAGAGGGTGATCCCACAGTGTTGTTAGAGGGTAATCCCACAGTGTTGTTAGAGGGTAATCCCACAGTGTTGTTAGAGGGTAATCCCACAGTGTTGTTAGAGGGTGATCCCACAGTGTTGTTAGAGGGTGATCCAACAGTGTTATTAGAGGGTAATCCCACAGTGCTGTTAGAGGGTGATCCCACAGTGTTGTTAGAGGGTAATCCCACAGTGTTGTTAGAGGGTAATCCCACAGTGTTGTTAGAGGGTGATCCAACAGTGTTATTAGAGGGTAATCCCACAGTGTTGTTAGAGGGTGATCCCACAGTGTTTTTAGAGGGTGATCCAACAGTGTTATTAGAGGGTAATCCCACAGTGTTGTTAGAGGGTAATCCCACAGTGTTATTAGAGGGTGATCCCACAGTGCTGTTAGAGGGTAATCCCACAGTGTTGTTAGAGAGTGATCCAACAGTGCTATTAGAGGGTAATCCCACAGTGTTGTTAGAGGGTGATCCCACAGTGTTGTTAGAGGGTAATCCCACAGTGTTGTTAGAGGGTGATCCCACAGTGTTGTTAGAGAGTGATCCAACAGTGTTATTAGAGGGTGATCCAACAGTGCTGTTAGAGGGTAATCCCACAGTGTTGTTAGAGGGTAATCCCACAGTGTTGTTAGAGGGTAATCCCACAGTGTTGTTAGAGAGTGATCCAACAGTGTTGTTAGAGGGTAATCCCACAGTGTTGTTAGAGAGTGATCCAACAGTGTTGTTAGAGGGTAATCCCACAGTGTTGTTAGAGAGTGATCCAACAGTGTTGTTAGAGGGTGATCCCACAGTGTTGTTAGAGAGTGATCCAACAGTGTTGTTAGAGGGTGATCCCACAGTGTTGTTAGAGAGTGATCCAACAGTGCTGTTAGAGGGTGATCCAACAGTGTTGTTAGAGGGTGATCCCACAGTGTTGTTAGAGGGTGATCCCACAGTGTTGTTAGAGGGTAATCCCACAGTGTTGTTAGAGGGTGATCCCACAGTGTTGTTAGAGGGTGATCCCACATTGTTGTTAGAGGGTAATCCCACAGTGTTGTTAGAGGGTGATCCCACAGTGTTGTTAGAGAGTGATCCCACAGTGTTGTTAGAGGGTGATCCCACAGTGTTGTTAGAGGGTAATCCCACAGTGTTGTTAGAGGGTAATCCCACAGTGTTGTTAGAGGGTGATCCCACAGTGTTGTTAGAGGGTGATCCCACAGTGTTGTTAGAGGGTGATCCCACAGTGTTGTTAGAGAGTGATCCCACAGTGCTGTTAGAGGGTGATCCCACAGTGTTGTTAGAGGGTAATCCCACAGTGTTGTTAGAGGGTAATCCCACAGTGTTGTTAGAGGGTAATCCCACAGTGTTGTTAGAGGGTGATCCCACATTGTTGTTGGAGGGTAATCCCACAGTGTTGTTAGAGGGTGATCCCACAGTGTTGTTAGAGGGTGATCCCACAGTGTTGTTAGAGGGTAATCCCACAGTGTTGTTAGAGGGTGATCCAACAGTGTTATTAGAGGGTGATCCCACAGTGTTGTTAGAGAGTGATCCCACAGTGCTGTTAGAGGGTGATCCCACAGTGCTGTTAGAGGGTAATCCCACAGTGTTGTTAGAGGGTGATCCAACAGTGCTGTTAGAGAGTGATCCAACAGTGTTGTTAGAGGGTGATCCCACAGTGTTGTTAGAGAGTGATCCCACAGTGTTGTTAGAGAGTGATCCCACAGTGCTGTTAGAGAGTGATCCAACAGTGTTGTTAGAGGGTAATCCCACAGTGTTGTTAGAGGGTAATCCCACAGTGTTGTTAGAGAGTGATCCCACAGTGCTGTTAGAGGGTAATCCCACAGTGTTGTTAGAGAGTGATCCAACAGTGTTATTAGAGGGTAATCCCACAGTGTTGTTAGAGAGTGATCCAACAGTGCTGTTAGAGAGTAATCCCACAGTATTGTTAGAGGGTGATCCCACAGTGTTGTTAGAGAGTGATCCAACAGTGCTGTTAGAGAGTAATCCCACAGTGTTGTTAGAGAGTAATCCCACAGTGTTGTTAGAGAGTGATCCCATAGTGTTGTTAGAGGGTGATCCCACAGTGTTGTTAGAGGGTAATCCCACAGTGTTGTTAGAGGGTAATCCCACAGTGTTGTTAGAGGGTGATCCAACAGTGTTATTAGAGGGTAATCCCACAGTGTTGTTAGAGGGTGATCCAACAGTGTTGTTAGAGAGTGATTCAACAGTGTTTTTAGAGGGTGATCCCACAGTGTTGTTAGAGAGTGATCCAACAGTGTTGTTAGAGGGTGATCCAACAGTGCTGTTAGAGAGTGATCCAACAGTGCTGTTAGAGGGTGATCCAACAGTGTTGTTAGAGGGTGATCCAACAGTGTTGTTAGAGAGTGATCCCACAGTGTTGTTAGAGGGTGATCCCACAGTGTTGTTAGAGAGTGATCCCACAGTGTTGTTAGAGGGTGATCCCACAGTGTTGTTAGAGGGTGATCCCACAGTGTTGTTCGAGAGTGATCCCACAGTGTTGTTAGAGGGTGATCCAACAGTGTTATTAGAGGGTGATCCCACAGTGTTGTTAGAGAGTGATCCCACAGTGCTGTTAGAGGGTGATCCCACAGTGCTGTTAGAGGGTAATCCCACAGTGTTGTTAGAGGGTGATCCAACAGTGCTGTTAGAGAGTGATCCAACAGTGTTGTTAGAGGGTGATCCCACAGTGTTGTTAGAGAGTGATCCCACAGTGTTGTTAGAGAGTGATCCCACAGTGCTGTTAGAGAGTGATCCAACAGTGTTGTTAGAGGGTAATCCCACAGTGTTGTTAGAGGGTGATCCCACAGTGTTGTTAGAGAGTGATCCCACAGTGCTGTTAGAGGGTGATCCCACAGTGCTGTTAGAGGGTAATCCCACAGTGTTGTTAGAGGGTGATCCAACAGTGCTGTTAGAGAGTGATCCAACAGTGTTGTTAGAGGGTGATCCCAAAGTGTTGTTAGAGAGTGATCCCACAGTGTTGTTAGAGAGTGATCCCACAGTGCTGTTAGAGAGTGATCCAACAGTGTTGTTAGAGGGTAATCCCACAGTGTTGTTAGAGGGTAATCCCACAGTGTTGTTAGAGAGTGATCCCACAGTGCTGTTAGAGGGTAATCCCACAGTGTTGTTAGAGAGTGATCCAACAGTGTTATTAGAGGGTAATCCCACAGTGTTGTTAGAGAGTGATCCAACAGTGCTGTTAGAGAGTAATCCCACAGTATTGTTAGAGGGTGATCCCACAGTGTTGTTAGAGAGTGATCCAACAGTGCTGTTAGAGAGTAATCCCACAGTGTTGTTAGAGAGTAATCCCACAGTGTTGTTAGAGAGTGATCCCATAGTGTTGTTAGAGGGTGATCCCACAGTGTTGTTAGAGAGTGATCCCACAGTGCTGTTAGAGGGTAATCCCACAGTGTTGTTAGAGGGTAATCCCACAGTGTTGTTAGAGGGTGATCCAACAGTGTTATTAGAGGGTAATCCCACAGTGTTGTTAGAGGGTGATCCAACAGTGTTGTTAGAGAGTGATTCAACAGTGTTTTTAGAGGGTGATCCCACAGTGTTGTTAGAGAGTGATCCAACAGTGTTGTTAGAGGGTGATCCAACAGTGCTGTTAGAGAGTGATCCAACAGTGCTGTTAGAGGGTGATCCAACAGTGTTGTTAGAGGGTGATCCAACAGTGTTGTTAGAGAGTGATCCCACAGTGTTGTTAGAGGGTGATCCCACAGTGTTGTTAGAGAGTGATCCCACAGTGTTGTTAGAGGGTGATCCCACAGTGTTGTTCGAGAGTGATCCCACAGTGTTGTTCGAGAGTGATCCCACAGTGCTGTTAGAGAGTGATCCAACAGTGCTGTTAGAGGGTGATCCCACAGTGTTGTTAGAGGGTGATCCAACAGTGTTGTTAGAGAGTGATCCCACAGTGTTGTTAGAGGGTGATCCCACAGTGTTGTTAGAGAGTGATCCCACAGTGTTGTTAGAGAGTGATCCCACAGTGTTGTTAGAGAGTGATCCCACAGTGCTGTTAGAGGGTAATCCCACAGTGTTGTTAGAGGGTGATCCCACAGTGTTGTTAGAGAGTGATCCCACAGTGTTGTTAGAGAGTGATCCCACAGTGTTGTTAGAGGGTGATCCCACAGTGTTGTTAGAGGGTGATCCAACAGTGTTGTTGGAGGGTAATCCAACAGTGTTGTTAGAGGGTGATCCCACAGTGTTGTTAGAGAGTGATCCCACAGTGCTGTTAGAGGGTAATCCCACAGTGTTGTTAGAGAGTGATCCCACAGTGCTGTTAGAGAGTGATCCAACAGTGTTGTTAGAGGGTGATCCCACAGTGTTGTTAGAGGGTGATCCAACAGTGTTGTTAGAGGGTGATCCCACAGTGTTGTTAGAGAGTGATCCAACAGTGTTGTTAGAGGGTGATCCCACAGTGTTGTTAGAGAGTGATCCAACAGTGTTGTTAGAGGGTGATCCCACAGTGTTGTTAGAGGGTGATCCAACAGTGTTGTTAGAGGGTAATCCAACAGTGTTGTTAGAGGGTAATCCCACAGTGTTGTTAGAGGGTAATCCCACAGTGTTGTTAGAGAGTGATCCCACAGTGCTGTTAGAGGGTAATCCCACAGTGTTGTTAGAGAGTGATCCAACAGTGTTGTTAGAGGGTGATCCAACAGTGTTATTAGAGGGTAATCCCACAGTGCTGTTAGAGGGTAATCCCACAGTGTTGTTAGAGGGTGATCCCAGAGTGTTGTTAGAGGGTAATCCCACCGTGCTGTTAGAGGGTAATCCCACAGTGTTGTTAGAGGGTGATCCCACAGTGCTGTTAGAGGGTAATCCCACAGTGTTGTTAGAGGGTAATCCCACAGTGTTGTTAGAGGGTAATCCCACAGTGTTGTTAGAGAGTGATCCCACAGTGTTGTTAGAGGGTGATCCCACAGTGTTGTTAGAGAGTGATCCAACAGTGTTATTAGAGAATGATCCCACAGTGTTGTTAGAGGGTGATCCAACAGTGTTGTTAGAGGGTGATCCAACAGTGTTGTTAGAGAGTGATCCAACAGTGTTGTTAGAGAGTGATCCAACAGTGTTGTTAGAGAGTGATCCCACAGTGTTGTTAGAGGGTGATCCCACAGTGTTGTTAGAGAGTGATCCCACAGTGTTGTTAGAGGGTGATCCCACAGTGTTGTTAGAGGGTAATCCCACAGTGCTGTTAGAGGGTAATCCCACAGTGTTGTTAGAGGGTAATCCCACAGTGTTGTTAGAGGGTGATCCCACAGTGTTGTTAGAGGGTAATCCCACAGTGTTGTTAGAGGGTAATCCCACAGTGTTGTTAGAGGGTGATCCCACAGTGTTGTTAGAGGGTAATCCCACAGTGTTGTTAGAGGGTAATCCCACAGTGTTGTTAGAGGGTGATCCCACAGTGTTGTTAGAGGGTAATCCCGCAGTGTTGTTAGAGGGTAATTCCCCAGTGCTGTTAGAGGGTGATCCAACAGTGCTGTTAGAGAGTGATCCCACAGTGTTGTTAGAGGGTGATTCCACAGTGTTGTTAGAGAGTGATCCAACAGTGTTGTTAGAGGGTGATCCCACTGTGTTGTTAGAGGGTGATCCAACAGTGCTGTTCGAGAGTGATCCAACAATGTTGTTAGAGAGTAATCCCACAGTGTTGTTAGAGGGTGATCCAACAGTGCTGTTAGAGAGTGATCCAACAGTGTTGTTAGAGGGTGATCCCACAGTGTTGTTAGAGAGTGATCCAACAGTGCTGTTAGAGAGTGATCCAACAGTGTTGTTAGAGGGTGATCCAACAGTGCTGTTAGAGTGATCCCACAGTGTTGTTAGAGGGTGATCCAACAGTGCTGTTAGAGAGTGATCCAACAGTGTTGTTAGAGGGTGATCCCACAGTGTTGTTAGAGGGTGATCCAACAGTGTTGTTAGAGAGTGATCCAACAGTGCTGTTAGAGGGTGATCCAACAGTGTTGTTAGAGGGTGATCCAACAGTGTTGTTAGAGAGTGATCCAACAGTGCTGTTAGAGGGTGATCCAACAGTGTTGTTAGAGGGTGATCCCACAGTGTTGTTAGAGAGTGATCCCACAGTGTTGTTAGAGGGTGATCCCACAGTGTTGTTAGAGGGTGATCCCACAGTGTTGTTAGAGGGTGATCCCACAGTGTTGTTAGAGAGTGATCCCATAGTGCTGTTTGAGAGTGATCCAACAGTGTTGTTAGAGGGTGATCCCACAGTGTTGTTAGAGAGTGATCCAACAGTGCTGTTAGAGAGTGATCCAACAGTGTTGTTAGAGGGTGATCCCACAGTGTTGTTAGAGAGTGATCCAACAGTGTTGTTAGAGGGTGATCCAACAGTGTTGTTAGAGGGTGATCCCACAGTGTTGTTAGAGAGTGATCCAACAGTGTTGTTAGAGGGTGATCCAACAGTGTTGTTAGAGGGTGATCCAACAGTGTTGTTAGAGGGTGATCCAACAGTGTTGTTAGAGGGTGATCCAACAGTGTTGTTAGAGGGTGATCCCACAGTGTTGTTAGAGAGTGATCCCACAGTGTTGTTAGAGAGTGATCCAACAGTGTTGTTAGAGGGTAATCCCACAGTGTTGTTAGAGGGTGATCCAACAGTGTTGTTAGAGAGTGATCCCACAGTGTTGTTAGAGGGTGATCCCACAGTGTTGTTAGAGGGTGATCCAACTGTGTTGTTAGAGGGTGATCCCACAGTGTTGTTAGAGAGTGATCCCACAGTGTTGTTAGAGGGTGATCCAACAGTGTTGTTAGAGGGTAATCCCACAGTGCTGTTAGAGGGTGATCCCACAGTGCTGTTTGAGGGTGATCCCAAAGTGCTGTTAGAGGGTGATCCCACAGTGTTGTTAGAGGGTGATTCAACAGTGTTGTTAGAGGGTGATCCCACAGTGTTGTTAGAGGGTGATCCAACAGTGTTGTTAGAGAGTGATCCCACAGTGTTGTTAGAGGGTGATCCCACAGTGTTGTTAGAGGGTAATCCCACAGTGTTGTTAGAGGGTGATCCAACAGTGTTATTAGAGGGTGATCCCACAGTGTTGTTAGAGGGTGATCCCACAGTGTTGTTAGAGGGTGATCCAACAGTGTTGTTAGAGAGTGATCCCACAGTGTTGTTAGAGGGTGATCCAACAGTGTTGTTAGAGGGTAATCCCACAGTGTTGTTAGAGGGTAATCCCACAGTGTTGTTAGAGGGTGATCCCACAGTGCTGTTAGAGGGTGATCCCACAGTGCTGTTAGAGGGTGATCCCACAGTGCTGTTAGAGGGTGATCCCACAGTGCTGTTAGAGGGTGATCCCACAGTGCTGTTAGAGGGTGATCCCACAGTGCTGTTAGAGGGTGATCCCACAGTGTTGTTAGAGGGTGATCCAACAGTGTTGTTAGAGGGTGATCCAACAGTGTTGTTAGAGGGTGATCCAACAGTGTTGTTAGAGGGTGATCCAACAGTGTTGTTAGAGGGTGATCCCACAGTGTTGTTAGAGAGTGATCCCACAGTGTTGTTAGAGGGTGATCCAACAGTGTTGTTAGAGGGTGATCCCACAGTGTTGTTCGAGAGTGATCCCACAGTGTTGTTAGAGAGTGATCCAACAGTGTTATTAGAGGGTAATCCCACAGTGTTGTTAGAGAGTGATCCAACAGTGTTGTTAGAGTGTGATCCAACAGTGTTGTTAGAGTGTGATCCAACAGTGTTGTTAGAGTGTGATCCAACAGTGTTGTTAGAGAGTGATCCAACAGTGTTGTTAGAGAGTGATCCAACAGTGTTATTAGAGGGTAATCCCACAGTGTTGTTAGAGGGTGATCCAACAGTGTTGTTAGAGAGTGATCCAACAGTGTTGTTAGAGGGTGATCCAACAGTGCTGTTAGAGAGTGATCCAACAGTGTTATTAGAGGGTAATCCTACAGTGTTGTTAGAGGGTGATCCCACAGTGTTGTTAGAGTGTGATCCAACAGTGTTGTTAGAGTGTGATCCAACAGTGTTGTTAGAGAGTGATCCAACAGTGTTATTAGAGGGTAATCCCACAGTGTTGTTAGAGGGTGATCCAACAGTGTTGTTAGAGAGTGATCCAACAGTGTTGTTAGAGGGTGATCCAACAGTGTTGTTAGAGAGTGATCCAACAGTGTTATTAGAGGGTAATCCCACAGTGTTGTTAGAGGGTGATCCCACAGTGTTGTTAGAGAGTGATCCAACAGTGTTGTTAGAGGGTGATCCCACAGTGTTGTTAGAGAGTGATCCCACAGTGTTGTTAGAGAGTGATCCCACAGTGTTGTTAGAGAGTGATCCAACAGTGTTATTAGAGGGTAATCCCACAGTGTTGTTAGAGAGTGATCCAACAGTGTTATTAGAGGGTAATCCCACAGTGTTGTTAGAGAGTGATCCCACAGTGTTGTTAGAGGGTAATCCCACAGTGTTGTTAGAGAGTGATCCAACAGTGTTGTTAGAGGGTGATCCCACAGTGTTGTTAGAGAGTGATCCCACAGTGTTGTTAGAGAGTGATCCAACAGTGTTGTTAGAGGGTGATCCCACAGTGTTGTTAGAGAGTGATCCCACAGTGTTGTTAGAGGGTGATCCAACAGTGTTGTTAGAGGGTGATCCCACAGTGTTGTTAGAGAGTGATCCCACAGTGTTGTTAGAGAGTGATCCAACAGTGTTGTTAGAGTGTGATCCAACAGTGTTGTTAGAGTGTGATCCAACAGTGTTGTTAGAGAGTGATCCAACAGTGTTATTAGAGGGTAATCCCACAGTGTTGTTAGAGGGTGATCCAACAGTGTTGTTAGAGAGTGATCCAACAGTGTTGTTAGAGGGTGATCCAACAGTGCTGTTAGAGAGTGATCCAACAGTGTTATTAGAGGGTAATCCCACAGTGTTGTTAGAGGGTGATCCCACAGTGTTGTTAGAGTGTGATCCAACAGTGTTGTTAGAGTGTGATCCAACAGTGTTGTTAGAGAGTGATCCAACAGTGTTATTAGAGGGTAATCCCACAGTGTTGTTAGAGGGTGATCCAACAGTGTTGTTAGAGAGTGATCCAACAGTGTTGTTAGAGGGTGATCCAACAGTGTTGTTAGAGAGTGATCCAACAGTGTTATTAGAGGGTAATCCCACAGTGTTGTTAGAGGGTGATCCCACAGTGTTGTTAGAGAGTGATCCAACAGTGTTGTTAGAGGGTGATCCCACAGTGTTGTTAGAGAGTGATCCCACAGTGTTGTTAGAGAGTGATCCCACAGTGTTGTTAGAGAGTGATCCCACAGTGTTGTTAGAGAGTGATCCAACAGTGTTATTAGAGGGTAATCCCACAGTGTTGTTAGAGAGTGATCCAACAGTGTTATTAGAGGGTAATCCCACAGTGTTGTTAGAGAGTGATCCCACAGTGTTGTTAGAGGGTAATCCCACAGTGTTGTTAGAGAGTGATCCAACAGTGTTGTTAGAGGGTGATCCCACAGTGTTGTTAGAGAGTGATCCCACAGTGTTGTTAGAGAGTGATCCAACAGTGTTGTTAGAGGGTAATCCCACAGTGTTGTTAGAGGGTGATCCAACAGTGTTGTTAGAGGGTGATCCAACAGTGTTGTTAGAGGGTGATCCAACAGTGTTGTTAGAGGGTGATCCAACAGTGTTGTTAGAGGGTGATCCAACAGTGTTGTTAGAGGGTGATCCAACAGTGTTGTTAGAGAGTGATCCCACAGTGTTGTTAGAGAGTGATCCCACAGTGTTGTTAGAGAGTGATCCCACAGTGTTGTTAGAGAGTGATCCCACAGTGTTATTAGAGGGTAATCCCACAGTGTTGTTAGAGAGTGATCCCACAGTGTTGTTAGAGAGTGATCCAACAGTGTTGTTAGAGGGTGATCCCACAGTGTTGTTAGAGGGTGATCCCACAGTGTTGTTAGAGAGTGATCCCACAGTGTTGTTAGAGAGTGATCCCACAGTGTTATTAGAGGGTAATCCCACAGTGTTGTTAGAGAGTGATCCAACAGTGTTATTAGAGGGTAATCCCACAGTGTTGTTAGAGAGTGATCCCACAGTGTTGTTAGAGGGTAATCCCACAGTGTTGTTAGAGAGTGATCCAACAGTGTTGTTAGAGGGTGATCCAACAGTGTTGTTAGAGGGTGATCCCACAGTGTTGTTAGAGAGTGATCCAACAGTGTTGTTAGAGGGTGATCCCACAGTGTTGTTAGAGGGTGATCCCACAGTGTTGTTAGAGAGTGATCCCACAGTGTTGTTAGAGAGTGATCCCACAGTGTTGTTAGAGAGTGATCCCACAGTGTTGTTAGAGAGTGATCCCACAGTGTTGTTAGAGAGTGATCCAACAGTGTTGTTAGAGGGTGATCCAACAGTGTTGTTAGAGGGTGATCCCACAGTGTTGTTAGAGAGTGATCCCACAGTGTTGTTAGAGGGTGATCCAACAGTGTTGTTAGATGGTGATCCCACAGTGTTGTTAGAGGGTGATCCCACAGTGTTGTTAGAGAGTGATCCAACAGTGTTATTAGAGGGTAATCCCACAGTGTTGTTAGAGGGTAATCCCACAGTGTTGTTAGAGAGTGATCCAACAGTGTTATTAGAGGGTAATGCCACAGTGTTGTTAGAGAGTGATCCCACAGTGTTGTTAGAGGGTAATCCCACAGTGTTGTTAGAGAGTGATCCAACAGTGTTGTTAGAGGGTGATCCCACAGTGTTGTTAGAGGGTGATCCCACAGTGTTGTTAGAGAGTGATCCCACAGTGTTGTTCGAGAGTGATCCCACAGTGTTGTTCGAGAGTGATCCCACAGTGTTGTTCGAGAGTGATCCCACAGTGTTGTTCGAGAGTGATCCCACAGTGTTGTTCGAGAGTGATCCCACAGTGTTGTTAGAGAGTGATCCAACAGTGTTGTTAGAGGGTGATCCAACAGTGTTGTTAGAGAGTGATCCAACAGTGTTGTTAGAGGGTGATTTCACAGTGTTGTTAGAGAGTGATCCCACAGTGTTGTTAGAGGGTAATCCCACAGTGTTGTTAGAGAGTGATCCAACAGTGTTGTTAGAGGGTGATCCCACAGTGTTGTTAGAGAGTGATCCCACAGTGTTGTTAGAGAGTGATCCAACAGTGTTGTTAGAGAGTGATCCAACAGTGTTGTTAGAGAGTGATCCAACAGTGTTGTTAGAGAGTGATCCAACAGTGTTGTTCGAGAGTGATCCCACAGTGTTATTAGAGGGTAATCCCACAGTGTTGTTAGAGAGTGATCCCACAGTGTTGTTAGAGAGTGATCCAACAGTGTTGTTAGAGGGTGATCCCACAGTGTTGTTAGAGGGTGATCCCACAGTGTTGTTAGAGAGTGATCCCACAGTGTTGTTAGAGAGTGATCCAACAGTGTTATTAGAGGGTAATCCCACAGTGTTGTTAGAGAGTGATCCAACAGTGTTATTAGAGTGTAATCCCACAGTGTTGTTAGAGAGTGATCCCACAGTGTTGTTAGAGGGTAATCCCACAGTGTTGTTAGAGAGTGATCCAACAGTGTTGTTAGAGGGTGATCCAACAGTGTTGTTAGAGGGTGATCCCACAGTGTTGTTAGAGAGTGATCCCACAGTGTTGTTAGAGAGTGATCCAACAGTGTTGTTAGAGGGTGATCCCACAGTGTTGTTAGAGGGTGATCCCACAGTGTTGTTAGAGAGTGATCCCACAGTGTTGTTAGAGAGTGATCCCACAGTGTTGTTAGAGAGTGATCCAACAGTGTTGTTAGAGGGTGATCCAACAGTGTTGTTAGAGGGTGATCCCACAGTGTTGTTAGAGAGTGATCCCACAGTGTTGTTAGAGGGTGATCCAACAGTGTTGTTAGATGGTGATCCCACAGTGTTGTTAGAGGGTGATCCCACAGTGTTGTTAGAGAGTGATCCAACAGTGTTATTAGAGGGTAATCCCACAGTGTTGTTAGAGGGTAATCCCACAGTGTTGTTAGAGAGTGATCCAACAGTGTTATTAGAGGGTAATGCCACAGTGTTGTTAGAGAGTGATCCCACAGTGTTGTTAGAGGGTAATCCCACAGTGTTGTTAGAGAGTGATCCAACAGTGTTGTTAGAGGGTGATCCCACAGTGTTGTTAGAGGGTGATCCCACAGTGTTGTTAGAGAGTGATCCCACAGTGTTGTTCGAGAGTGATCCCACAGTGTTGTTCGAGAGTGATCCCACAGTGTTGTTAGAGGGTAATCCCACAGTGTTGTTAGAGGGTAATCCCACAGTGTTATTAGAGGGTGATCCAACAGTGTTGTTAGAGGGTGATCCAACAGTGTTATTAGTGGGTAATCCCACAGTGTTATTAGAGGGTGATCCAACAGTGTTGTTAGAGAGTGATCCAACAGTGTTGTTAGAGAGTGATCCAACAGTGTTGTTAGAGAGTGATCCAACAGTGTTGTTAGAGAGTGATCCAACAGTGTTGTTAGAGAGTGATCCAACAGTGTTGTTAGAGAGTGATCCAACAGTGTTATTAGAGGGTAATCCCACATTGTTATTAGAGGGTGATCCAACAGTGTTGTTAGAGGGTGATCCAACAGTGTTGTTAGAGAGTGATCCAACAGTGTTGTTAGAGAGTGATCCAACAGTGTTATTAGAGGGTAATCCCACATTGTTATTAGAGGGTGATCCAACAGTGTTGTTAGAGGGTGATCCCACAGTGTTGTTAGAGGGTGATCCAACAGTGTTGTTAGAGGGTGATCCAACAGTGTTATTAGAGGGTAATCCCACAGTGTTATTAGTGGGTGATCCAACAGTGTTGTTAGAGGGTGATCCCACAGTGTTGTTAGAGGGTGATCCCACAGTGTTGTTAGAGGGTGATCCCACAGTGTTGTTAGAGAGTGATCCAACAGTGTTGTTAGAGAGTGATCCAACAGTGCTGTTAGAGAGTGATCCAACAGTGCTGTTAGAGAGTGATCCCACATTGTTGTTAGAGGGTGATCCAACAGTGTTGTTAGAGAGTGATCCAACAGTGTTATTAGAGGGTAATCCCACAGTGTTATTAGAGGGTGATCCAACAGTGTTGTTAGAGAGTGATCCAACAGTGTTGTTAGAGGGTGATCCAACAGTGTTATTAGAGGGTAATCCCACATTGTTATTAGAGGGTGATCCAACAGTGTTGTTAGAGGGTGATCCCACAGTGTTGTTAGAGGGTGATCCAACAGTGTTGTTAGAGGGTGATCCAACAGTGTTATTAGAGGGTAATCCCACAGTGTTATTAGAGGGTGATCCAACAGTGTTGTTAGAGGGTGATCCCACAGTGTTGTTAGAGGGTGATCCAACAGTGTTGTTAGAGGGTGATCCCACAGTGTTGTTAGAAGGTGATCCCACAGTGTTGTTAGAGAGTGATCCAACAGTGTTGTTAGAGAGTGATCCAACAGTGCTGTTAGAGAGTGATCCAACAGTGCTGTTAGAGAGTGATCCAACAGTGCTGTTAGAGAGTGATCCCACAGTGTTGTTAGAGGGTGATCCCACAGTGTTGTTAGAGGGTGATCCCACAGTGTTGTTAGAGGGTGATCCCGCAGTGTTGTTAGAGGGTGATCCCACAGTGTTGTTAGAGAGTGATCCAACAGTGTTATTAGAGGGTGATCCCACAGTGTTGTTAGAGAGTGATCCCACAGTGTTGTTAGAGGGTGATCCCACAGTGTTGTTAGAGAGTAATCCAACAGTGTTATTAGAGGGTGATCCCACAGTGTTGTTAGAGGGTGATCCAACAGTGTTGTTAGAGGGTGATCCCACAGTGTTGTTAGAGAGTGATCCCACAGTGTTGTTAGAGGGTGATCCCACAGTGCTGTTAGAGGGTGATCCCACAGTGTTGTTAGAGAGTGATCCAACAGTGTTGTTAGAGGGTGATCCCACAGTGCTGTTAGAGAGTGATCCAACAGTGTTATTAGAGGGTGATCCCACAGTGTTGTTAGAGAGTGATCCAACAGTGTTATTAGAGGGTGATCCCACAGTGTTGTTAGAGGGTGATCCAACAGTGTTGTTAGAGGGTGATCCAACAGTGCTGTTAGAGGGTGATCCAACAGTGTTGTTAGAGGGTGATCCAACAGTGTTGTTAGAGGGTGATCCCACAGTGTTGTTAGAGTATGATCCAACAGTGTTGTTAGAGGGTGATCCAACAGTGTTCTTAGAGGGTGATCCCACAGTGTTGTTAGAGGGTGATCCAACAGTGTTGTTAGAGAGTGATCCCACAGTGTTGTTAGAGAGTGATCCAACATTGTTATTAGAGGGTGATCCAACAGTGTTGTTAGAGGGTGATCCCACAGTGTTGTTAGAGGGTGATCCAACAGTGTTGTTAGAGAGTGATCCAACAGTGTTGTTAGAGAGTGATCCAACAGTGTTGTTAGAGAGTGATCCAACAGTGTTATTAGAGGGTGATCCCACAGTGTTGTTAGAGGGTTATCCAACAGTGTTGTTAGAGAGTAATCCAACAGTGTTATTAGAGGGTGATCCCACAGTGTTGTTAGAGAGTTATCCAACAGTGTTATTAGAGGGTGATCCCACAGTGTTGTTAGAGAGTGATCCAACAGTGTTATTAGAGGTTAATCCCACAGTGTTGTTAGAGAGTGACCCAACATTGTTGTTAGAGGGTAATCCCAGAGTGTTGTTAGAGAGTAATCCAACATTGTTGTTAGAGGGTGATCCCACAGTGTTGTTAGAGGGTGATCCAACAGTGCTGTTAGAGGGTGATCCCACAGTGCTGTTAGAGGGTGATCCCACAGTGCTGTTAGAGGGTGATCCAACAGTGCTGTTAGAGGGTGATCCCACAGTGTTGTTAGAGGGTGATCCAACAGTGTTGTTAGAGGGTGATCCCACAGTGTTGTTAGAGGGTGATCCAACAGTGCTGTTAGAGGGTGATCCCACAGTGTTGTTAGAGAGTGATCCAACAGTGTTATTAGAGGGTGATCCCACAGTGCTGTTAGAGAGTGATCCCACAGTGTTGTTAGAGGGTAATCCAACAGTGTTATTAGAGGGTGATCCCACAGTGTTGTTAGAGGGTGATCCCACAGTGTTGTTAGAGGGTGATCCAACAGTGTTGTTAGAGGGTGATCCCACAGTGTTGTTAGAGGGTGATCCAACAGTGTTGTTAGAGAGTGATCCCACAGTGTTGTTAGAGGGTGATCCCACAGTGTTGTTAGAGGGTGATCCCACAGTGTTGTTAGAGGGTGATCCCACAGTGTTGTTAGAGGGTGATCCAACAGTGTTATTAGAGGGTAATCCCACAGTGTTGTTAGAGGGTGATCCAACAGTGTTGTTAGAGGGTGATCCAACAGTGTTGTTAGAGGGTGATCCCACAGTGTTGTTAGAGGGTGATCCCACAGTGTTGTTAGAGGGTGATCCCACAGTGTTGTTAGAGGGTGATCCAACAGTGTTGTTAGAGGGTGATCCAACAGTGTTGTTAGAGGGTGATCCCACAGTGTTGTTAGAGGGTGATCCAACAGTGTTGTTAGAGAGTGATCCAACAGTGTTGTTAGAGAGTGATCCAACAGTGTTGTTAGAGAGTGATCCAACAGTGTTGTTAGAGGGTGATCCCACAGTGTTGTTAGAGGGTGATCCAACAGTGTTGTTAGAGGGTGATCCCACAGTGTTGTTAGAGGGTGATCCAACAGTGTTGTTAGAGGGTGATCCAACAGTGTTGTTAGAGGGTGATCCCACAGTGTTGTTAGAGGGTGATCCAACAGTGTTGTTAGAGGGTGATCCCACAGTGTTGTTAGAGGGTGATCCCACAGTGTTGTTAGAGGGTGATCCAACAGTGTTGTTCGAGGGTAATCCCACAGTGTTGTTAGACGGTGATCCAAAAGTGTTGTTAGAGAGTGATCCAACAGTGTTGTTAGAGGGTGATCCCACAGTGTTGTTAAAGGGTGATCCCACAGTGTTGTTAGAGGGTGATCCCACAGTGTTGTTAGAGGGTGATCCAACAGTGTTGTTAGACGGTGATCCAACAGTGTTGTTAGAGAGTGATCCAACAGTGTTGTTAGAGGGTGATCCCACAGTGTTGTTAGAGGGTGATCCAACAGTGTTGTTAGAGGGTGATCCCACAGTGTTGTTAGAGGGTGATCCCACAGTGTTGTTAGAGAGTGATCCAACAGTGTTATTAGAGGGTGATCCCACAGTGTTGTTAGAGGGTGATCCCACAGTGTTGTTAGAGGGTGATCCCACAGTGTTGTTAGAGGGTGATCCAACAGTGTTGTTAGAGGGTGATCCCACAGTGTTGTTAGAGGGTGATCCCACAGTGTTGTTAGAGGGTGATCCCACAGTGTTATTAGAGGGTAATCCCACAGTGTTGTTAGAGGGTGATCCCACAGTGTTGTTAGAGGGTGATCCCACAGTGTTGTTAGAGGGTGATCCAACAGTGTTATTAGAGGGTAATCCCACAGTGTTGTTAGAGGGTGATCCCACAGTGTTGTTAGAGAGTGATCCAACAGTGTTGTTAGAGGGTGATCCCACAGTGTTGTTAGAGGGTGATCCAACAGTGTTGTTAGAGGGTGATCCCACAGTGTTGTTAGAGGGTGATCCAACAGTGTTGTTAGAGGGTGATCCCACAGTGTTGTTAGAGGGTGATCCAACAGTGTTGTTAGAGGGTGATCCAACAGTGTTGTTAGAGGGTGATCCCACAGTGTTGTTAGAGGGTAATCCCACAGTGTTGTTAGAGGGTGATCCAACAGTGTTGTTAGAGGGTGATCCCACAGTGTTGTTAGAGGGTGATCCAACAGTGTTGTTAGAGGGTGATCCCACAGTGTTGTTAGAGGGTGATCCCACAGTGTTGTTAGAGGGTGATCCAACAGTGTTGTTAGAGGGTGATCCCACAGTGTTGTTAGACGGTGATCCAACAGTGTTGTTAGAGAGTGATCCAACAGTGTTGTTAGAGGGTGATCCCACAGTGTTGTTAGAGGGTGATCCAACAGTGTTGTTAGAGGGTGATCCCACAGTGTTGTTAGAGGGTGATCCAACAGTGTTGTTAGAGGGTGATCCCACAGTGTTGTTAGAGGGTGATCCCACAGTGTTGTTAGAGGGTGATCCAACAGTGTTATTAGAGGGTGATCCCACAGTGTTGTTAGAGGGTGATCCAACAGTGTTGTTAGAGGGTGATCCAACAGTGTTGTTAGAGGGTGATCCAACAGTGTTGTTAGAGGGTGATCCCACAGTGTTGTTAGAGGGTGATCCCACAGTGTTGTTAGAGGGTGATCCAACAGTGTTGTTAGAGGGTGATCCAACAGTGTTGTTAGAGGGTGATCCAACAGTGTTGTTAGAGGGTGATCCAACAGTGTTGTTAGAGGGTGATCCCACAGTGTTGTTAGAGGGTGATCCCACAGTGTTGTTAGAGGGTGATCCCACAGTGTTGTTAGAGGGTGATCCCACAGTGTTGTTAGAGGGTGATCCAACAGTGCTGTTAGAGGGTGATCCAACAGTGCTGTTAGAGAGTGATCCCACAGTGTTGTTAGAGAGTGATCCAACAGTGCTGTTAGAGAGTGATCCAACAGTGTTGTTAGAGAGTGATCCAACAGTGTTGTTAGAGGGTGATCCCACAGTGTTGTTAGAGGGTGATCCCACAGTGTTGTTAGAGGGTGATCCCACAGTGTTGTTAGAGGGTGATCCCACAGTGTTGTTAGAGAGTGATCCAACAGTGCTGTTAGAGAGTGATCCAACAGTGTTGTTAGAGAGAGATCCAACAGTGCTGTTAGAGAGTGATCCAACAGTGCTGTTAGAGAGTGATCCAACAGTGCTGTTAGAGAGTGATCCAACAGTGTTGTTAGAGAGTGATCCATCAGTGCTGTTAGAGAGTGATCCAACAGTGTTGTTAGAGGGTGATCCCACAGTGTTGTTAGAGGGTGATCCCACAGTGTTGTTAGAGGGTGATCCCACAGTGTTGTTAGAGGGTGATCCAACAGTGTTGTTAGAGGGTGATCCAACAGTGTTGTTAGAGAGTGATCCAACAGTGTTGTTAGAGAGTGATCCAACAGTGCTGTTAGAGAGTGATCCAACAGTGCTGTTAGAGAGTGATCCAACAGTGTTGTTAGAGGGTGATCCCACAGTGTTGTTAGAGAGTGATCCCACAGTGCTGTTAGAGGGTGATCCCACAGTGTTGTTAGAGTATGATCCAACAGTGTTGTTAGAGGGTGATCCAACAGTGTTGTTAGAGAGTGATCCAACAGTGTTGTTAGAGAGTGATCCAACAGTGTTGTTAGAGAGTGATCCCACAGTGTTGTTAGAGGGTGATCCAACAGTGTTGTTAGTGGGTAATCCCACAGTGTTGTTAGAGAGTGATCCAACAGTGTTATTAGAGGGTAATCCCACAGTGTTGTTAGAGAGTGATCCAACAGTGTTGTTAGAGAGTGATCCAACAGTGTTATTAGAGGGTAATCCCACAGTGTTGTTAGAGGGTAATCCAACAGTGTTGTTAGTGGGTAATCCCACAGTGCTGTTAGAGGGTGATCCAACAGTGTTGTTAGAGGGTGATCCAACAGTGTTGTTAGTGGGTAATCCCACAGTGCTGTTAGAGGGTGATCCAACAGTGTTGTTAGAGAGTGATCCAACAGTGTTATTAGAGGGTAATCCCACAGTGTTGTTAGAGGGTGATCCAACAGTGTTGTTAGAGGGTGATCCCACAGTGTTGTTAGAGGGTGATCCAACAGTGTTGTTAGTGGGTAATCCCACAGTGCTGTTAGAGGGTGATCCAACAGTGTTGTTAGAGAGTGATCCCACAGTGTTGTTAGAGGGTGATCCAACAGTGTTGTTAGTGGGTAATCCCACAGTGCTGTTAGAGGGTGATCCAACAGTGTTGTTAGAGAGTGATCCAACAGTGTTATTAGAGGGTAATCCCACAGTGTTGTTAGAGGGTGATCCAACAGTGTTGTTAGAGGGTGATCCAACAGTGTTGTTAGAGAGTGATCCCACAGTGTTGTTAGAGAGTGATCCCACAGTGTTGTTAGAGAGTGATCCCACAGTGTTGTTAGAGAGTGATCCCACAGTGTTGTTAGAGAGTGATCCCACAGTGTTGTTAGAGAGTGATCCCACAGTGTTGTTAGAGAGTGATCCCACAGTGTTGTTAGAGAGTGATCCAACAGTGTTGTTAGAGAGTGATCCAACAGTGTTGTTAGAGAGTGATCCAACAGTGTTGTTAGAGAGTGATCCAACAGTGTTGTTAGAGAGTGATCCAACAGTGTTGTTAGAGAGTGATCCAACAGTGTTGTTAGAGAGTGATCCCACAGTGTTGTTAGAGAGTGATCCAACAGTGTTGTTAGAGGGTGATCCCACAGTGTTGTTAGAGGGTAATCCCACAGTGCTGTTAGAGGGTGATCCAACAGTGTTGTTAGAGAGTGATCCAACAGTGTTGTTAGAGAGTGATCCAACAGTGTTGTTAGAGAGTGATCCAACAGTGTTGTTAGAGAGTGATCCAACAGTGTTGTTAGAGAGTGATCCAACAGTGTTGTTAGAGGGTGATCCCACAGTGTTCTTAGAGGGTAATCCCACAGTGTTGTTAGAGGGTGATCCAACAGTGTTGTTAGAGAGTGATCCAACAGTGTTGTTAGTGAGTGATCCAACAGTGTTGTTAGAGAGTGATCCAACAGTGTTGTTAGAGGGTTATCCCACAGTGTTGTTAGAGGGTGATCCCACAGTGCTGTTAGAGGGTAATCCAACAGTGTTGTTAGAGGGTAATCCCACAGTGTTGTTAGAGGGTAATCCCACAGTGTTGTTAGAGGGTAATCCCACAGTGCTGTTAGAGGGTAATCCCACAGTGCTGTTAGAGGGTAATCCCACAGTGTTGTTAGAGAGTGATCCAACAGTGTTGTTAGAGGGTAATCCAACAGTGTTGTTAGAGAGTGATCCAACAGTGTTGTTAGAGAGTGATCCAACAGTGTTGTTAGAGAGTGATCCCACAGTGTTGTTAGAGGGTGATCCAACAGTGTTGTTAGTGGGTAATCCCACAGTGTTGTTAGAGAGTGATCCAACAGTGTTATTAGAGGGTAATCCCACAGTGTTGTTAGAGAGTGATCCAACAGTGTTGTTAGAGAGTGATCCAACAGTGTTATTAGAGGGTAATCCCACAGTGTTGTTAGAGGGTAATCCAACAGTGTTGTTAGTGGGTAATCCCACAGTGCTGTTAGAGGGTGATCCAACAGTGTTGTTAGAGGGTGATCCAACAGTGTTGTTAGTGGGTAATCCCACAGTGCTGTTAGAGGGTGATCCAACAGTGTTGTTAGAGAGTGATCCAACAGTGTTATTAGAGGGTAATCCCACAGTGTTGTTAGAGGGTGATCCAACAGTGTTGTTAGAGGGTGATCCCACAGTGTTGTTAGAGGGTGATCCAACAGTGTTGTTAGTGGGTAATCCCACAGTGCTGTTAGAGGGTGATCCAACAGTGTTGTTAGAGAGTGATCCCACAGTGTTGTTAGAGGG
The DNA here is from genome assembly GCF_036365525.1 of Heterodontus francisci. NCBI lineage: Eukaryota > Metazoa > Chordata > Chondrichthyes > Heterodontiformes > Heterodontidae > Heterodontus > Heterodontus francisci. The sequence goes on from NC_090399.1 coordinate 16,582,986, forward strand.
TGATCCAACAGTGTTGTTAGTGGGTAATCCCACAGTGCTGTTAGAGGGTGATCCAACAGTGTTGTTAGAGAGTGATCCAACAGTGTTATTAGAGGGTAATCCCACAGTGTTGTTAGAGGGTGATCCAACAGTGTTGTTAGAGGGTGATCCAACAGTGTTGTTAGAGAGTGATCCCACAGTGTTGTTAGAGAGTGATCCCACAGTGTTGTTAGAGAGTGATCCCACAGTGTTGTTAGAGAGTGATCCCACAGTGTTGTTAGAGAGTGATCCCACAGTGTTGTTAGAGAGTGATCCAACAGTGTTGTTAGAGAGTGATCCAACAGTGTTGTTAGAGAGTGATCCAACAGTGTTGTTAGAGAGTGATCCAACAGTGTTGTTAGAGAGTGATCCAACAGTGTTGTTAGAGAGTGATCCAACAGTGTTGTTAGAGAGTGATCCAACAGTGTTGTTAGAGAGTGATCCCACAGTGTTGTTAGAGAGTGATCCAACAGTGTTGTTAGAGGGTGATCCCACAGTGTTGTTAGAGGGTAATCCCACAGTGCTGTTAGAGGGTGATCCAACAGTGTTGTTAGAGAGTGATCCAACAGTGTTGTTAGAGAGTGATCCAACAGTGTTGTTAGAGAGTGATCCAACAGTGTTGTTAGAGAGTGATCCAACAGTGTTGTTAGAGAGTGATCCAACAGTGTTGTTAGAGAGTGATCCAACAGTGTTGTTAGAGGGTGATCCCACAGTGTTCTTAGAGGGTAATCCCACAGTGTTGTTAGAGGGTGATCCAACAGTGTTGTTAGAGAGTGATCCAACAGTGTTGTTAGTGAGTGATCCAACAGTGTTGTTAGAGAGTGATCCAACAGTGTTGTTAGAGGGTTATCCCACAGTGTTGTTAGAGGGTGATCCCACAGTGCTGTTAGAGGGTAATCCAACAGTGTTGTTAGAGGGTAATCCCACAGTGTTGTTAGAGGGTAATCCCACAGTGTTGTTAGAGGGTAATCCCACAGTGCTGTTAGAGGGTAATCCCACAGTGCTGTTAGAGGGTAATCCCACAGTGTTGTTAGAGAGTGATCCCACAGTGCTGTTAGAGGGTAATCCAACAGTGTTGTTAGAGGGTAATTCCACAGTGTTGTTAGAGGGTAATCCCACAGTGTTGTTAGAGGGTAATCCCACAGTGTTGTTAGTGGGTGATCCCACAGTGTTGTTAGAGGGTAATCCCACAGTGCTGTTAGAGAGTGATCCCACAGTGTTGTTAGAGGGTAATCCCACAGTACTGTTAGAGAGTAATCCCACAGTGTTGTTAGTGGGTAATCCCACAGTGTTGTTAGTGGGTAATCCCACAGTGTTGTTAGTGGGTAATCCCACACTGTTGTTAGTGGGTAATCCCACAGTGCTGTTAGAGGGTAATCCCACAGTGTTGTTAGTGGGTAATCCAACAGTGTTGTTAGTGGGTAATCCCACAGTGCTGTTAGAGGGTAATCCCACAGTGCTGTTAGTTGTTAATCCCACAGTGCAGTTCGAGGGTAATCCCGCAGTGTTGTTAGTGGGTAATCCCACAGTGTTGTTAGAGGGTAATCCCACAGTGTTCGAGGGTAATCCCACCATGTTTTAGGGTAATCCCACCGTGTTAGAGGGTAATCCCACCGTGTTAGAGGGTAATCCCACCGTGTTGTTAGAGGGTAATCCCACCGTGTTGTTAGAGGGTAATCCCACCGTGTTGTTAGAGGGTAATCCCACAGTGCTGTTAGAGGGTAATCCCACAGTGCTTTTAGAGGGTAATCCCACAGTGCTCTTCGAGGGAAATCCCACATTGTTGTTCGTGGGTAATCCCACAGTGTTATTAGTGTGTAATCCCACAGTGCTGTTAGTTGTTAATCTCACAGTGCAGTTCGAGGGTAATCCCGCAGTGCTGTTAGAGGGTGATCCCAAATTGTTGTTAAAGTCAAATCCCACAGTGCTGTCAGTGGGTAATTCCAAAGTGCAATTAGAAGATAATTCCACAGTCCTGTTAGATTGTAATCCCACCGTGCTGTAAAACATTAATTCCCCAGTGCTGTTAGAGGGTAATACCACATTGTTGTTAGGGGGTGGTAATCCCACAGTGTTGTTAGTGGGTCATCCCGCAGTGCTGTTAGTGGGTAATCCTACATAGTTGTTGCGGGGTGGGGTATTCCCACAGGTCTGTTAGAGATAAATCCCACAGTGTTGTTAGTGGGTAATCCTACCGTGTTGTTAATGGGTAATCCCACAGTGTTGTTGGAGGGTAATCCCACAGTGCTGTTAGTGGTTAATCACACAGTGTTGTTAATGGGTAATCCCACAGTGTTGTTGGAGGGTAATCCCACAGTGTTAGAGGGTAATCCCACCGTGTTAGTGGGTAATCCCACAGTGTTGTTGGAGGGTAATCCCACAGTGCTGTTAGTGGTTAATCACACAGTGTTGTTAATGGGTAATCCCACAGTGTTGTTGGAGGGTAATCCCACAGTGCTGTTAGTGGTTAATCACACAGTGTTGTTAATGGGTAATCCCACAGTGTTGTTGGAGGGTAATCCCACAGTGCTGTTAGTGGTTAATCACACAGTGTTGTTAATGGGTAATCCCACAGTGTTGTTGGAGGGTAATCCCACAGTGTTAGAGGGTAATCCCACAGTGTTAGAGGGTAATCCCACCGTGTTAGAGGGTAATCCCACAGTGTTGTTGGAGGGTAATCCCACCGTGTTAGAGGGTAATCCCACAGTGTTAGAGGGTAATCCCACCGTGTTAGAGGGTAATCCCACAGTATTGTTAGAGGGTAATCCCACAGTGCTGTTAGTGGTTAATCACACAGTGTTGTTAATGGGTAATCCCACAGTGTTGTTGGAGGGTAATCCCACAGTGTTAGAGGGTAATCCCACAGTGTTAGAGGGTAATCCCACCGTGTTAGAGGGTAATCCCACAGTATTGTTAGAGGGTAATCCCACAGTGCTGTTAGTGGTTAATCACACAGTGTTGTTAATGGGTAATCCCACAGTGTTGTTGGAGGGTAATCCCACAGTGCTGTTAGTGGTTAATCACACAGTGTTGTTAATGGGTAATCCCACAGTGTTGTTGGAGGGTAATCCCACAGTGCTGTTAGTGGTTAATCACACAGTGTTGTTAATGGGTAATCCCACAGTGTTGTTGGAGGGTAATCCCACAGTGTTAGAGGGTAATCCCACAGTGTTAGAGGGTAATCCCACCGTGTTAGAGGGTAATCCCACAGTGTTGTTGGAGGGTAATCCCACCGTGTTAGAGGGTAATCCCACCGTGTTAGAGGGTAATCCCACCGTGTTAGAGGGTAATCCCACCGTGTTAGAGGGTAATCCCACCGTGTTGTTGGAGGGTAATTCCAAAGTGCAATTGGAAGATAATTCCACAGTCCTGTTAGATTGTAATCCCACCGTGCTGTAAAACAGTAATTCCACAGTGCTGTTAGAGGGTAATGCCACATTGTTGTTCGGGGGTGGAAATCCCACAGTGTTATTAGAGGGTAATCCCACAGTGCTGTTAGTGGGTAATCCTACATAGTTGTTGGGGGGTGGGGTAATCCCACAGTGCTGTTAGAGGTTAATCCTACAGTGCTCTTCATGGGTAATTCCAAAGTGCAATTAGAGTATAATTCCACAGTGCTGTTAGATTGTAATCCCACAGTGCTGTAAAACAGTAATCCCACAGTGTTGTTAGAGGGTATATCCACAGTGTTTTTAGAGGGTATATCCACAGTGTTGTTAGTGCATAATCCCACAGTGTTGTTAGTGGGTAATCCCACAGTGCTGTTAGTTGTTAATCCCACAGTGCAGTTCGAGGGTATCCCGCAGTGTTGTTAGAGGGTGATCCCTCAGTGTTGTTAAAGTCTAATCCCACAGTGCTGTTAGTGGGTAGTTCCAAAGTGCAATTAGAAGATAATTCCTCAGTCCTGTTAGATTGTAATCCCACCGTGCTGTAAAACAGTAATTCCACAGTGCTGTTGGAGGGTAATCCTACATAGTTGTTGGGGGGTGGGGTATTCCCACAAGTCTGTTAGAGATAAATCCCACAGTGTTGTTAGTGGGTAATCCCACAGTGTTGTTAGAGGGTAATCCCACAGTGTTGTAAAAGGGTAATCCCACAGTGCTGTTAGTGGGCAAATCAAATTGTTTTTGGGGGGAGGGTGATCCCACAGTGTTGTTAAAGGCTTATCTCACAGTGCTGTTAGTGGGTAATCCCAAAGTGTTGTTAGTGGGTAATCCAACAGTATTGTTAGAGGGTAATACCACAGTGCTGTTAGCGGGAAATCCCACAGAGCTGTTATAGGGTTAAACTCACAGTCTTGTTTGAGGGTACACCCACAGTGCTGAAAGGTGGTAATCCCACAGTCCTGTTCGAGGGCAATACCACAGTGGTGTTAGAGGGGCAGTCTCACAGTGCTGTTAGAAGATATTCCCCAGTGTTGATAGAGGGTAATCCACAGTGCTGTTAGTGTGTAATCCCACAGTGCAATTATAGGATAATACCACTCTCCTGTTAGATTGCAAACCCACAGTGCTGTAAAACAGTAATCCCACAGTGCTGTTAGTGCGTAATCCCACATTGTAGCTAGGGGGTACTCCCACAGTGCACTTTGAGGGTAATCCCACAGTGCTGTTAGGGGGTAGTCCCACAGTGCAGTTAGAGGGTAATCGCACAGTGTTGTTAGAGGGTAATCCCGCAGTGCTTTTAGAGGGTATACTCACCGTTCTGTTAGAGGGTAATCCCACGGTTTTGTTAGAGGGGTAATCTCACACTGCTATTAGAGGGTATTCCCACAGTGTTGTTAGGGCGGTAATCCCACAGAGCTGTTAGAGGTTAATTTCCAATGTTGTTGGAGGGTAATCCACAGTGCTGTTAGAGCGTAATCCCACAGTGCAATTATAGGATAATCCCACTCTCCTGTTAGCTTGTAAACCCATAGTGCTGTAAAACAGTAATCCCACAGTGTTGTTCGAAGGTAATCCCACAGTGTTGTTCGAGGGTAATCCCACAGTGTTGTTCGAGGGTAATCCCACAGTGCTGTTAGCGAGTAATCCCACAGTGCTGTTAGCGGGTAATCCCACAGTGCTGTTAGCGGGTAATCCCACAGTGCTGTTAGTGGGTAATCCAACAGTGCTGTTAGTGGGTAATCCAACAGTGCTGTTAGTGGGTAATCCCACAGGGCTGTTAGTGGGTAATCCCACTGTGTTGTTAGTGGGTAATCCCACTGTGTTGTTAGTGGGTAATCCCACTGTGTTGTTAGTGGGTAATCCCACAGTGTTTTTAGTGGATAATCCCACAGTGTTGTTAGTGGGAAATCCCACATTGCTGTTAGTGGGTAATCCCACAGTGTTGTTAGAGGTTAATCCAACTGTTCTGTTCGAGGGTATACCCGCAGTGCTGTTAGAGGGTGATCCCACAGTGCTGTTAGAGCGTATTCCAACACTGTTATTACGGAGGCAATCCCACAGTGCTGTAGGAGTTAAATCCCACTGTGTTGTTAGAGGGTAATACCACAGTGTTAGGGTGTAATCCCACAGTGTTGTTTGGGAGCAATCCCACAGAGCCGTTAGAGAGTAATCCCACAGTGCTGTGATGGGGTAATCCCACAGTGCTGTGATGGGGTAATCCCACAGTGCAGTTAGTGGGTAATCGCACCGTGCTGTTTGTGGGTAATCCCACAGTGTTGTTCGAGGGGTAATCGCACAGTGCTATTAGATGTTAATTCCACAGTGTTGTTAGAGGGCAAACCCACAGTATTTTACGGGATAATCCCACAGTGTTGTTAGGGGGTAATCCCACAGTGCTGTTAGATGGTAATCCCACAGTGTTTTTGGAGTTTAACCCCACAGTGCTGTTTGAGGCTAATCCAACCGTGTTCTGAGAGTGCAATGCCACACTGTTGTTAGGGGGTAATCTCACAGTGTTCTTGCAGGGATAATCCCACAGTGCTCTTAGAGGGTCATCCCACAGTGCTGTTAGTTGGTAATTCAACAGTGCTGTTAGAGGGTATACCCACAGTGCTGTTAGAGGGTGATACCACAGTGCCGTTAGAGGGTAATCACACAGTGTTGTTAGGGGGTAATCCCACAGTGCTGTTAGAGGATAATCCCACAGTGTTTTTGGAGGTTAATCTCACAGTGCTGTTAGAGGGTATTCCCACAGTGATGAGAGGGTAATCTCAGTGCTGTTCGAGGATAATCCCACAGTATTGTTAGAGTGGTAATCCCACAATGCTGCGAGAGGTTAATCCCCAGTTTTGTTAAAGGGTAATCCCACAGTGCTGTTAGTGGGTAATCCTACAGTGTTGTTCGAGGGTAATCCCACCGCGCTGTTAGTGGGTAATCCCACAGTGCTGTTCGTGGGTAATCCCACAGTGCTGTTCGTGGGTAATCCCACAGTGTTATTAGAGGGTAATCCCACAGTGCTGTTACAGGGTGATCCCACAGTGTTATTAGAGGGTGATCCCACAGTGCTGTTACAGGGTGATCCCACAGTGCTGTTAGAGGGTGATCCCACAGTGTCATTAGAGGGTAATCCCACAGTGTCGTTAGGGGGGTAATCACACAGTGCAGTTAGAGGTTAATCACATATTGTTATTAGAGAGTAATCCTGCAGTGCTGTTAGTGAGTAATCTCTCAGTGCAGTTAGAGGGTAATCCCAGTGTTGTTAGGGGACTAATCCCACAGTGCTTTTAATGGGTAATCCCACAGTGTTGTTCGAGTGTAATCCCACAGTGTTGTTCGAGTGTAATCCCACAGTGTTGTTCGAGTGTAATCCCACAGTGTTGTTCGAGTGTAATCCCACAGTGCTGTTCGAGGGTCATCGCAAAGTGCAGTTAGAGGGTAATCCCACAGTGTTGTTAGTGGTTAATCCCACAGTGCTGTTCGAGGGTAATACCACAGTGTTATTAAAGGCTAATCCCACAGTGCTCTTAGTGGGTAATTCCAAAGTGCAATTAGAGGATATTTCCACAGTGCTGTTAGATTGTAATCCCACAGTGCTGTAAAACAGTAATCCCACAGTGTTGTTAGAGGGTATATCCACAGTGTTGTTAGAGGGTATATCCACAGTGTTGTTAGAGGGTATATCCACAGTGTTGTTAGAGGGTATATCCACAGTGTTGTTAGAGGGTATATCCACACTGGTGTTAGAGGGTGATCCCACACTGGTGTTAGAGGGTAATTCCACAGTGGTGTTAGAGGGTATACCCACAGTGCTGTTAGAGGGGTAATCCCACAGTGCTATAAGAATTTAATCCCACTGCGTTGTTAGAGGGTAATACCACAGTGTTGTTAGGGTGTAATCCCGCAGTGTTTTAATAGGGTATTCCCACAATATAGTTTGTGAGTAACCTCTTAGAGGGCAAACCCACAATGCTGTTAGTGGGTAATCCACTGCGCTTTTAGGGGGTAATCCCACAGTGTTGTCATAGGGTAATCCCACTATGCTGTTAGAGGGTATCCCCACAGTGCTGCTAGAGGGTGATCCCACGGTGTTGTTGGAGGGGTAATCCCAAAGTGCTGTTAGAAGGTAATCCCACAGTGGGTTTGGAGGGTAATCCCACAGTGTTCTGAGAGTGTAATCCCAAAGTGTTGTTAGGGGGTAATCTCACAGTGTTGTTAATGTGGTAATCCCACAGTGCTGTTACAGGTTAATCCCCAGTGTTGTTAGAGCGTAAAACCACAGTGCTGTTAGTAGCTAATCCCACAGTGTTCTTCGAGGGTAGTCCCACAGTGTTCTTCGAGGGTAATCCCACCTTGCTGTTAGTGGGTAATCCCACAGTGTTGTTAGAGGGTAATCCCAGAGTGCTGTTTGAGGGTATACCCACTGTGCTGTTAGAGGGTGATCCCACAGTGCTTTTCGTGCGTAATCCCACAGTTTTATTACGGGGGTAATCCCACAGTGTTGTTAGAGTTTAATCCCACTGAGTTGTGAGAGGGTATACCCACAGTGCTGTTAGAGGGGGATCAAATAGTGCTGTTAGTGTGTATCCCACAGTGTTGTTCGAGGGTAAACCCACAGTGCTGTTAGAGGGTACACCCCCACAGTGCTGTTAGAGGGTGATCCCACAGTGTCGTCTGAGTGTAATCCCTCAGTGCTGTTGGAGTGTAATACCACAGTGCCGCTATCGGATAACTGACAGTGTTTTCGAGGGTAATCCAACAGTGTCTTTAGTTCGTAATCCCACAGTGCTGTTAGTAGGTAATCCCACGGGGCTATTATGGGTTTAAACTAGTTAGAGGTTCTCCCACAGTGCTGAAAGGTGGGCAATCCCACAGTCCTGATAGTGTAATCGCGCGATGTTGTAATAGGGTAATCCCACAATGCAGTTAGAGGGTAATCCCAAGATGCTCTTTGAGGGCGGTCCCACAGTGTTTAGGGGGTACACCGACAGTGCCTTTAGCGGGTAATACCACAGTGCTGTTAGTGGGTAATCTCACTGTGTTATAGGGTAATCCCACTTTGTTGTTTGAGGGTAATCCCACTTTGTTGTTTGAGGGGAATCCCACTTTGCTGTTTGAGGGTAATCCTACAGTGTTGTTTGAGGGTAATCCTACAGTGTTGTTTGAGGGTAATCCTACACTGTTGTTAGAGGGTAATCCCGCAGTGTTGTTTGAGGGTAATCCCACGGTGCTTTTAGAGGTTTCCTCCCTGAGTGTTGTTAGAGGTTAATCCCACAGTCTTGTTAGAGGGCATACCTACAGTGCTGTTAGAGGGTGATCCCACAGTGCTGTTAGTTGATAATTCAACAGTGTTGTTCGAGGGTAATACGACAGTGCTGTTAGCGTTTAATCCCACGGTGTTGTTAGAGTATATACCCACAGTGCTGTTAGTGGTTAAACCCACAGTGTTGTTAGAGGGTAAACCCACAGTATTGTTAGAGTGTAATCCCACAGTGCTGTCAGTGGGTAATCCCACGGTGTTGTTAGAGGGTAATCCTCAAGTGCTGTTAAACGGTAATCATACAGTGCTGTTAGAGTGTAATCCCACTGTGTTTTTATTGGGCAATCCCACCGTGTTGTTCGAGGGTAATCCCACAGTGCTGTTAGTGGGTAATCCCACAATGTTGTTAAAGAGTACTCCCACATTGTTGTAAGTGGGTAATCCCACAGTGTTGTTAGAGAGTAATCCTGCAGTGCTGTTAGCGGGTAATCTCTCAGTGCAGTTAGAGGGTAATCCGAGTGTTGTTAGGGGGCTAATCCCACAGTGCTGTTAATGGGTAATCCCACAGTGTTGTTAGGGGACTAATCCCACAGTGCTTTTAATGGGTAATCCCACAGTGTTGTTCGAGTGTAATCCCACAGTGCTGTTCGAGGGTAATCCCACAGTGCTGTTAGTGGTTAATCCCACAGTGCAATTATTGGATAATCCCACTGTCCTGTTAGATTGTAATTCCACAGTGCTGTAAAACTGTAATCCCACTGTGCTTTCAGAGGATAATCCCACTGTGTTGTTAGTGGGTAATCCCACAGTGTTATTAGAGGGTAATCCCACAGTGTTGTTATTGCATAATGCCAAAGTGTTTTTAGAGGGTATTTCCACAGTGTTATTAGAGGGTAATCCCACAGTGCTGTTACAGGATAATCAAACTGTGCTGTTAGAGGGTATTCCCATACTGTTAGGGGGGAATCCCACAATGCTGTTAGAGGTTAATCCCACAGGTCTGATATCGGGTTAAACTCAGTTTTGTTACGGGAGTAACCCCACAGTGCTTTTAGAGTTTAATCCCACTGTGTTGTTAGAGGGAACACCCACAGTGCTGTTAGACATGATCCTACATTGCTGTTGGTGGGTAATCCCTCAGTGCAGTTGGAGTGTAATACCACCATGCCGCTATCGGATAACTGACAGTGGTTTTCGGGGGTAATTCAACAGTGTTTTTAGTTGGTAATCCCACAGTGATGTTAGCGGGTAATACCACAATGCTATTATGGGCTTAAACCAGCAGTCGTGTTACAGGTACTCCCACCGTGCTGAAATGTGGGTAATCCCAACATCCTGATAGAGTGTAATCCTGCAGTGTTGTAATAGGGTAATCCCACAGTGCAGTTAGAGGGTAATCCCAAGGTGCTCCTGGAGGGCAATCCCAGAGTGTTTTAGGGGGTAATCCCGCAGTGCCGTTAGAAGTTAATACCATAGTGCTGTTAGTGGGCAATCTCACTGTGTTGTTAGAGGGTAATCCCAAAGTGCTATTAGTGGGTAATCCCACATTGCTGTTTGAGGGTAATCCCACATGCTGTTGGAGGGTAATCCCACAGTGTTCTTGCAGGGATAATCCCACAGTGCATTTAGAGGGTCATCCCACAGTGCTCTTAGAGGGTCATCCCACAGTGCTGTTAGTTGGTAATTCAACAGTGCTGTTAGAGGGTATACCCACAGTGCTGTTAGAGGGTGATACCACAGTGCCGTTAGAGGGTAATCACACAGTGTTGTTAGGGGGGTAATCCCACAGAGCTGTTAGAGGATAATCCCACAGTGTTGTTAGGGGGTAATCCCACAGTGTTTTTGGAGGTTAATCTCACAGTGCTGTTAGAGGGTATTCCCACAGTGATGAGAATGTAATCCAACAGTGTTGTTAGGGGGTAATCTCAGTGCTGTTCGAGGATAATCCCACAGTATTGTTAGAGTGGTAATCCCACAATGCTGTGAGAGGTTAATCCCCAGTTTTGTTAAAGGGTAATCACAAAGTGCTGTTAGTGGATAATCCTACAGTGTTGTTCGAGGGTAATCCCACCGTGCTGTTAGTGGGTAATCCGACAGTGTTATTAGAGGGTAATCCCACAGTGCTGTTCGTGGGTAATCCCACAGTGCTGTTAAAGGGTAATCCCACAGTGCTGTTAGAGGATAATCCCACAGTGTTTTTGGAGGTTAATCTCACAGTGCTGTTAGAGGGTATTCCCACAGTGATGAGAATGTAATCCAACAGTGTTGTTAGGGGGTAATCTCAGTGCTGTTCGAGGATAATCCCACAGTATTGTTAGAGTGGTAATCCCACAATGCTGTGAGAGGTTAATCCCCAGTTTTGTTAAAGGGTAATCACAAAGTGCTGTTAGTGGATAATCCTACAGTGTTGTTCGAGGGTAATCCCACCGTGCTGTTAGTGGGTAATCCGACAGTGTTATTAGAGGGTAATCCCACAGTGCTGTTCGTGGGTAATCCCACAGTGTTATTAGACGGTAATCCCACAGTGCTGTTAGACGGTAATCCCACAGTGCTGTTATAGGGTGATCCCATAGTGCTGTTAGAGAGTAACCCCACAGTGTTGTTGTGGGGGGGGGGGGGGGCGGCGGTTATCCCACAGTGCTGTTAGCGTTTAATCCCACCGTGTTGTTAGAGTTTATACCCACAGTGCTGTTCGAGGGTGATCCCACAGTGCTGTTAGTGGGTAAGCTCACAGTGTTGTTAGAGGGTAAACCCACAGTGTTGTTAGAGGGTAAACCCACAGTGTAGTTAGAGGGTAAACCCACAGTGTTGTTAGAGGGTAAACCCACAGTGCTGTTAGAGGGTAAACCCACAGTGCTGTTAGAGGGTAAACCCACAGTGCTGTTAGAGGGTAAACCCACAGTGCTGTTAGAGGGTGATCCCACAGTGTCATCAGAGTGTACTCCCACAGTGTTATTAGAGGGTAATCCCACAGTGTTGTTATTGAATAATGCCAAAGTGTTTTTAGAGGGTATTTCCACAGTGTTATTAGAGGGTAAACCCACAGTGCTGTTAGAGGGTAAACCCACAGTGCTGTTAGAGGGTAAACCCACAGTGCTGTTAGAGGGTGATCCCACAGTGTCATCAGAGTGTACTCCCACAGTGTTATTAGAGGGTAATCCCACAGTGTTGTTATTGCATAATGCCAAAGTGTTTTTAGAGGGTATTTCCACAGTGTTATTAGAGGGTAATCCCACAGTGTTGTTATTGCATAATGCCAAAGTGTTTTTAGAGGGTATTTCCACAGTGTTATTAGAGGGTAATCCCACAGTGTTGTTATTGCATAATGCCAAAGTGTTTTTAGAGGGTATTTCCACAGTGTTATTAGAGGGTAATCCCACAGTGTTGTTATTGCATAATGCCAAAGTGTTTTTAGAGGGTATTTCCACAGTGTTATTAGAGGGTAATCCCACAGTGCTGTTACAGGATAATCAAACTGTGGTGTTAGAGGGTATTCCCATACTGTTAGGGGGGAATCCCACAATGCTGTTAGAGGTTAATCCCACAGGTCTGATATCGGGTTAAACTCACAGTTTTCTTACGGGGGTAACCCCACTGCGCTGTTAGAGTTTAATCCCACTGTGTTGTTAGAGGGAATACCCACAGTGCTTTTAGACATGATCCTACATTGCTGTTGGTGGGTAATCCCTCAGTGCAGTTGGAGTGTAATACCACCATGCCGCTATCGGATAACTGACAGTGGTTTTCGGGGGTAATTCAACAGTGTTTTTAGTTGGTAATCCCACAGTGATGTTAGCGGGTAATACCACAATGCTATTATGGGCTTAAACCAGCAGTCGTGTTACAGGTACTCCCACCGTGCTGAAAAGTGGGTAATCCCAACATCCTGATAGAGTGTAATCCCGCAGTGTTGTAATAGGGTAATCCCACAGTGTCGTTAGGGGGGTAATCACACAGTGCAGTTAGAGGTTAATCACACAGTGTTGTTTGAGAGTAACCCTGCAGTGCTGTTAGCGGGAAATCTCTCAGTGCAGTTAGAGGGTAATCCCTGTGTTGTTAGGGGACTAATCCCACAGTGCTGTTAATGGGTAATCCCACAGTGTTGGTAGGGGACTAATCCCACAGTGCTTTTAATGGGTAATCCCACAGTGTTGTTCGAGGGTCATCGCAAAGTGCAGTTAGAGGGTACATACACAGTGTTTTGGAGGTAATCCCTCAGTGCTGTTAGTGCGTAGTCCCACAGTGCTGTTAGTGCGTAGTCCCACAGTGTTGTTCGGGGGTTATCCCACAGTGCTGTTAGTGGGACATCCCGCAGTGTTTTTCGAGGGTAATCCCACAGTGCTGTTAGTGGGACATCCCGCAGTGTTTTTCGAGGGTAATCCCACAGTGCTGTTGGTGGGCAATCCCACAGTGTTTTTAGGCGGTAATCCCACAGTGCTGTTAGTCGATAATCTCACAGTGCTGTGAGAGGATATGCCCACAGTGCTGTTGGAGAGTAATCCCACAGTGTTGTTAGGGGCTAATCCCACAGTGCTGTTAGTGGGTGATCAAACAGTGCTGTTAGTGGGTAAGCGCACAGTGCTGTTAGAGGCTAATCCCTCAGTGCAGTTGGAGTGTAATACCACCGTGCCGCTATCGGATAATTGGCAGTGGTTTTCGGGGGTAATTCAACAGTGTTTTTAGTTGGTAATCCCACAGTGATGTTAGTGGGTAATAACACAATGCTATTATGGGCTGAAACCAGCAGTCCTGTTACAGGTACCCCCACCGTGCTGAAAGGTGGGTAATCCCACCATCCTGATCGAGTGTAATCCTGCAGTGTTGTAATAGGGTAATCCCACAGTGCAGTTAGAGGTTAATCCCAAGGTGCTCTTAGAGGGCAATCCGACAGTGTTTTTAGGGGGTAATCCCGCAGTGCCGTTAGAAGTTAATACCATAGTGCTGTTAGTGGGCAATCTCACTGTGTTGTTAGTGGGTAATCCCAAAGTGCTATTAGTGGGTAATCCCACATTGCTGTTTGAGGGTAATCCCACATGCTGTTAGTGGGTAATCCCACAGTGTTGTCAGAGGGTAATCTCACAGTGTTGTTCGACGGTAATCCCACAGTTTTCTTGCAGGGATAATCCCAGAGTGCTGTTAGAGATTAATCCCAAAGTGCTGTTAGTTGGTAATTCAACAGTGCTGTTAGAGGGTATACCCACAGTGCTGTTAGAGGGTGATACCACAGTGTTGTTAGGGGGGTAATCCCACAGAGCTGTTAGAGGTTAACCCCACAGTGCTGTTAGAGGGTGATACCACAGTGTTGTTAGGGGGGTAATCCCACAGAGCTGTTAGAGGTTAACCCCACAGTGTTGTTAGGGGGTAATCCCACAGTGCTGTTAGAGGATAATCCCAAAGTGTTTTTGGAGGTTAATCTCACAGTGCTGTTAGAGGGTATTCCCACAGTGATGAGAGTGTAATCCAACAGTGTTGTTAGGGGGTAATCTCAGTGCTGTTCGAGGATAATCCCACAGTATTGTTAGAGTGGTAATCCCACAATGCTGCGAGAGGTTAATCCCCTGTTTTGTTAAAGGGTAATCCCAAAGTGCTGTTAGTGGGTAATCCGACAGTGTTATTAGAGGGTAATCCTACAGTGTTGGTCGAGGGTAATCCCACCGTGCTGTTAGTGGGTGATCCCACCGTGCTGTTAGTGGGTAATCCTACAGTGTTGGTCGAGGGTAATCCCACCGTGCTGTTAGTGGGTGATCCCACAGTGCTGTTAGAGGGTGATCCCACAGTGTTGTTAGTGGGTAATCCTACAGTGTTGGTCGAGGGTAATCCCACCGTGCTGTTAGTGGGTGATCCCACCGTGCTGTTAGTGGGTAATCCTACAGTGTTGGTCGAGGGTAATCCCACCGTGCTGTTAGTGGGTAATCCTACAGTGTTGGTCGAGGGTAATCCCACCGTGCTGTTAGAGGGTGATCCCACAGTGCTGTTAGTGGGTAATCCTACAGTGTTGGTCGAGGGTAATCCCACCGTGCTGTTAGTGGGTGATCCCACAGTGCTGTTAGTGGGTAATCCTACAGTGTTGGTCGAGGGTAATCCCACCGTGCTGTTAGTGGGTGATCCCACCGTGCTGTTAGTGGGTGATCCCACAGTGCTGTTAGTGGGTAATCCTACAGTGTTGGTCGAGGGTAATCCCACCGTGCTGTTAGTGGGTGATCCCACAGTGCTGTTAGTGGGTAATCCTACAGTGTTGGTCGAGGGTAATCCCACCGTGCTGTTAGTGGGTGATCCCACCGTGCTGTTAGTGGGTGATCCCACAGTGCTGTTAGTGGGTAATCCTACAGTGTTGGTCGAGGGTAATCCCACCGTGCTGTTAGTGGGTGATCCCACCGTGCTGTTAGTGGGTAATCCTACAGTGTTGGTCGAGGGTAATCCCACCGTGCTGTTAGTGGGTGATCCCACCGTGCTGTTAGTGGGTGATCCCACAGTGCTGTTAGTGGGTAATCCTACAGTGTTGGTCGAGGGTAATCCCACCGTGCTGTTAGTGGGTAATCCCACAGTGCTGTTAGAGGGTGATCCCACAGTGCTGTTAGTGGGTAAACCCACAGTGCAGTTAGAGGTTAATCACACAGTGTTGTTAGAGTGTAATCCCACAATGCTGTTACAGGGTAATCAAACTGTGCTGTTACAGGGTAATCAAACTGTGCTTTTGCAGGGTAATCAAACTGTGCTTTTGCAGGGTAATCAAACTGTGCTGTTGCAGGGTAATCAAACTGTGCTGTTGCAGGGTAATCAAACTGTGCTGTTACAGGGTAATCAAACTGTGCTGTTGCAGGGTAATCAAACTGTGCTGTTGCAGGGTAATCCTACAATTATGTTAGAGGCTAATCCCACACTGTTGTTTGTGGCGAATCCCACAGTGTTCTTCGAGGGTAATCTCACAGTCCTGTTAGTTGGTAATCCCTCAGTGCTGTTCGAGGGTAATCCCTCAGTGTTGTTAGAGGGTAATCCCACAGTGTTGTTAGTGGGTAATCCCACAGTGTGGTTAGAGGGTAATTCCACATTGCTGTTAGCGGGTAATCCCACAGTGTGGTTAGACGGTAATCCCACAGTGCCGCTATAGGATAACTGACAGTGCTTTTCGAGGGTAATCCAACAGTGTTTTTAGTGGGTAATCCCACATTACTGTTAGAGGGTAACCCCACAGGGCTATTATGGTCTTAAACTCACATGCTTGTCAGAGGTGCTCCCGCAGTTCTGAAATGTGGGCAATTCCACAGTCCTGTTAGAAGGTTTTCCCACAGTGTTGTAATAGGGTAATCTTACAATGCAGTCAGTGGGTAATCCCAAGGCGCTCTAAGAGGGCAGTCCCACAGTATTTTTGGGGGTAATCCCACAGTGCCGTTAGAAGGTAATACCACAGTGCTGTTAGCGGGTAAAATCACTGTGTTGTTAGAGGGTAATCCCACAATGATGTTAGGGGGTAATCCCACAGTGCAATTATTGGATAATCCCACTGTCCTGTTAGATTGTAATCCCACAGTGCTGTAAAACGGTAATCCCACAGTGCTTTCACAGGATAATCCCACTGTGGTGTTAGAGGGTAATCCCACAATGTTGTTAGTGGGTAATCCGACATTGCTGTTAGCAGGTAATCCCACAGTGTCGCTATAGGATAACTGGCAATGCTTTTCGAGGATGGTAATCCCACAATGTTGTTGTGGTTACTCCCCAGTGTTGTTAGAGGTTACTCCCCAGTGTTGTTAGAGGTTGCTCCCCAGTGTTGTTAGAGGTTGCTCCCCAGTGTTGTTAGAGGTTGCTCCCCAGTGTTGTTAGAGGTTGCTCCCCAGTGTTGTTAGAGGTTGCTCCCCAGTGTTGTTAGAGGTTGCTCCCCAGTGTTGTTAGAGGTTGCTCCCCAGTGTTGTTAGAGGTTGCTCCCCAGTGTTGTTAGAGGTTACTCCCCAGTGTTGTTAGAGGGTAATCCCACAGTGCTGTTAGTGGGAAATCACACAGTGTTGTTAGAGGGTATACCCACAGTGCTGTTAGAGGTTGATCCCACAGTGCTGTTAAAGGGTAATCCCACAGTTTTTATAGGGGGGTAATCCCACAGTGCTTTTAGCATTCCATCCCACTGTGTTGTTAGAGGGTGATCCCACAGTGCTGTTAGAGGGTGATCCCACAGTGCTGTTAGAGGATAAACCCACAGTGTTAATAGGGGGTAATCCCACAGTGCTGTTAGAGGGTGTACCCCCACAGTGCTGTTGGAGGGTGATCCCACAGTGTCATTAGAGGCTAATCCCCAACAGTGTTGTTGGGGGCGTATTCCAACAGTGCTGTTAGTGGTTAATCCCACAGTGTTGTTTGAGGGTAATCCCAGAGCGCTGTTAGAGGGTATACCCAAAGTGCTGTGAGAGGGTGATCCCACAGCGTTGTTAGAGGGGTAATCCCCCAGTGCTGTTAGAGGATAATCAAACTGTGCTATTTAAGGGTGATCCCACAGTGTTGTTAGAGGGGTAATCCCCCAGTGCTGTTAGAGGTTAATCCCACAGTGTTCGTAGAGGGCATACCCACAGTGCTGTTAGATTGAGATTCCAAAGTGCTGTTAGTGGGTAATTCCACAGCGCTGTTAGTGGGTGATCCCACAGTGCTGTTTGAGGGTATACCCCAGAGTGCTGTTAGAGGGTGATCCCACTGTGTCATTAGAGTGTAATCCCACAGTGTTTTTAGGGGGATAATCCCACAGTGCTGTTAGAGGTCTATTGCACAGTTTTGTTAGAGGGTAATCCCACAGTATTGGTAGAGGGTAATCGCACAGTGCTCTTAGTGGATAATCCCGCAGTGTTTTTAGAGGGCAATCCCACAGTGCTGTTACAGGATAATCAAACTGTGCTGTTTAAGGGTAATCTTACAGTGTTGTTATTGGGCAATCCCACAGTGTTGTTCGAGGGTAATCCCACAGTGCTGTTAGAGGTTAATCCCAAAGTGTTGTTAGAGGGTAATCCCACACTGTGTATTTATTGGTCAATCCCACAGTGTTGTTC
The DNA here is from genome assembly GCF_036365525.1 of Heterodontus francisci. Lineage (NCBI taxonomy): Eukaryota > Metazoa > Chordata > Chondrichthyes > Heterodontiformes > Heterodontidae > Heterodontus > Heterodontus francisci. The sequence goes on from NC_090399.1 coordinate 16,600,673, forward strand.
GAGGTTTATCCCGCAGGGCTGTTAGTGGGAAATCCCACAGTGCTGTTCGAGGGTAATCCCACAGTGCTGTTAGAGCATACTCCCACAGTGTTGTTAAAGGGTAATCCCACAGTGCAATTATAGGGTAATCCCACTGTCCTCTTAGGTTGTAATCCCACAGTGCTGTAAAACGGTAATCCCGCAGTGCTTTCAGAGGATAATCCCACTGTTTAAAGGAAACCTTCATAAGGGCTGGAAGGCGAAGAACAGATGAAGCACTTGAGGAAGAAGGATACGTTTGGCAAGTTTCGGGAACCTTGGATAATGCGGGATATTGCGAGCCTAGTCAAAAAGAAAAAGGAAGCATTCGTAAGGGCTGGAAGGCTGTGAACAGAGGAAGCCCTCGAGGAATATAAATACAGTCAGAAGGAACTTAAGCAAGGAGTTAGGAGGGCTAAAAGGGGTCATGAAAAGTCATTGGCAAACAGGATTAAGGAAAATCCCAAGGCTTTTTATACATATATAAAGAGCAAGAGGGTAACCAGGGAAAGGGTTGGCCCACTCAAGGACAGAGATGGGAAACTCTGTGTGGAGCCAGAGGAAATGGGCGATGTGCTAAATGAGTACTTTGCATCAGTATTCACCAAGGAGAAGGACTTGGTGGATGATGAGTCTAGGGAAGGGAGTGCAGAGAGTCTCACTCATCTCATTATCAAAAAGGAGGAGGTGTTGGGTGTCTTGCAAAGCATTAAGGTAGATAAGTCCCCAGGGCCTGATGGGATCTACCCTAGAATACTGAGGGAGGCAAGGGAAGAAATTGCTGGGGCCTTGACAGAAAACTTTGCATCCTCATTGACCACAGGTGAGGTCCCAGAGGACTGGAGAATAGCCAATGTTGTTCCTTTGTTTAAGAAGGGTGGGAAGGGTAATCCAGGAAATTATAGCCAGTGAGCCTTACATCAGTGGTAGGGAAACTATTAGAGAGGATTCTTCAGGACAGGATTTACTCACATTTGGAAACAAACGAACTTATTAGCGACAGGCAGCATGGTTTTGTGAAGGGGAGGTCGTGTCTTACTAATTTGATTGAGTTTTTTGAGGAAGTGACGAAGATGATTGATGAAGGAAGGGCAGTGGATGTTATCTATATGGACTTCAGTAAAGCCTTTGACAAGGTCCCTCATGGCAGACTGGTACAAAAGGTGAAGTCACACGGGATCAGAGGTGAGCTGGCAAGATGGATACAGAACTGGCTCGGTCATAGAAGACAGAGGGTATCAGTGGAAGGGTGTTTTTCTGAATGGAGGGATGTGACTAGTGATGTTCCGCAGGGATCAGTGCTGGGACCTTTGCTCTTTGTAGTATATATAAATTATTTGGAGGAAAATGTAGCTGGTCTGATTAGTCAGTTTGCGGACGACACAAAGGTTGGTGGAGTTACGGATAATGATGAGCATTGTCAGAGGATATATCAGGATATAGATCGGTTGGAGACTTGCGCGGAGAAATGGCAGATGGAGTTTAATTCGAACAAATGTGAGGTAATGCATTTTGGAAGGTCTAATGCAGGTGGGAGGTATACAGTAAATGGCAGAACCCTTAGGCGTATTGACAGGCAGAGAGATCTGGGCGCACAAGGCCACAGGTCACTGAAAGTGGCAACGCAGGTTGATAAGGTAGTCAAGAAGGCATAAGGCAGATACAGACCCTTAGAAAATATTCGACTGGTTTAGATAGAGGATTTGGATCAGCGTAGGCTTAGAGGGCCGAAGGGCCTGTTACTGTGCTGTAATTTTCTTTGTTCTTTGTTCTTTGTTCTTTGCATGCTTGCCTTCATCGGTCGGGGCATAGAGTATAAAAATTGGCAAGTCATGTTGCAGCTGTACAGAACCTTAGTTAGGCCACACTTAGAATATTGCATGCAATTCTGATCGCCACAACACCAGAAGGACGTGGAGGCTTTGGAGAGGGTACAGAAGAGGTTTACCAGAATGTTGCCTGGTCTGGAGGGCATTAGCTATGAGGAGAGGTTGGATTAACTCAGATTGCTTTCACTGGAATGACGGAGGTGGAGGGGCGACATGATAGAGGTTTACAAAGTTATAAGCGGCATGGACAGAGTGTATAATCAGAAGCTTTTTCCCAGGGTAGAAGAGTCAGTTGCTAGGGGACATAGGTTTATTCTGCGAGGGGTAAGGTTTAGAGGGGATGTGCGAGGTAAGTTCTTTACACAGAGGGTGGTGAGTGCCTGGAACTTGCTGCTGGGGAAGGTGGTGGAAGCAGATACGATAGCGACGTTTAAGAGACATCTTGACAAATACATGAAGAGGAAGGGAATAGAGGGATATGGGTTCCGGAAGTGCAGAAGGTTTTTAGTTTAGGCAGGCATCAAGATCGGCGCAGGCTTGGAGGGCCGAATGGCCTTTTCCTTTGCTGTACTGTCCTTTGTTCTTTGTTCACACAAGTGCCAGGCAATGACCCTCTCAAACAAGAGATAGAATCTAACCATCGCCTCTTGATGTTCAATGGCATTACCATCACTAAATCCCCACTATCAACATCATGGGGGTTAACATTGACCAGAAACTGAACTGGACCAGCCAATAAATTGTGTGGCTACAAGAGCATGTCAGAAGCCGGGAATCCTGTGGCGAGTATCTCAGCTCCGGTCTCTCCAAAGTCTGTCTGCCATCTACAAGGCCACTGTGTTGTTCAAGGGGAATCCCACAGTGTTGTTAGTGGATAATCCCACAGTTTTGTTAGAGGGTAATCCTAAAGTGTTTTTAGTGGGTAATCCTATGGTGCTGTTAGTGCGTTATCCCACAGTGTTGTTCGAGGGTAATCCCACAGTTCTCTTAGTGGGTTATCCCACAGTGTTGTTAGAGGTTAATCCCACAATGCTGTTAGAGGGGAATCCTACAGTGCTGTTAGAGGGGAATCCTACAGTGTTTTTAATGGGTAATCACACAGTGTTGTTAGAGGGTAATCCCACAGTGTTGTTCGAGTGTAATCTCTCAGTGCTGTTCGTGGTTAACCCCACAGTGATTTTCGGGGGTAATCCCACAATGCTGTTAAAGGCTAATCCCACAGTGCCGCTATAGGATAACTGACAGTGTTTTTAGAGGGTAATCCAACAGTGTTTTTAGTGGGTAATCCCACATTGCTGTTAGAGGTTAATCCCACAGGGCTGCTATAGGGTTAAACTCACAGTCTTAATCGAGGGTTCTCCCACAGTGTTGAAAGGTGTTAATCCCACCGCGCTCTTAGAGTGTATTCCCTCCGTGTTGTTCAGGGGCAATCCCACAGTGTTGTTGGAGGGTAATCCCACAGTGTTGTTGGAGGGTAATCCCACAGTGTTGTTGGAGGGTAATCCCACAGGTTTGTTAGATGTTAATCCCACAGTGTTGTTCGAGGGTAACCCCATAGTGCTGTTAGTGCGCAATCCCACAGTGCAATTATTGAATAATACCACTATTCTGTTAGATTGTAATCCCACAGTGCTGTAAAACGGTAACCCCACAGTTCTTTCAGAGGATAATCCCACAGTGTTGTTAGTGGGTAATCCCACAGTGTTGCTAGAGGGTAATCCCACAGTGTTGTTAGAGGGTAATACCACAGTGTTGTTAGCGGGTAATCCCACAGTGCTGTTAGGGTGTAATCCCCCAGTGCAGTTGGAGGTAAATTGCACAGCGTTGTTCAAGAGTAATCCCACAGTGCTGTTAGAGGGAAAGCCCACAGTGCTGTTAGAGGGTAATCCCACCGTGTTTTGAGAGTGTAATCCCACAGTGTAGTTAGGGGGTTAATCCCACCGTGCTGTTAGAGGGTAATCCCACAGTGTTGTTAGGATGGTTATCCCACGGAGCTGTTGGAGGATAATCCCCAGTGTTGTTAGAGGGTAATCCCACAGTGCAATTATAGGATAATCCAACAGTCCTGTTGGATTGTAATCCCACAGTGCTGTAAAACATTAATCCCATAGTGCTTTCAGATGAAAATAACACTGTATTGTTAGAGGGCAATCCCACAGTGTTGCAAGCGGGCAATCCCACAGTGTTGCAAGCGGGCAATCCCACAGTGTTGCAAGTGGGTAATCCCACAGTGCTGTTAGTGGGTAATCGCACAGTGTTGTTCGAGGGTATTCCCTACTGCTGTTAGTGGGTAATCCCACAGTGTTGTTCGTGGGTAATCCCACAGTGCTGTTAGTGCGCAATCCCACATTGTCTTTGGGGGGTAATCCCGCAGTGTTGTTAGTGCTTAATCCCACAGTGCTTTTCGAGGATATTCCCAGAGTGCTGAAAGGTGGTAAACCCAAAGTCCTGTCAGACGAAAATAACACTGTGTTGTTAGAGGGTAATCCCACAGTGTTGCAAACAGGCAATCCCACAGTGTTGCAAGCGGGTAATCCCACAGTTCTGTTAGTGGGTAATCACGCAGTATTGTTCGAGGGTAATCCCATAGTGCTGTTAGTGGGTAATCCACAGTGCTGTTAGAGGGTAATCCCACAGTGTTTTTAGATGGTATACCCACAGTGCCATTAGAGGGTGATCCCACAGTTCTGTTAGGGGGTAATCCCATAGTGCAGTTAGAGCATAATCGCAGTGCTGCTCGAGGGCAATCCCACAATGCTGTTAGAGGGTTATCCCACAGTGCTGTTAGAGGGTATACCGACAGTGCTGTTAGAGGGTGATCCCACAGTGTTGTTAGAGGGGTAATCCCATAGTGCTGTGAGAGGTTAATCCCAGTGTTTTTCGAGGGCATACCCACTGTGCTTTTAGCGGGTGATTCCACATTGCTGTTGGTGGATAATTCCACAGTGTTGTTAGGGGGTAATCCCACAGTGCTGTCAGAGGATATACCCACAGTGCTGTTAGAAGGTGATCCCACAGTGCCCTTAGAGGGTAATCCCACAGTGCTGTTAGTGCATAATCCCAAATTGCTGTTGGTGGACGGGGTAATCCCAGAGGGCTGTTAGAGTTTAATCCCACTGTGTTGTTAGATTGTAATCCCACAGTGCTTTTAGCGGGTAATCCCACAGTGTTGTTCAGGGGTTATCCCACAGTGCTGCTAGTGGGTAATCCCACAGTGTTGTTCGAGGGTAATCCCACAGTGCTGTTAGTGGCGATTCCCACAGTATTTTTCGAGGGTAATCCCACAGTGCTGTTACTGGTTAATCCCACAGTGCAATCATAGGATAATCCCACTGTCCTGTTAGATTGTAATCCCACAGTGCTGTAAAACGGTAATCCCACAGTGCTGTTAGTGGGTAATCCCACAGTGCTGTTAGTGGGTAATCCCAGTGTTGTTCGAGGGTAATCCCACAGTGTTGTTCGAGGGTAATCCCACAGTGCTGTTAGTGGGGAATCCCACAGTGTTTTTCAAGGGTAATCCCACAGTGTTTTTAGTGGGTAATCCCACATTGCAGGTAGAGGTTAATCACACAGTGCTGTTAAAGGGCAAACCCACAGTGCTGATGGAAGGTAATCCCACTGCGCTCTTAGAGTGTAATCCCACAGTGCTGTTAGGGGGTAATCGCATAATGTTGTAAGAGGGCATACCCATAGGGCTGTTGGTGGGTGATCCCACAGTGCTGTTAGAGGGTAATGCCACAGAGTTGTTAGAGGGTAATCCCACAGTGCTGTTAGAAGCAGATCCCACAGTGCCGACAGAGGGTAAACCCACAGTGTTTGTAGGGGTTGTAATCCCACAGTGCTGTTAGAGGGTAATACCACAGTGTTGTGAGATTGTAATCTCACAGTGCTGTTAGTGCGTAATCCCACAGTGCAATTGTAGGATAATCCCACTGTCCAGTTAGATTGTAATCCCACTGTGCTGCAAAACAGAAATTCCATATTGCTTTCACAGGATAATCCCACTGTGTTTTTGAGGGTAATCCCACAGTGTTTTCTGGGGTATTCCACAGTGCTGTTTGCGGGTAATCCCACAGTGTTGTTAAAGGGTAATCCCACAGTGTTGATAGTGGGTAATCCCACAGTGCTGTTAGTGGGTAATCCCACAGTGCTGTTAGAGGGTAATCCCACAGTGCTGTTAGTGGGTAATCCCACAGTGCTGTTAGTGGGTAATCCCACAGTGCTGTTAGAGGGTAATCCCACAGTGCTGTTAAAGGGTAATCCCACAGTGTTGATAGTGGGTAATCCCACAGGGCTGTCATGGGCTTAGACTCACAGTCTTGTCAGTGCTGAAAGGTGGGTAATCCCAGAGCCCTGTTAAGGGCGATCCCACTGTGTTGTAATAGGGTAAATCCACAGTGCTGTTGGAGGGTAATTTTACAGTGCTGTTAGACGTTAATCCCACAGTGCTGTTAGTGGGTAATCTCACAGTGTTGATAGAGGGTAATCCCACACTGCTGTTAGTGCGTAATCCCACAGTGTTGTTAGAGTGTAGTCCCACAGTGCTGTTAGTGGGTAATCCTGCAGTGCTGTTGGAGGGTAATCCCACAGTGCTGTTGGATGGTAATCTTACAGTGCTCTTACAGGGGTAATCAAACTGTGCTGTTTGAGGGTGATCCCACAGAGTTGTTAAAGGGTAATCCTACAGTGCTCTAAGAGTGTAATCCCACAGTGCTGTTAGACCGTAATCCCACAGTGTTTTTAGTGGGTAATCCCACAGTGCTGTTACAGGGTACTCCCACAGTGCTGTTAGAGCATAATCCCACAGTGTTTTTAGTGGGTAATCCCACAGTGCTGTTCGTGGTTAATCCCACTGTGCTGTTAGAGGGTATGCCCACAGTGCTGTTAGAGGGTGATCAAAAGGTGCTGTTAGTGGGTAAACCCACAGTGTTGTTAGAGGGTAACCCCACAGTGCTGTTAGTGGGTATACCCCCACAGTGCTGTTAGAGAGTAATCCCACAGAGTTGTTTAGTGGGGTTAGCCACAGTTCTGTTAGAGGATAATCCCACAGTGTTTTTAGAAGTTAATCCCAGAGTTTTGTTAGTGGGTAATCCCACAGTGTTGTTGGAGGATAATCCCACAGTGCTGTTAGAGGGTAATCCCACAGTGCTGTTAGAGGGTAATCCCACAGTGCTGTTAGTGGGTAATCCCACAGTGCTGTTAGTGGCGATTCCCACAGTGTTTTTCGAGGGTAATCCCACTGTCCTGTTAGATTGTAATCCCACAGTGCTGTAAAACGGTAATCCCACAGTGCTGCTAGTGGGTAATCCCACAGTGCTGTTAGTGGGTAATCCCAAAGTGTTGTTCGAGGGTAATCCCACAGTGCTGTTAGTGGGGAATCCCACAGTGTTTTTCGAGGGTAATCCTACAGTGTTTTTAGTGGGTAATCCCACAATGCAGTTAGAGGTTAATCACACAGTGCTGTTAAAGGGCAAACCCACAGTGCTGATGGAAGGTAATCCCCCCGCGCTCTTAGAGCGTAATCCCACAGTGTTGTTAGGGGGTAATCGCATAATGTTGTTAGAGGGCATACCCATAGCGCTGTTGGTGGGTGATTCCACAGTGCTGTTAGTGGGTAATGCCACAGAGTTGTTAGAGGGTAATCCCACAGTGCTGTCAGCAGGTATACCCACAGTGCTGTTAGAAGCAGATCCCACAGTGCCGACAGAGGGTAATCCCACAGTGTTTTTAGGGGTTGTAATCCCACAGTGCTGTTAGAGGGTAAAAACCAAAGTGTTGTGAGATTGTAATCTCACAGTGCTGTTAGTGCATAATCCCACAGTACAATTGTAGGATAATCCCACTGTCCTGTTAGATTGTAATCCCACTGTGCTGCAAAACAGAAATTCCATATTGTTTTCACAGGATAATCCCACTGTGTTTTTTGAGTGTAATCCCACAGTGTTTTCTGGGGTATTCCACAGTGCTGTTTGCGGGTAATCCCACAGTGCTGTTTGCGGGTAATCCCACAGTGTTGTTCGAGGGTAATCCCACAGTGCTGTTAGTGGGTAATCCCACAGTGCTGTTAGTGGGTAATCCCACAGTGCTGTTAGAAGGTAATCCCACAGTGCTGTTACAGGGTAATCCTACAGTGCTGTTACAGGGTAATCAAACTGTGCTGTTTAAGTGTAATCCCACAATGTTGTTAAAGGGAAATCCCACAGTGTTGATAGTGGGTAATCCAGCAGTGCTTTTAGTGGGTAATCCCACATTGCTGTTAGAGGGTAATGCCACAGTGCTCGTAGAGGATAATCCCACAGTGCTCTTAGGCGATAATCCCACAGTAGTGTTAGGGGGTAAACTGACAGTGCTGTTAGAGGGTAATCCCACAGTGTTGTTGGTGGGTAATCCCACAGTGTTGTTGGTGGGTAATCCCACAGTGTTGTTGGTGGTTGATCCCACAGTGTTCTTGGTGGGTGATCCCACAATGTTGTTGGTGGGTATTCCGACTGTGTTGTTAGGGGGTAAACTAACAGTGCTGTTAGAGGGTAATCCCACAGTGTTGTTGGTGGGTAATCCCACAGTGTTGTTGGTGGGTAATCCCACAGTGTTCTTGGTGGGTAATCCCACAGTGTTGTTGGTGGGTATTCCGACTGTGTTGTTAGGGGGTAGACTGACAGTGCTGTTAAAGGATAATCCCACAGTGTTGTTGGTGGGTATTCCGACTGTGTTGTTAGGGGGTAATCCCACAGTATGGTTAGAGGGTAATCCCACAGTGTTTTTCACGGGTAATGCCACAGTACTGTTAGAGGGTAATGCCACAGTGCTCGTAGAGGATAATCCCACAGTGCTCTTAGGCGATAATCCCACAGTAGTGTTAGGGGGTAAACTGACAGTGTTGTTAGAGGGTAATCCCACAGTGTTGTTGGTGGGTAATCCCACAGTATGGTTAGAGGGTAATCCCACAGTGTTTTTCACGGGTAATGCCACAGTGCTGTTAGAGGGTAATGCCACAGTGCTCGTAGAGGATAATCCCACAGTGCTCTTAGGCGATAATCCCACAGTAGTGTTAGGGGGTAAACTGACAGTGCTGTTAGAGGGTAATCCCACAGTGTTGTTGGTGGGTAATCCCACAGTGTTGTTGGTGGGTAATCCCACAGTGTTGTTGGTGGTTGATCCCACAGTGTTCTTGGTGGGTAATCACACAGTGTTGTTGGTGGGTATTCCGACTGTGTTGTTAGGGGGTACACTGACAGTGCTGTTAAAGGGTAATCCCACAGTGTTGTTGGTGGGTATTCCGACTGTGTTGTTAGGGGGTAATCCCACAGTGCTGTTAGAGGGTAATCCCACAGTGTTGTTTGAGTGTAATCCCAAAGTGCTGTTTATTAGTAATCCCACAGTGCTCTTAGAGCGGGATCCCACAGTGCTCTTCGAGGGTAATGTCACAGTGCTGTTAGAGGGTGATCCCACAGTGCGCTTAGAGGGAAATCCCACAGTGCTGTTCGAGGGTGATCCCCCCGCACTGATAGGGGATAATCTCACAGTGCTGTCAGGGGATTATCCCAGAGTGTTGTTAGAGGGTACTCCCACAGTGCTGTTAGAGGGTAATCCCACAGTGCTGTTCGAGGGTGATCCCAACGTGCTGTTAGATGGTAAATCCACTGTTTTCTTGAGGGTAATCTATTGTGTTGTTTGAGGGTAATCCCACAGTGCTGTTAGAGGGTAATCCTAAAGTGCTGTTATTTGGTAATCCCACAGTGCTCATTGAGCGTAATCCCACAGTGCTGTTAGAGGGTAATACCACAGTGCAGTTATAGAATAATCAATTGGTGCTGTTAGACGGTAATACCGCAGTGCTGTTATAGGCTAATCCCACAGTGTTGTTTGAGGGTGATCCCTAAATTTTGTTTGTGGGTAATCCCACAGTGCTGTTAGTGCATGATCCCACAGTGCTGTTAGGGGGTAATCCCAAACTGTAGTTAATGGGTAATCTAAAAGTGCTCTTTCAGGATGATCTCACAGTGCTCTTAAAGGGTGATCCCACGGTGTTGTTAGGGGATAATCCCACAGTACTGTTAGAGGATAATCCCACAGTGTTGTTGGTGGGTAATCCCACAGTGTTGTTGGTGGGTAATCCCACAGTGTTGTTGGTGGGTAATCCCACAGTGTTGTTGGTGGGTATTCCGACTGTGTTGTTAGGGGGTAAACTGACAGTGCTGTTAGAGGGTAATCCCACAGTGTTGTTGGTGGGTAATCCCACAGTGTTCTTGGTGGGTAATCCCACAGTGTTGTTGGTGGGTAATCCCACAGTGTTGTTGGTGGTTAATCCCACAGTGTTCTTGGTGGGTAATCCCACAGTGTTGTTGGTGGGTATTCCGACTGTGTTGTTAGGGGGTAGACTGACAGTGCTGTTAAAGGGTAATCCCACAGTGTTGTTGGAGGGTATTCCGACTGTGTTGTTAGGGGGTAATCCCACAGTGCTGTTAGAGGGTAATCCCACAGTGTTGTTAGTGGGTAATCCCACAGTGTTTTTCACGGGTAATGCCACAGTACTGTTAGAGGGTGATTCCACAATCCTGTTAGGGGGTAATCCCAAAGTGTTGTTAGTGGGTAATGCCACAGTGCTGTTAGAGGGTAATGCCACAGTGCTCGTAGAGGATAATCCCACAGTGCTCTTAGGCGATAATCCCACAGTAGTGTTACGGGGTAAACTGACAGTGCTGTTAGAGGGTAATCCCACAGTGTTGTTGGTGGGTAATCCCACAGTGTTGTTGGTGGGTAATCCCACAGTGTTCTTGGTGGTTGATCCCACAGTGTTCTTGGTGGTTGATCCCACAGTGTTCTTGGTGGGTGATCCCACAGTGTTGTTGGTGGGTATTCCGACTGTGTTGTTAGGGGGTAAACTGACAGTGCTGTTAAAGGGTAATCCCACAGTGCTTTTAGGCGATAATCCCACAGTATGGTTAGAGGGTTAACCCACAGTGTTGTTAGAGGGTAATGCCACAGTACTGTTAGAGGGTAATCCCACTGTGCTGTTAGTGGGTGATCCCATAGTGATGTTAAAGGGTAATCCCGCAGTACTGTTAGGGGATAATAGCACAGTACTGTTAGGGGGTAATGCCAAAGTGCTGTTATTTGGTAATCCCACAGTGCTCATTGAGCGTAATCCCACAGTGTTGTTAGAGGGTATTACCACGGTGCTGTCACAGGGTAATCCTGCAGTGCTGCTGGAGGGCAACCCCACAGTGCTCTTCGTGGGTAATACCACAATGTTGTTAGATAGTAATCCCTCTTTGTTGTTAAAGTTTAATCCTATTGTGCAGTTAGCGGGCAATCCCACAGTACAGTTACAGAATAATCAATTGGCGCTGTTAGACGGTAATGCCACAGTGCTATTATAGGCTAATCCCACAGTGGTGTTAGAGGGTAATCCCACAGGGATGTTTGTGGGTAATCCTAAAGTGCTGCCAGAGGGTAATCCCAAAGAGCTGTCAGAGGGTTATCCCAAAGATTTGTTGGAGGGTAATTGCACAGTGCGGATGGAGGTAATCCCACAGTGCTGTTAGAGGGTGATCCCACAGTGCTGTTAAAGGTTAATCCCACAGTGCCGTTATTGGATAATCCCACAGTGTTGTTTGAAGGTGATCCCTAACTTTTGTTTGTGCGTGATCACACAGTGCTGTTAGGGGGTAATCCCAAAGTGTTAATGGGTAATCCAGCAATGCTCTTTGAGGGTAATCTCGCCGTGCTCTTAGAGGGTAATCCCACAGTGTTGTTAGAGGGTAATTCCACAATGTTGTTAGAGGGTAATTCCACAGTGTGGTTAGAGGGTAATCCCACAGTGTTGTTAGAGGGTAATTCCACAATGTTGTTAGAGGGTAATTCCACAGTGTGGTTAGAGGGTAATTCCACAGTGTTGTTAGAGGGTAATTCCACAGTGTTGTTGGAGGGTAATCCCACAGTGCAGTTAGTAAGTAATCCCACTGTGCAGTTAGTGGGTAATGCCAAAGTTACAAGTTAATCCCACATTGTTGTTAGTGGGTAATGCAACAGTGTTGTTTGGGGAGTAATCTTGCTGTGCTGTTAGAGGGTAATCCTACAGTGCTTTCAGGGGGTATTTCCACAGTGCAGGTATAGAATAATCCCACAGTGTTGATAAAGGGTAACCCCACAGGGTGTTAGAGGGTAATCCCATAGTGCTGTTAGTCGGTAATCCCACAGTGTTGTTAGAAGGTAATCCCACAGGGCTGTTCGAGGGATATCACATATGGCTATTAGGGGGTAATCCCACAGTGCTCTTAGAGGGAAATGCCACAGTACAGTAATCCCACAGTATTGTTAGAGGGTAATCCCACAGTGCTGTTGGGGGTATTCCCACTGTGCCGTTATTTGGTAATCCCACAGTGCTGTTTGTGGGTAAACCCGCAGTACTGTTAGAGGGTAATCCCACAGTGTTGTTAGAGGAGGATCACACAGGGCTATTAGGGGGTAATCCACAGTGCACTTAGAGGTAATCCCACAGTGCTGTTAGAGGGAAATCCTGCAGTGCTGTTCGATGGTAATCCCACAGTGTTGTTAGCGAGTAATCCCACACTGTTGTTAGTGGATAATCCCACAGGGCTCTTATAGTACAATCCCACAGTATTATTAGTGGGTGATTCAACAGTGTTGTTAGTGGGTAATCCCACAGTGCTTTAGTGCGTAATTCAACATTGCTGTTAGTGGGTAATCCCACAATGTTGTTAGAATGTAATACCACAGTGCCGTTGTAGAGTACTCCCACATTGCACTTAGTGGGTAATCCCACAGTGTTGTTAGTGTGTAATCCCACAGTGTTGTTCGAGGGTAAACCCACAGTGCTGTTAGTGGGTAATCCCACAGTGCTGTTAGAGGTTAATCCCACTGTGAATTTAGAGGGGAATCGCACAGTGCTGTTATAGGATTGTCCCACAGTGCTGTAAGGGGCTAATCCCACTGTGTTGTCAGTGGGTAATGCCACCGTGATGTTGAGCTTAATCCCACAGTTCTGTTAGTGGGTAATCCCACATGATATTGAAGGGTAATCCCACACTGCTGTTAGTGGGTAATCCCACATTACAGTTGGAGGGTAATCCCACAGTCCTGTTAGAGGGTAATCCTACAGTGCTGTTAGCAAGGTAATCCCACAGTCCTATTAGAGAGTATTCCCACAGTGCTGTTAGTGGGGAACACCCAGAGTCCTGTTAGAGGGTAATCCCACAGTCCTGTTAGTGGGTAATCCTACATTACAGTTGGAGGGTAATCCCACAGTCCTGTTAGAGGGTAATCCCACAGTGCTGTTAGTGGGGAACACCCAGAGTCCTGTTAGAGGGTAATCCCACAGTGCTGTTAATGGCTAATCCCACTGTGCTCTTAGAGGGTAATGCCACTTTACTGTTTGGGGGTTAATCCCACAGTACTATTAAGGTGCAATCTCGCAGTTCAGTTGGGGATACTCCCACAGTGCTCTTAGAGTATAATCCCATAATGCTGTTAGGGGGTGATACCACAGTGCTGTCAGAGGGTAATCCAAGATTGCTGTTAGGGGGTAATCCCTCAGTGTTGTTAGAGGGTAATCCGACAGTGCTGTTAAAGGGTAATCCTACAGTGTTGTTAGAGGGTAAACTCACAGTGTTGTTGGTGTGTAATTCCTCAGTGTTGTTCGAGGGTAAACCCACAGTGCTATTAGTGGGTAATCCCACAGTGTTGTTAGAGTGTAATTCCACCGTGCTGTTAGAGGTTAATCCCACAGTCCCGTTAGAGCGTAATCCCACAGTGCTGTTAGTGGCTAATGCCACAGTGCTCTTAGAGGGTAATGCCACTTTGCTGTTTGGGGGTTAATCCCACAGTACTATTAAGGTGCAATCTCACAGTTCAGTTGGGGATAACCCCACAGTGCTCTTAAACGATAATCCCACATTGCTGTTAGGGGGTAATCCCTCAGTGTTGTTAGAGGGTAATCCTACAGTGTTGTTAAAGGGTAAACCCACAGTGCTGTTAGTGTGTAATCCCTCAGTGTTGTTCGAGGGCAAACCCACAGTGCTATTAGTGGGTAATCCCACAGTGTTCTTGGAGGGTAATTCCACAGTGCTGTTAGAGGTTAATCCCACAGTCCCGTTAGAGCGTACTCCCACAGTGCTGTTAGTGGCTAATGCCACAGTGCTCTTAGAGGGTAATGCCACTGTGCTGTTTGGGGGTTAATCCCATAGTACTATTAAGGGGCAATCTCACAGTTCAATTGGGGGTAATCCTACAGTGCTCTTAGAGGATAATCCCACGGTGCTGTTAGGGTGTGACACCACAGTGCTGTCAGAGGGTAATCCCACATTGCTGTTAGGGGGTAATCCCTCAGTGCTGTTAGAGGGTAATTCCACAGTGCTGTTAGAGGTTAATCCCACAGTGCATTTAAAGGAGAATCCCACAGTGCTGTTATAGGATTGTCCCACAGTGCTGTTAGAGGGTAATTCCACAGTGTTGTTAGTGGGTAATTCCACCGTGCTGTTTGAGCTTAATCCCACAGTTCTGTTAGTGGGTAATCCCACAGTGATGTTAAAGGGTAATCCCACACTGCTGTTAGTGGGTAATCGCACAGTGCTGTTAAAGGGTAATCCCACAGTGCTATTAGTGAGGAACACCCACAATCCTGTTAGAGGGTAATCCCACAGTACTCTTAGAGGGTAATGCCACTGTGCTGTTTGGGGTGTAATCCCACAGTATTATTAAGGGGCAATCTCGCAGTTCAGTTAGGGGGTAATACCGCAGTGCTCTTAGAGGATAATCCCACGTTGCTGTTAGAGGGTAATCCCTCAGTGTTGTTAGACGGTGATCCCACAATGTTGTAATTTGGTTATCCCACAGTGCTGTTAAAGGGTAATACAACCGTTCTGTTAGATGGTAATCCCACAGGATTGTTAGAGGTTAATCCCACTGGTCGGTTAGGGGGTAACCCCACAGTATTGCTGGATGGTAATCCCAGTGTGATTTTAGAGGATAATCCCACAGGGCTGTTGCAGAATAACCCCACAGTTTTGTTGGAGGGAAATCCCACAGTGCATTTATAGGATAATCTCACAGTGCTGTTAGACACCAATCCCACAGTGCCTTTATAGGATAATCCCAGTGTGTTGTTAGAGGGTAATCCCAGAGTGTTGTTAGCGGCTAATCCCACAGTGTCATTAAAGGGTAATCCCAGAGTGTTGTTAGAGGTTAATCACACAGTGCTGTTAGAGGGTAATCCCACTGTGTTGTTGGAGGGTAATCCCACAGTGTTGTTAGAGTGTAATGCCGCAGGGTAGTTAGAGGGTAATCGCACAGTTCAATTAGATGGTAATCACACAGTGCTGTTGGAGAGTAATCCCACAGTCGTGTTTGAGTGTAATACCAGAGCCTGTTTGGGCGTAATTTCACAGTGCTCTTAGAGGGTAATGCCACTGTGCTGGGTGTAATCCCACAGTACTATTAAGGGGCAATCTCGCAGTTCAGTTAGGGGTTAATACCACAGTGCTCTTTAAGGATAATCCCACAGGTCATTTAGAGGATGATCCCGCACTGCTGTTAGAGGGTAATCCCACAGTGTAGTTTGAGGGTAATACCATAGTCCTGTTAGGGGGCTGTCCCAGAGTGCTGTTAGGGGTGTAATCCCACAGTCCTGTTAGAGGGTAATCCCATAGTGTTGTTGGAAGGCAATCCTAAAGTTTTTTTAGAGGGTATTTCCACAGTGCTGTTAGAGGATAATCCCACAGTATTGCTAGATGGCAATCCCAGTTTGCTGCCAGTGGATAATCCCACTGTGCTGTTATAGGATAATCCCACAGTGTGGTTTGATGGTGATCCCAAAGGGTTTTTAGTGGGTAAACCCACAGTGTTGTTTGAGGGTAATCCCACAGTGCTGTTCGGGGGTAATCCCACAGTGTTGTTTGAGGGTAATCCCACAGTGCTGTTCGGGGGTAATCCCACAGTGTTGTTTGAGGAAAATCCCACAGTGCTGTTAGGGGGTTAATCCCATAGTCCTGTTGGGGGGGGGGTAATCACATAGACCTGTTAGAGGGTGATCACACAGTGCTGTTAGGGGGGTAATTCCACACTCTTCTTAGAGGGTAATCCCACAGGGCCATTAGTGGTGTAATCCCACAGTCTTGTTCGAGGGTAATCCTTCAGTGCTGGTGGAGGGGAATCCCACATTCCTGTTGGAGAGTAATCCCACAGTGCTGTAAGGGGAGTAATCCCACAGTCCTATTTGAGGGTAATCCCACAGTTCTGTTACTGGGGAACACCCGCAGTGCTGTTAGAGGGTAATTCCACAGTGATGTTTGGGGAGTAATCCCACAGTCCTGTTGGAGGATTATCCCACTGTGATGTTAGGGGGGTAGTCTGCAGTTCTGTTAGCGGTTAATCCCACAGTGCTGCAGGGGGTAATCTGAGAGTGCTGTTAGAGCGTAATCCCACTATGCTGTTTGGGAGGTTATCCCACAGTTCTGTTGGGGGGGAATCCCACAGTCCTGTCAGTGGGTGATCCCAAAGTGCTGTTAGATGGCAATCCCACAGTGTTGTTAGAGGGTAATGCGAAGGGGCTGTTAGTGGGTAATCCCACAGTGCATTTTAGGAGAATCCCACAGTGTTGTTAGTGGGTAATCCCACAGTGCTGTGAAAGGGGAATCCCACAGTGTTGTTAGAGGGCAATCCCTCAGTGTTTTAGGGGGTAATCCCCACTGTGTTGTTATTTGGTAATCCCACAGTGTTGTTTGTGGGTAATCCCACAGTGTTGTTGGGGTATAATCCCACAATGCTTTTCGAGGTTAATCGCACAGTGTTGTCAGTGTATAAACCCAGAATGCTGTGAGAATGAAATCCAACCGGGCTGTTAGGGGGGTAAACCCACACTTCTGTTAGAGGGTAATCCCGCAATGCTGTTAGATGGAAATCCCACATTCCTGTTAGAGAGTAATCACAGAGTGCTGTTAGGGGGGTAATCCCACTATCCTGTTAGATGGTAATGCCAGGGTGCTGTTTGCAGGGTAATCCCCCAGTCCTGTTAGAGGGTAATCCCACAGTTGTGTTAGCGGGGAAATCCGGCAGGGCTTTTAGAGCATAATCCCACAGTGCTGTTAGGGTGGGTTAACCCACAGTGCTGTTGCGGGGCAACCCCACAGTCATGCCAAAGGGTGATCCCAAAGTGCTGTTTGAGGGTAATCCCACAGTGCTGTTAGGGGGTAATCCCACAGTGTTGTCAGAGGGGAGCCCGTCTGTGCTGTTAGAGGGTGCTCCCACAGTGTTGTTAGATGGTAATCCCACATTGTTGTTAGTGGCTAATCCCACAGTGTTGCTGGCGGTATAATTCCACAGTGCTTTTAGAGGTTTATCCCACAGTGTTGATAGTGGGAAAACCCACATTGCTGTTCGAGTGTTATCTCACATTGCTGCTATTGGAAAATCTCACAGTGTTGTTAGAGTAATCCCACAGTGTTATTAGGGGTGTAATTCCACAGTGCTGTGAGGGGGTAATCCGACAGTGCTGTTGGGGGTGTAATCCCACATTCCTGTTAGAGTGTAATCCCTCAAGGCTGTTAGGGGGGTAATCCCACAGTGCTGTTGGAAGGGAATCCCACAGTGCTGTTAGAAGGATAATCCCACAGTGCTGTTAGAGAGGAATCCCACAGTGCTTTTGGGGGGTAATACCACAGTCCTGTTAGAGGGTGGTCCCACAGTTCTGTTAGAGTACAATTCCACAGTGTTGCTAATGGGTAATCTGACAGCGTTGTTAGTGGTTAATCCCACTGTGCTGTTAGAGCATAATCCCAAAGTGTTTATTTATTCATTTAGAGATAAAGCACTGAAACAGGCCCTTCGGCCCACTGAGTCTGTGCTGTCCAACAACCACGCATTTATACTAATTCTACATTAATCCCATATTCTCTACCACATCCCCACCATTCCCCTACCACCTACCTACACTAGGGGCAATTTACAAAGGCCAATTTACCTATCATCCTGCAAGTCTTTGTAAGTGGGAGGAAACTGGAGCACCTAGTGGAAACCCACGCAGACACAGGAAGAACTTGCAAACTCCGCACAGGCAGTACCCAGAACTGAACCTGGGTCGCTGGAGCTGTGAGGCTGCGGTGCTAACCACTGCACCACTGTGCCCCCCACTGTGTTGTTAGTGGATAATTCCACAGTGCTGTTACAGGGTAATCCCACAGTGTTGTTGGAGGGTAATCCCACAGTGTTGTTGGAGGGTAATCCCACAGTGTTGTTGGAGGGTAATCCCACAGTGTTGTTGGAGGGTAATCCCACAGTGTTGTTGGAGGGCAATCCCACAGTGTTGTTGGAGGGCAATCCCACAGTGTTGTTAGAGGCTAATCCCACAGTCCTGTTACTGAGGAACACCCCCAGTGCTGTTAGAGAGTAATCCCACATTGATGTTTGGGGAGCAATCCCACAGTCCTGTTGGAGGATAATCCCACAGTGCTGCTAGGGGGGTAACCTGACAGTGCTGTTAGAGCGTAATTGCACAGTGCTGTTAGGCGGGCTATCCCACAGTTCTGTTGGGGGGCAATCCCACAGTCCTGTCTGAGGGTGATCCCAAAGTGCTGTTAGAGGGCAATCCCACAGTGTTGTTAGAGGGTAATGCCAAGGGGCTGTAACTGGGTAATCCCACTGTTCATTTATAGGATAATCCCACAGTGTTGTTAGTGGGGAATCCCCCATGCTGTGAGAGGGGAATCCCACAGTGTTGTTGGACGGCAATCCCACAGTTTTGTTAGAGGGTAATTCCACAGTGCTGTTATAGGTTAATCCCACAGTATTGCTAGACGGTAATACCAGTGTGTTGTTAGAGGATAATTCCACAGTGCTGTTATAGGATAATCCCACAGTTCTGTCAGAGAGCAATCCCACAGTGCATTCATAGGATAATCCCACAGTGCTGTTAGAGCCTAATCCTACAGTGCCTTTATATGGCAATCCCACTGTGTTGTTAGAGGGCAGTCCCACATTGTTGTTACTGGGTAATCCCACAGTGTTGTTAGAGGGTAATCCCACAGTGTTGCTGGCGGGCAATCCCACAGTGTTGTTAGAGGGTAATGCCAAGGTGCTATTAGCGGGTAATCCCACCGTACATTTATAGAATAATCCCACAGTGTTGTTAGTGGGTAATCCCACTGTGTGGTGAAAGGGTAATCCCAAACTGTTTTTAGAGGGTAAACCCACAGTGCTGTTAGAGAGTAATCCCACAGTGCATTTTTAGGAAAATCCCACAGTGTTGTTAGAGGAAAATCCCACAGTGTTGTTCGAGGGTAATTCCACAGAGTTGTTAGTGGGTAATCCCCGAGTGCTGTTAGAGGGTGCTCCCACAGTGCTGTTAGGGGGTAATCCCACACTCCTGTTAGAGGGTAATCCCACAGAGCTCTTAGAGGGATAATCACACAGTCCTGTTAGAGGGTGATCACACAGTGCTATTCGGGGGGTAATTCCACACACCTCTTGGTGGGTAATGCCACAGGGTTGTTTGTGGAATAATCCCACAGTCCTGTTAGAGGGGAATCTCACAGTGCTCTTAGAGGGTAATCCCACAGTGTTGTTGGAGGGCAATCTCAGTGTTGTTAGAGGGTAATGCCAAGGTGCTGTTAGCGGGTAATCCCACAGTGCATTTAGGGGATAATCCCACTGTGTTGTTAGAGGGTAATCCCACAGTGTTGTTAGTGGGTAATCCCAAAGTGTGGTTAGACGGAAATCCCTCAGTGTTGTTAGGGGGGTAATCCCACTGTGCGGTTAATTGGTAAACCCACAGTGTTGTTAGTGGGTAATCCCACAGCATTGTTAGGGGTATAATCCCACAGTGCTTTTAGAGGGTAATCCCACGGTGTCGTTAGTGTGTAAACCCATAATGCTGTTAGAGTGTAATCCCACAGTGCTGTTAGGGGGGTAAACCCACAGTCCTGTTAGAGGGTAATCCTACAGCGCTGTTAGATGGTAATCCCACAGTGTTGTTGGAGGGGAATCCCATATTTCTGTTGGAGAGTAAGCCCACAGTGCTATTTGGGGGGTAATGCCACAGTCCTGCTACAGGGTAATCCCACAGTGCTGTCAGAAGGGTAATTCCACAGTCCTATTTGAGGGCAAACACACAATGCTGCAATTGGGGAACTCCCATAGTCCTGTTCGAGGGTAATTCCATAGTGCTGTTAGGGGAGTAATCCCACAGTCCTGCTGGAGGGTAATCTCACAGTGCTGTTAGGGGAGTAATCCCACAGTCCTGTTAGAGGGCAATCTCACAGTGCTGTTAGGGGAGTAATCCCACAGTCCTGTTAGAGGGTAATCCCACAGTACTGTTAGAGGATAATCCCGCAGTCCTGTTAGAGGGTAATCCCACAGTCCTGTTAGAGGGTAATCCCACAGTGCTGTTAGGGGGGTAATCCCACAGTGCTGTTAAGGGAGTAATGCCACAGTTTTGTTAGAGGGTAATCCCACAGTACTGTTAGGGGAGTAATCCCACAGTCCTGGTAGGGGGGTAGTCCCACAGTTCTGTTAGAGAGGAATCCCACAGAGCTGTTAGGGGGGTTATCCCACAGTGCTGTTGGGGGGCAATTCCACAGTCCTGTCAGAGGGTGATCCCAAAGTGCTGTTAGAGGGTAATCCCACCGTGCTGTTAGGGGGTAATCCCACAGTGTTGTTAGAGGGTAATCCTGCAGTGCTATTAGAGGGCAATCCCACAGTGCTGTTAGCGGGAAATCCCAGAGTGCTGTTCGAAGGTAATCCCACAGCGTTGTTAGACAGTAATCCCACAGTGTTGTTAGTGGGTAATCCCACAGTGTTGTTAGGGGTATAATTCCACCATGCTTTTAGAAGGTAATCCCACAGTGTTGATAGTCAGTAAACCCACAGAGCTGTTAGAGTGTAATCCCAAATTGCTGCTATATGATAATCCCACATTGTTGTTGCAGAGTAATCCCACAGTGTTGTTAGGGATGTAATCCCACAGTGCTGTTAGAGGTAAACCCACAGTGCTGTTAGAGGTAAACCCACAGTGCTGTTAAAGGTAAACGCACAGTGCTGTTAGAGGTAAACCCACAGTGCTGTTAGAGGTAAACCCACAGTGCTGTTAGAGGTAAACCCACAGTGCTGTTAAAGGTAAACGCACAGTGCTGTAAGAGGGTAAACCCACAGTGCTGTTAGAGGGTAATCCCACAGTGCTGCAAGGGGCTAATCACACAATGTTCTTAGGGGGGTAAAGCCACAGTTCTGTTAGAGGGTAATCCCACAGTTTTGTAAGCAGGAAACCCTACAGTGCAGTTAGAGGTTAATCCGACAGTGTTGTTCGGGAGTAATCCCACAATGCTGTAATTTGGTAATCCCACAGTGTTGTTTGTGGGCAATCCCACACTGTTGCTCGCAGTATAATCGCACAGTGCTGTTAAAGGGGAAACCCACAGTGCAGTAAGAGGGTAATCCCACACTGCTGTTAGAGGGGAATCCCACAGGACTGTTAAGCGGTAATCGCACAGTGCTCTTAGTGGGAAATCCCACAGAGTTGTTGGAGTGTAAACCCCCAGTGCTGTTAAAGGGTAATCCCACAGTGTTGTTAGTGGGTAAATCCGCAGTTTTGCTGGAGAGTAATCCCACTCTGCTGCTATTTTGTAATCCCACAGTGTTGCTAGTGGTTAATCCCACAGTGCTGATAGGGGTAGAATCCCACAATGCTGTTAGATGATAATCCCACAGTGTTGTTAGTGTGAAATCCCACAGTGCTGTTATAGGATAGTCCCACAGTGTTGTTAGAGGGTAATCCCACAGATCTGTTAGACGTTAATCCAACAGTTTTGTTGGGGGGTGGGGGTAATCCCACAGTCCTGTTAGAGGATAATCATACAGTGCTGTTATGGGGTAATCCCACAGTGTTGTTAGAGCGTAATCCCACAGTGCAGTTAGAGTGTAATCCCACAGTGCAGTTAGAGTGTAATCCCACAGTGTTATTAGAGGGCCATCCCACAGTGCAGTTTGGGGGTAATACAAGTGTTGTTGTTGGGTAATCCCACTGTGCTGGTTGAGGGTAAATCCCACAGTTCTGTTAGGGGGTAATCCCACAGTACTTTTAGGGGGTAATCCCACAGTGCTGTTAGGGGATAATCCCACAGTACCTTTAGGGGGTAATCCCACAGTGCTCTCAGGGGGTAATCCCTCAGTGATTTTAGCGGGGAATGCCACAGTGCTGTTAGGGGGCAATCGCACAGAACTATTAGGGGGTAATGCAAGAGTGCTTTTATGGGGTAATATCACAGTGTTCATAAAGGGTAATCCCACAGTGCTGTTTGAGGGTAATCCTACAGTGCTGTTAGGAGTTAATCCAACAGTTTTGTTAGTGGGTAATCCCACAGTGTTGATGGAGGGTAATTCCACAGTGCTGTTAGTGGCTAATGCCCCAGTGTTGTTAAAGGGTAACGCCACAGTCCTGTTAGTGGGGGTACTCCCACAGTGCTGTTAGAGGGTAATCCCACAGTGCTGTTAGAAGGTAATCCCACAGTGCCTTTATAAGAAAAACCCACTTTGTTTTTCGAGGGCAATCCCATATTTCTTTCAGCGATTAATCCCACAGTATGGTTCGAGGGTAATCCCACAGTGTTGTTAATAGGGTAATGCCACATTGCTGTTAAAGGATAATCCAACAGTGCCATTAAACGATAATCCCACAGTGTTGTTATTGGGTAATCCCACATTATTGTTAGTGGGTAATACCAAAGTCCTTTTAGAGGGGAATCCCACAGTCCTGTTAGAGTGTAATCCAACAGTGCTTTTAGGGGGAGGGGGTAATGCCACACTGCTGTTAGAGGGGAATCCCACAGTCCTGTTAGTAGTAATCCCACAGTCCTGTTGGAGGGTAATCATACAGTGCTGTTATGGGGTAATCCCACAGTGTTTGGAGAGTGTAATCCCACAGTGTTATTAGTGGGCAATCCCACAGTGCTGTTTGGGGGTAATACCAGTGTTGTTGTTGGTTAATCGCACTGTGCTGTTTGAGGGTAATCCCACAGTGCTGTTAGGGATAATCCCACAGTACTTTTAGGGGATTATCCCACAGTGCTGTCAGGGCATAATACCTCAGTGATCTTTGTGGCTAATGCCACAGTGCTATTAGGAGGCAATCGCACAGAACTACTAGGGGGTAATGCAAGAGTGCTTTTAGGGGTAATACCACAGTGCTCATCAAGGGTAATCCCACAGTGCTGTTAGGTGGTAATCCCACAGTGCTGTTAGTGGATGATCGCACAGTGCTGTTTGAGGGTAATCCTACAGTATTGTTAATGGGTAATCCCACATTGTTTTTAGAGGCTAGTCCCATAGCGCATTTAGAGGGTAATCCAACAGTGTTTTAGTGGGTAATCCCACAGTGCTGTTGGAGGTAAATCCTACAGTGCTGTTAGATGGTAATCCCACAGTGTTGTTAGCTGGTAATCCCACAGTGTTGTTAGAGGGTAATCCCACAGTGCTGTTAGATGGTAATCCCACAGTGCTGTTAGCTGGTAATCCCACAGTGTTGTTAGAGGGTAATCCCACAGTCTTGTTAAAGGTTATTCCCACAGGGCTGATAGGGTGTAATCCCGCAGTGTTGTAATAGGGCAATCCCACAACGTCGTTAGAGGGTAATCACACAGTACTGTTAGGGGGGTGGGTGGTAATCCCACGTTGCTGTTTGAGGTTTATCGCCGGGTCTTGTGAGAGGGTAATCCCACAGTCTTGTTAGAGGGTAATCCCACAGTCTTGTTAGAGGGGTAATCCCACTGTGTTGTTGGAGGGTAATCCCACAGTGTTGTTGGAGGGTAATCCCACAGTGCTGTTAGTGGGTAATCCCACAGTACTGTTAGAGGGTAATCCCACAGTACTGTTAGAGGGTAATCCCACAGTACTGTTGGAGGGTAGTCCCACAGTGCTGTTAGTGGGTAATCCCACAGTACTGTTAGAGGGTAATCCCAAAGTGTTATTAGTGGGTAATCCCACAGTATTGTTAGTGGGTAATCCCACAGTGTTGTTCGAGGGTAATCCAACAAAATTGTTAGAGGTTAATCCCACAGTGTTGTTTGAGGGCATACCTACAGTGCTGTTAGAGGTTAATCCCACAGTGCTGTTAGTGGGTCATCCCACAGTGTTGTTAGAGGGTCATCATACAATACTGTTAGAGAGTATACCCACAGTGCCGTTAGAGGTTAATCCAACAGTGTTGTTAGAGAGTCATCCCAAAGTGTTGTTAGTGGGTATTCCCACAGTGTTGGTGGTGGGTAATCCGAATGTATTGTTCGGGGTGTAAACTGACAGTGCTGTTAGAGGGTAATCCCAGAGTGCTCTTAGAGGGTAATCCTACAGTATTGTTAGAGGGTAATCCCTCAGTGCTGTTAGAGAGCAATCCCACAGTGCTGTCAGAGAGTAATCCCACAGTGTTTTTAGAGTGTAATCCCACAGTGATTTTAGAGTGTAATCCCACAGTGCTGTTAGTGGGTAATCCCACAGTTCAGTAGAGGGTAATCGCACAATGTTGTTAGGGACTAATCCCACAGTCTTGTTAGAGGATACTCCCACATTGCTGTTAGCGGGTAATCCCACAGTCCTTTTAGAGTTTAATCCCACAGTGCTGTTAGGTGGGTAATTCGGCAGTGCTGTTAACGTGTAATCCCACCGTGCTGTTTGGAGTGGTGGGGTGGGAGTAATAATATTGAGCTGTTGGGGCGGGGGTGATCCCACAGTGCTGCTAGAGGGTGATCCCACGGTCCTGTTAGAGGGTGATCCCACAGTGCTGTTAGAGCATAACTGCACAGTGCTGTTTAGGGGGTAATCGCACAGTGCTGTTCGAGGGTAATCCCACAGTGCTGTTAAGGGGTAATTCCACAGTGTTGTTGTTGGGTAATCCCAGAGTGCTGCTAGAGGGTAATCCCACAGTGCTCTGAGAGGGGAATCCCACAGTGCTGTTAGAAGGTAATCCCACAGTGTTGTTAGAAGATAATCCCAGTGTTGTTCGAGGGTAAACCCACAGTGCTGTTAGTGGGTAATCCTACAGTGTTGTTAGAGTGTAATCCGACAGTGCTGTTAGGGGGGTAATTCCACAGTGCTGTTAGAGGGTAATCCCAAAGTGTTGTTAGAGTGTATTCCCACAGTGTTGTTAGTGGTAATCGCACAGTGCTCTTATAGGATAATCCAACAATATTGTTAGTGGTTAATCCGACAGTGCTATTGCTGGGTAATCGCACAGTGTTGTTAGAGGGTAATCCTACAGTGCTGTTATTGGGTAATCTCACAATGTTGCTAGAATGTAATACCAAAGTGCGTCTAGAGAGTAATCCCACAGTGCAGTTAGTGGGTAATCTCACAATGTTGTTAGTAGGGAATCCCACAGTGTTTTTAGTGGGTAAAGCCACAGTGCTGTTAGAGGGTAATCCCACACTTCTGTTGGTGGACAATCCGACACTCTTGTTAGAGGTGTCATCCCACAGTGTTCTTAGAGGGTAATCCCACTGTGTTTATAGAGGGTGATTCCACAGTGTTGTTAGCATGTAATCCCACAGTGCATTTATTAAATAAACCCACAGTGCTGTTAGAGGGTAATCCCAAAGTGTTGTTGGAGGCTAATCCCACAATGTTTATAGAGGGTAATCCCACAGTGTTTTTAGAGGGTAATCCCACTGTGCTGTTAGTGGGGAATCCCGCAGTGTTGTTAGAGGGTAATCCCACAGTGCATTTAAAGGATCAACCCACAGTGCCATTATAGGCAAATCCCCCAGTTCCTTTGTGGGATAATCCCACTGTGTTGTTAGTGGGTAATCCCACTGTGTGGTTAGAGGGTAATCGCACAGTGCTGTTAGAGCGTAATCCCACAGTGCTGTTAGGTGGTAATCCCACAGTGCAATTATCGGAAAATCCCACAGTTTTGTTAGACTGTAATCCCACAGTGTTGTAAGTGGGTAATCCCACAGTGCTGATAGCGGGTAATACCACATTGCAGTTAAAGGTTAATCCCACAGTCCTGTTAGAGGGTAATGACATAGTGCTGTTCGGTGCATAATCCCACAGTCCTGTGAGAGCGTACTCCCACAGTGCTGTGGGCGGGTCGGGGGGGGGGGGGGGGATGTTAGAGAGAAATCCCACCATGCTGGAAGGGGGATAATCACACAGTGCTGTTAGGGGGGTAATTCCACAGTCCTGTTAGAGTGTAATCCCACAGGGCTGTTAGCAGGTTTATCCCACAGTCCTATTGGAGTGTAATGCCACAGTGCTGCTGGGGGGTAATCCCACAGTCCTTTTAGAGTTTAGACCCACAGTGCCATTGGGGGGGGGGGCGGGGGGTAATCCTACAGTGCTGTTAAAGCGTAATCCCTCCGTACTGTTTGGGGGGGGTGGGGGTAATCCCACAGTCCTGTTAGAGGGTGATCCCACAGTGCTGATAGAGGGTAATCCCACAGTAATGTTATGGGGTAATCCCAGAGTGCTGTTACTGGATAATCCCACCGTGCTGTTAGGGGGTAATTTCAAAGTGTTGTTCTTTGGTAATCCCACAATGCTGCTAGACGGTAATCCCACAATGCTCTGAGAGGGGAATCACACACTGCTGTTACGAGGTAATCCCACAGTGTTGCTAGATGGTAATCCCAGTTTGCTGTTCGAGGATATTCCCACAGCGCTGTTATAGGATAATCCCACAGTGTTGTTAGAGGGTAATCCCAAAGAGCTGTTAGTGGGTAATCCCACAGTGTTGTTAGAGGGTAATCCCACAGCATTTGTAGGTTAATCCCACAGTGTTTTTAGTGGGTAATCCCACAGTGTTGCTAGATGGTAATCCCAGTTTGCTGTTAGAGGATATTCCCACAGTGCTGTTATAGGATAATCCCACAGTGTTGTTAGAGGGTAATCCCAAAGTGCTGTTAGTGGGTAATCCCACAGTGTTGTTAGTGGGTAATCCCACAGTGTTGTTAGAGGGTAATCCCAAAGTGCTGTTAGTGGGTAATCCCAAAATGCTGTTAGTGGGTAATCCCACAGTGTTGTTAGAGGGTAATCCCACAGCATTTGTATGTTAAACCCACTGTGTTGTTAGTGGGTAATCCCACAGTGTTTTTAGTGGGTAATCCCACACTGTTGCTAGGGGTATAATTGCACAGTGCTGTTAGAGGGTAATCCCACAGTGCTGTTCGGGGGGTAATCCCACAGTCCTTTTCGAGGCTAATCCGACAGTGCCATTAGGGGAGTAATCGGACAGTGCTGTTAGAGGGTAATCACATAGTGCTGTTAGAGGATAACCCAACAGTATTGTTCGAGGGTAATCCCACAGTGCTGTCAGTGGGTAATCCCACAATGTTGTTAGAGGGTAACCCACCATGTTGTTCGTGGGTAATCCCACACTGTGGTTAGAGGATAATCCCAAAGTGCTGTTAAAGGGTAATTCCACAGTGATGTTAAAGGGAAATCCCATAGTGCTGTTAAAGGGCAATCCCACAGTGCTTTGAGAGGGAAATGCCACAGAGCAGTTATAGGGAAATCCCACAGTGCTGTTGGAGTGTTTTCCCGCAGTGCTGTTAGAGGGTAATCCAACCGTGTTGTTAGTGTGCCATCCCACAGTGATGTTCTTGGGAAATCCCACAATACTGTTTGAGGGTAATCCCACTGTGCTGTTAGAGGTTAATCGCACAGTGCTGTTAGAGGGTAAACCCACAGTGCTGTAAAACGGTAATCCCACAGTGCTGTTAGATGGTAATCCGACAGTGTTGTTAGTGGGTAATCTCACAGTGCTGTTAAAGGGTGATCCCACGCTGTTGTTAGAGGCTAATCCCACAGTGCAGCAAGGGGTTAATCACACAATGTTCTTAGGGGGGTAAACCCACAGTTCTGTTAGAGGGAAATCCTACAGTGCTGTTAGAGGTTAATCCGACAGTGTTGTTTGGGAGTAATCCCACAATGCTGTAATTTAGTAATCCCACAGTGTTGTTTGTGGGTAATCCCACACTGTTGCTCGCAGTATAATCGCACAGTGCTGTTAGAGGGAAAACTCACAGTGCAGTAAGAGGGTAATCCCACACTGTTGTTCGTGGGTAATCCAACAGTGCTGTTAGAGTGCAATCCCACAGTGTTTTTAAAGGATAATCCCACAGTTGTATTAGAGAATGAGCCCACACTGTGGTTAGTCGGTTATCCCACAGTGCTTTTATAGGATAATCCCACAGTATCATTAGTGGGTAATCCCACAGCGTTGTTAGAGTGTAATCCAACAGTGTTGTGAGTGGGTAATCCCACAGTGTTGTTAGAGTGTAATCCAACAGTGTTGTGAGTGGGTAATGCCACAGTGTTGTTAGTGGTTAATCCCAAAGTGCTTTTATAGTATAATCCCACGGTATTGTTAGTGGGTAATCCCACATTGTTGTTAGAGGCTAATCCCACAGCGCATTTAGAGAGTAATCCAATAGTGTTTTAGTGGGTAATCCCACAGTGCTGTTGGAGGTAAATCCTACAGTGCTGTTAGAGGATAATCCCACAGTGCCATTAGTTTATAATCCCACAGTGTTGTTAGAGGGTAATCCCACAGTGCTGTTAGAGGGTAATCCCACAGTGATGTTACAGGTTAATCCCACAGGACTGTTAGGTGGTAATCGCACAGTGCTTTTAGTGGGAAATCTCACAGAGTTGTTAGCTGGGTAATCCCACAGTGTTGTTGGAGTGTAAACCCCCAGTGCTGTTAGAGGGTAATCCCACAGTGTTGTTAGTGGGTGAATCCACAGTTTTGTTAGAGAGTAATCCCACTCTGCTGCTATTTAGTAATCCCACAGTGTTGCTAGTGGTTAATCCCACAGTGCTGATAGGGGTAGAATCCCACAGTGCTATTAGAGGGACATCCCACAGTGTAGTTTGGGAGTAATACAAGTTTTGTTGTTGGGTAATGCTACCGTGCTGTTAGAAGTTAATCCAACAGTTTTGTTAGTGGGTAATCCCACAGTGTGGATGGAGGGTAATTCCACAGTGCTGTTAGTGGCTATTGCACCAGTGTTGTTAAAGGGTAATGCCACAGTGCTGTGGGGGGGGGGGGGGGGTAATCCCACATTGCTGTTAGTGGGGGTACTCCCACAATGCTGTTGGGGGGGTAGGGGTAATCCCACAGTCCTGTTAGAGGGTAATCATACAGTGCTGTTATGGGGTAATCCCACTGTGTTGTTAGAGTGTAATCCCACAGTGCCTTTATAGGATAAACCCACTTTGTTGTTTGAGGGCAATCCCATATTTCTTTCAGCAGGTAATCCCACAGTATGGTTCGAGGGTAATCCCACAGTGTTGTTAATAGGGAAATGCCACATTGCTGTTCAAGGATAATCCAACAGTGCCATTATAGGATAATCCCACAGTGCTGTTATGGGTTAATCCCACATTATTGTTAGTGTGTAATGTCAAAGTACTTTTAGAGGGGAATCCCACAGTCCTGTTAGAGGGTAATCATACAGTGCTGTTATGGGGTAATCCCACAGTGTTGTTGTTGTGTAATCCCACAGTGTTATTAGCGGGCAATCCCACAGTGCTGTTTGGGGGTAATACCAGTGTTGTTGTTGGTTAATCCCACTGTGCTGTTTGAGGGTAATCCCACAGTGCTGTTAGGGGATAATCGCACAGTACTTTTAGGGGGTTATCCCACAGTGCTGTCAGGGGGTAATCCCTCAGTGATTTTAGCGGGTATTGCCACAGTGCTGTTAGGGGGCAATCGCACAGAACTACTAGGGCATAATGCAAGAGTGCTTTTAGGAGGTAATACCACAGTGCTCATAAAGGGTAATCCCACAGTGCTTTTAGGTGGTAATCCCACAGTGATGTTAGTGGATGATCGCACAGTGCTGTTTGAGGGTATTCCTACAGTGCTGTTACATGGTAATCCTACAGTGATGTTAGAGGGTAAACCCACAGGACTGTTAGTGAGTAACCCCACAGTGTTCTTACAGGTGAATCCCACATTGTTGTTAGAGAGTCAACCCACAGTGCTGTTAGAGGGAATCCCACAGTGTGTTAGTGGGTAATCCCAAAGGGCAATTAGAGTGTAATCCCACAGTGCTCTTATAGTATAATCCCACAGTATTGTTAGTGGGTAATCCCACATTGTTGTTAGAGGCTAATCCCACATCGCATTTAGAGGGTAATCCAACAGTGTTTTAGTGGGTAATCCCACAGTGCTGTTGGAGGTAAATCCTACAGTGCTGTTAGGTGGTAATCACACAGTGCCGTTAGCTGGTAATCCCACAGTGTTGTTAGAGGGTTATCCCACAGTGCTGTTAGTGGGTAATCCCACAGTGTTGTTAAAGGTTAATCCCACAGGGCTGTTAGGGGGTATATCGCACAGTGCTCTTAGTGGGAAATCCCACAGAGTTGTTAGCAGGGTAATCCCACAGTGTTGTTGGAGGGTAAACCCCCAGTGCCACTATAGGATAACTGACCATTTTTTAGAGGGTAATCCAACAGTGTTTTAGTGGGTAACGCTACTTTGCTGTCAGAGGGTAATCCCACAGTGGTCTTCGTGGGTAATCCTACATGTCTGTTATGGGCTTAAACTCACAGTCTTGTTAGAGGGTACTCCCACAGTGCTGAAAGATAGCTAATCCCACTGACCTCTTAGAGGGTAATCCCATAGTGTTGTTACAGGTTAATCCCACAGTGCTGTTAGGGTATAATCCCGCAGTGTTGTAATAGGGTAATCCCACAATGTAGTTAGAGGGTAATCCCACAGCGCTCTTAGAGGGCGATCCCACTGTGCTGTTAGATGGTAATCCCACAGCGCTCTTAGAGGGCAATCCCACAATGCTGTTAGATGGTAATTCCACAGTGCTCTTAAAGGGTAATCCCACAGTGTTGTCAGGGGGTAATCCCACAGTGCCATTAGAGGACAATCCCACAGTGCTGTTAGTGTTATGCCAAAGTGCTGTTATAGAATAATCCCACAGTGTTGTTTGAGGGTAATCCCACATGGTTGATAGAGGGTAAATCCACAGTTGTTAGAGGATAATACCATTGTGCTGTTGGTGCGTAATCCCACGGTGCAGTTAGCGGATGATCCCACAGTGCTGTTAGCGGGTGATCCCACAGTGCTGTTAGAGGCTAATTCCGCAATGCTGTTAAACGGTAATCCCACAGTGTTGTTAGGGGGTAATGACACAATGCTTTTAGTGGGCAATCCCACAGTGCTATTAGAGAGTAGTAGCACAGTGCTGTTTGGGGATTGATCACACAGTACAGTTAGGGGGTTAACCCCACAGTGCTGTAACAGGGTAATCCTACAGTGTTTTAGCGGGTAATCCCACAGAGTTTTTAGAGGGTAATTCCACAGTGTGGTTAGAGCGTAATCCCACAGTGTTTTTAGAGGGTAATCCCAGAGCGCTGTTTGTGGGTAATCCCACGGTGCTCTTACGGGGTATTCCCACTGTGCTGTCAGAGGGTAATCCCACAGTGCTGTTAGAGGATAATCCCACTGTGTTTCTAGGGGTCTAATCCCACAGTGCTGTCTAATCATAATCCCACATAGTTGTTATAGGATAATCTGACAGTGCTGTTAGAGTGTAATCACACAGTGGTGTTCTTGGATAATGCACAGTGCTGTCAGAGCGTAATCCCACAGTGCTGTTATAGGATAATCCCACGTTGTATATGAGGGTAATCCCACACTGCTGTGGGAGGGCAATCCCACATTGTTGATAGAAGGTAATCCCACACTGCTGTTAGAGGATAATCCCACAATGCTGTTCGAGGGTAATCCCACAGTGCTGTTAGAGGATAATCCCACAGTAGTGTTAGAGGGTAATCCCACAGTGCTGTTTGAAGGTAATCCCATAGTGCTGTTAGAGGATAATCTCACAGTGCTGTTAGAGGATAATCCCACAGTTCTGTTAGAGGGTAAACCCACAGTGCTGTTATAGGATAATCCCACAGTGCTGTTAGAGGATAATACCACAGTGCAGTTAGAGGCTAATCTCACAGTGCTTTTAGTCGATAATCCCACTGTTGTCAGAGGGTAATCCCACATTGTTGTTACAGGGTAATCTCACAGTGCAGTTCTTCAGTACTAACACAGTGCACTTGGTGGGTAATCCTTCAGTGCTGTTAGAGGATAATCCCATAATGCTGTTAGAGGGTAATCCCACACTGCTGTTAGAGGCTAATTCCACGGTGCTGTTAGAGGGTAATCCCAAATTGCTGTTAGAGGGTAATCCCACACTGCTGTTAGAGGCTAATTCCACAGTGCTGTTAGAGGGTAATCCCGCAGCATTGTTAGGCGATAATGACACAATGCTGATAGTGAGCAATCCCACAGTGCTGTTAGAGGGTAGACCCACAGTGCTGTTTGGGTGTTAATCACATAGGACTGTTCGGGGGTGAAACCCACAGTGCAGTTAGAGGGTAATTCCACAGTGCTGTTAGAGGGTAATCTGAAAGAGCTGTTAGAGGTTAATCCCACACTGTTGTTAGAGGTTAATCCCACAGTGCTGTTAGAGGGATATCCCACAGTGCTGTTAGGGGGTATTCCCACAGTGCTGTTAGAGAATAAGCCCACAGTGTTTTTAGGGGGGTTATCCCACAGTGCTGTTTGAGGATAATCCGTCAGTGTTGCTAGTGGGTAAACCCACAGTTTTTTTATAGGAGAATCCCACAGTGCTGCGAGAGTGTAATCCCACAATGGGGTTAGTGGGTAATCCCACAATGTTGTTAGAGGTAATCCCACGGTGCTGCTAGAGGGTAATCCCACGGTGCTGCTAGAGGGTAATCCCACGGTGCTGCTAGAGGGTAATCCCACAGTGCTGCTAGAGGGTAATCCCACAGTGCTGTTAGAGGGCAATCCCACAGTGCTGCTCTAGGGCAATCCCACAGTGCTGCTCTAGGGCAATCCCACAGTGCTGTTAGAGGGCAATCCCACTGTGTTGTTAGAGGGTAATCCCACAGTGTTGTTAGTGGGGTAATCCACTGTCCTGTTGTAGGAAATTCCACAGTGCTGTTAGAGGGTAATCTCACAGAGCTGTTCGAGGGTCATCCCACACTGTTGTTAGAGTGTAATCCCACATCGTTTTTAGAGGGTATTCCCACAGTGCCGTTAGAGTGTAATCCGACAGTATTTGTAGAGGATAATTTCACAGTGCTGTTGGAGGATAATCCCACAGTGGTTTTAGAGGGTAATTCCATAGTGCTGTTGAGGAAAATCCCACAGTTTTGTTACAGGGTTATCCCAAAGTGTTTTTAGAGGATAATAGCACAGTGCTGTTAGAGGTTAATCCCATGGTGCTGAGAGGGGTTGAACCCACAGTGCTGTCAGAGGGTAATCCCACGGTGCTGTTAGAGGGTAATCCCATCGTGCTGTTAGAGGGTAATCCCACGGTGCTGTTAGAGGGTAATCCCATCGTGCTGTTAGAGGGTAATCCCACAGTGCTGTTAGATGGTAAACACTGAGAGCTGTTAGGAGGTAATCCCACCGTGCTGTTAGAGGGTAATCCCACAGTGTTGTTAGAGGGTAATCCCACAGTGTTGTTAGTGTATAATCCTGTAGTACTGTAAGAGGGTAATCCCATTGTTATTAGAGGGCAATCCCACGATGTTGTTATAGGATAATCGCACATTGCTAATAGAGAGTAATCCAATGGTGCTGTTACAGGATAATCCCATAGTGTTGTTAGTGGGTAATCCCGCAGTGCTGTTAGAGGGTAATCCCATTGCTATTAGAGGGTAATCCCACACTGCTGTTAGAGGGTAATCCCACAGTGCTGTTTGAAGGTAATCCCACAGTGCTGTTAGAGGATAATCTCACAGTGCTGTTAGAGGATAATACCACTGTGCTGTTAGAGGGTAATGTCACAGTGCTTTTAGTCGATAATCTCACTGTGTTGTTAGGGGGTAATCCCACATTGTTGTTCGAGTATATCCCACAGTGCAGTTCTTCGGTAATCCCACAGTGCTGTTGGTCGGTAATCCCACATTGCTGTTAGAGGATAATCCCACAGTGCTGTTCGAGGGTAATCCCACATTCTTGTTTGAGGGTAATCCCACAGTGCAGTTCGAGGGTAATCCCACATTGTTTGAGGGTAATCCCACAGTGCAGTTCGAGGGTAATCCCACATTGTTTGAGGGTAATCCCACAGTGCAGTTCGAGGGTAATCCCACATTGTTTGAGGGTAATCCCACAGTGTTGTAGAGGCTAATTCCACAGCATTGTTAGGCAGTAATGACACAATGCTGTTAGTGGCCAATCCCACAGTGCCGTTAGTGAGTAGTCCCATAGTGCTGTTTGGGTGTTAATCTCACAGTACTGTTATGGGGTTAATCCCACAGTGCTGTTAGAGGGCAATCCTACAGTGTTTTTAGAGGGTAATCCCACAGTATTTTTAGAGGATAATCCCACAGTTTGGTCAGGTGGGTAATCCCAAAGTGCTGTTAGGGGGTGATCCCACACTGCTATCAGAGGGTAATCACACAGTGCTGTTAGAGGGTAATCTCACAGTGCTTTTATGGGGTAATCCCACAGTGTTGTTAGCACGTAATCCCACAGTGTTGTTAGAGGGTAAACCCAGAGTGTTTTTAGTGGGTAATCCCACAGTGCTCTTAGCGGGTATTCCCACAGTGCTGTTATAGGGTAATCCCACTGTGTTTTCAGGGGGTGTATTCCCACAGTGTTGTTAGAGGATAATCCCTTACTGTTGTTAGTAGGTAAACCCACAGTTGTGTTTCTAGGAGAATCCCACAGTGCTGTTAGAGAGTAATCCCACAGTGCTGTCACAGGATAATCCCAACAGTGCTGTTAGAGTGCAATCCCCCAATGTTGTTAGTGGGTAATCACACAGTGTGGTTAGAGGGTAATCCCATTGTTGTTAGAGGACAATTGCACAGTGTTGATAGTGGGTAAACCCACAGTGTTGTTAGGGGGGTTATCCCACAGTGCTGTTATAGTATAATCCCACAATGCTTTTAGAGGGTAAACCCACAGTTTTGTTCTTGGATAATCCCACAGTGCAGTTAGAGAGTAATCTCACAGTGTTGTTAGTGGGTAATCCCATTATTATTAGAGGATAATCACACAGTGGTTGCTCGTGGGTAATCCCAATGTGCTATTAGAGGATAATCCCACGGTGCTGTTATAGGATAATCCCACAGTGTTGTTAGTGGGTAATCCCACAGTGCTATTATAGGATAATACCACAGTGCTGTTAGTGGACTAGAGTGCAGACTTGGATTGCATTAGAGTGCTATAGTGGAAGTTTGGTAACTGAGGATAATTAAGGGTTAATTTTATCTTAAATCTAATCTGTCTTTTATTTAGCAGATTAATTTAACAGTTGCTGTTTGGGTTGGAGTAG
This sequence comes from Heterodontus francisci, assembly GCF_036365525.1. Lineage (NCBI taxonomy): Eukaryota > Metazoa > Chordata > Chondrichthyes > Heterodontiformes > Heterodontidae > Heterodontus > Heterodontus francisci. The sequence goes on from NC_090399.1 coordinate 16,635,846, forward strand.
GCGAGTTTTAGACCAGTCTTAAACAGGGTTCACTCTGGCTTGGCTTGCAGCTGCACTTTGTTAATTAGAGAATTGGTTTAAACAAGTTTTCAGGGGCTAGATTCAGTCAGTATAAAAGTGGGCCATCTTACAGTGCTGACTTTGGGTTGCCTTAGAGTGCTATAGTGGAAGTTTGGTAACTGAGGAAGTTCGGTGAGGAGGGAGCGAGGAGCTCCTTTCATTTCCTCCCTGTCCTCAGAGTGAGGGGATCCGAGAGCATCCAAAGAGCACAGCTGACTGGTGAGTAAGTCCAGGTGGGTACTTTTCAATGTGGATTGAATTGTAAGTCATTGTTTTAGCAAGTCTTAATTGTTTTTTAAATTATAATCTTCCATAGTTTTAAATTTAAAAGGTTTAGTCATGGCAGGAGATCTTGAAGCCGTGGTTTGCTCCTCTTGCTGCATGTGGGAATCCGGGAACATTTCCAGTCCCCAGGACCAGCATGTGTGCAGGAAGTGTGTCCAGCTGCAGCTCCTGGAAGCTTGGGTTTCAGAGCTGGAACGGCAGCTGGAAACACTGTGGAGCATCCACGAGTCTGAGAGCATTGTGGATAGCACGTATAGAGAGGTGGTCAGACCCCAGCTGAACGGACTTGAGGAAGGAAGGGAATGGGTGACCACCAGGCAGTCCAAGAGAAACAGGCAGGTAGTTCAGGAGTGCCCTGGGATCCCACTTGCAAATCAGTATTCCATTTTGGAGGCTGATGAGGCTGGTTCCTCCAGGGAGTGTGGACAGAGCCAAGCTTCTGTCACCACAAGCAGCCTGTCTGCACAGAAAGGGGGAAAAAGAGGAAGAGCAATAGTAATAGGGGATTCTATAGTCAGGGGAACAGATAGGCGCTACTATGGCCATCAACGTGACTCCAGGATGGTGTGTTGCCTCCCTGGTGCCAGGGTCCAGGATGTCACTGAATGGCTGCAGGGCATCCTGAAGGGGGAGGGTGATAAGGCAGAGGTCATGGTCCATGTTGGTACCAATGACATAGGTAGAAAGAGGGATGAGGTCTTGCATCAAGAATTCAGGGAGTTAGGCAGTAGACTAAAAAGCAGGACCCCTCGGGTTGTAATCTCTGGATTACTCCCAGTGCCACGTGCTAGCGAGTATACAAATAGGAGAATAGCACAGATGAATGCATGGTTTAAGCGTTGGTGCAGGAGGGAGGGTTTTAGATTCCTGGACCACTGGGACCGTTTCTGGGGTAGGTGGGACCTGTACAAGCGGGACAGTATACATCTGAGCCAGAGGGGGACTAGCATCCTTGCTGGCGGGTTTGCCAGTGCTGTTGGGAGGAGATTAAACTAATTTGCCAGGGGAAGGGGACGCAGTCTCCCAGCAGAATAGGGACACAGCTAAGCACAGGAAAGCAAACAATTCAGAGGGAATAGAGCAGAAGTAAGTTTCAAGGGAGTAAGACCAGGTTGGAAGGCCTCTACTTTAATGCCAGGAGTATTGCAGGTAAAACGGATGAGTTAAGGGCAATGATTGACACGTGGAATTGTGATATAGTAGCCATCATGGAGACATGGTTGAGGGAGGGGCAGGATTAGCAGCTCAATGTCCTGGGATATAGAATCTTCAGGCAAGAGAGAGGAGGGGGTAAAAAGGAGGGGGCGTTGAATATTAGTTAAGGAGTCAGTTACTGCATTAAGGAGAGATGATATCTTGGAGGGGGCATCAAATGAAGCTTTATAGGTAGAGTTTAGGAATAAAAAAGGGACAGCCACATTGCTAGGTGTTTATTGTAGACCCCCAGATAGTCAGCGGGAAATTGAGGAGCAAATATGTGCGCAATTTGCAGAGGTGTGTAAAAATAATAGGGTAATTATATTAGGTGATTTCAACTTTCACAACATTAATTGGGATAGTCATCGTGTTAAGGGCTGAGTTGGAGTGGAGATCTTAAAATGTATACAGAAGAACGTTTTAGCTCAATATGTAGAGGATCCAACAAGGGAGGGTGCAGTGCTGGACCTAATTCTCGGGAATGAAGCCGGACAGGTGGTTGATGTGTTGGTGGGGAACATTTTGGTGATAGTGACCATAACATAGTACAATTTAAGCTTGTTATGGAGATAGAAATAGACAAGTTGCAAAAAACGTTTTTGGATTGGGGAGAGCAAATTTTAGTAAAATAAGGCAGGATCTGGCCAAGGTAGACTGGAAAGAGTTACTTGTCAGGAAATCTACAGAAGAGCAGTGGGGGGCATTCAAAAAGGAAATGGAGAGGGCACAGGCCCAACATGTTCCCTCTGGGGTAATAGGGAGGAGCAACAAGCCCAGAGAACCATGGATGACCAGAAATATTCAGGGTATGATGAGAGGGAAAAGAGAGGCTTTTAGCAAATACAAGGAGAGCAAATCAATGGACGCATTAGTGGAGTACAGAAAGTGCAGGATGGAGCTTAAGAAAGCAATTAGGAGAGCAAACAGGGGATATGAGAAAGCTCTGGCTGGTAAAAGTAGATAAAATCCTAAGATATTCTATAAGTATATCAATGGGAAGAGGATAACCAGGGAAAGAGTAGGACCCATTAGGGACCAAGGGGGAAATTTCTGGGTGGAGCCAGAGGACATTGGTAGGGTGTTAAATAAATACTTCACATCTGTCTTCACCCAAGAGAATGAGGATGTAGATATGGAATTCAGAGACAGAGACTGTGAGGTTCTTGAGCAAATTGTCATAGGGAGTGACAAGGTATTGGAGCTTCTGGAAGACTTAAAAGTGGACAAATCTCCAGGTCCGGACGATTTGTGTCCCATGATGCTGTGGCAGGCGAGGGTGGAGATTGCAGGGGCTCTGACTTAATTTTTAATTGCTCTCTGGCCACGGGGGCGGTGCCAGAGGACTGGAGAACAGCTAATGTGATCCCACTATTTAAGAAAGGTTGCAGAGATAAGCCAGGGAATTACAGACCAGTGAGTCTCACGTCAGTGGTAGGGAAACTATTGGAGAAAATTCTGAAGGAGAGAATCTATCACCACTTGAAGAGGCAAAATTTGATTAGGAATAGTCAGCAAGGCTTTGTCAGAGGGCGGTCATGCCTAACAAATTTGATTGAATTTTTTGAGCATGTGACCAGGTGTGTCGATGAGGTTAGTGCAGTTGATGTAGTTTACATGGATTTCAGCAAAGCCTTCGACAAGGTCCCATATGGGAAACTTATCAAGAAAGCAAATGCACATGGGATACAAGGTAACTTGATAAGGTGGATTCAAAATTAGCTTAGCTGTAGGAGACAGAGAGTGATGAACAAAGAACAAAGAAAATTGCAGCACAGGAACAGGCCCTTCGGCCCTCCAAGCCTGCGCCGATCCAGATCCTCTATCTAAACATGTCGCCTATTTTCTAAGGGTCTGTATCTCTTTGCTTCCTGCCCATTCATGTATCTGTCTAGATACATCTTAAAAGATGCTATCGTGCCCGTGTCTACCACCTCCGCTGGCAAACGCGTTCCAGGCACCCACCACTCTCTGTGTAAAGAACTTTCCATGCATTTCCCCCCTTAAACTTTTCCCCTCTCACTTTGAACTCGTGACCCCTAGTATTTGAATCCCCCACTCTGGGGAAAAAGCTTCTTGCTATCCACCCTGTCTATACCTCTCATGATTTTGTGCACCTCAATCAGGTCCCCCCTCAACCTCCGCCTTTCTAATGAAAATAATCCTAATCTACTCAACCTCTCTTCATAGCTGGCGCCCTCCATACCAGGCAACATCCTGGTGAACCTCCTCTGCACCCTCTCCAAAGCATCCACATCCTTTTGGTAATGTGGCGACCAGAACTGCACGCAGTATTCCAAATGTGGCCGAACCAAAGTCCTATACAACTGTAACATGACCTGCCAACTCTTGTACTCAATACCCCGTCCGATGAAGGAAAGCATGCCGTATGCCTTCTTGACCACTCTATTGACCTGCGTTGCCACCTTCAGGGAACAATGGACCTGAACACCCAAATCTCTCTGTACATCAATTTTCCCCAGGACTTTTCCATTTACTGTATAGTTCACTCTTGAATTGGATCTTCCAAAATGCATCACCTCGCATTTGCCCTGATTGAACTCCATCTGCCATTTCTCTGCCCAACTCTCCAATCTATCTATATTCTGCTGTATTCTCTGACAGTCCCCTTCACTATCTGCTACTCCACCAATCTTAGTGTCGTCTGCAAACTTGCTAATCAGACCACCTATACTTTCCTCCAAATCATTTATGTACATCACAAACAACAGTGGTCCCAGCACGGATCCCTGTGGAACACCACTGGTCACACGTCTCCATTTTGAGAAACTCCCTTCCACTGCTACTCTCTGTCTCCTGTTGCCCAGCCAGTTCTTTATCCATCTAGCTAGTACACCCTGGATCCCATGCGACTTCACTTTCTCCATCAGCCTACCATGGGGAACCTTATCAAACGCCTTACTGAAGTCCATGTATATGACATCTACAGCCCTTCCCTCATCAATCAACTTTGTCACTTCCTCAAAGAATTCTATTAAGTTGGTAAGACATGACCTTCCCTGCACAAAACCATGTTGCCTATCACTGATAAGCCCATTTTCTTCCAAATGGGAATAGATCCTATCCCTCAGTATCTTCTCCAGCAACTTCCCTACCACTGACATCAGGCTCACCAGTCTATAATTACCTGGATTATCCCTGCTACCCTTCTTAAACAAGGGGACAATATTAGCAATTCTCCAGTCCTCCAGGACCTCACCCGTGTTTAAGGATGCTGCAAAGATATCTGTTAAGGCCCCAGCTATTTCCTCTCTCACCTCCCTCAGTAACCTGGGATAGATCCCATCTGGACCTGGGGACTTGTCCACCTTAATGCCTTTTAGAATACCCAACACTTCCTCCCTCCTTATGCCGACTTGACTAAGAGTAATCAAACATCTGTCCCTAACCTCAACATCCATCATGTCCATCTCCTCAGTGAATACCAATGCAAAGAACTCGTTCAGAATCTCACTCATTTTCTCTGACTCCACGCATAACTTTCCTCCTTTGTCCTTGAGTGGGCCAATCCTTTCTCTAGTTACCCTCTTGCTCCTTATATATGAATAAAAGGCTTCGGGATTTTCCTTAACCCTGTTTGCTAAAGATATTTCATGACCCCTTTTAGTCCTCTTAATTCCTCATTTCAGATTGCGCCTACAATCCCGATATTCTTTCAAAGTTTCATCTTTCTTCAGCCGCCTCGACCTTATGTATGCTTCCTTTTTCCTCTTAGCTAGTCTCACAATTTCACCTGTCATCCATGGTTCCCTAATCTTGCCATTTCTATCCCTCATTTTCACAGGAACATGTCTCTCCTGCACGCTAATCAACCTCTCTTTAAAAGCCTCCCACATATCAAATGTGGATTTACCTTCAAACAGCTGCTCCCAATCTACATTCCCCTGCTCCTGCCGAATTTTGGTATAGTTGGCCTTCCCCCAATTTAGCACTCTTCCTTTAGGACCACTCTCGTCTTTGTCCATGAGTATTCTAAAACTTACGGAATTGTGATCACTATTCCCAAAGTAGTCCCCTTCTGAAACTTCAACCACCTGGCCCGGCTCATTCCCCAACACCAGGTCCAGTATGGCCCCTTCCCGAGTTGGACTATTTACATACTGCTCTAGAAAACCCTCCTGGATGCTCCTTACAAATTCTGCTCCATCTAGACCTCTAACACTAAGTGAATCCCATCAATGTTGGGAAAATTAAAATCTCCTATCACCACCACCCTGTTGCTCCTACATCTTTCCATAATCTGTTTACATATTTGTACCTCTATCTCACGCTTGCTGTTGGGAGGCCTGTAGTACAGCCCCAACATTTTTACCGCACCCTTCCTATTTCTTTGTTCTGCCCATATTGCCTCACAGCTCGAGTCCTCCATAGTGCCTTCCTTCAGCACAGCTGTGATATCCTCTTTGACCAGTAATGCAACTCCTCCACCCATTTTACCTCCCTCTCTATCCCGCCTGAAGCATCGGTATCCTGGGATATTTAGTTGCCAATCATGCCCTTCCCTTAACCAAGTCTCAGTAATAGCAATAACATCATACTCCCGGGTACTAATCCAAGCCCTAAGTTCATCTGCCTTACCTACTACACTTCTTGCATTAAAACAAATGCACCTCAGACCACCAGTCCCTTTGCTTTCATCATCTGCTCCCTGCCTACTCTTTCCCTTAATCATGCTGACTTCATTATCTAGTTCCTTACAGGCTTTAGTTACTAGCTCCTTACTGTCCACTGACCTCCTCATTTGGTTCCCATCCTCCTGCCACATTAGTTTAAACCCTCCCCAACAGCGTTAGCAAAAGCACCCCCAAGGACATTGGTTCCAGTCCGGCCCAGGTGTAGACCGTCCAATTTGTAATAGTAATGACAGATGGCTGTTTTGGTGACTGGAAGCCAGTGTCCAGTGGCGTACTACCGGGATCTGTGCTGTCTCCACTATTGTTAGTCATCTATGTCGTTTATATAAATGACAATGTGGGGGGTAGGATCAGTAAGTTTGCGGATGCCACAAAGATTGGCTGAGTGGTTAACAGTGAGATGGAGTGTCTTAGGTTACAGGAAGATATAGACGGGATTGTCAAATGGGCAGAAAAGTGTCAGATGGAATTTAACGTTGAAAAGTGTGAGGTGATACACTTTGGAAGGAGTAATGTGACACGGAAGTATTCAATGAATGGCCTGACACTGGGAAGTTCTGAGGAACAAAGGGACCTTGGCGTGTTTGTCCATAGATCTCTGAAGGCAGAAGGGCAGGTCAATAGGGTGGTGAAAAAGGCACATGGGACACTTGCCTTTATCAATCAAGGCATAGATTACAAAAGCAGGGAGGTCATGTTGGAGTTGCAGAGAACTTTGGTAAGGCCACAGCTGGAGTACTGTGTGCAATTCTGGTCGCCACATTATAGGAAGGATGTGATTGCATTGGAGGGGTTGCAGAGGCTATTCACCAGGATGTTGCCTGGGATGGAACATTTAAGCTATGAAGAGAGGTTGGATAGGCTTGGGTTGTTTTCACTAGAGCAGTGAAGACTGAAGGGTGACCTGATCGAGGTGTACAAGATTATGAGGGGCATGGACAGGGTGGATAGGGAGCAGCTGTTCCCCTGATTTGAAGGGTCGATTACAAGGGGTCACAAGTTTAAGGTGAGGGGTGGGAGGTTTAAGGGGGATTTGAGGAAGAACTTTTTTACCCAGAGGGTGGTGATGGGCTGGAATGCCCTGCCTGGGAGGGTGGTAGAGGCAGGTTGCTTCACATCCTTTAAAAAGTACCTGGATGAGCACTTGGCACGTCATAACATTCAAGGCTCTGGGCCAAGTGCTGGCAAATGGTATTAGGTAGACAGGTCAGGTGTTTTAATGTATTGGTGCAGACTCGATGGGCCGAAGGGCCTCTTCTGCACTGTATTATTCTGTGATTCTGTGAGTGGGTAATCCCACAGTGTTGTTAGAGGGTTATCCCACATTGTTGTTAGATGGTGATCCCACAGTGCTGTAAGTGCGTAATTCCACAGTGCTGTTCGTGGATCATCCCAAAGTGCTGTTTATTTATTTATTTAGAGATACAGCACTGAACCGGGCCCTTACGCCCACCGAGTCTGTGCCAACCAACAACCACCCATTTATACTAACCCTGCAGTAATCCCATATTCCCTGCCACCTACTGACACTAGGGACAATTTACAATGGCCCATTTACCTATCATCTGCAAGTCTTTGGCTGTGGGAGGAAACCGGAGCACCCGGTGAAAACCCACGTGGTCACAGGGAGATCTTGCAAACTCTGCACAGGCAGTACCCAGAATCGAACCCGGCTCCCTGGAGCTGTGAGGCTGCGGTGCTAACTGCTGCACCACTGTGCCGCCCGTTAGAGGCTAATCCCACCGTGCTGTTAGAGAGTCGTCTCACAGTGCTGTTAGAGGGTCATACCACAGTCCTTTTAAGGGGTTAGTCCTACAGAGCTGTTAGGGGGAGTAATTCCACAGTGTTGTTAGGGGGATAATCCCACAGTTTTGTTAGGGGGGTCTTCCCAGAGTGTTGTTAGGGGAGGTAATCGGACAGTGCTGTTGGAGGGTAATCCCACATTGCTGTTAGAGGGTAATCCCAGAGCGCTGTTAGAGGAAAATCCCACAGTGTTGTTAGAGGTTAATTCCAAAGTGTTTTAGAGGATAGTAGCACAGTGCTGTTAGAGGGGTGTTCCCACAGTGCTGTTGGAAGATAATCCCACGTCGCTGTTAGGGGGTAATCTCACAATGATCTTAGAGGGTCAACCCAAAGTGTTGTTAGAGGGTTATACCACAGTGCTGTTAGTGGGGTAGTCCCAATGTCCTGTAGTCAGTAATTCAACAGTGCTGTTAGAGTGTAATCCCACAGTGTTGTTCGTGGGTAATTCAACAGTGTGGTTAGTGTGATAATCCCACAGTTTTGTAGTTGGTAATTCCACAGTGCTGTTAGAGGATAATCCCACAGTGCTTTTAGAGCGTAATACCACATTCTTGTTAGAGGTTAATCCCACAGTGCTGTTAGAGGATACTCCCACAGTGTTGTTAAAGGGTACTCCCACAGTGTTGTTAAAGGGTAATCCCACAGTGATGTAAGAGGATAATCCGACAGTGCTGTTTGAGGATAGTCTCACAGTGCTGTTGGAGTATAATACCACAGTGCTGTTGGAGTATAATACCACAGTGCTGTTAGAGGGTAATCGCACAGTGCTGTTAGAGGGTAATCACACAGTGCTGTTAGTCGGTAATCCCACAGTGCTGTTAGAGGATAATCCCACAGTGTTTTGGAGGGTAATTCCACAGTGCTGTTAGAGGGTAATCCCACAATGTTTTGGAGGGTAATTCCACAGTGCTGTTAGAGGGTAATCCCACAATGTTGTTAGATTTTAATCCCACAGTGCTGATAGATGGTAATGCCACAGTGTTGTTAGCGGGGTAATCCCACAGTGCTGTTAGTGGGTAATGCCACAGTGTTGTTAGCGGGGTAATCCCACAGTGCTGTTAGTGGGTAATCCCACAGTGCTGTTAGGGTGGTAATCCTAAAGTCCTGTTATAGGATAATCCAACAGTGCTGTTAGAGGGTAAACCTACAGTGCTGTTATAGGATAATCCCAGAGGGTTGTTAGAGGGTAACCCCACAATGCTGTTATATGATAATCCCACAGTGTTTTGGAGGGTAATTCCACAATGTTAGATTTTAATCCCACAGTGCAGATAAATGGTAATGCCACAGTGTTGTTAGCAGGGTAATCCCACAGTGCTGTTAGCGGGGTAATCCCACAGTGCTGTTAGTGGGTACTCCCACAGTGCTGTTAGAGGGCAAGCCCACAGTGCTGTTAGATGGTAATCCCACAGTGCTGTTAGATGGTAATCCCGCAGTGCTGTTAGAGGGTAATGCGACAGCATTGTTAGGGGGGTAATCCCACAGTGCTGTTAGTGGGTACTCCCATAGTGCTGTTAGAGGGCAAGCCCACAGTGCTGTTAGATGGTAATCCCACAGTCCTGTTAGATGGTAATCCCACAGTGCTGTCAGAGGGTAATGCGACAGCATTGTTAGGGGGTAATCCCTCAGTGCTGTTAGTGGGTAATCCCACAGTTTTGTTATGGGTTAATCCACAGTGTTGTTCGAGGGTAATCCCACACTGCTGTTAGTGGTTAATCCCACTTGGCTGTTAGGGGGGCAATCCTAAAGTCCTGTTATAGAATAATCCCACAGTGTTGTTAGAGGGTAAAGCTACAGTGCTGTTATAGGATAATCCCAGAGTGTTGTTAGAGGGTAATCCCACAGTGCTGTTATAGGATAATCCCACATTGTTGTTGGAGGGTAATCCCACAGTGGTGTTAGAGGGTAATCCCACAGTGCTATTCTAGCATAATACCACAGTGTTTTGGAGGGTAATTCCACAGTTTTGTTAGAGGGTAATCCAACAATGTTGCAAGAGGGCAAACCTGCAGCGTTGTTGCAGTGTTAGCCCACAATGATGATAGAGGGTAATACCAAAGTGCTGTTAGAGGGTTATCCCCCAGTGCTGTTAGAGGGTAATCCCACAGTGTTGTTAAAGGGTAATCCCACAGTGCTGTTAGTTGTAAATCCCATAGTGTAGTTAGAGTGTAATCCCACAGTGCTGATAGAGTTTAATACCACAGTGTTGTTAGAGGGTAATCTCACAGTGCTGATATAGGTTAATCCCAGAGTGTTGTTAGAGGGTCACCCCACAGTGCTGTTATAGGATAATCCCACATTGATGTTTGATGGTAATCCGACAGTGCTGTTAGAGGGTAATCCCATTGTGCTTTTAGTGGGTACTCCCACACTGCTGTTAGTGTGTAATCCCACAGTGTTGTTAGAGGGCAAGCCCACAGTGCTGTTAGATGGTAATCCCACAGTGTTGTTACATGGTAATCCCACAGTGCTGTTAGAGGGTAATGCGACAGTAATGTAAATTGGTAAACGCACAGTGCTGTAAATCGGTAATCCCACAGTGCTGTTAGAGGGTAATCCCACAGTGTTGTTAGGGTGAACATCCCACATTGCTGTTATATGAAAATCTCACTGTGCGGTTAGAGGGTAAACTCACAGTGCTGTTAGCGGGTAATCCCACAGTGCGGTTATAGGATAATCCCACAGTGTTGTTAAAGGGTAATCCCACAGTGTTGTTAGTGGGTAATCCCACAGTGCTGTTCGAGGGTAATCCCATTATTGTTAGAGGGTAATAACACAGTGGCATTAGAGTGTAATCCCACAGTGTTGTTAGAGGGAAATCCCACAGTGTTGTTAGAGGGTAATCCCACAGTGTTGTTAGAGGGTAATCCCACAGTGCTTTTCGAGGGTAATACCAGAGTGCTGTTATAGGATAATCCCACAGAGCTTTAGAGGGTACTCCCACATTGTTATTAGAGTGTAATCGCACAGTGCTGTTAGTCGGTAATCCCACAGTGCAGTTAGTTGATAATCCCACAGTGTTGTTAGAGGATAATACCACAGTGCTGATAGAGGGTCGTCCCACAGTGCTGTTAGAGGGAAATCCCACAGTGCTGTTAGTGGTGTAATCCCTCTGTCCTGTAGCAGGTAATTCCATAGAGCTGTAAGAGTGTAATCCCATATTCTTGTTAGTGGGTAATCACACAGTGATGTTAGTGTGGTAATCCCACAGATCTGTAGTAGGTAATTCCATAGAGCTGTAAGAGTGTAATCCCATATTCTTGTTAGTGGGTAAACCCACAGTGCTGTTAGGGGGTAAACCCACAGTGCTGTTAGAGGGTAAACCAACACTGCAGTTAGAGGGTAATCCCACAGTGCTGTTAGTGGTGTAATCCCACTGTCCTGTAGCAGGTAATTCCATAGAGCTGTAAGAGTGTAATTCCATATTCTTGTTAGTGGGTAAACCCACAGTGCTGTTAGAGGGTAAACCAACACTGCAGTTAGAGGGTAATCCCACATTGCTGTTAGAGGGTAATACAACGTTGCTGTAAGGGGGTAAACACCCAGTGCAGTTAGAGGATAATCCCACAGTGCTGTTAGAGGGTAAATCCACATTGTTGTTAGAGGGTAACCACAGTGATGTTAGAGGATAATCCCACAGTGCTGTTAGAGGATAACCCCACAGTGCTGATAGTGTGGTAATCCCACAGATCTGTAGTAGGTAATCCCAAAGTATCCGTCGAGGGTAATCCCACAGTGATGTTAGAGGATAATCCCACAGTGCTGTTAGAGGATAACCCCACAGTGCTGTTAGTGTGGTAATCCCACAGATCTGTAGTAGGTAATCCCACAGTATCCTTCGAGGGTAATCCCACAGTGCTGTTGGAGGATAATCCCACAGTGCTGTTGGAGGATAAACCCACAGTGCTGTTAGAGGGTAATTCCACATCGTTGTTAGAGAGTAACCACAGTGCTGTTAGAGGATAATCCCACAGTGCTGTTAGAGGGTAATTCCACATTGTTGTTAGAGGGTAACCACAGTGCTGTTAGAGGATAATCCCACAGTGCTGTTAGAGGATAATCCCACAGTGCTGTTAGAGGATAATCCCACAGTGCTGCTAACCCACAGTTTTATTAGGTGGGCAATCGCACAGCGCTGTTGTAGGAAAATCACAGAGTTCTTTTTGAGGCTAATCCCACAGTGCTGTTATAGGCTAATCCCACAGTGCTGATAGAGGGTAATCCCACAGTGCTGTTGGAGTGTATTCCCACGCTGTTGTTAGTGGGTAATCCCACTGTGTTGTTACTTTGTAATCCCACAGTGTTGGTAGAGGGTAATACTACAGTGCTGTTATAGGATAATCCCACCGTATTGTTAGAGGATAATCCCACACTGTGTTGTTAGAGGATAATCCCACAGTCCTGTTTGTGAGTATTCACACAGTGCTGTTAGTGGGTAATCCCACAGTGTTGTTAGAGGGTAATCCCACAGTGCTGTTAGTGGGTAATCCCACAGTGTTGTTAGTGGGTATGACCATAATGCTGTTAGCTGGTAACCTCACAGTGTTGTTAGATGGTAATCCCACAGTGTTGTTAGAGGGTAATCCCACAGTGCTGTTAGTGGGTAATCCCACACTGCTGTTACTGGGTAATCCCACACTGCTGTTACTGGGTAATCCCACAGTGTTGTTGGAGGGTAATCCCACAGTGCTGTTAGAGGGTAATCCCATTGTGCTTTTAGTGGGTAATCCCACAGTGCTGTTGGAGGGTAATCCCATTGTGCTTTTATTTGGTAATCCCACACTGCTGTTAGTGTGTAATCCCACAGTGTTGTTAGAGGGCAAGCCCAAAATGCTGTTAGATGGTAATCCCACAGTGTTGTTAGCTGGTAATCCCGAGTGCTGTTAGAGGGTAATGCGACGGTATTGTTAGGGGGTAATCCCACATTGCTGTTAGCTGCTTGGCTTTTAGGGGGGTATATCCTAAAGTCCTGTTATAGAATAATCGCACAGTGTTGTTAGAGGGTAAAGCTACAGTGCTGTTATAGGATAATCCCAGAGTGTTGTTAGAGGGTAATCCCACAGTGCTGTTATAGAATAATCCCACATTGTTGTTGGAGGGTAATCCCACAGTGGTGTTAGAGGGTAGTCCCACAGTGCTATTATAGCATAATAGCACAGTGTTTTGGAGGGTAATTCCACAGTGCTGTTAGAGTGTAATCCCACAATGTTGTTAGAGGGTAAACCCGCAGGGTTGTGACAGTGTTAGCCCACAGTGATGTTCGAGGGTAATCCCCCAGTGCTGTTAGAGGGTAATCCCCCAGTGTTGTTAGAGGGTAATTCCACAGTGTTGTTAGAGGGTAATTCCACAGTGTTGTTAGAGGGTAATCCCACAGTGTTGTTAGTTGGTAATCCCATAGTGTTGTTAGAGTGTAATCCCACAGTGCTCTTAGTGGGTTATCCCACAGTGTTGTTAGAGGGTAATCTCACAGTGCTGATATAGGTTAATCCCAGCGTGTTGTTCGAGGGTAATCCCACACTGTTGTTTGTGTGTAATGCCACATTGCTGTTACAGGGTCATCCCAAAGTGCTGTTAGTGGGTCATCCCAAAGTGTTGTTTAAGGGTAAATCCACAGTGCAGTTAGATGGTAATCCCACAGTGCTGTGAGGGGGGTAATCCCACAATGCTGTTGGAGGGTAATCCCACAGTGTTGTGAGGGGGGTAATCCCACAATGCTGTTAGAGGGCAATCCCACAGTGTTTTTAGAGGATAATGGCACAGAGCTTTTAGGGAGTAATCCCACAGTGCTGTTAGAGGAAAATGCCTCGTTGCTGTTAGGGGGTAAACACACAGTGCTGTTAGGGGGTAAACACACAGTGCTGTTAGGGGGTAAACCCACAGTGCTGTTAGAGGGTAAACCCACAGTGCTGTTAGAGGGTAAACTCACACTGCTGTTAGAGGGTAATCCCACAGTGCTGTTAGTGGTGTAATCCCACTGTCCTGTAGTAGGTAGTTCCATAGTTCTGTTAGAGTGTAATCCCACAGTGTTGCTCGTGGGTAATCCTACAGTGTTGTTAGAGGGCAAGCCCACAGTGCTGTTAGATGATAATCCCACAGTGTTGTTAGCTGGTAATCCCGCAGTGCTGTTAGAGGGTAATGCGACAGTATTGTTAGGGGGTAATCCCACACTCTGTTAGTGGGTAATCCCACTTGGCTTTTAGGGGGGTAATCCTAAAGTCCTATTATAGAATAATCCCACAGTGTTGTTAGAGGGTGAACCTACAGTGCTGTTATAGAATAATCCCACAGTGTTGTTAGAGGGTAATCCCACAGTGGTGTTAGAGGGTAATCCCACAGTGCTATTAGAGGGTAATCCCACAATGTTGTTAGAGGGTAAACCCGCAGCATTGTGACAGTGTTAGCCCACAATGATGTTAGAGGGTAATACCAAAGTGATGTTAGAGGGTTATCCCCCAGTGCTGTTAGAGGGTAATCCCCCAGTGTTGTTAGAGGGTAAACCCGCAGCATTGTGACAGTGTTAGCCCACAATGATGTTAGAGGGTAATACCAAAGTGCTGTTAGAGGGTTATCCCCCAGTGCTGTTAGAGGGTAATCCCACAGTGTTGTTAGAGGGTAATCTCACAGTGCTGATATAGGTTAATCCCAGCGTGTTGTTAGAGGGTAATCCCACACTGTTGTTTGTGTGTAATGCCACATTGCTGTTACAGGGTAATCCCAAAGTGCTGTTAGTGGGTCATCCCAAAGTGGTGTTTAAGGGTAAATCCACAGTGCAGTTAGATGGTAATCCCACAGTGTTGTGAGGGGGGCAATCCCACATTGCTGTTGGAGGGCAATCCCACATTGCTGTTAGAGGGCAATCCCAGAGAGCTGTTAGAGGGCAATCCCACAGTGTGTTGAGTGTTTAATCCCACAGTGTTTTGAGAGGAAAATGCCTCGTTGCTGTTAGGGGGTAAACATACAGAGCTGCTAGGGGGTAAACCCACAGTGCTGTTAGAGTGTAATCCCACAGTGTTGCTCGTGGGTAATCCCACAGTGTTGTTAGTGTGGTAATCCCACAGATCTGTAGTAGGCAATTCCACAGTGCAGTTAGAGGGTAATCCCGCAGTGCTGTTAGAGTGTAATACCACATACTTGTTAGAGGTTAATCCCACAGTACTGTTAGAGGATAATCCCACAATACTGGTAGAGGATAATCCCACAGTGATGTTAGAGGGTAATCCCACAGTGTTGTTAGAGGGTAATCCCACAGTGTTGTTAGAGGGTAATCCCACAGTGTTATTAGAGGGTAATCCCACAGTGTTGTTAGTGGGTCATCCCACAGTGTTGTTAGAGGGTAATCTCACAGTGCTGATATAGGTTAATCCCAGCGTGTTGTTAGAGGGTAATCCACAGTGATGTCAGTGCATAGTCCGACATTGCTGTTAGAGGATAATCCCACAGTGCTGTTAACCCACAGTTTTATTAGGTGGGTAATCGCACAGTGCTGTTGTAGGAAAATCACACAGTGCTGTTAGAGTGTATTCCCACGCTGTTGTTAGAGGGTAATTACGCTTTATTGTTAGTGGGTTATCCCACAATGTTGTGAGTGGGTAATCCCACAGTGCTGTTACTGGGTAATTCCACAGTGTTGTTAGAGGGTAATCCCACAGTGCTGTTAGAGTGTACTCCCACACTGTTGTTAGAGGGTAATCATGCTTTGTTGTTAGAGGGTTTCCCACAATGTTGTTAGTGGGTAATCCAGCAGTGTTGTTACTGGGTAATCCCACAGTGTTGTTAGAGTTTAATCCCACAGTGTTTCTGCAGGATAAGAGCACGGTGCTGTTAGTGGGTAAACACACACTGCTGTTTGAGGGTAATCCCACAGTGCTGTTAGTGGTGTAATCCCACTGTCTGGAAGTAGGTAATTCCATAGTGCTGTTAGAGTGTAATCCCACAGTCTTGGTCGTGGGTAATCCCACAGTGTTTTTAGTGTGGTAATCCCACAGATCTGGAGTAAGTAATTCCACAATGCTGTTAGAGGTTAATCCCACAATACTGTTAGAGGGTAATCCCACAGTGCTGATAGAGGGTAATCTCACAGTGTTGTTAGAGGATAATCCCACCGTGTTGTAAGAGGGTAGTCCCACACTGTTCTTATTGTGTAATCCCACAGTGTTGTTAGTGGGTATTCCCACAGTGCTGTTAGTGTGTAATCCTACAGTGTTATTAGATGGTAATCCCACAGTGCTGTTAGTGGGTACTTCCACAGTTTTGTTAGGGGGGTAATCCTAAAATCCTGTTATAGGATAATCCCACAGTGCTGTCAGAGGGTAAACCTACAGTGCTGTTTAGAGATACAGCACTGAAACAGGCCCTTCGGCCCACCGAGTCTGTGCCGACCATCAACCACCCATTTATACTAATCCTACACTAGTTCTATATTCCTTCCACACCCCCACCTGTCCCTATATTACCCTACCACCTACCTATACTAGGGGCAATTGCTAATGGCCAATTTACCTATCAACTTGCAAGTCTTTGGCATGTGGGAGGAAACTGGAGCACCCGGAGGAAACCCACGCAGACACAGGGAGAACTTGCAAACTCCACACAGGCAGTACCCAGAATTGAACCCGGGTTGCTGGAGCTGTGAGGCTGCGGTGCTAATTATAGATAATCCCAGAGTGTTGTTAAAGGGTAATCCCACAGTGCTGTGAAAGGATAATCCCACAGTGTTTTGGAGGGTAAAGCCACAGAACTGTTAGAGGGTAATCAAACAATGTTGTTAGAGGGTAAACCCGCAGCGTTGTTACAGTGTTCGCCCACAGTGCTGTTAGAGGGTAATCCCACAGTGCTGTTAGAGGCTATTCCCCAGTTCTGTTAGAGGGTAATCCCACAGTGTTGTTTGTTGGTGTTCCCACAATGTTGTTAGAAGGTAAGCCCGCAGTGCTGTTAGAGGGTAATGCCAAAGTGTTGTTAGGGGGTAATCCCACACTGTTGTTAGTGTGTAATCCCACATTGTTGTTAGATAGTAATCCCAGAGTGCTGTTAGTGGGTAATCCCACAATGTTGTTAGAGGGTAATCCCACAGTGTTCTTAGAGGGTAATGCCACTTGCTTTTAGGGCATAATCCTACAGTGACGTTTGAGGATAATCCAACAGGGCTGTTAGGGCGTAACCCACAGTGCTGTTATAGGATGATCCCACAGTGTTGTTTCAGGGTAATCCCATAGTGGTGTTAGAATGTAATCTCACAGTGCTGTTATAGGATAATACCCACAGTGTTTTTAGAGCGTAATCCCACAGTGTTGTTAGAGGGTAATCCCACAGTGTTGTTAGAGGGTAATCCCACAGTGTTGTTAGAGGGTAATCCCACAGTGCTTTTCGAGGGTAATACCAGAGTGCTGTTATAGGATAATCCCACAGAGCTTTAGAGGGTACTCCCACATTGTTATTAGAGGGTAATCGCACAGTGCTGTTAGTCGGTAATCCCACAGTGCAGTTAGTTGATAATCCCACAGTGTTGTTAGAGGATAATACCACAGTGCTGATAGAGGGTCGTCCCACAGTGCTGTTAGAGGGAAATCCCACAGTGCTGTTGGGGGGATAGTCCCACAGAGCTGTTAGGGGGATAATCCCACAGTTCTGTTAGGGGGAAATCCCACAGTGTTATTAGGGGGGGGGGGGGTAATCCCACAGTGCTGTTAGAGGGTAATACAACGTTGCTGTAAGGGGGTAAACACCCAGTGCTGTTAGAGGGTAATCCCACAGTGTTGTTAGAGTTTATTCCCACTGTGTTTTTGAGGATAATAGCACAGTGCTGTTAGGGGGTAAACCCACAGTGCTGTTAGAGGGTAAACCAACACTGCAGTTAGAGGGTAATCCCACAGTGCTGTTAGTGGTGTAATCCCACTGTCCTGTAGCAGGTAATTCCATAGAGCTGTAAGAGTGTAATTCCATATTCTTGTTAGTGGGTAAACCCACAGTGCTGTTAGAGGGTAAACCAACACTGCAGTTAGAGGGTAATCCCACATTGCTGTTAGAGGGTAATACAACGTTGCTGTAAGGGGGTAAACACCCAGTGCAGTTAGAGGATAATCCCACAGTGCTGTTAGAGGGTAAATCCACATTGTTGTTAGAGGGTAACCACAGTGATGTTAGAGGATAATCCCACAGTGCTGTTAGAGGATAACCCCACAGTGCTGATAGTGTGGTAATCCCACAGATCTGTAGTAGGTAATCCCAAAGTATCCGTCGAGGGTAATCCCACAGTGATGTTAGAGGATAATCCCACAGTGCTGTTAGAGGATAACCCCACAGTGCTGTTAGTGTGGTAATCCCACAGATCTGTAGTAGGTAATCCCACAGTATCCTTCGAGGGTAATCCCACAGTGCTGTTGGAGGATAATCCCACAGTGCTGTTGGAGGATAAACCCACAGTGCTGTTAGAGGGTAATTCCACATTGTTGTTAGAGGGTAACCACAGTGCTGTTAGAGGATAATCCCACAGTGCTGTTAGAGGATAATCCCACAGTGCTGTTAGAGGATAATCCCACAGTGCTGCTAACCCACAGTTTTATTAGGTGGGCAATCGCACAGTGCTGTTGTAGGAAAATCACAGAGTTCTTTTTGAGGCTAATCCCACAGTGCTGTTATAGGCTAATCCCACAGTGCTGATAGAGGGTAATCCCACAGTGCTGTTGGAGTGTATTCCCACGCTGTTGTTAGTGGGTAATCCCACTGTGTTGTTACTTTGTAATCCCACAGTGTTGGTAGAGGGTAATACTACAGTGCTGTTATAGGATAATCCCACCGTATTGTTAGAGGATAATCCCACACTGTGTTGTTAGAGGATAATCCCACAGTCCTGTTTGTGAGTATTCACACAGTGCTGTTAGTGGGTAATCCCACAGTGTTGTTAGAGGGTAATCCCACAGTGCTGTTAGTGGGTAATCCCACAGTGTTGTTAGTGGGTATGACCATAATGCTGTTAGCTGGTAACCTCACAGTGTTGTTAGATGGTAATCCCACAGTGTTGTTAGAGGGTAATCCCACAGTGCTGTTAGTGGGTAATCCCACACTGCTGTTACTGGGTAATCCCACACTGCTGTTACTGGGTAATCCCACAGTGTTGTTGGAGGGTAATCCCACAGTGCTGTTAGAGGGTAATCCCATTGTGCTTTTAGTGGGTAATCCCACAGTGCTGTTGGAGGGTAATCCCATTGTGCTTTTATTGGGTAATCCCACACTGCTGTTAGTGTGTAATCCCACAGTGTTGTTAGAGGGCAAGCCCAAAGTGCTGTTAGATGGTAATCCCACAGTGTTGTTAGCTGGTAATCCCGCAGTGCTGTTAGAGGGTAATGCGACGGTATTGTTAGGGGGTAATCCCACATTGCTGTTAGCTGCTTGGCTTTTAGGGGGGTATATCCTAAAGTCCTGTTATAGAATAATCGCACAGTGTTGTTAGAGGGTAAAGCTACAGTGCTGTTATAGGATAATCCCAGAGTGTTGTTAGAGGGTAATCCCACAGTGCTGTTATAGAATAATCCCACATTGTTGTTGGTGGGTAATCCCACAGTGGTGTTAGAGGGTAATCCCACAGTTCTATTATAGCATAATAGCACAGTGTTTTGGAGGGTAATTCCACAGTGCTGTTAGAGTGTAATCCCACAATGTTGTTAGAGGGTAAACCCGCAGGGTTGTGACAGTGTTAGCCCACAGTGATGTTCGAGGGTAATCCCCCAGTGCTGTTAGAGGGTAATCCCCCAGTGTTGTTAGAGGGTAATTCCACAGTGTTGTTAGAGGGTAATCCCACAGTGTTGTTAGTTGGTAATCCCATAGTGTTGTTAGAGTGTAATCCCACAGTGCTCAGTGGGTTATCCCACAGTGTTGTTAGAGGGTAATCTCACAGTGCTGATATAGGTTAATCCCAGCGTGTTGTTCGAGGGTAATCCCACACTGTTGTTTGTGTGTAATGCCACATTGCTGTTACAGGGTCATCCCAAAGTGCTGTTAGTGGGTCATCCCAAAGTGTTGTTTAAGGGTAAATCCACAGTGCAGTTAGATGGTAATCCCACAGTGCTGTGAGGGGGGTAATCCCACAATGCTGTTGGAGGGTAATCCCACAGTGTTGTGAGGGGGGTAATCCCACAATGCTGTTAGAGGGCAATCCCACAGTGTGTTTAGAGTTTAAGCCCACAGTGTTTTTAGAGGATAATGGCACAGAGCTTTTAGGGAGTAATCCCACAGTGCTGTTAGAGGAAAATGCCTCGTTGCTGTTAGGGGGTAAACACACAGTGCTGTTAGGGGGTAAACACACAGTGCTGTTAGGGGGTAAACCCACAGTGCTGTTAGAGGGTAAACCCACAGTGCTGTTAGAGGGTAAACTCACACTGCTGTTAGAGGGTAATCCCACAGTGCTGTTAGTGGTGTAATCCCACTGTCCTGTAGTAGGTAGTTCCATAGTTCTGTTAGAGTGTAATCCCACAGTGTTGCTCGTGGGTAATCCTACAGTGTTGTTAGAGGGTAATCCCACACTGTTGTTAGTGTGCAATCCCACAGTGTTGTTAGAGGGCAAGCCCACAGTGCTGTTAGATGATAATCCCACAGTGTTGTTAGCTGGTAATCCCGCAGTGCTGTTAGAGGGTAATGCGACAGTATTGTTAGGGGGTAATCCCACACTCTGTTAGTGGGTAATCCCACTTGGCTTTTAGGGGGGTAATCCTAAAGTCCTATTATAGAATAATCCCACAGTGTTGTTAGAGGGTGAACCTACAGTGCTGTTATAGAATAATCCCACAGTGTTGTTAATTGGGTAAACCTACAGTGCTGTTATAGGATAATCCCACATTGCTGTTGGAGGGTAATCCCACAGTGGTGTTAGAGGGTAATCCCACAGTGCTATTAGAGGGTAATCCCACAATGTTGTTAGAGGGTAAACCCGCAGCATTGTGACAGTGTTAGCCCACAATGATGTTAGAGGGTAATACCAAAGTGATGTTAGAGGGTTATCCCCCAGTGCTGTTAGAGGGTAATCCCCCAGTGTTGTTAGAGGGTAAACCCGCAGCATTGTGACAGTGTTAGCCCACAATGATGTTAGAGGGTAATACCAAAGTGCTGTTAGAGGGTTATCCCCCAGTGCTGTTAGAGGGTAATCCCACAGTGTTGTTAGAGGGTAATCTCACAGTGCTGATATAGGTTAATCCCAGCGTGTTGTTAGAGGGTAATCCCACACTGTTGTTTGTGTGTAATGCCACATTGCTGTTACAGGGTAATCCCAAAGTGCTGTTAGTGGGTCATCCCAAAGTGGTGTTTAAGGGTAAATCCACAGTGCAGTTAGATGGTAATCCCACAGTGTTGTGAGGGGGGTAATCCCACAATGCTGTTGGAGGGCAATCCCACATTGCTGTTAGAGGGCAATCCCAGAGAGCTGTTAGAGGGCAATCCCACAGTGTGATGAGTGTTTAATCCCACAGTGTTTTGAGAGGAAAATGCCTCGTTGCTGTTAGGGGGTAAACATACAGAGCTGCTAGGGGGTAAACCCACAGTGCTGTTAGAGTGTAATCCCACAGTGTTGCTCGTGGGTAATCCCACAGTGTTGTTAGTGTGGTAATCCCACAGATCTGTAGTAGGCAATTCCACAGTGCAGTTAGAGGGTAATCCCGCAGTGCTGTTAGAGTGTAATACCACATACTTGTTAGAGGTTAATCCCACAGTACCGTTAGAGGATAATCCCACAATACTGGTAGAGGATAATCCCACAGTGATGTTAGAGGGTAATCCCACAGTGTTGTTAGAGGGTAATCCCACAGTGTTGTTAGTGGGTCATCCCACAGTGTTGTTAGAGGGTAATCTCACAGTGCTGATATAGGTTAATCCCAGCGTGTTGTTAGAGGGTAATCCACAGTGATGTCAGAGCATAGTCCGACATTGCTGTTAGAGGATAATCCCACAGTGCTGTTAACCCACAGTTTTATTAGGTGGGTAATCGCACAGTGCTGTTGTAGGAAAATCACACAGTGCTGTTAGAGTGTATTCCCACGCTGTTGTTAGAGGGTAATTACGCTTTATTGTTAGTGGGTTATCCCACAATGTTGTTAGTGGGTAATCCCACAGTGCTGTTACTGGGTAATTCCACAGTGTTGTTAGAGGGTAATCCCACAGTGCTGTTAGAGTGTACTCCCACACTGTTGTTAGAGGGTAATCATGCTTTGTTGTTAGAGGGTTTCCCACAATGTTGTTAGTGGGTAATCCAGCAGTGTTGTTACTGGGTAATCCCACAGTGTTAGAGTTTAATCCCACAGTGTTTCTGCAGGATAAGAGCACGGTGCTGTTAGTGGGTAAACACACACTGCTGTTTGAGGGTAATCCCACAGTGCTGTTAGTGGTGTAATCCCACTGTCTGGAAGTAGGTAATTCCATAGTGCTGTTAGAGTGTAATCCCACAGTCTTGGTCGTGGGTAATCCCACAGTGTTTTTAGTGTGGTAATCCCACAGATCTGGAGTAAGTAATTCCACAATGCTGTTAGAGGTTAATCCCACAATACTGTTAGAGGGTAATCCCACAGTGCTGATAGGGGGTAATCTCACAGTGTTGTTAGAGGATAATCCCACCGTGTTGTAAGAGGGTAGTCCCACACTGTTCTTATTGTGTAATCCCACAGTGTTGTTAGTGGGTATTCCCACAGTGCTGTTAGTGTGTAATCCTACAGTGTTATTAGATGGTAATCCCACAGTGCTGTTAGTGGGTACTTCCACAGTTTTGTTAGGGGGGTAATCCTAAAATCCTGTTATAGGATAATCCCACAGTGCTGTCAGAGGGTAAACCTACAGTGCTGTTTAGAGATACAGCACTGAAACAGGCCCTTCGGCCCACCGAGTCTGTGCCGACCATCAACCACCCATTTATACTAATCCTACACTAGTTCTATATTCCTTCCACACCCCCACCTGTCCCTATATTACCCTACCACCTACCTATACTAGGGGCAATTGCTAATGGCCAATTTACCTATCAACTTGCAAGTCTTTGGCATGTGGGAGGAAACTGGAGCACCCGGAGGAAACCCACGCAGACACAGGGAGAACTTGCAAACTCCACACAGGCAGTACCCAGAATTGAACCCGGGTTGCTGGAGCTGTGAGGCTGCGGTGCTAATTATAGATAATCCCAGAGTGTTGTTAAAGGGTAATCCCACAGTGCTGTGAAAGGATAATCCCACAGTGTTTTGGAGGGTAAAGCCACAGAACTGTTAGAGGGTAATCAAACAATGTTGTTAGAGGGTAAACCCGCAGCGTTGTTACAGTGTTCGCCCACAGTGCTGTTAGAGGGTAATCCCACAGTGCTGTTAGAGGCTATTCCCCAGTTCTGTTAGAGGGTAATCCCACAGTGTTGTTTGTTGGTGTTCCCACAATGTTGTTAGAAGGTAAGCCCGCAGTGCTGTTAGAGGGTAATGCCAAAGTGTTGTTAGGGGGTAATCCCACACTGTTGTTAGTGTGTAATCCCACATTGTTGTTAGAGGGTAATCCCACAGTGTTCTTAGAGGGTAATGCCACTTGCTTTTAGGGCATAATCCTACAGTGACGTTTGAGGATAATCCAACAGGGCTGTTAGGGCGTAACCCACAGTGCTGTTATAGGATGATCCCACAGTGTTGTTTCAGGGTAATCCCATAGTGGTGTTAGAATGTAATCTCACAGTGCTGTTATAGGATAATACCCACAGTGTTTTTAGAGCGTAATCCAACAGTGTTGTTAGCGGGTAATCCCGCAGTGCTGTTTGAGGTTAATCCCACAGTTTTGTTAGTGGGTAGTCCTACAGTGTTGTTGGAGGGTAATACCAGAGTGCTGTTAGTGGGTAATCCCACAGTGTTTTTAGAGAGTAATCCCACAGTGTTGTTGTAGGGTAAACCCACAGTGCTTTTTGCGGGTAATCCCAGAGTGTTGTTAGAGGGTAATCAAACAGTGCGGTTAGTGGTAATCCCACTGTGCTGTTTGAGGATAATCAGACAGTGTTGTTAAAGGCTAATCCCACAGTGCTGTCATTTGGCAATCCGACACTGTTGCCAGTGGGTAATCTCAGAGATGTAATGGGGGCAATCCCACAGTGCTGTTAGAGGGTAATCCCACAGTATTGTTCGAGGGTAATCCCACAGTGCTGTTAGAGGCTTATCCCACAGTGTTGTTAGGGGGTAATCCAACAGTGTTGTTAGAGGATAATCCCACAGTGTTGTTAGAGCATAATCCCACAGTGTGTTTAGCGGGGTAATCGCACAGTCTTGTTCATGGGTAAAACCACCATGTTGTTAGGGGGGTTATCCCACAGTGCTGTTATAGGAAAACCTCAGTGCTGTTGGAGGGTAATCTCACATTGTTGTTTTTGGGGTTATCCCATGGTGCTGTTAGTGGGTAATCCCACAGTGTTGTTAGAGGGTAATCCCATAGTGTTGTTAGAGGATAATCCCACTGTGCTTTCAGTGGGTAATCCCACACTGCTGTTAGAGCTAATCCCAGAGTGTTCTTAGAGGGTAATCCCGCAGTGCTGTTAGAGGGTAATCGAACAATGTGGTTAGAGGGGGAATCCCACAGTGTTGTTGGATGGGTGATCCCACAGTGCTGTTAGAATGTAATCCCACAGCGCTCTTAGAGTGTAATCCCACTGTGCTGTTAGAGGGTATTACCACAGTGTTGTTAGAGAGTAATCCCACAGTGCTGTTAGTGGGTAAACCCAGAGTGTTGTTGGAGCGTAAATCCAGAGTGTTGTTTGTGGGTAATCCCACAGTGTTGTAAGAGGGTAAGGCCATAGTGCTGCTAGATGGTAATCCTACAGTGTTGTTAGAAACTAATCCCGAAGAGTTGTTCCCACATTGATGTTAGAGGAAAATCCTACAATGCTGTTTGTGGGTAATCCCACACTGCTGTTTGGCGGCAGTCCCACAGTTTTCTTGGAGGATAATCCCACAGTACTGTTAGGAGTGTAATGCCACAATGTTGTTAGTGGGTAAACCTACAGTGTTGTTAGAGGGTAATCCCACAGTGCTTTGAGGGGTTAATCCTATAATGATGTTTTAGGGTAATCCCACAGGGCTGTTTGAGCTAATCCTGCAGTGTTGTTAGCGGATAATCCCACAGTGCTGTTTGAGGTTAATCCCACAGTGTTGTTGGAGGGTAATCCCACAGTTCTGTTAGAGGGTAATCCCACACTGTTCTTCGTGTGTAATCCCAAAGTGTCGTTAGGGTGTAATACTGCATTGTTGTTATAGGCTAATCCGACAGTGCTGTTGGAGGGTAATTCCACAGTGCTGTTGGAGGGTAATACCACAGTGCTTTTAGAGGGTAATCCCGCATCCTTTTGGAGGGTAATACCACAGTGCAGTAAATGCATAATCCCACAATGCTGTAAATGCATAATCCCACAGTGCTGTTAGTGGGAAATCCCATAGTGTTGATAGGTTTAATACCACAGTGTTGTTAGAGGATAATTCAATACTGCTGTTAGTGGGTAATCCCAGAGTGCTGTTAGGGGTGGGGGGGGGGGGGGGGGGATCCTAAAGTCCTGCTAGATGGCAAGTAAACAGTGCTGTAAGAGAATAATCCCACAGTGTTGATAGAGGGTAATCCCACAGTATTATTAGCGGATAATCCCACAGTGCCGTTTGAGGTTAATCCCACAGTGTTGTTGGAGGGTAATCCCACAGTTCTGTTAGAGGGTAATCCCACGCTGTTTTTCGTGTGTAATCCAAAAGTGTTGTTAGGGTGTAACACTGCATTGTTGTTATAGGCTAATCCGACAGTGTTGTTGGAGGGTAAGCCCACAGTGCTGTTGGAGGGTAATACCACAGTGCTTTTAGAGGGTAATCCCGCATCCTTTTGGAGGGCAATACCACAGTGCAGTAAATGCATAATACCACAATGCTGTTAGTGGGAAATCCCATAGTGTTGATCGGTTTAATACCACAGTGTTGTTAGAGGATAATTCAACACTGCTGTTAGTGGGCAATCCCAGAGTGCTGTTGGGGGGGGTGGGGGGGAAATCCTAAAGTCCTGCTAGATGGCAAGTAAACAGTGCTGTAAGAGAATAATCCCACAGTGTTGATAGAGGGTAATCCCACAGTGTAGTTACAGGATAATCCCACAGTGCTGTTACTGGGTAATCCCACATTGCTGTTAGTGCGTGATCCCACAGCATTGGTAGAGGGTAATCTGACGCTGCTGTTAGAGGGTAATCCCACAGTGCTGTTTGTGGGTAATCCCACAGTGCTGTTAGGGGGCATTCCCACAGTGTTGTTAGAGGAAAATCCTACAGTGCTGTTACTGGGTAATGCCACTGTGTTCTTCGTGGGTAATCCCACAGAGATGTTATAGTATAATCCCACAGTGCTGTTAGAGGATAATCCCACAGTGTTGTAAGTGGGTAAACCCACAATTTTGTTAGGGGAGTAATCCCACATTGCTGGTAAACGATAATCTCAGAGTGCTGTTAGAGGCTAATCCCACCATGTTGCTATAGGATAATCCAACAGTGCTGTTCGCGGGCAATCCCACTGTGCTATTATAGGATAATCCCACAGTGTTGTTAGAGTGTAATCTCACACTGTTTTTAGTGGGTGATCCTACAGTGTTGTAATAGGATAATCCAACAGTGCCGTTAGTGGGTAGTCCTACACTGATGGTATAGGATAATCTCACAGTGCTGTTAGAGGGTAATCCTACAGTGTTATTCGAGGGTAATTCCACAGTCATTGTAGGGGGTAATCCCACCGTGATGTTAGAGGATAATCCCACAGTGTTGTTAGTGGGTAAACCCACAGGTTTGTTAGGAGAGTATTCCCACGGTGCTTTAAACGATAGTACCAAAGTGCTATTAGAGGGATATCCCACAGTGCTGTTAGAGAGTACTCCCACAATGCTGTTAGAGGGACATCAAACAGTGCTGTTAGAGGGTAATCCCACAGTGCTGCGAGAGGGATATCGCACAGTGCCTTTAGAGGGTAATGCCACAGTGCTGTTAGAGGGAAATCCCACTGTGCTGTTAGAGGTTAACATCACAGTGCTGTTAGAGACAAATCCCTCAGTGCTGTTAGAGGTTAATTCCACAGTGCAGTTAGGGGGTAATCTCACAGTATTGTTATAGGATAATCCAACAGGGCTGTTAGAGGGGAATCCCACATTGCTGTTATAGGATAATCCCATACTGTATTTAGTGGGTAATCCCACAGTGTTTTTAGAGGATTATCACACAGAGCTGTTAGAGGGTAATCCCACAGTGCTGTTAGTGGGTAATCAAACAGTGCTGTTAGAGCGTAATCCCACAGTGTTGTTAGAGGTTAAACCAACAGTGTTGCTAATGGCTAATCCCACAGTGTTGTTAGAGGGTAATGCCACAGAGTTGGTAGTAGTAATTCCACACTGCTGTTAGTTGGTAATCCCAGTGTTGTTAGTGGGTAATTCCACAGTGTTGTTGGTGGGGTAATCCCACAGTGCTGTTATAGGATAATCCTACAGTGCTGTTACAGGGTAATCCCACAGTGTTGTTAAATGGTAATACCACAGTGTTGCTAGTGTGTAATCCCACAGTGCTGTTAGAGGATAATCCCATTGTTGTTAGGGGGGAAACCCACTGTGCTGTTCGAGGGTAAACCCATAGTGTTGTTAGAGGGTAATCCCACAGTGTTCTTCGAGGGTAATAGCACTGTTATAGGATAATCCCACAGTGCCGTTAGTGGGTAATCTCATAGTGCTGTGATAGATAATCCTACCGTGTTGCTGGAGGGTAATCCCACACTGTTGAAGTGGGTGATCCCACAGTGTTGCTAGAGGGTAATCCCACAGTGTTGCTAGTGTGTAATCCTACAGTGCTGTTAGAGGATAATCCCATTGTTGTTAGGGGGAAAACCCACTGTGCTGTTCGAGGGTAAACCCATAGTGTTGTTAGAGGGTAATCCCACAGTGTTCTTCGAGGGTAATAGCACTGTTATAGGATAATCCCACAGTGCCGTTAGTGGGTAATCTCATAGTGCTGTGATAGATAATCCTACCGTGTTGCTGGAGGGTAATCCCACACTGTTGAAGTGAGTGATCCCACAGTGTTGCTGGAGGGTAACCCCACAGTGTTGTTACAGCGTAATCCCAGAGTGTTGTTCGGCGGCAATCCCACAGTGTTCTTAGTGGGTAATTCCACAGATATTTTAGGGGGGTAATCCCACAGTGCTGTTATAGGAAAATCCAACAGTGCTGTTTGAGTGTAATCCCACAGTGCCTTTAGAGGGTAATCCCACAATGCTTCTGGGGGGTAATCACACGGTGCTGTTAGAGGATAATCCCATAGTGTTGTTAGAGGGTAAAGCCACAGTTTCGTTAGGGGGGTAATCCCACAGTGCTGTTAAATGATAATCCCAGAGTGCTGTTTGAGGGTAATCCCACAGTGTTGTTATAGGATAGTCCAACAGTGCTGTTAGAGGGGAATCCCACAGTACCGTTATAGTAAAATCCCACAGTGCTGATAGAGGGTAATCTCACAGTGTTGTTAGAGGGTAATTCCACAATGTTGTTTTTGGGTAATCTCAAAGTGTTGTGAGAGGGTAATCCTACATAGTTGTTAGAGGCTAATCCCACAGTTTTGTTAAACGGTAATCTCACAGTGCTGTTGCGGGGGTAATGCCACAATGCTGTTAGGGGGGTAATCCCACAGTGCTTTTAGGGGTTAATCCCACAGTGCTGTTAGAGGGTAATCCCACAGTGTTGTTAGAGGGAAACCCAATAGTGCAGTCAGAGCGTACTCCCACAGTGTTGTTAGGGGGTAAACCCACAGTTCTTTTAGAGAATAATCCCACAGTTCTGTTAGAGGGGTAATCACACAATGCTGTTAGGCGGGCAACCCCACAGTGCTGTTAGAGGGTAACCCCATAGTGCTGCTAGAGGTTAATCCCACGGTGTTAGCGTGTAATCCCACAGTGCTGTTAGAGGGTAATCACACAGTGTTATTAGAGGGTAATCCCACAGTATTGTTAGAGCGCAATCCCACAGTGCTGGTCATGTGTTATCTCACAGAGCTGTTGGAGGGTAATCCCACAGTTTTGTTACAGGGTAATCCCACAGTGTTGTCAGTTGGTAATCCCACAGTGTTCTTAGTGGGTAATCCCACAGAGATGTTAGGGGCGGTAATCCCGCAGTGCTGTTATAGTATAATCCCACAGTGCTGTTAGAGGATAATCCCACAGTGTTGTAAGTGGGTAAACCCACAATTTTGTTAGGGGAGTAATCCCACATTGCTTGTAAATGATAATCTCAGAGTGCTGTTAGAGGCTAATCCCACCATGTTGCTATAGGATAATCCAACAGTGCTGTTCGCAGGGAATCCCACTGTGCTATTATAGGATAATCCCACAGTGTTGTTAGAGTGTAATCTCACACTGTTTTTAGTGGGTGATCCTGCAGTGTTGTAATATGATAATCCAACAGTGCCGTTAGTGGGTAGTCCCACATTGCCGATTTAGGATAATCCCACAGTGTTATTCGAGGGTAATCCCACAGTCATTTTAGGGGGTAATCCCACCGTGCTGTTAGAGGATAATCCCACAGTGTTGTTAGTGGGTAAACCCACAGGTTTGTTAGGAGAGTATTCCCACGGTGCTTTAAACAATAATACCAGAGTGCTATTAGAGGGATATCCCACAGTGCTGTTAGAGAGTACTCCCACAATGCTGTTAGAGGGAAATCCCACAGTGCTGTTAGCGGGTAATACGTCAATGTTGTTAGAGGGTAATACCTCATTGTTGTTTGAGGGTAATCCCACAGTGCTGTTAGAGTCTAATCCCACAGTGCTGTTAGAGGGTAATACCTCAATGTTGTTAGAGGGTAATCCCACAGTGCTGTTAGAGCGTAATCCCACAGTGCTGTAAGAGGGATATCGCACAGTGCCTTTAGAGGGAAATCCCACTGTGCTGATAGAGGTTAATTCCACAGTGCTGTTAGAGGGTAATACCTCAATGTTGTTAGAGGGTAATCCCACAGTGCTGTTAGAGCGTAATCCCACAGTGCTGTAAGAGGGATATCGCACAGTGCCTTTAGAGGGAAATCCCACTGTGCTGATAGAGGTTAATTCCACAGTGCGGTTAGGGGGTAATCTCACAGTGCTGTTAGAGTGTAATACCACAGTGCTGTTAGAGGTTAATCCCACAGTATTGTTACAGGATAATACCATAGTGCTGTGAGAGTGTTATCCCACAGTGCCATTATAAGATAATCCCACAGTGTTGTTAAAGGGTAATGCCACAGTGTTGTTAGAGGGTAATCCCAAAATCTTGTTTTTGAGTAATCCCAAAGTGTTGTAAGAGGGTAATCCCACATTGTTGTTAGAGGGTAATCCCACATTGTTGTTAGAGGGTAATCCCACAGTGCTGTTAGAGGGTAATCCTACAGCGTTGTTAGAGGGCAATCCCACAGTGTTTTTAGAGGATTATCACACAGAACTGTTAGAGGGGTATTCCCACAGTGCTGTTAGGTGGGTAATCCCACAGTGCTGTTCGAGTTTACTCCCATGGTGCTGTTAGGGTGTAATCCCACAGTGCTGTTGGAGGGTAATCCCACAGTGCTGTTAGTGGGAAATGCCACAGTGCTGTTAGATTGTAATCCCACAGTGCTGTTAGAGGTCAATCCCATAGTGTTGTTATAGGATAATCCAACGGTGCTGTTAAAGGGGAATCCTACAGTGCTGTTAAAGGTTAGCCCACATTGCCATTATAGGATAATCCCACAGTGTTGTTAGAGTCAAATCCCACAGTGCTGTTAGGGGTAATCCCCCAAAGTTATTGGGTAATCCCACAGTGTTGTGAGAGGGTAATCCCACAGTGTTGTTATAGCAGTAATCCAACATTGTTTTTTTTAGATTAGAGATACAGCACTGAAACAGGCCCTTCGGCCCACCGATTCTGTGCCGAACATCAACCACCCATTTATACTAATCCTACACTAATCCCATATTCCTACCAAACATCCCCACCTGTCCCTATATTTCCCTACCACCTACCTATACTAGTGACAATTTATAATGGCCAATTTACCTATCAACCTGCAAGTCTTTTGGCTTGTGGGAGGAAACCGGAGCACCCGGAGAAAACCCACGCAGACACAGGGAGAACTTGCAAACTCCACACAGGCAGTACCCGGAATCGAACGCGGATCCCTGGAGCTGTGAGGCTGCGGTGCTAACCACTGCGCCACTGTGCCGCCCACAGTGTTGTTAGAGGGCATTCCCACAGTGCCATTAGTGGGTAATCCCACAGGGTTGTTTCAGGGTAATCCCACAGTGCCGTTAGTGGGTAATCCCACAGTGTTGTTAGAGGGCATTCCCACAGTGCCATTAGTGGGTAATCCCACAGGGTTGTTTCAGGGTAATCCCACAGTGCCGTTAGTGGGTAATCCAACAGTGTTGTTAGTGGTTTTTCCCACAGTGTTGGTTGAAGATAATCCCACAGTGCAGTTAGAGGGTAATCCCACAGTGTTTGTGGCTAGTCCCACAGTGTTGTTAGCGGGTAATCCCACAGTGCTGTTAGAGGATAATCCCACAGTGTTGTTAGTGGCTAATCCCACAGTGTTGTTAGAGGGTAATCCCACAGTGCTGTTAGTGGCTAATCCCACAGGGTTGTTAGAGGGCAATCCCATGAGATGTTAGAGGGTTACCCCACAGTGCTGTTAGTAGGTAAATCCACAGTGTTGTTAGAGGGTAATCCCACAGTGCTGTTGGAGGGTAATCCCACAATGTTGTAAAAGGGTAATCCCACAATGTTGTTGGCTAATCCCACAGTCTTGTTAGAGGGTAATCCCAGAGCATTGTTAGAGGGTAATCCCTCAGTGTTGTTACAGGGTAATCCCACATTGTTGTTAGAGTGTATTCCAACATTGTTGTTAGAGGGCAATCCCACAGTCCTGTTAGAGAGTAATCCGACAGGGTTGTTTCAGGGTAACCCCACGGTGCCCTTAGTGGGTATTCCCACAGTGTTCTTAGTGGGTAATCCAAAGGTGTTGTTAGTGGCTAATCCCACAGTGTTGTGAGAGGATAATCCCACAGTGCTATTTGTGGATAATTCCACAGTCCGGTTAGAGGGTAGTCGCACATTGCTGTTTGGTGCGTAATCCCACAGTGTTGTTAAAGGATAATCCCTCCGTGCAGATAGAGGGTATTCCCACAGCGTTGTTAGTGGCTAATCCCACAGTGTTGTTAGCCGGTAATCCCACAGTGCTTTCAGAGCGTAGCCGCACAGTGCTATTAGAGGGTAATTCCACAGGGTTGGTAATGGGAAACCCACAGTTTTGGTAGGGGGTAATACCACCGTGCAGTTGGAGGGTAATCCCACAGTGTTGTTAGTTGCTAATCCCACAGTGTTGTTAGAGGTTAATCTCACAGTGCTGTTAGTGGTTAATCCCTCAGCGTTGTTAGAGGGTAATCCCTCAGTGTTGCTGGAGGGCAATCCCACAGTGCAGTTTGGAGGTAATCCCACAGGTTTGCTTGAGCGTAGTCCCACAGTGCTGTTAGGAGTAATCCCCCAAAGTTATTGGGTAATCCCACAGTGTTGTTAGAGCAGTAATCCAACATTGTTGTTAGAGGGCATTCCCACAGTGCCGTTAGTGGGTAATCCCACAGGGTTGTTTGAGGGTAATCCCACAGTGCCATTAGTGGGTAATCCATCAGTGTTGTTAGTTGCTACTCCCATTGTGTTGTTAGAAGATAATCCCACAGTGCAGTTAGAGGGTAATCCCACAGTGTTGCTAGTGGCTAATCCCACAGTGCTGTTAGTGGCTAATCCCACAGTGTTGTTAGAGGGTAATCCCATTAGATGTTAGAGGGTTACCCCACAGTGCTGTTAGTGGGTAATCCCACAGGGTTGTTAGAGGTTTATCCCACAGTATTGTTAGAGGGTAATCCCACAGTGCTGTTGAAGGGTAATCCCACAATGTTGTTGGCTAATCCCACAGTGTTGCGAGAGGGTAATCCCAGAGCATTGTTAGAGGGTAATCCCTCAGTGTTGTTACCGGGTAATCCCACATTGTTGTTAGCACTGTGGGATTGCCCTCTAACAACAATGTTGGAATAGGCTCTGTTACAGGGTAATTCCACAGGGTTGTTTCAGGGTAATCCCACAGTGCCGTTAGTGGGTAAACCCACAGTGTTCTTTGTGGGATTAGCCACTAACAGCATTGTTGGATTACCCACCGTGTTGTGAGAGAATAATCCCACAGTGCTATTAGTGGATAATTCCGCAGTCCAGTTAGAGGGTAGTCGCACATTGCTATTTGATGTGTAATCCCACAGTGTTGTTAGAGGATAATCCAAGAGAGCTGTTAGAGGGTAATCCCACAGTCCGGTTAGAGAGTAACTCCACATTGCTGTTGGAAGTATATCCCACAGTGCTTTTAGAGGGAAAT
Organism: Heterodontus francisci; assembly: GCF_036365525.1. NCBI lineage: Eukaryota > Metazoa > Chordata > Chondrichthyes > Heterodontiformes > Heterodontidae > Heterodontus > Heterodontus francisci. The sequence goes on from NC_090399.1 coordinate 16,669,244, forward strand.
CCCACAGACTTCTTAGAAGGTAATCCCACATCGTTTTTAGTTGGTAATCCCACAGTGCTGTTAGAGGATAATCCCAAAGGGTTGGTAGTGGGTAAAACCACAGTTTTGTTAGGGCATAATCCCACAGTGCTGTTAAACGATAATCCCAGTGTGCTGTTGGAGGGCAATCCCACAGTGTTGTTACAGGGTAATCCCATAGTGCTGTTAGTGGCTAATCCCACAGTGTGGTTAGAGAGTAATCCCACAGTATTGTTAGAGGGTAATCCCACAGTGCTGTTAGAGGGTAACCCCACAGTGTTCTGAGTGGGCAATCCCACAGTGTTGTTAGAGGATAATCCCACAGTATTATTAGTGGATAATTCCGCAGTCCAGTTCGAGGGTAGTCGCACATTGCTGTTTGGTCTGTAATCCCACAGTATTGTGAGAGGATAATCCCACCGTGCAGTTAGAAGGTAATCACACAGTGTTATTAGTGGATAATCCTACAGTGTTGTTAGCAGGTAATCCTACAGTGTTGTTAGCGGGTAATCCTACAGTGCTGTTAGAGCGTAATCCCACAGTGCTGCTGGAGGGTAATCCCACAGGGTTGTTTGAGGGTAATCCCACAGGGCCGTTAGTGGGTAATACCATAGTGTTCTTAGTGGGTAATTCAACAGTGTTGTTAGAGGGTAATCCCACAGTGTTGTTAGTGGCTAATCCCACAGTGTTGTTAGAGGGTAATACCATGAGATGTTAGAGGGTTACCCCACAGTGCTGTTAGTGGGTAATCCCACAGTGTTGTTAGAGGGTAATCCCACAGTATTGTTAGAGGGTAATCCCTCAGTGTTGTTATAGGGTAATCCCACATTGTTGTTAGAGCGTATTCCAACATTGTTGTTAGAGGGCAATCGTACAGTGCTGTTAGAGGGTAATCCTACAGGGTTGTTTGAGGGTAATCCCACAGTGCCATTAGTGGGTAATCCCACAGTGTTCTTAGTGGGTAATCCAACAGTGTTGTTAGTTGCTAGCCCACAGTGTTGTGAGAGGATAATCCCATAGTTCTATTAGTGGATAATTCTGCAGTCCGGTTAGAGGGTAGTCGCACATTGCTGTTTGGTGTGTAACCCACAGTGTTGTTAGAGGATAATCCCACCATGCAGTTAGAGGGCATTCCCACAGTGTTGTTAGAGGGTAATCCCACAGGGTTGTTTGATGGTAATCCTACAGTGCCATTAGTGGCTAATCCCACAGTGCTGTTAGAGGATAATCCCACAGTGATGTTAGTGGTTTATCCCATAGTGTTGTTAGAGGGTAATCCCACAGTGCTGCTAGTGGCTAATCCCACATTGTTGTTAGAGTGTATTCCAACATTCTTGTTAGAGTGCAATCCTACAGTGCTGTTAGAGGGTAATCCGACAGTGTTGTTGCAGGGTAATCCCACAGTGCCATTAGTGGGCAATCCCACAGTGTTCTTAGTGGGCAATCCAACAATGTTGTTAGTGGCTAATCCCACAGTGATGTGAGAGGATAATCCCACAGAGCTATTCGTGGATAATTCTGCAGTCCGGATAGAGGGTAGTCGAACATTGCTGTTTGATGTGTAATCCCACAGTGTTGTTAGTGGTTAATCCCACAGTGTTGTTAGTGGCTAATCCCACAGTGTTGTTAGTGGCTAATCCCACAGTGTTGTTTGAGCAGTAATCCAACATTGTTGTTAGAGGGCATTCCCACAGTGCTGTTAGAGGGTAATCCCACAGGGTTGTTTGAGGGTAATCCCACAGTGCCGTTAGTGGGTAATCCAACAGTGTTGTTAGTGGCTAATCCCACAGTGTTGTTAGAGGATAATCCCTCCATGCAGTTAGAGGGTAATCCCACAGTGTTGTTAGTGGCTAATCCCACAGTGTTAGCGGGTAATCCCACAGTGCTGTTAGAGAATAATCCCATAGTGTTGTTAGTGGCTAATCCCACAGTGTTGTTAGTGGCTAATCCCACAGTGTTGTTAGTGGCTAATCCCACAGTGTTGTTTGAGGGTAATCCCACAGTGCCGTTAGTGGGTAATCCAACAGTGTTGTTAGAGGATATCCCTCCGTGCAGTTAGAGGGTAATCCCACAGTGTTGTTAGTGGCTAATCCCACTGTGTTGTTAGCGGGTAATCGCACAGTGCTGTTAGAGGATAATCCCACAGTGTTGTTAGTGGCTAATCCCACAGTGTTGTTAGAGGGTAATTCCACAGTGCTAATCCCACAGTGTTGTTAGTGGCTAATCCCACAGAGACGTTAGAAGGTAATCCCACAGTACTATTAGTGGCTAATCCCACAGTGTTGTTAGCAGGTAATCCCACAGTGCTGTTAGAGGATAATCCCACAGTGCTGTTAGTGGCTAATCCAACAGTGTTGTTCTAGGATAATCCCACTGTGCAGTTGGTGGCTAATCCAACAGTGTTGTTCCAGGATAATCCCACAGTGCTGTTAGTGGCTAATCCAACAGTGTTGTTCCAGGATAATCCCACTGTGCAGTTGGAGGGGAATCCCACAGTATTGTTAGAGGGTAATCCCACAGTGCTGTTAGAGGGTAATCCCACAGAGTTGTTAAAGGGTAATCCCACAATGTTGTTGGTGGCTAATCCCACAGTGCTGTTCGAGCGTAACCGCACAGTAATGTTAGAGGGTAATCCCACAGGGTTGGTAGTGGGAAACCCACTGTTTTGTTAGGGGGTAATCCCACAGTGATGGTAAACGATAATCCCAGAGTGCTGTTGGAGGGAATCCCACAGTGTTGTTCGAGGGTAATCCCACAGTGCTGTTAGTGGCTACTCCCACAGAGATGTTAGAGGGTAATCCCACAGTACTGTTAGAGGATAATCCCACAGTGTTGTTAGTCGCTAATGCCGCAGTGTTGTTAGAGGGTAATCCCACAGTGTTGTTAGGGGCTACTCCCAAAGTGCTGTTATAGGATAATCCCACATTGTTGTTCGAGGATAATCCCACAGAGCTGTTAGAGGGTAATCCCATAGTCTGGTTAGAGAGTAACCCCACATTGCTGTTGGAAGTTTATCCCACAGTGATGTTAGCGGGAAATCCCACAGGGTTGTTAGCGAGTAATCCCACATCGTTTTTAGTTCATAATCCCACAGTGCTGTTAGAGGATAATCCCAGTGTGCTGTTGGAGGGCAATCCCACAGTGCTGTTAGATGGGAATCCCACAGTGTGGATAGAGGGTAATTCCACAGAATTGTTAGTGGCTAATCCCACAGTGTTGTTAGAGGATAATCCCACAGTGTTGTTTGAAGATAATCCCATGAGATGTTAGAGGGTTACCCCACAGTGCTGTTAGTGGGTAATCCCACAGTGTTGTTAGAGGGAAATCCCACAGTATTGTTAAAGGGTAATCCCACAGTGCTGTTAGAGGGTAATCCCACAGTGTTGTTAAAGGGTAATCCCACAATGTTGTTGGCTAATCGCACAGTGTTGTGAGAGGGTAATCCCATAGTGCTGTTAGTGGCTACTCCCACAGAGATGTTAGAGGGTAATCCCACAGTACTGTTAGAGGATAATCCCACAGTGTTGTTAGAGGGCAATCGCACAGTGATGTTAGAGGATAATCCCACAGTGTTGTTAGAGGGCAATCGCACAGTGATGTTAGAGGGTAATCCCACAGGGTTGTTTGAGGGTAATCCCACAGTGCCATTAGTGGGTAATCCAACAGTGTTCTTAGTGTGTAATCCAACAGTGTTGTTAGTTGCTAATCCCACAGTGTTGTGAGAGGATAATCCCATAGTTCTATTAGTGGATAATTCTGCAGTCCGGTTAGAGGGTAGTCGCACATTGCTGATTGGTGTGTAATCCCACAGTGTTGTTAGAGGATAATCCCACAGTACGGTTAGCGGGTAATCCCACAGTGTTGTTAGAGGATAATCCCACAGTACGGTTAGCGGGTAATCCCACAGTGTTGTTAGAGGATAATCCCACAGTACGGTTAGCGGGTAATCCCACAGTGTTGTTAGTGGATAATCCCACCATGCAGTAGAGGGCAATCCCGCAGTGTTGTTAGAGCAGTAATCCAACATTGTTGTTAGAGGGCATTCCCACAGTGCTGTTAGAGGGTAATCCCACAAGGCTGTTTGACGGTAATCCTACTGTGCCGTTAGTGGGTAATCCCACAGGGTTGTTTGAGGGTAATCCCACAGTGCCATTAGTGGCTAATCCCACAGTGTTGTTAGTGGCTAATCCCACAGTGTTGTTAGTGGCTAATCCCACAGTGTTGTTAGAGGATAATCCCACAGTGCAGTTAGAGGGCATTCCCACAGTGCTGTTAGAGGGTAATCCCACAGGGTTGTTTGACGGTAATCCTACAGTGCCGTTAGTGGGTAATCCCACAGTGCTGTTAGTGGCTAATCCCGCAGTGTTGTTAGAGGATAATCCCACAGTGCAGTTAGAGGGCATTCCCACAGTGCCATTAGTGGGTAATCCCACAGGGTCGTTTGAGGGTAATCCCAGAGTGCCGTTAGTGGGTAATCCAACAGTGTTGTTAATGGCTAATCCCACAGTGTTGTTAGAGGATAATCCCACAGTGCAGTTAAAGGATAATCCCACAGTGTTGTTAGAGGGTAATCCCACAGTGCTGTTAGTGGCTAATCCCACAGTGTTGTTAAAGGGTAATCCCACAATGTTGTTGGCTAATCCCACAGTATTGTTAGAGGGTAATCCCGCAGTGCTGTTAGTGGCTAATCCCACAGTGTTGTTAAAGGGTAATCCCTCAGTGTTGTTACAGGGTAATCCCACATTGTTATTAGAGCGTATTCCAACATTGTTGTTAGAGGGCAATCCCACAGTGCTGTTAGAGGGTAATCCGACATGGTTGTTGCAGGGTAATCCCACAGTGCCATTAGTGGGTAATCCCACAGTGTTCTTAGTGGGTAATCCAACAGTGTTGTTAGTGGCTAATCCCACAGTGTTGTGAGAGGATAATCCCACAGTGCTATTAGTGGATAATTCTGCAGTCCGGTTAGAGGGTAGTCGCACATTTCTGTTTGATGTGTAATCCCACAGTGTTGTTAGAGGGTAATCCCACAGTGTTCTTAGTGGGTAATCCAACAGTGTTGTTAGTGGCTAATCCCACAGTGTTGTGACAGGATAATCCCACAGTGCTATTAGTGGATAATTCTGCAGTCCGGTTAGAGGGTAGTCGCACATTGCTGTTTGATGTGTAATCCCACAGTGTTGTTAGAGGGTAATCCCACAGTGCTGTTAGAGCGTAACCGCACAGTGTTGTTAGAGGGTAATCCCACAGGGTTGGTTGTGGGAAACCTACAATTTTGTTAGGAGGGTAATCCCAAAGTGATGTTAAACGATAATCCCAGAGTGCTGTTGGAGTGAATCCCACAGTGTTGGTCGAGGAGAATCCTACAGTGCTGTTATAGGATAATCCCACAGTGTTGTTAGAGGGTAAAACCACAATTTTGTTGTAGGGTAATTTCACAGTCCTTTCAGAGGGAACTCCACAGTGTTGTTAGAGGATAATCCCACAGTGCTGTCAGTGGGAAATCCCACAGTCCGGTTAGAGGGTAATCCCACATTACTGTTGGGTGGGTAATCCCACAGTGCTGTTAGTGGGTAATCCCAAAAAGATGTAAGGGTGGTAATCCCACAGTGCTGTTATTGTAGAATCTAACAGTGCAGTTAGAGCGTAATCGCACAGTGCTGTTAGAGGGTAATCCCACATCGTATTTAGGGGGTAATCCCACAAGTGCTGATAGAGGATACTCCCTCAGTGTTGTTAGCGGGTAAATCCACAGTGCTGTTCGGGGGACAGTGTTATCTCTGAGAATGATAGAGTGAGGGTGGGTGCATAACGGACTGTGTTATATCTGAGAGAGTTATAGTGCTTTCGGTGTATAACAGATTGTGTTATATCTGAGAGTGATATAGCGAGGATGTGTGTATGGCAAGACAGTTAAATCTGGGAGTGACAGCGTGAGGGTGGGTGTATTAAAGATAGTGTTACATCTGAAAGTATTATTGTGCGGGTGAGAGTAGAACGGACTGTTACATCTGAGAGTGAAATAGTGAGGGTGGGTGTATAACAGACTGTTATATCAGAGAGTGATATAGTGGGGGTGGGTGTATAACAGACTGTGTTATATCAGAGAGTGATATAGTGGGGGTGGGTGTATAACAGACTGTTATATATGAGAGTGATATAGTGAGGGTGGGTGTATAACAGACTGTGTTATACATGAGGGACAGTGGGAATGTGGATGTTTAAATTCTTAATGAATACTTTGTGTATTTCCACCGAAGAGGGTGTTAAAGCACCCATTTTAGTTATTGTGGAGAAGTGTGACATTAATTCAGGGGATTCACCTCACCAGGGAGCTTTATTAATTTGTTTAATGTCCTTTGGAGTGGGTAAATCAGTCGGGTGGTATGATATATATCCATGACTGCTCATGGATGCTGGGGAAGAAATAACAGCGTTCGTGACCATCATTTTCCTATCCTGCCTCCCGATGTGTTTCCTGAGGACTGGAGGACTTCTAACATTGTATCATTGTTTTTTAAAAATTAAAGATGTAATAACCAGACTCATTACAAACCAGTTGGCATAACCTTGGTGATTGGCAAATCATTGGAAAAAAATTCTGAGGCACAATATAAATCCCCAGTTAGGCAGCCACAGATTAATGATGTTTTTTGCATGGATGTTTTTTGTCAATTCTTTCATGCGAGCTGAGGGTCACCCGCAAAGCCAGCATTTATTGCTCATCCCTAATTGCGCTCGAAGGTGGCAGTAAGCTATCTTCTTGAACCGCTGCAGTCCCTGGTAGTGTAGGTACACCCACAGTGCTGTTAGGAAGGGAGTTCCAGAATTATGACCCAGCAACAGTGAAGGAAGGGCGATATAGTTCCAAGTCAGAATGGTGTGTTTCTTGGAGGGGAACTTGCAGGTGGTGGTGTTCACTTGTGTCTGCTGCCCTTGTCCTTCTCGGTGGCAGTGGTCGCAGATTTGAAAGGTGCTGTCTATGGAGCCTTGGTGAGTTGCTGCAGTGCATCTTGTAGATGGTACACACTGCTGCTACTGTGTGTCAGTGGTGGAATGAGTGAATGTTGAACGTGGTGGGTGGGCTGATGATCAAGGGGGTAATTTGTCCTGGATGGTGTTGAGCTTCTTGAGTGTTGTTGGAGCTGCACTCATGCAGGCAAATGGGGAGTGTTCCATCACATTCTTGACTTGCACCTTGTCAGGAGTCACTAGCCACGGTATTTATATAGCTGGTGCCGTTAAAGCTCTGGTTGATAGTGGGAGATTCAGCGATGGTAATGCCATTGAGTGTCAAGGGGAAATGGTTAGATTGTCTCTTGTTGGAGATGGTCATTGCCTGGCACTTGTGTGGTCAAATGCTACTTGGGAGGGAAATCGAAATAAAGACCCGGGAAATACAACTGGCAGGCAGTGAAAGCTCTCACTTATGAGGCCAAGACTGAATGTTGTCCAGGTCTTGCTGCACGCGGGAACAGACTATCTGAAGAGCTGTGAATGGTACTGAACACTGTGCAATCATCCCCACTTCTGACCCTACGATGGAAGGAAGGTCATTGATGAAGTAGCTGAAGATGGTTGGGCCTAGGACACTACCCTGAGGAACTCCTGCAGTGATGTCCTAGGACTGAGATGATTGGCCTCCAACAACCACAACCATCTTCCTTTGTATTAGGTGTGACTCCAACCAGTGGAGAGTCCCCCCCCCCCCTCCCCCAATTCCCAATTTCAATTTTGCTAGGGCTCCTTGATGCCAGTCTCGGTCAAGTGCTGCCTTGATGTCAAGGGCAGTCACTCTCACCTTAGCTATGGAATTGAGCATTTTTGACCATGCTTGGGCCAAGGCTGTAATAAGGTCTGAAGCCAAGTGCTGGGGAAGGTCGGTCTGACTAACTTGATTGAATATTTTTGAGGAAGTAACAAGAGGGGGTCGATGAGGGTAGTAGTGCCTTTGACGTAATCTATTTGGATTTCAGCAAGGCTTTTGACAAGTTCCAATATGGCAGACTGGTCAGAAAATTAAAAGTTCACAGCATCCAAGGGAAAATGGTAAGTTGGATCCAAAATTGGCTAAGTGGCAGGAGCATAGGGTAATGTTTGGTGATTGTCCTTCTGACTGGAAGGCTGTTTCCAGTGGGGTTCCGCAGGTATCAGTACTGGATCCCTTGCTTTTCATGGTATTTATCAATGACTTAGAATTAAATGTAGGGGCCATGGTTAAGAAGTTTGCAGATGATATGAAAATTGGTCATGTGGTTGATAGTGAGGAAGAAAGCTGTATGTAAGAAAGGAAAGGAAAGCAGGGTAGCTCTCCTAATAAAGGATGAGATCAGTACAGTAGTGAGAAATGATCTTGGCTCGGAAGATCAAGATGTAGAATCAATTTGGGTGGAGATAAGAAATAGCAAAGGAAAGAAGTCACTCATGGGAGGAGTTTATAGGCCCTTAACAGCAGCTACACTGTAGGACAGAATATAAATCAAGAAATAATGGGGACTTGTAGGAAAGGTACTTCAAGAATCGTGGGCGATTTTAATCTTCATACAGATTGAACTAATCAAATGAGCCTTGAGGATCAGTTCATAGAGTGTATTAGGGACAGTTTCTTAAAACAATAAAGACTTAGTAATGTGTAATGAGTCAGGATTAATAAATAACCTCATAGTAAAGGATCCTTTAGGCAAGAGTGATCATAACAAGATAGAATTTCGCATTTGGTTTGAAGCTAAGAAGTTTGGGTATGAAACTAGTGTCTTAAACTTAAATAAAGGCAATTAAATGGGTATGAAGACAGAGTTGGCTAAAGTGGACTGGGAAAATATGTTAGAAGATAAGACAGTAGAGAAGCAATGGCATACATTTAAGGTGATATTTCGTAACCCTACCCATCCAATAGTTCAATGTATGATCAGTTTATTTGTGAAGAGTTTTTGTTTGCTATCGGTCTACAATTACATTTTGTTGGTGTAAACCATGTCCATTTGTTTTACTCCTTTAACAAAGATATATTCCATTGGGAAAGAAAGACTCTATGAGAAGGATGGTAGCTAAGGAAGTTAAGGATGGTATCAAATTGAAAGAAAAGGCGCACAATGCTGCAAAGATTAGTGATAGGCCAGAAGATTGAGAAAATTTTAGAAACCAGCAGAGGATGACTAAAACAAAAATAAAGAGGCAGAAATTAAAGTAAGGGAGTAAACCAGCAAGAAATATAAAAACAGACAGTGAACAATTCTATAAAATATATAGAAAGGAAGAGAGTAGCTAAAGAAAGTGTTGGTCCGTTCGAGGATGAGACAGGGGAATTAATAATGGGAAACAAGGAAATGGCAGAGATTTGAACAAGTATTTTGCATCAGTCTTAACAGTATAAGACCGCATCCCAATAATAGTAGAAAATCAAGGGGCAAAAAGGAGGGAGGAACTTAAAACAATCATTATTACTAGAGAAAAAGTATGAGGAAAACTAATGGGACTAAAGGCTGACAAGTCCCCTGGACCTAAAATAAAAGCAAAATACTGCTGGAAATCTGAAATAAAAACAAGAAATGCTGGAACCACTCAGCAGGTCTGGCAGCATCTGTGAAAAGAGAAGCAGAGTTAACGTTTCGGGTCAGTGACCCTTCTTCCGAAGAAGGGTCACTGACCCGAAACGTTAACTCTGCTTCTCTGTTCACAGATGCTGCCAGACCTGCTGAGTGGTTCCAGCATTTCTTGTTTTTAAGTTCCCTGGGCCTGGTGGCCTGCATCCTAGGGTCTTAAAAGAAGTGGCTGCAGAGATGGTGGATGCATTGATTGTAATCTTCCAAAGAGCCCCAGATTCTGGAAAGGTCCCAGCGGACTGAAACCCAGCAAATGTAACACTTCTATTCAAGGAAAGGGGGCTGCCAGAAAGCAAGAAACTATAGGCCAGCTAACCTCACATCTGTCATTGAGAAAATGCTCGAATCCATTATTAAGGAAGTAGCAGCAGGATATTTAGAAAATCATAATGCAATCAGGCAGAGTCAACATGGCTTTATGAAAGGGAAATCGCGTTTGACAATTTTATTAGCATTCTTTGAAGATGTAACAAGGGGAACCAGTAGATGTAGTTTATTTGAATTTCCAAAAGGCATTTGATAAGGTGCCACATAAAAAATTGCTACGCAAAATAAGAGCACAAAGTTTTGGCGGTAATATATTAGCATGGATAAGAATTAGCTAACTAACAGGAAACAGAGAGTCTGGATAAAATGGGTCATTTTCAGGTTGGCAAACTGTAGCTAGTGGAGTGCCTCAGGAATCAGTGCTGGGGCCTCAACTATTTATGATCTAAATTAATGATTTGGACGAAGGGACCAAGTGTATTGTAGCCAAATTTGAGGATGATACAAAGATAGGTAGGAAAGCAAGTTGTGAGTAGAAGTGGCTGCAAAGAGATATTGATAGGTTAAGTGAGTGGCAGAAATTTGGCAGAATATAATGTGGGAAAATGTGAGGTTGTCCACTTTTGCAGGAAGAATAGAAGCGCAGAATATTATTTAAATGGAGTGACACTGCAGAATGCTGCAGTACAGAGGGATCTGGGTGTCCTCATGCATGAATCACAAAAAGTTAGCATGCAGATACAGCAAGTAATTAGGAAGGCAAATGGAACGTTGGCATTTATTGCAAGGGGACTGGAATATAGAAATAGGGAAGTCTTGCTAGAACTGCACAGGGTATTGGTGAGACCACACTTAGACTCGTGTACACAGTTTGGTCTCCTTACTTAAGGAGGGACATACTTGCATTGGAAGCAGTTCAGAGAAGGTTCACTAGGCTGATTCCTGGGATGAAGGAATTATCTAATGAGGAAAGGTTGAACAGTTTGGGCCTATACCCATTGGAGTTTACAAGAATGAGAGGTGATCTTATTGAAACATAAGATTCTGAGGGGGCTTGACGGGGTAGATGCTGAGAGGATGTTTCCCCTCGTGAGGGGAAATCTAGAACTTGGGGCACAGTTTCAAAATAAGGAGTCACCCATTTAAGACGATGATGAGAAGGAATTTCTTCTCTCAGAGGTTGTTTATCTTTGGAATTCTCTTCCCCAGAGAGCAGCGGAGGCTGGGTCGTTGAATATATTCAAGGCTGAGTTAGACAGATTTATGATCTACAAGGTAGTCAAGGGTTGTGTGTGGGGGGGGGGGGGGGGGGCAGGCATGAAAGTGGAGTTGAGATCACTATCAGATCAGCCGTGATCTTATCAAATGGACATGCAAGCTCAAGAGGACAGATGGCCTACTCTTGCTCCTACTTCTTATGATCTTATGTTTTGTAGACTGCAGGAAGCAACAATGGACGTGTCAGGTGGCTGGACAAGTTGCAAATGGAATTCAGTATGGAGAAGTGTCATTTCAGGATGGCAAACAAGGCAAGGGAACGCACGATAAATGGTGGGATACTGAGAAATGTATCAGGGCAGAAGGACTTTGGAGTACATGTCCACAGTTCCCTGAAGGTGGCTGATCAGGTAGATGAGGTGGTCAAGAAAGCATACAGTTTACTTTCCTTTACTGGGCAAGGCCTAAAGTATAAGAGCAGGGATGTTATGCTAGAACTGTACAAACACCAGTTAGATCACAGCTAGAGTACTGCATACAGTTCTGGTCACCGCATTACAGGAAGGATGTGATCGCACTGGAGAGGGTACAGAGGAGATTTATGGGGTTATTGTGGGGAATGGACAATTTTAGCTATGAGGAAAGATTGAATAGGCTGGGTTTGTTTGGGACAGAGGAAGCTGGGGGTCGATTTAATTGAGGTGTATAAAATTATGAGGGGCCTAGTTGGAGTGGATAGAAAGGACCTATTTCCCTTAGCACAGAGGTCAATAACTAGGGAGCATAGATTGAATGTAATTGGTAGAAGGATCAGAGGGGAGTTGAGGAGAAATGTTTTCACTCCAAGGGTGGTGAGGGTCTGGAACTCACTGCCTAAAAGGGTGGTAGAGACAGAAACTCTCATCACATTTGGAAAAAATACTTGGATATGCACTTGAAGTGCCATGACCTACAAGGCTATGGATCAAGAGTTGGAAGGTGGGATTTGGCTGGGTCACTCTTTTTCAGCTGGCAGAGGTACGACAGACCGAATGTTTCTACGTGTCCATGTTTCTATGTATAACAGGCAGCCGTTATAATTGAGGGTGATACAATGCCAGAATTACATGGGCGACTGGGAATACACTCATGGAATTTGAGGGTTGTTATCTTTGATTGCAGCAATCATTGAGGGTATGTCACCCCAGTCAATATTCGGTTTGACCCAGGAAATCAGTTCAGCAGACTGCCAACCAAGGGGCCTCGGTCTACATCCTTCACAACTGAACGACTGAAGCAACTAACATTGCAATTATCTGAATAGCGGGAAAAAATTCATTTGCTTTTCCTCGCAGCTGGAATCCACTTCAGAGAAAGAGGGCAGTGTAACTGTTCCCCTACCTGGCTGTCTTGTTCCATGTCGGGACAGTGGGAGGGACTCCATTGAGGAGATCACTGATGTTCTGTTCATCAGCCACTCCGTTAAACGGTTCAATAGCAAGGACTTGCATTTATATCGCGCCATTCACGTAACACAATGTCATAGGTGTGTCATCAGGCACAAAATGGACGCAAAGCCGAGGAATGAGCTATTGGAATGTTGAGCCAAGAAATTTGATCCAAGAGATGGGTTTAAAAGAGCCATTTTCAAGAAAGAAAGGTGGAGTGACAGACTAGTTTAAGGAGGAAATTCCAGACTATAGACTAGACGGTCGCAGGCGTCAGGTCAGCACTGGTGCAATGAACAGGCGAGGAGGGAATGCACTTGACTTCATAATCAGGGGAATATAGGGAGGGGCGAGGCCATGACTAGGTTTAGCCACAAGGATGGAAATTTCAAATTGGAGGCTTCGGGAGTCCAGGAGCCAATGTAGGTCAGTAGGGATGTTGGGTGAACAGGACTTGGTGCGAATTAGGATTCAGGTAGCAGAATTTTGGATGAGCTCAAGTTTATTGAGGGCCGAGGGTAGGAGGCCAGCCAGAGAATATTGGAATAGTCGAGTCTGGACGTAACAAAGGCATGGATGAGGGTGGGGTGCATAACAGCCAGGTTATAATCAACAGTGTTATAGGTGAGGGAGAGTGTATCACAGGCTGTGTTACAGTAATATTATGTTGCGTAACAGAGACCACAAAGGCTACCAAAAGTGTACTGTTGAGATCTGATCATTTTGTACGACTGACCGCCTAGAACATGGCAATGCTAAAATACCAAGCCTGATAGATCTATTCTGACCCATGAGTTTGCTTAAAGCCTCGTCAGTCCCCTATCCACAAAGTACTATGTTTAAATAAAGGTGAAGAATTCAGTTGTCAATAGTTTTTAAATTAAATATTCAACTCAATTCACTTACCTTATGTTTATAGCCAGTCATAGAAAAATACTCAGGGTGCCAGCAACATCTGGGGCTGGATCCTGATGTTGGAATGGACAATGCAGAGGTAACGTTGAGTATTCGTCAATATTCTGGTTAATGTTTCCACGTTAAGTGGTCCTTTGCTGGATGCTTGTGGTTTGCAGTTTACTTTTTATTGGACATTGTCTTCAGGACAGTCATACCTTCACACATGGAGGAGACTGATGTCCTATTCCAGTGTCGTGGCTATCTCTGGAACATGGCACTGATCCTGTAAAGGTCTTTGGCCCAACCATGGACCAAAGCAGAGAACTCTAATTACCTCTTCAGATGTTCAAGACTACTTTGGCAGTTTATTATCCGAGAAGACCTTTACACTGTTGCTCTGGCACCGGATTGGATCTCTCTTACTTTGCAAAGGAAAACACTACCGACGTTTTGGTTTCCTAATGGAAGATCATTGACCTGAATGTAATTTTAACCTAACTTGCCGAGTGGGAATCCCACGGGATCGGGTGGAATGCCAGGTTTGCACCCCGTCCAATATTAATCTCCACTGACTTCAATGGAGAGTTAAATTGGCCAGACCTGCTGAGTGTTTCCAGCATTTTCTGTCCTTATTGATGTCCCCATTTTCACTAATCTCAAGCCACCAGTCATACTGGGTTGTTTCTATGCATTGATCTATTGGTTTCTTGAAAGGCCGGGTAAACAGTGACTGATAAGTCTTTAAATTGCCTCTTTAGTGATGAATGGTGAGTGGGGATACAGCTTCTGAAAATTGGACCAGTGTGCCACAATACTACTTTAACAGCCTTTCCACCATTTACAAAGGCTGAAGTCAGGAGTGTGATGGAATATTAACCACTCACCTTGGATCGGTTGCAGCCACAATGACATGCAAGAAGACATGCAGGATGGAACAGTTCACGTGATTGGCAGTCCCGTCATCTGGCTCAATATCTGTCCCCTCCACCACCGGCACACTGTGATCACAGCGTGCACCCCAGCAACTCGTCAAGGTTACTTCAGCAGCTCCTCCCTCCCCCTTGCCATCTCTATCAGCCGAGAAGGACAACATCAGCAACGTTGTGGGAACATCATCGCCTCCAAGTTCCTCATCGGGGTCACCCACCAACCTGACTTGGACGTGGATCACTGTCATTCATTGGTTTGTGTTGGGTCACTATCCTGCCAGGGTTCAAGACCCAAGACAAGCACCACCTTCTCAGAGATGGGGAATAAACGTGGCCTTGGCAGCATCACTTAAATACTGAGAAGAAGTTTAAAACAAAGTGTGAAAAATACTCTGATCCATTGCTTTCCGCTGACCTTGCAACTCCTGGTTGGGGCACTTTTTTTCAGCATCATTCGCCTGGGCTATAGAGGGTGAAACATCGGGTAGGCTTCCTTTGTGTCACCAGCCAGTATCTTGTTCATGTGGCCATTCTTCATGTCTGAGTTTTAATAGTGGATCTCGGCATGGTATTTGATCCAAGGAAGGGGGCATCGTTGCGCTGGCCAATCCCCCTGCTCACCTGATGGCTGATGTGGATCTTGCTCTCCTGATCCACACTGCCCTGACAGAGATCAACTAACTCAACGTAGACTTGGAATTGAAACTGGGGCATTACTAGTGAGTATGGCTCAATTCCAAACTGGACCAAACTGGGTCATCGGGACCATGTGTAAATTTCCTTTTATATTTAGCGTTAGAATATCTGAATGGGTCATGATCAATAAGGTATGGCTTTACTGAACAAATTAAGGGTTGCATTACCATACAGCCTAGCAAGGTACTGCTCCATGCCTCTGGTTTGTGACTCCACACACTAAATGACTATTAAGCCCAGGTCTATCCTCCTTTGGTAGCTCTACCCACCTCACCACCTCCTCACCAGCTCCTCCAATCCCATCACTCTCGCCAGAAACACATTTAATTGGTCCTTCACTTCAATGCTCTTGTCTGATGAATTACTCGACAACACCTTCATCCTTTGAGCAAAGATGTTTACTCTCTCTTCCTTTTTTCACTGCTAACTTTTTTTCATTTTTAACTTGCATCCTTTGCGTTTGAACCCGTTGCCAAAGAAAGAACTAACATTTAGAAGAAAGAAAAACATACTGTGTCTCAAAAATGTCACAAGATGCTTGACAGAGAATCGGCTATATTGTCAGGTAAATGTGGCACAGCAAAATCCCATAAACTGCAGTGAACAACCGGATGGTCTATTGTACTGACTGGTATTGTTTGAGAAAGGAATGTTGAACAGAACAATGGAAGGACAGTCTGCTCTTCTTCAAATAGTTCCAGGGATTTTTTACCATCCACATGATCACCAGACAGGGCATGAGATTAATTTGCAAAGCAAAGTTTCTCTGACAATCAGTACTCTCTCATCATATCCATAGAAAACTATATCTTTCAATGCAGTACTCCACTGAAATTTCAGCTCAGATGATGACCTCAAATCCCAGAACAGGGGCATAAACCAACAACTTTCTGACTTAGAAATTACTTGTCCAAAGGAATTCAGTTTTCTCTCAAGTTAAAATCCTGACATCCATAGTTCTCTTCATTACTCGCCTCAATAATAATACCCTAATGAGGGCGTCACCAAAACTGCACACTGTATTCCAGATAGTTTCTGACCTTTATACAGCAATGTTTCAACCATTTTCAATTTATAGTCTGTCCTTCAACTTACACAAATCAGTTTCATTTTGCAGGTAGACCAAGCTCTGGGTTGATGCTGTCATAGATTTATCTATAAGCGACTTGCCTATTTAGCATGCCTTACTACCGAGCCATTTAGTTAATGGTCCTCCTATTGTCACACATTACATCGAATTACATAGAACTAATTTACAGCTCAGAAACAGCCCATTTGGCCCAACCGGTCCACGCTGATGTCTACCCTCCACATGAACCTCCTCCCCACTCCGAATTCATCTCAACCTTTTAGTATATCCTTCAATTCCTCCCTCCCTCACGTACTTATCCAGCTGCCCCTGAAAAGGCATCTATGCTATTTGCGTCAACCACTCCATGTGCCAGCGAGTTCCACATTTGGGCCACTCTCTGGGTAAATGGTTACCCTATATTTGTGCACATTTAACTGTATCCACCACCTATTGGCCCAATTACCTGGGAGATCTAAATCCTTCCGAGGCTGACTGAATCTCATCCTGCAAACTCGGAGACTTTTACCAAGTCATTATGTGAGGGTTCTAAAAACAAACCTTGTGACATCCCATTCATAACCCTCCTTCCAGCATGAAATGCTCCAATTAACGCTAGCCTGATATTTCCTGTTTTTAAAACAATTCAAGGCCATACTTTACCTCCTATTCCAGGATTCCTTACCTTAGCTATCAATCGCCGATGTGGAAGATTGTCAAAAGATCTCTGAAAATCCAAGTATACAACATCAGCTGTACTCCCCTCGCACACCATGTCAGTGATATCTTCAACAAACTCCAGCATATTAGTTAAAAAATGACCTCCATTTCTTGGATCCAAGCTGATTTTTTTTTTTTCCTCTGATCATTTAGGTGTTACACATTAAAATGAACTTGGTTAAACGAAAACAACTGGTTACTAAGTGCATCTGTGTGTTACACATGAGGGTTAATTCTGAAGATTTCCTTTGATATAAATAGGGAGAAACTATTTCCACTGGCGGGAGGGTCAATAACCAGAGGACATAGATTTAAGACAATAGGCAAAAGGACCAGAGGGGAGATGATTTTTTTTTGCAGTAAGTTGTTGCAATCTGGAGTGCAACTGCGGAAAGGACGGTGGAAGCAGACTCACTAGTAACTTTCAATAGGGAATTGGATACAGGAACAGAGGAAGAGGAGTTTAATCGCTCGGGCCTGTTCTGCCATTTAATAAGGTTATGACTGATCTGTATCTTAACACCAATATATATTTGAAAAGGAAAGATTTGCAGGGGTATGGGAAAGAGCTGGGGATAGGGAGCAATTGCACAGCTCTTTCAAAGATCCAGTATAGGCATGATGGGCTGAATGGCCTCCTTCTTTGCCGTGGAATGCCATGATTCTATGTGTATGACATTCATTCATGTGTATATGTTATGTAATACATGGTGGCCGCACCTTTGACTGCAGGCATCTCATTATGCACTTTTCCTGATTCCCTATTTCATAGAAGGCATAAGAAATTAAAAATTGGCAGAGGTATGTAACGGGCGATGATTCAACATGGCCCATTCTACATGATTACTCAAACTTAATACTCCCTCCCATAATCTGTGTACCGCATGGCTACAATGCTCCGGTGCGTGTTATGTGAAACACTGTTGGGTAGAATCTCCAGTGGGTGAAGGTCAAGTACGAATGCCTAACTCAGCTGTAGTATGTTCCTGTGAGCTGTTTTTATGCTACGTAACCTTGCTTCTTTTGTAATTGATTTATGCCTGAGTAAAAATTGCTCCTACTGAAATGAATTACAAGTGTGTTTCACAATATGTCCTTGCATAACTCAGGTGTAAGATTTCTACATATTGTGTAAAACACAGTGGCACTGAAATTATGTTGTGAGATAATAATGCACAAACACTAGGAATGATAGAAGGAGCAATTTCAGGTGAATGTAGGGAATACACAGAGTAATTCCAGTCCTATATTTTACACATGTGTAATCTTCCTAAATATTACTCTATATATTATATATGTATTCTATAATAATATGCTGCACATTATTTGGGAAGCACTCCTGTATATTTTATATAGCACAGTATGTGTGCAGGGCTATAAAACTCCTGTACAGATTATATAACACACTGCTTATTACAAGGGTGCAACGTTCCTGTATGAATTATATAACAAACTGCATGTTACAGTGGTTTAACACTCATGTACATACTTTATAGCATACTGTGTGTTCGGGATATACCACTCCTGTATCTATAATATAACACATTGTGTGTTACAGGGACTGTATAACAGACTACCCTAGAAATTACTGTTGATAAAGTTAGCAGACAGGTATAACAGAGTTCTACAACATTCCTCTGTCTGCTATTTTGATAGAGGGGTTAATATAAACAGGCTTAACATTCCTGTATATTTTGGTAAATGCTCTATGGCTACAGTTGTAACTTTTACCTCTGGGTGAATAATAGGCAACTGTTTTAGTCAATAGAAAAGAATGTCGGGCGAGATGTAAAAGGGCTGCTGATATCACCTAGTAAGTAAGTGGTACAGTTGTAATGCTTCTGCATATGCTAGGTATAGCTGATTATTGTGTTGTGTTATAATGCATCAGTATATTTAAAATAGTAGGAATTTGGGCCTACGTATGGCATCAAGTCACTCTCGCCAATCACATTGCAGGAGCAGCAATCAATCCACCAATCACACTCCATCATTTCAACCAATCACGATCCGTTCAACCAGATCCCAGAACTGTGAAACAATCACATCCTGGGACCACATACCCAATAAGATTCCTGAATCTTTTGAACAGTATCATTTCAAATAGTTCCTTTTGTGTTTGAATTAGTCACGGTCTACCAAAAAAAAACCTTGTGGATATGACAGTTGATTTTCCCTAAAATGTTCTGAATAAAATAAATACAGTAAGTATTTCACAAAAAGCTCACAAGCTTACCCATAAACATTTACATCCAGTTTACAATCACACCCACATCCTTCCCCCTACCCGAGATTGTCCCAACCTCAGGTACACTTTCCGCTGCACCCACACCCTTCAACGCAGTGCTTGGTTCAACTTGGTTCTGAATTCCTCTCCCAATTGTAAGGATCACAGGCATGGCAAAACAGAAACATGACCTTGCTGACAAGTCTCCGATACCCCAAGACAGCTGGGCGAAAAGACACAGGGTGGCAAAGGGCATGCTTGGGGCAAATACCAGCAATGACTTCTTTCCACTTAACAGCTCAAGTCGGTTATCATGAATAAAGGTCGAGACCAGGTCTGAAGACACGTGTTGCAAGTCGTAACCTATGGACTTTCCTCCGCCTATTTGACCCCTCAAGACAATTCCTTCCACAATCTATCCTTTCATAGCCTGTACTCAACCCACTTAATCTCCTGAGGGAGAAATTCTTTGACTTTTCTGACCCATTGGGAGCTTGCTAATCTTAAACCTGATGCACTTAGTCCTGTGCTCACGGTCCAACTCAGACTGCCCAGTACATCTAAGCCAATGAGCATCTTAAAGATTTGGATCACTGCGATCTAAACTTTGGACTGATATGATCGTCACTGTTGCCCACTCAATATAGTCAGACCAACAGCCGTACTCTTTAGAACATTTCTATCCATTTACCGAAAGACTATGGGGGCAATTTTAACCAAACCCACCTGTCGGAAAAATGACGAGATCGGAAGAATCATTCCTCACTTCACCAGTGAAAATGGGTGAGGTTGTAGCACTGGCATTCCAGCTGATCCTGTGGGATTCCTGCCCGGCCAGTTAGGTTAAGATTAAGCCCTAGGTATGCTATTGGTGCTCCACAATTACATGGATTGAACCTTCAGTGGATTGCTGTGGAATGATGCTGCTTTCCATGTCCTCAATGGCTTAAGAGAGAAAATGTACAACGTTAAGTGGTCTTTAAGGTCGTACGCAATGGAAGATCCCTGGGCTCGATCTCTAATCTGTGAAATTACAGCCGATTTCAGCTGTGGGAGCAGCTGGGATGCTCCGATTGGCTCTAGAAGAGCTACAGACACGATGGGCCAAAGGGCCTGTTTCTGTGCTGTAAAGCTCTCTGACTCTTGCTCCTGATTGCTATCCCAATGGCCCCTTTTCTGGATTGTGGCATTGTTTAATCATTGGCTTGAACAGGACTGGGCTCAGGCTCACATATAAAAGGACAGACACTTGGTGCATGTACCGGAGGTGCCAGTGGAACGATACTCCAGAGTAAATCAGAGCTCCGGAATTCCCTCCCTGAACCTTTCCACCTTTCTCTCCGCCTTTAAGATGCTCCTGAAAACCCACCTCTTTGATCAAGCTTTTAGTCACCTGTCCTAATATCTCCTGATGTGGTTTGGTGGCAATTTCCTGTCTAATTGCGCTCCTGTGCCTTGGGATGTTTTTACTATGGTAAAGACACTATATAAATGCAAGTTGTTGTTGCAGGGTGAAAAAGTGGCAAAATTCCTCCCCCCCCCCCCCCCACCCCTCCTCCCATCTCCCACCAGTGCTCTACATATTATAATGAACAATGGTGAAGGGAGATAGTGGCTTATTTGTGATTTAATTGTCAAGCTGCCAAAGTCATCAAATGCCCTAATAAACCGGGTTATTAAAACGCGCTTACAATCTTTAGATTCCTTTGAAGAGGCTGAACGACAGCACAAGAATCCAATGGCAGCATTGCAATCAACCTGGACATTATTGTGAACATTTTAACTCCAAGAAGGAGAACAGGTAAAAAGAGCTGTCCTCCTCCAGTTATGCTCCGAGTGGACAATATGCACGGAGGGCTCCCAGTTGAGGATGGCTTTAAGCTGTGGACTCACGCTTCCCACCATCCCCCCCCTCCCAAAACCCTCCTTTATGAAGCAGATGAAGACCATCCTGACTCATTTTTTACCTCAGCTGGCTGATGAAGGAACTCTTCCATCTTTGCTCTGCCTAGCTCCAGATCAGAACCCAGGCCCGAAAGACAAGTAACTCAACCAATGGAGGCCACACACGCACATTCGATCCACCCTCCCATGCATGCTACCTTTAAATTGACATCCACCCACTTATAATATAATTGGTTAACGGCCTGCATTGAGAAAAAGCGCGCTCGGCAATGTAATAAGGCAGCATCATACATTCAGTCAGAAATTGTGCCTGCCTGTACTTTATCTGAGTCACTGTAATTCCAGAGATGAATAAACAACTGTTATTGTACGGAGTTAACAAAATCCTCTCTATCCATCAAAGAGAGGAAAACTCTTTGGTCAGGCCTAGATTTGAATGCAAACTCCACAGGCTGAAAGAACAACATCCTAAAGCATTACAAAACCCAAGCTCCCATTAAGAGACAATTTCACCTGTGGGAGCAGTGGAAATGCCTTGGAGTTCAACTCAGGTCTCAGAGAAGGTTGACTCATTCACAAAGCCTTTTAATTGATATGCCGCTTTCAAAATGATGGCTTTTAAAACTACCATCGCAACCAATGGTGTTTTGT
Organism: Heterodontus francisci; assembly: GCF_036365525.1. Lineage (NCBI taxonomy): Eukaryota > Metazoa > Chordata > Chondrichthyes > Heterodontiformes > Heterodontidae > Heterodontus > Heterodontus francisci. The sequence continues at coordinate 16,690,870 of NC_090399.1, forward strand.
GTCTGTGTGAAATCTAATTTGGAATGGCGAGGAGCAGGGGGAGGGAGAAATACTTAATGATTCTTCTTTCAGGCATGTTCAATGAATTGAAATGGTTGGAACTAAAGTGTGGGAGTGTGTGACGCCTTCTGTGAGCACGATTCTGAGAAGGGTAATTTCACCTAGAGAAAAGAAATGTGACAACAGGTTAGATGAACGAAAGAAAAATAAATGGGTGAACTGGTCCCAATAGCCTAACAATTATCACTGGGAGCAGAAAGGTCCTGGGTTCAACTCCTGGTGGTCTTTGCCCATCCAGGGTGGTAACTGGGAATGTGGGGGTGGGCGCTACTGTCAACGAGTCTTAGCCTCGTTTATTATTTGTTTGCAGGAAATGGGCATTGCTGACTAGGCCAACATTGGTTGCCCACACTTAATGACCTTGGCGAGGCCATTTCAGAGCGCAGTTAAGAGTCAACCACATTGATGTGGGTCTGGAGTAAGGACAGTAGATTTCCTTCCCTAAAGGACATTAGTGAACCAGATGGGTTTTTAATGACAATCAATCGTAGTTTCATGGCACCATTACTTAGACTAGCTTCCAATCCCAGATTTATTAATTGGATTCAAATTTCACTTTCTGCCGTGGTGGGATTCGAACCCATGTCCCCAGAGCATTAACCTGGGCTCTGGATTACTGGTGCAGTGACATGACTACCATGCCACCGCCTCCCCTAATTGCTAGCCAGAGACTCTGGCCAGATGTGGACATCGGGTGAGTTTGCGATCAGGCTTGTTTATTGGCCAGGCTTGCACATGAGGAACAGCCTTACAGGTGAGAGGTAACAACAGACAGCCAATATTGAAGGGAATGTACCCCGATGTAAACCAACGCCCTTAGGAACATCTCATAGGAACAGGAGGAGGCTATTCAGCCCCTCCAGCCTGTTCTGCCCCACCATTCAATTAGATCATGGCCAAAATGTAACCTCAACTCCATTGCCCCCTCTTCACTCCCGTACCCATTGACACCCTTACCCATTAAAAAACCTGCAGTGCAGGGAAGGGGACTGGCTGAAGGGGCAAAGCAACAGAGCTGGAATTGCACAGCAGCTCAGAATAAAAGAGGCAACTTATTATAACTTAGCAATAGGAAAAGAACGGAGAATGAGCATCTCCCCAGAGAAACGGACAGTATCAGAGCAGCTCACTGCCTATCATCGAACCAAACCATCCCCACACCACCCCTCTCCCCCCACCACACGAGGCAACTGAAAGTTGTAAAAGAGTCCATTGGACAGGGTTTGTTTTAAATTTTTGAATAAACTTTTAATCCTGAAGGAAAGACTTTTTATATCTTGACAGCGAACAAACTATCTTTAATCTTCGTAGATGTGTCCTCCTGTTATATTTGCTTTAGTTTCTTTTTAAGAGTTGTATTCATTGCATGAACCTGTCAACGTCTCAGCCAGCTTTCAGGAGGGTGGCACAAATGAGGTGGAGCGAGTAGTGGGGTGAGGGAAGGGGTAGTCTTTTACTTTCCATTCCTGGATAGTGTCCCTCTACTCATGGTCATTTCCAATGCACTTGGTAATTCACAATATCAACTGTTTACGTAGGAGTTGCCATTTGCACTTTCTGTTTGATACCACAGGTACTTAGCTATTATGTATATATCCATATCTATCTATCTATCCATCTATATATATATAGAGAGAGAGAGAGAGATATGGATATATATATATATATGTGCATATATAAATTGATAGGCCATATATACATACATAAATATGTGAGTCTATATATGTGGCATAAGGGATTCTTCTCTCTGTACACTGATTTTCAAACCCATTTCTTGTCTTCAGTGATGAAGAGTGACAGGCTCAACATGTTTCTAGCAGCTGTTCTTGAACCTTTACTCAGTCTGACGAAAAAGTCTTGGGTGGGAGAACTCTCGCCCCCTTCTTACTTTTCCCCCATCGTCCTGCCCTTGCCACTATTGCTGAAAAGCATTGGAAGAAATCCTTTATTTATTTTTTTCCTCTCTTGATCTGGCAAGGCGGCCGAGGGTTAATCTTGTTCCCCCTCACCTCCACACACCCACCACCCCTCCCTCCCCCACCTCTCTCCAGCTCATCCTGGCCAAGGAGGTGTTTGACATGTCCTTAGTGTTGTGATATTCCGTTCACCATGAGGGGATTCAGGATTGCACTGAAGGTCCTCGGTGGCGGTGTTTTCAGTCGGTGACTCTTGGTTTCCGTGTTCATTCTCACACAGTTGCTTGCATTTGTTGTTTGTGATACGCAGCTGGAGGGGTTTGTTTTTTTTTTTCATTTTTTTTTTTTGTTTTGTTTCTTGCTTTATTTTTGTTGTGGTTGCACTCTCAATATTTTTTCCTAATGTTGCCGTATTGATTTCTGTTGTTCTGGAACATTCCCCTGTGTTGTATACAGTCCTGTATAATTCAGAAAAGTCATTGGCATCAAACGCCCACAACGGACTACAGAGAGTATAAATACAATTAAACCGTGCGCTGCCGCTGCCACCAAATACATACACAATGCGGGGGGGATCAATTTGAACCGAACTGGCCAGGCGGGAATCTCACAGGATCGGGTGGATCATCAGTTCTACACCCTGCCCAATACTGACTTCAATGGGGTGTGGTACCCCTGATCCCCGTCAATTTCCCAATGGGCAGCTTAGGTTAAAATTGATCCCTACAAATAAATCGAAATGCCCCACCACGATTCTGCCAGCTAACCAAGGGAGTTCACAAATCTAGCTACCCCAGCTCTGGCCCATCCTTTCACAGACAGAAACAGCTACAGACTGGGCATCAACAAACTGGCAGATAGTCTACGACCACAGACACAAGACGCCACTAATACAGCGAAAAAAATCAAAGTACGCACAGCTGGGGAAAGGGTTCGAATGTATGACAGGTACCAATAGGGGGAAAAGAGATGGAAATAATGGATTTGCTTGATGTGGATTCCCATCACATCAATCAAGATGCATTAACGATAATGGGGAAGTTTCTGGGAAATGAGGATCTAGCTAGGGAAAAACTGTATACCGGTTGGAACTAAACCCAATTCAGCTGTAATATCCAAAAGTGCAGGCACAATAGACAATGGAAGAAGCTATCCGAATCAAAGTCAATACAATATGGAGAGCATCTATGGATTACAGACACACACACATATGCACACTCGTCATAAGAGACTATTTCAAGATTTTCTTAAGCATTCAACAAGGTACAGACCAAGATGCACCCAGATATGAAATGAAAGAGGAAAGGAGTCCAGCACCACTTTTGTACAGTGGGCAATTCAATATCCAGAGTCCATGCACAAGAACACCAGCCACCAGACACTTGTGCTTACAGTTATATCACTACACCCAGAAATACTCAACATCTCAGCAGAGCATCTTGTGGTCAGAACCTGTATAATGCTTCTAACATAGATCTTCTTGTTAATTAAATTGAATGTTCTTTTGGCATGATGTGCTTCTGGATTTGTACCATGTGCTACAAAGTGGTAGGGTCCTGGTTCAATCCCTCATTTATTCATGTGCCTATCTGGGGACAGGACACCAGAAAAGGTTTCCGTCCTGTGGACAGGAAAGCATGAATCAGGAAGGCAGAAACCTTAGGAAAGATGGATACAAAGCTTGGGACAGGTGGGCGGAAACCATGGGTCAGGTGGGCAGAAAGCTTGGGACGTGGGTAGAAACCTTGGCAGATGGAATGCAATGTGAAGTTACCCGCCTTGAGAGGAAAAATGAAAAAGCAGAATATTGTTTGAACGGTGGGAGACTGGGAAACGTTTACATACAGAGGGACCTGGGTGTCCTTTTACATGAATCACAGAAACTTAACATAAAGGGACAGCAAGCAACTCGGAAAGCAAATGGTATGTTAGCTTTTGTTGTGTAGGGATTGGAGTATAACTGTAAAGAAGTCTTATTATAATTATACAGGGCATTGGTGAGGCCACACCTGGAGATCTGTGTGCAGTTTCAGTCTCTAGGAAGAACATACTTGCCCTAGATGAAGTGTAGTGAAGGTTTCACTAGACTGGTTCCTGGGATGAGGGAATTATCCTATGAGGAGAGATTTAGTAGACTGAGTTCACTGAGTTCAGAAGAATGAGAGGTGATCAAATTGAAGCATATAAAACTCTTAAATGGCTTAACAGGGTAGATTCTTGTCTTGGGGAGGCAGTGGCATAGTGGCATTGTCACTGGACGAGTAACTGAGAAACCCAGGTATTGCTCTGGGGACATGGGTTCGAATCCCACCACAGGAGAAGGTGGAATTTGAATTCAATTAATAAACCCATCTGGTCCACTAATGTCCTTTCGGGAAGGAAATCTGCTGTCCTTACCTGGTCTGGCCTACATGTGACTCCAGATCCACAGCAATGTGGTTGACTCGAAATGGCCTAGCAAGCCACTCAGTTCAAGGGCAATTAGGGATGGGCTGTGATGCCCACATCCCATGAATTAATAAAAAAGAAAATTCTGAGAAAATGTTTCCCCTGGCTGGGGAATTTAGAACACGGAGTTGTAGTCTCAAAATAAGGGGTTGGTCATTTAGGACTGGAATGAGGAGAAATTACTTCACTCAAATGGTTGTGAATCTTTAGAATTCTCTACCTCAGTCAGGTGTGGATGTTCAGTCATTGAGTATATTCAAGACAGAGCTCTATAGTTTTTGGGTACTAAGGGAATTAAGCGATAGGAGATAGTACGGGAAGGGGGAGTTGAGGTAGAAAATCAGCCATGATTTTGCTGAATAGTGTAGCAGGTTCGAAAGGCCAAATGGCCTACTCCAGCTCCTATTTCTTATGTTTCTTGTGTTCTTATGGACAAGTGGGCAGAGACCAGGGACAGGTGGGCATAAACCATGGGACTGTTGTTTGCAATTCCCGTGCCATGAGGGAACTCCAGGACACTTCACTAGTCTTGGACAACCACGTGCATAGGAAGTGTCTCTGGCTGCTTCGGCTCAAGCACAGGATTTCCGAGCTTGAGGGGCAGCTGCGCTCACTGCAGAGCATCAGGGAGCAGGAGAGTTTCCTGGATTATACTTTTCACGAGGTGGCAGTAAAAGTTTAGGATATTAGGTGGATGGCCATTCGAGAGACTAGAAAGAGGCAGGAGGTGCAGGAGTCTTTATGGTGTGTGCCACTCTCAGGCAGGTATTCAGGATTGTAGACTGCTGGGAGTCACGATACCCTGAAGGAGTGCAGTCCAGACCATGGCACCAATGGGCAAGGGACTGCACAGGAGCGAGCAGCAAAGGATAGAAATGCAATTGCTATAGGAGATTATATCTGTCAGAGGGACAGATAGACATCTCTGTAACCGTCATCATGAGTCCCACATGGTGTGTTGCCTCCCTGGTGCTCGGGTAAAGGATATCATGGAGAGGGTGCAGGATATTCTGCAGGGGGGAGGGAGTGAGCCAAAAGTTGTGGAACACGTTGGTCCCAACAACAAAGCAAGGGCAAGGTATCGAGGTCCTACGGTCAGAGTTTCAGGAGCTAGGGAGGAAGTTAAAGAGTAGGACCGCAAAGGTACTAATTGCTGGATTACTCCCAGTGCAACATGCCAGTGATGGGAGAAACAGGAAGATAGGGAGGATCAATGCGTGGCTTGAAGCATGATGCAGGAGGCAGGGCTTCAGATTTTTGGGAACATTGGGCCCAGTTCTGGGGCAGGAGGCACCTATTCAAAAGTGACGGGTTGCACCTCAACAGGACTGGGACCAATGTCCTCGTGGGGAGGTTCACTAGTGTAGTTCGAGGGGGTTTAAACTGAATTGGCAGAGGGATGGGCACCAGAATATAGAAGTAGAAAAGAGGAATAAGGTGCATAATGCAAGTGTTGGACAGTACTAGAGAAGGGAGCAGTTCCACATTAGTTAGGAGCAAACTGAGAAGGGCTATGACAGGAATGCAAAGACAGGAATGCAATGCATGTATGTAAATGCACAAAGAGTGATGATTAATGTTGGTGAGCTACAAGCACAAATAGCAGTGTGGGAATAATGATGCAGTGGTAATGCTGGAAACGCAGCCTAAAAATGGTGAGGACTGGGCACATAATATACAAGGACATAAAGTGTTCAGAAAAGATAGAGAAGGAAAAAAGGGAGGTGGGGTGTCAGTACTGATTAGGGAAGACACTGTAGTGCTGGAAAGAGAGGATGTCCTTGAGCGGCAAAGACAAAATCCATTTGGTTAGAATTGGGAAACAAAAAGGATATGAGCACGCTAATAGGGGCATTCTATAGGACTCCAAATAATGAGAGAGAGAGAGAGGAGCAAATCTGCAGGGAAATCACAGCGATGTGCAAGAACTATAGAGTGGTGATATTGAGGGACTTTAACATTATTCCAATCGATATTTGGGTAATTAGAGTAAAGGGTAAGGACAGGGACAAATTTCTGGATTGCGTTCAGGAGAACTTCCTCCATCAGTATGTTCTTGGGCCAACTAGAAAGGAGGCATTGCTGGATCTGGTGCTGGGGAATGAGGTGAGCCAAGTGGACCAAGTGTCTGTGGGGGAGCACTTGGGTAAGAGTGATCATCGTGTCATATGGTTGAGACAAGTAATGCAGAAAAGCAAAGAACGATATAAGGTAGAATGGCTAGATTGGAAAAGGCCTAATTTCAATGCAATGACAAGGGATCTAGCCAGGATAAAGTGGAACCAAAGACTGACAGGAAAAACGATAACGGAACAATGGGTTATCTTTAAGGAAGAGATGCTTCAGGTACAGGCTAGGTAGATTTCAACAAGGGTGAAAGGTAGGGGAACCAAAACCAGGGCTCCTTGGATGACGAGGGAGGTAAAGAATATGATGCAACAAAAAAGAGGGTGTATGTTGCATGTCAGGACCAGACCAAATACAATAACTTGAGAAGGGAGGTGAAGAGGAAAATAAGACTGGCAAAGTGAGAATATGAGAATAGAATGGCCGTCAACATAAAAGGGAACCCACAAATCTTCTACCGGCATGTAAATAGTAAGTGGGTAGTGAGAGGTGGGGTGAAGCCGATTAGGAACCAAGAGGATAATATATGCTTCGAGGCATAGGGCAAGGCTAGAATACTCAATGAGTACTTGTATTAGTGTTTACTAAGAAAAAGAAATTTGACAAAATATCAGTAGAAGCGGAGAGAGTAGAGGCAATGGATGGGGTAAAAACTGAGAGGGAGGAGGTACTGGAAAGGCTGGCTATGCTTAAGATAGATAAGTCACCTGGTCCGAGTGGCTTGCATCCCAGTTTGCTAAAGGAAGTGGCTTGCCATAATCTTCCAATCTTCCTTAATCATGGGAGGAGTGCCAGAGGATTGGAGAGTGGCAAATGTGAGACCATTATTCAAAAAAGGGTGTAAGGACTATGCTAGCAACTACAGGCCAGTCAGTTTAACACAAGTGGTGGTTAAGGTTTTAGAAACAATAATCAGGGAAAAAAATGAATAGGCACTTGGGAGAGGTTTGAGTTAATTAAGGAGAGCCAGCACTGATTTGTAAAAGGCAGATCATGCTTGACTAATCTAATTGAATTTTTTGATGAAATAACAGAGAAGGTTGATGAAGGGAATGCAGTGGATGTTGTTTATATGGATTGTGAGAAAGCATTTGATAAAGTACCACATAAAAGGCTGATAACAAAATTGAGGCTCATGGAATAGAATGGTCGGTGTTGGATAAAAAAATTGTCTTAAGGACAGAAAACAGTGAGTTGTGGTAAATGGTTGTTTTCCTAACTGAAGGATGGTAGACAATGGAGTTCCCCAAGGGTCAGTGCTCGGACCACTGCTTTTATTTGCTATATATAAACGACTTGGATCTTGTAATACTGAGTAGAATTTCAAAATTTGCCAATGATACTAAACTTGGAGGAGTGACAAATAGTGAGGAAGATATGAATCGCCTGCAACAGGACATAGATAGGCTAGCAGAATGGGCAGACAGGTGGCAGATGCAATTTAATACTGACAAGTGTGAGATGATGCATTTTGGCAGCAGGGATAGGGTGAGGCAATATAGACTTAATGGCGCTGTTCTAAAGAGTGTGCAGGAACAGAGAAACCTGTGGGTGCATGTGCATCAATCTTTGAAGGTGGCAGGACACGTTGAGAGAGTGGTTGGCAAAGCAAATGGGATATTGGGTTTCATAAATAGAGGCACAGAGTACAAAAGCAGGGAGGTTATGCTGAACCTCCTGACTCCCCAAAGCCTGTCCACCATCTACAAGGCACAAGTCAGCAGTGTGATGGAACACTCTCCACTTGCCTGGATGGGTGCAGCTCCAACAACACTCAAGAAGCTCGACATCATCCAGGACAAAGTATCCCGCTTGATCAGCACCCCATCCACCACCTTCAACTTTCACTCCCTCCACCGACGCACAGTGGCAGCAGTGTGTACCATATACAAGATGCACTGCAGCAACTCACCAAGGCTCCTTCGACAGCACCTTCCAAACCTTAGAAACTCTACCACCTAGAAGGACAAGTGCAGCAGATGCATGGGAACACCACCACCTGCAAGTTCCCCTCCAAGCCACACATCATCCTGATTTGGAACTATATCGCCGTCCCTTCACTGTCACTGGGTAAAAATCCTGGAACTCCCTTCCTAACACACTGTTGGTATACTTAGACTCCACGGACTGCAGCAGCTCAGGAAGGCGGCTGATCACCACCTTCTCAAAGGCAGTTAGGCATGAGCAATAAATGCAGGCCTAGCCAGCAATGCCCAAATCCCCCGAGCTAATAATTAAAAACCTTTAGAAAGCTCTGGTTAGTTCCCATTTAGAGTATTGTGTCCAGTTCTGGTAGCGGCACTTTATAAAAGATGTGAGGGTGCTTGAGAGCTTGCAAAGTAGATTTATCAGAATGGTTCCAGGGATGCGGGATTTTAGTGACAAGGTTAGGTTGGAAAAGCTGGGGTTGTTGTCCCTGGATTAAATGAGATTGAGGGGAGATTTGATGGAGGTGTGCAAGTTTGTGACAGAATTAGATAAGTTGACAAGGAAAATCTGTTCCCATTAACTGATGGTACAAGGACTATGTGCAAGAGATGCAGGGGGAATGTGAAGAAGAACCTTTTTACACAGTGGTAATTACCTGCCCACGAGGGTGGTGAAAGCGGATAAAATAAATGATTTCAAAAGGAAATTGGATGGGCACTTGTCGAGTGGGGGAATAGGACTGAAAGGATTTTTTCGCAGAGTGCCGGCATTGACTCAATGGGTTGAATGGTCTCCCTCTATGCCGTAAATGACTATGACTCTATGACAGGTGAGCAGAGACTTTCGAACAGGTGGGCAGGAACCTTAGGACAGGTGAATAGAAACCTGTGAAAGGTGGATAGAAACCTGGAGACAGGCGAATAGAAACCTGGGGACAGGCGGATAGAAACCTGGGGACAGGAGGGTAGGAACCTGGGGACAGGCGGGTAGGAACCTGGGGACAGGAGGGTAGGAACCTGGGGACAGGAGGGTAAAAACCTGGGGACAGGCGGATAGAAACCTGGGGACAGGCAGGTATAAACCTGGGGACAGACGGATAGAAACCTGGGGACAGGCGGGTAGAAACCTGGGGACAGGAGGGTAGGAACCTGGGGACAGGAGGGTAGGAACCTGGGGACAGGAGGGTAAAAACCTGGGGACAGGCGGATAGAAACCTGGGGACAGGCGGGTAGACACCTGGGGACAGATGGGTAGAAACCTGGGGACAGGCGGGTAGAAACCTGGGGACAGGTTTGCAGAGACCTTGGGAGAGGTGAAATGAAATCCCGGGGCTGGTGGGCACTGACCCTGGGGCAGGTGGGCAGAGACCTTCGGACAGGTGAAAAGTAGCCTCGGGATTGGTGAGCAGAAACCTTCAGATAGATTAGCAGCAACATTAGGGCAGGTGGTGAGTAGCTTTGGGGCATTTAAGCAGAAGTCTTTGGACAAGTGAGGGGAAAGCTTTTGACTGGTGGACAGAATGCATGTCTACCTTTTCAGTTGTGTACTGGTTCATGTCTTAGGAAGGGAGCTTAAAAAGGGGGAAAACGATGAGAGGACAGCGTAAAAACTTTGAAATTTCAGGGCAACGAGTAGATACTGCAAAAGCACACTTGATAAATTATACGGCAGTGCACTCAAGCCAGCTACAACTCACAAGGTAATGGAAATCTATTTTTGCCCAGGCATGCATCAGAATCATGTAATCATCTGATATCGAAACACACTTCAAAACAAGGAAACCAGTCTCCGTCGAGTCAACAGCCCAATGGTACTTGCCAACTTCATTCCTCTCATGCCAACACCAGGGTTAAATAACAGCTTACGCAGAGACCAGACATTATTCTCAACAACTGTAGCTCTAGAGGGCAATAGTCCACCTCTATGAATGCGTATCACACACACATACACGTAAAAATACATATAGTAGATGTAAAACAGAACCCATAAAACCGGGAAGCAGGAAAAGGGAGGAGACAATTAAAGGAAGTTCTCTACACTCAACTCACCTGCTAAATGAAACAAGGCGCATGCTAGCGAATGAGTGGCTAACACTGCTGAACAAATACAGGACTGTATACAACACAGGGGATGTCCTAGAACAACAATGGGTCAATACTGCAACACTGGAGCAAGAGAAACATTGAGCCCCCAGATTGTCAGAATGCCGTTTCTGTTTTCCTCTGCCGGTAACTTTGTGCAAAATGTTATGTGACAAAGTCGACACTATCCCGCCGGCTTTGTAATCAACGTCAATAACATTGTGGTTTTCTTTTAAATTGTATTACAGGGGTGAGACTGGCCTGCTGGAAAAGACATGCAAAAAAATGCACAAAAGTGGTGCACAAAATGCACAAAAGTGCACAATCCACAGGTTGGCCTGTGCAGTTTGAGGAAACAAATCACCAGGAGAAACTTTGGAGAATTTTTTTTGTGAAGGTAATGCAAAAGTTAATGTTCCCGGAGCAGGAGAAGGATGAAGCATTGGAGGAGGCCTTCCAACATGAGACTGAGTGAAATGCATGGAGTCAGACGTAGTGATTGTTGTATACGGCAATGCATGTACCACAATGGAGAATGCACGGTATAAAGTGAGATTATTGAAACCACGAAGCTAGGAGCGGGGGAATCTTGATGAAAGGTTTTTGACGATTAGCTTGTCCCTGCTTTGTTATATACCCAGACCCAGTTGGGTCGAGATGCATCACTCGGTCTCTTTCCCCTCTTGGTACTGCTGTGGAGAGGAAGCAGTGCTGTGCTGCTTTCCAGATACTGAAAACCTGTCTCGTTCAACTGGAGCTGCTAAGGGGGATGTTCAGTTCTGCACTGGGTTCACTGAAGCCCGGAGTATCCAAAAGAGCACGTCAGTTGGATTCAATTTTGTCTTCAAAAAACTATTTGTAAACATTATGCTCCAAACAAGAATATGATTAATATACAAGGCAAAAGAATTTGGAATGTGGATTACAGTTCACCATTTTAAACCTATCACTTCTTACCTAGTGATAATGTGGAATACGATCACTGTTAAATCCTATATAGTTTTAAGTAACCTGTATATAATCAATGCCTTTCTATGATCACTGACTGAATATAATCACTCAATGTGTGTGATCTATGACTGTATATAACCAGCGACAATGTGTGTTCTCTGATTAACTGTCTATAATCTTACAGTGTGTGTGATTCATGAATGTATATAATGCTGAATGAGTGTGATCACTCATGGTATATAATCACAGAATATGTGTGATCAATGACTATAAATAATCACTGCATATAATCACTGACAGTATATAATCACTGATTGTATGTGACCACTGACTATATAACCACTGACTGAATATAATCACAGACTGTGATCACGGACTGTATAAAATTACAGACTGAGTGTGATCACTGCATGTATATAATCACTGACTGTGTGTGATCACACTAACTGTACACAATCACTGATTGTATGTGATCATAGACTATATATAATCACTGACTCTGTGTCGCTGAGTATATACTGTCATGCTAGGCCCCCACCTGCCAAGAATGAGGCACATTAACTTTGTCATGAATATTGATTTTAAACTGTTACTGGAGTGAAGTAAGGACTTGTTAAACAGATCAGCTGTGGCTGGGAAAGACATTTGCATATTAACAGACAGTGATTGGAAGGGCAAACCACAATGGACCTTAATCACCAGGTATTGTGTGTAAGAGGAGCATTCCAGAGACTGCTAAGGTGATACGATCCAAGACGTGGTCAGACCAGTTGGTCACATAACTAACCTGCTTGGCAACCTGGGTTTTTCTAAATTGTACAGTTTGAACAGAGAGTGTCTGTTTGCTCCTGAACTGAGAAGATCTCTCCTGTCTGCTCCCACCTTTTTCTCACAAGTTTCCGAATCCACTGAAGACACATGAACCCCAAAAGAGAAAAGTCTCCGACAGCAAACAAGGTTTCAGAAGAATACTGGGCGCCAACGAAAAGCAAGATCTACCTACAATCAAGGACTCAACAGTGAGCTCGAAGAACTGTAACAAAAATGCTTCATATATTGCCTCAAACTTTTCCACTTTATTTTTCTTCTGCTATTTTCTGTCTCTACTTGCATATGTGTATCACGTATGCATGCTAGCGTGGGTGCGTCATGTATCCGTAGGCATCAACCGAATTAGAGGTTAAGTTCAAGTTTAATAAATTTCAACTTTTCTTCTTTAAATCTAAGTTAACCTGTTTGTGCTGGTTTCTTTGCCTTATAATTGGGAAGCGGTGAACAAGGATTCACCAAGGGGGAGCTAAAAACACAGTGCGTTTACAATTAAACCCTGCTACGGTAAGTCTAGTTGAAGGTTAAGAGGGACCCCCTAGACCCCTTTCTCACCTGGTCGTTACAGAAATTTGGGTGCCAGTGCCGGAATTGACCCACAGACAAACGAGACATTGGAAGTGGGAAGCCAAATTGTTCCCAATCAAAAAAGACCAATATTTCAATATAGGTTTTCTTGTAAGTATTCAATCATATACAACCACATGTCTGCAACTGAACTAGTATCTCCCCAAGCCAGGGTGAAGTAACTTGGGATAAGGTAAAAGCACTGTCCATGGAGGAGTTGAGAAAAATAGCCTAGCAGTGTGGGATCACTGTACGTGGCAAGGCAAGGAAGTTCGAACTCCCAAGACTAGTGGCCAACCATTTTTCCCTTGAATCCGAAGCAGCAGAAACACAGTTAGAAATAGATTGCCAAAGGGCTAGCAAAGATACAATTGGAACAGAGGAAACTGGAATTAGAGGAGAGGGAGAAAGAAAGAGCCTTCCAGAAGGAACATGAAGAAAATGAAAGGCAGGAGAGGGAGAGAGAAAGAATATTCTGGAAGGAATGTGAAGAAAGAGAGCTGAAGCGGCTTGAGTTAACTAGGGGGTAACAGTGAAAGCATGGCTAATATGGAGGAGTGTAATTCAGGGCTGGGTACAGAATTGTTAAAACTAGCTCAACTAATTCCAAAATTCAATGAGGAAGATGTAGAAATTTTTTTTGTGTCCTTTGAGAAACTAGCAAGGCAGCTAAAATGGCCAGCTGAGACCTGGCCTCTATTATTACAAAGCAAGCTAACTGGAAAAGCCCATGAGTTTTATTCCCTGCTTCCAGATGAGAGTTCGTCAAATTATGAACTGACCAAAAATTGCTATCCTTGGGGCATATGAATTAGTACCCGAAGCCTATCACCAAAAGTTTAGAACCCTCAAGAAGCAAGCTAATCAAACTTATCTGGAGTTTGAAAGAAGTACGCAGCTGGCTTTTGACAGTAGCTCAGCAATGAGAATCTCAGAGAACTAATTCTGTTAGAGGAATTTAAACACTCTCTCCCACTCTCCATAAAGACACACGTAGAGGACCAGCGGGTTCAGAGAGCCCGGCAAGTGGCTGCTCTGGCAGATGAGTTTGCTTTAATTTATAAGTTGGTTTCCCAGGGGAGAACCTTTCCTCATCACACCCATAAATCCAAAAAAGACAAGGCGTGGGAAGTGATAGGAGTCAAGCATTCCAGGGAGAGAAGGAAAAGCAGGAGACACAGGGGGCCCTCCTCCAGCCAAAAAGGAAGGTGCTGTGAGCAAGAGTGAGACCCGGAGACCAGTGTGCTTCCATTGTAATAAAGCAGGACATTTAAAAGCTGACTGCTGGAAACTAAAGGGGAAACCGATAGGGTTAATCAGGGCACACCTGCTCAGTGACAGAGAAGGGACCCTGATGGAAAGCATAGCAGAACAAGCTGTAGCTTTAACTGCAGTAAGAGAGAGACCCAGGAAGCTTACGGCTGCGAGTGCAGGAAAAGCTAATAGGATTCCTGAGGGTTATCGGGGTTTTGTGTTTGAAGGGAAAGTAACCCCTACTCCTTGAGTGGGGCAAACGAGCCTATAGAAATCCTCAGGGACACAGGGGCCACTAGATCCCTTTTACTGGGAAAAGGCCTGGTCTTTCCCCCCAGAAAGTGCAGGGAACACCAGAATGGTGGTGAATGGTATTGGAGGGCAGTGTATGCCTGTACCTTTATGTTGGGTGCACTTGGAGTGCGACCTAATTTCGGGACCGGTGACCATAGGGATTGTCCCTAGTTTGCCTGTGGACGGAGTTGACCTGCTCCTTGATAATGATCTGGCGGGGGTGAAGGTGGTAGCCCCCCCCCCCAAGTGGTGAAAGAAAGACCGCAGGAGGTCAGTGAGACAAGGCCATGGCAGGAGATGGACCCCTGCCGTTTCCCTGAATGTGTCGTGGACCAGGCCATGATCAAACCAGCCAGAGGAGACTGCATTGGCACTGCAGGCAGATGACCATGAGCTCTGTCTGTCTGAGACTTTCTTTGGAAAGTCAGGAGACCCAGGGAATGAGTTAAATGGATTTTCCCTAGCTGAGACTCAGCGAGCCGACCCAGTATTGTGAGAGTTAGCACAGGCTGCCCAGTCTGAAAGAAAACTGAGTGAGTCCCTGATTGCTACTATTTAAAGAAAGGGGTACTGATGAGGAAATTGAGCTTTCCTTACAGACCTGAGAGCAAGGAGTGGACAGTAGTTCACCAGTTAGTGGTGCCACAGAGAGAAATATTAAGAAGGGTCCACAAGACTACAGTGGCTGTACATGCAGGTATACGAAAGACCAAAGCCCCCATAAGACAGCAGTCTGACTGGCCAAAACTCCACAAAGATGTGGTAGGGTACTGCAGGAGTTGCCACATGTGCCAGATTGAGGGGAAACCCCAAGCTACAGTGAAAGCTGCACCCCTAAGTCCTGCAGCAGTGTTAGGAGGACCCTCCAGCAGAGGGCTGATGAACTGTCAGGGACCCCCACCGAGAACAAAAGGGGACAGGCAAAAACACAAGGCTGGAAAAAGGTTAGAAAGGGAAGGGGAAAAAGTTACCAAGAGGACAGGTTAAAGGAAGTCCGGGAGGGATCCCAGATGAAATCCCTTACTGTCCGGTCAGCCAACCCAGAAAAATATGAAAAGTTAGACCCCACCATCCTCCTACATAAATGCAGACAGTAGAAGCACCCCATCATAGTGCTAACAGCCTTTACAGGAATCTGCAGAGACAAAGAAAGACCTATAGGGGGCAGAGAAACCATGAGGGTGATGCGTCACCCAGTTATAGTGCCACAGAGGAGCGCAGTAGAGTCTGCATAAATACCTGCAGGCAGGACTGTCCCGGAAGTCAAAGGGGAGAGTAGCACCAAATCGTCCCCCAATGTCAGAAAAACCCATCCCCCTGAAGTCAAAAGCCTTTGCATGACTCAACAAAGCTCTGAAAGAGAGTTCAGGATAGACCCACCCGCTACTGACTCTCCTGGGTAAAAAAAAATACCTCAGCAGGAACAAAGACTCTTGGCAGCCATGGAAACGGGCAAATGGAAGAGAAATTTTCTCAAAAAAGAACGATGTGTTTATTGGGATGCCAAAAAAGGGGCGATTTTAATAAGTTTTAGGATTTGTGAATGAATCAGAGAAATGCATGGGTTTTTCTGTATCTTACATTTTCTCTCGTCCCTTTTAATGAAATGCACTTTTCACAAATCGCATTTCATTCCGCTGGGTGGGGAGATGTCATGCTAGACCCCCACCTGCCAAGAATGAGGCACATTAATTTTGTCATAAACATTGATTTTAAACTGTTACTGGAGTGAAGAAAGGATTTGTTAAACAGATCAGCTGTGGCTGGGAAAGATATTAGCATATTAACAGACGGTGATTGGAGTGACAAAGGACCATTCCTGACTCAACTCACAATGAACCTTGATCACCAGGTATTGTGTGTAAGAGGAGCATTCCAGAGGCTGCTAAGGTGATACAATCCAAGACATGGTCAGATCAGTTAGTCACATGACTAACCTGCTTGGCAACCTGAGTTTTTCTGAATTGCACAAACAGTTTGAACAGAGAGTGTCTGTTTGCTCCTGAACTGAGAAGATCTCTCCTGTCTGCTCCCACCTCTTTCTCACAAGCCTCTGAATCCACTGAACCCCAAGAGAGAAAAGTCTCCAACAGCAAACAAGGTTTAAGAAGAAAAGCAAGATCTACCGACAATCAAGTACTCTAAAGTGAGCTCCAAAAACCATAACAAAAACTCTTCAGATATTGCCTCAAACCTTTCCACTTTATTTTTCTTCTGCTCCTTTCTATCTCTATTTGCATGTGTGTATCGTGTATGCATGCGAGTGTGGGTGCTTCGTGTATCCATAGGCATTAACCGATGTACAGGTTAAGTTCAAATTAAATAGATTTCAACTTTTCTTTGTTAAACCTAAGTAAACCCGTTTGTGCTGGTTTCTTTGCCTTATAATTGGAAAGCAGTGACCAAGGATTCACCAAGTGGGACCTAAAAATACAGTGTTTTAAAAAATAAATTACTGTTACGGCAAGATGAGGTGAAGGCTGAGAGAGACCCCAGGACAAATTTATCACCTCGTCTCATTACAATATAATCACGAACTGTGTGTGATCACTGAGTGTGTATTATCACTGACAGTGTGTGATCACAGAGAGTGTATAATCACTGACTGTGTGTGATCACAGAGTGTGTATTATCACTGACAGTGTGTGATCACAGAGAGTGTAGAATCACTGACTGTGTGTGATCACAGAGTGTGTATTATCACTGACAGTGTGTGATCACAGAGAGTGTATAATCACTGACTGTGTGTGATCACAGAGAGTGTATAATCACTGACTGTGTGTAATCACAGAGAGTGTATAATCACTGACTGTGTGTGATCACAGAGAGTGTATAATCACTGACTGTGTGTGATCACAGAGTGTGTATAATCACTGACTGTGTGTGATCACAGAGAGTGGATAATCACTGACTGTGTGTGATCACAGAGAGTGTATAATCACTGACTGTGTGTAATCACAGAGAGTGTATAATCACTGACTGTGTGTGATCACTGAGTGTGTATAATCAACGAGTGTGTGTGATCACAGAGTGTGTATAATCACTGACTGTGTGTGATCACATAGTGTGTATAATCACTGACTGTGTGTGATCACTGTGTGTGTATAATCATTGACTGTGTGTGATCACAGAGTGTGTATAATCACTGACTGTGTGTGATCACAGAGTGTGTATAATCACTGACTGTATGTGATCACTGTGTGTGTATAATCACTGACTGTGTGTGATCACAGAGTGTGTATAATCACTGACTGTGTGTGATCACAGAGTGTGTATAATCACTGACTGTGTGTGATCACTGTGTGTGTATAATCATTGACTGTGTGTGATCACAGAGTGTGTATAATCACTGACTGTGTGTGATCACAGAGAGTGTATAATCACTGACTGTGTGTGATCACTGTGTGTGTATAATCACTGACTGTGTGTGATCACTGTGTGTGTATAATCACTGACTGTGTGTGATCACAGAGTGTGTATAATCACTGACTGTGTGTGATCACAGAGTGTGTATAATCACTGACTGTGTGTGATCACATAGTGTGTATAATCACTGACTGTGTGTGATCACTGTGTGTGTATAATCATTGACTGTGTGTGATCACAGAGTGTGTATAATCACTGACTGTGTGTGATCACTGTGTGTGTATAATCACTGACTGTGTGTGATCACTGTGTGTGTATAATCACTGACTGTGTGTGATCACTGAGTGTGTATAATCACTGACTGTGTGTGATCACAGAGTGTGTATAATCACTGACTGTGTGTGATCACATAGTGTGTATAATCACTGACTGTGTGTGATCACTGTGTGTGTATAATCATTGACTGTGTGTGATCACAGAGTGTGTATAATCACTGACTGTGTGTGATCACAGAGTGTGTATAATCACTGACTGTGTGTGATCACTGTGTGTGTATAATCATTGACTGTGTGTGATCACAGAGTGTGTATAATCACTGACTGTGTGTGATCACAGAGTGTGTATAATCACTGACTGTGTGTGATCACTGAGTGTGTATAATCACAGAGTGTGTATAATCACTGACTGTGTGTGATCACAGAGTGTGTACAATCACTGACTGTGTGTGATCACAGAGTGTGTATAATCACTGACTGTGTGTGATCACAGAGTGTGTATAATCAACGAGTGTATGTGATCACAGTGTGTATAATCACTGACTGTGTGTGATCACAGAGAGTGTATAATCACTGACTGTATGTGATCAGAGTGTGTATAATCACTGACTGTGTGTGATCACAGAGTGTGTATAATCACTGACTGTATGTGATCAGAGTGTGTATAATCACTGACTGTGTGTGATCACTGAGTGTGTATAATCACTGAGTGTGTATAATCACTGACTGTGTGTGATCACAGAGAGTGTATAATCAATGACTGTGTGTGATCACAGAGTGTGTATAATCACTGACTGTGTGTGATCACAATGTGTGTATAATCACTGACTGTGTGTGATCACAGAGTGTGTATAATCAACGAGTGTATGTGATCACAGTGTGTATAATCACTGACTGTGTGTGATCACAGAGTGTGTATAATCAACGAGTGTGTGTGATCACAGAGTGTGTATAATCACTGACTGTGTGTGATCACAGAGTGTGTATAATCACTGACTGTGTGTGATCACAGAGTGTGTACAATCACTGACTGTGTGTGATCACAGAGTGTGTATAATCACTGAATGTGTGTGATCACAGAGTGTGTATAATCACTGACTGTGTGTGATCACAGAGTGTGTATAATCACTGACTGTGTGTGATCACATAGTGTGTATAATCACTGACTGTGTGTGATCACTGTGTGTGTATAATCATTGACTGTGTGTGATCACAGAGTGCGTATAATCACTGACTGTGTGTGATCACTGTGTGTGTATAATCACTGACTGTGTGTGATCACTGTGTGTGTATAATCACTGACTGTGTGTGATCACTGAGTGTGTATAATCACTGACTGTGTGTGATCACAGAGTGTGTATAATCACTGACTGTGTGTGATCACAGAGTGTGTATAATCACTGACTGTGTGTGATCACATAGTGTGTATAATCACTGACTGTGTGTGATCACTGTGTGTGTATAATCATTGACTGTGTGTGATCACAGAGTGTGTATAATCACTGACTGTGTGTGATCACAGAGTGTGTATAATCACTGACTGTGTGTGATCACTGTGTGTGTATAATCATTGACTGTGTGTGATCACAGAGTGTGTATAATCACTGACTGTGTGTGATCACAGAGTGTGTATAATCACTGACTGTGTGTGATCACTGAGTGTGTATAATCACTGAGTGTGTATAATCACTGACTGTGTGTGATCACTGTGTGTGTATAATCACTGACTGTGTGTGATCACTGAGTGTGTATAATCACTGACTGTGTGTGATCACAGAGTGTGTATAATCACTGACTGTGTGTGATCACAGAGTGTGTATAATCACTGACTGTGTGTGATCACATAGTGTGTATAATCACTGACTGTGTGTGATCACTGTGTGTGTATAATCATTGACTGTGTGTGATCACAGAGTGTGTATAATCACTGACTGTGTGTGATCACAGAGTGTGTATAATCACTGACTGTGTGTGATCACTGTGTGTGTATAATCATTGACTGTGTGTGATCACAGAGTGTGTATAATCACTGACTGTGTGTGATCACAGAGTGTGTATAATCACTGACTGTGTGTGATCACTGAGTGTGTATAATCACTGAGTGTGTACAATCACTGACTGTGTGTGATCACAGAGTGTGTATAATCACTGACTGTGTGTGATCACAGAGTGTGTATAATCAACGAGTGTATGTGATCACAGTGTGTATAATCACTGACTGTGTGTGATCACAGAGAGTGTATAATCACTGACTGTATGTGATCAGAGTGTGTAGAATCACTGACTGTGTGTGATCACAGAGTGTGTATAATCACTGACTGTATGTGATCAGAGTGTGTATAATCACTGACTGTGTGTGATCACTGAGTGTGTATAATCACTGAGTGTGTATAATCACTGACTGTGTGTGATCACAGAGAGTGTATAATCACTGACTGTGTGTGATCACAGAGAGTGTATAATCACTGACTGTGTGTGATCACAGAGTGTGTATAATCAACGAGTGTATGTGATCACAGTGTGTATAATCACTGACTGTGTGTGATCACAGAGTGTGTATAATCAACGAGTGTATGTGATCACAGTGTGTATAATCACTCATTGTGTGTGATCACAGAGAGTGTATAATCAACGAGTGTGTGTGATCACAGAGTGTGTATAATCACTGAATGTGTGTGATCACAGAGTGTGTATAATCACTGAATGTGTGTGATCACAGAGTGTGTATAATCACTGACTGTGTGTGATCACAGAGTGTGTATAATCACTGACTGTGTGTGATCACTGTGTGTGTATAATCATTGACTGTGTGTGATCACAGAGAGTGTATAATCACTGACTGTGTGTGATCACTGTGTGTGTATAATCACTGACTGTGTGTGATCACTGTGTGTGTATAATCACTGACTGTGTGTGATCACTGAGTGTGTATAATCACTGAGTGTGTATAATCACTGACTGTGTGTGATCACAGAGTGTGTATAATCACTGACTGTGTATAATCACTGAGTGTGTATAATCACTGACTGTGTGTGATCACAGAGTGTGTATAATCACTGACTGTGTGTGATCACTGAGTGTGTATAATCAACGAGTGTATGTGATCACAGAGTGTGTATAATCACTGACTGTGTGTGATCACAGAGAGTGTATAATCAACGAGTGTATGTGATCACAGTGTGTATAATCACTGACTGTGTGTGATCACAGAGTGTGTATAATCACTGACTGTGTGTGATCACAGAGTGTGTATAATCACTGACTGTGTGTGATCACAGAGTGTGTATAATCACTGACTGTGTGTGATCACTGAGTGTGTATAATCACTGACTGTGTGTGATCACAGAGTGTGTATAATCACTGACTGTGTATAATCACTGAGTGTGTATAATCACTGACTGTGTGTGATCACAGAGTGTGTATAATCACTGACTGTGTGTGATCACAGAGTGTGTATAATCACTGACTGTGTATAATCACTGAGTGTGTATAATCACTGACTGTGTGTGATCACAGAGTGTGTATAATCACTGACTGTGTGTGATCACTGAGTGTGTATAATCAACGAGTGTATGTGATCACAGAGTGTGTATAATCATTGACTGTGTGTGATCACAGAGTGTGTATAATCACTGACTGTGTGTGATCACAGAGAGTGTATAATCAACGAGTGTATGTGATCACAGTGTGTATAATCACTGACTGTGTGTGATCACAGAGAGTGTATAATCAACGAGTGTATGTGATCACAGTGTGTATAATCACTGACTGTGTGTGATCACAGAGTGTGTATAATCACTGACTGTGTGTGATCACAGAGTGTGTATAATCACTGACTGTGTGTGATCACAGAGTGTGTATAATCACTGACTGTGTGTGATCACAGAGTGTGTATAATCACTGACTGTGCGTGATCACAGAGTGTGTATAATCAACGAGTGTGTGTGATCACAGAGTGTGTATAATCACTGAATGTGTGTGATCACAGAGTGTGTATAATCACTGACTGTGTGTGATCACTGTGTGTGTATAATCACTGACTGTGTGTGATCACTGTGTGTGTATAATCACTGACTGTGTGTGATCACTGAGTGTGTATAATCACTGAGTGTGTATAATCACTGACTGTGTGTGATCACAGAGTGTGTATAATCACTGACTGTGTGTGATCACTGAGTGTGTATAATCAACGAGTGTGTGTGATCACAGAGTGTGTATAATCACTGAATGTGTGTGATCACAGAGTGTGTATAATCACTGACTGTGTGTGATCACTGTGTGTGTATAATTACTGTGTGTGTGATCACAGAGAGTGTATAATCACTGACTGTGTGTGATCACTGAGTGTGTATAATCACTGAGTGTGTATAATTAGAACATTACAGTGCAGTACAGGCCCTTCGGCCCTCGATGTTGCGCCGACCTGTGAAACCATCTGACCTACACTATTCCATTTTCATCCATATGTCTATCCAATGACCACTTAAATGCCCTTAAAGTTGGCGAGTCTACTACTGTTGCAGGCAGGGCGTTCCTCGCCCCTACTACTCTCTGAGTAAAGAAACTACCTCTGACATCTGTCCTATATCTATCACCCCTCAACTTAAAGCTATGTCCCCTCGTGTTTGCCATCACCATCTGAGGAAAAAGACTCTCACTATCCACCCGATCTAACCCTCTGATTATCTTATATGTCTCTATTAAGTCACCTCTCCTCTTCCTTCTCTCCAACGAAAACAACCTCAAGTCCCTCAGCCTTTCCTCGTAAGACCTTCCCTCCATACCAGGCAACATCCTAGTAAATCTCCTCTGCACCCTTTCCAAAGCTTCCACATCCTTCCTATAATGCGGTGACCAGAACTGCACGCAATACTCCAGGTGCAGTCTCACCAGAGTTTTGTACAGCTGCAGCATGACCTCGTGGCTCCGAAACTCGATCCCCCTACTAATAAAGGCGAACACACCATATGCCTTCTTAACAGCCCTATTAACCTGGGTGGCAACTTTCAGGGATTTATGTACCTGGACACCAAGATCTCTCTGCTCATCTACACTACCAAGAATCTTCCCATTAGCCCAGTACTCTGCATTCCTGTTACTCCTTCCAAAGTGAATCACCTCACACTTTTCCGCATTAAACTCCATTTGCCATCTCTCAGCCCAGCTTTGCAGCCTATCTATGTCCCTCTGTACCCTACAACATCCTTCGGCACTATCCACAACTCCACCGACCTTTGTGTCATCCGCAAATTTACTAACCCACCCTTCTACACCCTCATCCAGGTCATTTATAAAAATGACAAACAGCAGTGGCCCCAAAATAGATCCTTGCGGTACACCACTAGTAACTAAACTCCAGGATGAACATTTGCCATCAACCACCACCCTCTGTCTTCTTTCAGCTAGCCAATTTCTGATCCAAAGCTCGAAATCACCTTCAACCCCATACTTCCGTATTTTCTGCAATAGCCTACCGTGGGGAACCTTATCAAATGCCTTACTGAAATCCATATACACCACATCCACTGCTTTACCCTCATCCACCTGTTTGGTCACCTTCTCGAAAAACTCAATAAGGTTTGTGAGGCACGACCTACCCTTCACAAAACCGTGCTGACTATCGCTAATGAACTTATTCTTTTCAAGATGATTATAAATCCTATCTCTTATAACCTTTTCCAACATTTTACCCGCAACCGAAGTAAGGCTCACAGGTCTATAATTACCAGGGCTGTCTCTACTCCCCTTCTTGAACAAGGGGACAACATTTGCTATCCTCCAGTCTTCCGGCACTATTCCTGTCGACAATGACGACATAAAGATCAAGGACAAAGGCTCTGCAATTTCCTCCCTGGCTTCCCAGAGAATCCTAGGAAAAATCCCATCTGGCCCAGGGGACTTATCTATTTTCACACTTTCCAAAATTGCTAACACCTCCTCCTTGTGAACCTCAATCTCATCTAGCCTAGTAGTCTGAATCTCAGTATTCTCCTCGACAACATTTTCTTTCTCTACTGTAAATACTGACGCAAAATATTCATTTAACGCTTCCCTTATCTCCTCTGATTCCACACACAACTTCCCACTACTATCCTTGATTGGCCCTAATCTAACTCTAGTCATTCTTTTATTCCTATATACCTATAGAAAGCCTTAGGGTTTTCCTTGATCCTATCCGCCAATGACTTCTCGTGTCCTCTCCTTGCTCTTCTTAGCTCTCCCGTTACATCCTTCCTGGCTAGCTTGTAACTCTCAAGCGCCCTAACTGAGCCTTCACGTCTCTTCCTAACATAAGCCTTCTTCTTCCTCTTGACAAGCACTTCAACTTCTTTAGTAAACCACGGCTCCCTCGCTTGACAACTTCCTCCCTGCCTGACAGGTACATACTTATCAAGGACACGCAGTAGCTGCTCCTTGAATAAGCTCCACATTTCGATTGTGCCCATCCCCTGCAGTTTCCTTCCCCATCCTATGCATCCTAAATCTTGCCTAATCGCATCATAATTTCCTTTCCCCCAGCTATAATTCTTGCCCTGCGGTATATACCTGTCCCTGCCCATCACTAAGGTAAACCTAACCGAATTGTGATCACTATCACCAAAGTGCTCACCTACATCTAAATCTAACACTTGGCCGGGTTCATTACCCAGTACCAAATCCAATGTGGCATCGCCCCTGGTTGGCCTGTCTACATACCGTGTCAGAAAAACCCTCCTGCACACACTGGACAAAAACTGACCCATCTAAAGTACTCGAACTATAGTATTTCCAGTCAATATTTGGAAAGTTAAAGTCCCCCAAAACAACTACCCTGTTACTCTTGCTCCTGTCGAGAATCATCTTCGCTATCCTTTCCTCTACATCTCTGGAACTATTCGGAGGTCTATAAAAGACTCCCAACAGGGTGACCTCTCCTCTCCTGTTTCTAACCTCGGCCCATACTACCTCAGTAGACGAGTCCTCAAACGTCCTTTCTGCCGCCGTACTACCCTCTTTTACCATCTTCTCTGTTCTTACTGAAACATCTAAATCCCGGAACCTGCAACATCCATTCCTGCCCCTGCTCTACCCATGTCTTCGAAATGGCCACAACATCGAGATCCCAGGTACAAACCCATGCTGCAAGCTCACCCACCTTATTCCGGATGCTCCTGGCGTTGAAGTAGACACACTTTAAACCAAGTTCTTGCTTGCCAGTGCCCTCTTGCGTCCTTGTAACCTTATCCCTGACCTCACTACTCTCAACATCCTGTACACTGGAACTACAATTTAGGTTCCCATTCCCCTGCTGAATTAGTTTAAACCCCCCCGAAGAGCACTAGCAAATCTCCCCCCGAGGATATTGGTACCCCTCTGGTTCAGGTGAAGACCATCCTGTTTGTAGAGGTCCCACCTATCCCAGAAAGAGCCCCAATTATCCAGGAAGCCAAAACCCTCCCCGTTACACCATCCCTGCAGCCACGTGTTCAACTACTCTCTCTCCCTATTCCCTAATCAACGAGTGTGTGTGATCACAGAGTGTGTATAATCACTGACTGTGTGTGATCACAGAGTGTGTACAATCAACGAGTGTGTGTGATCACAGAGTGTGTATAATCACTGACTGTGTGTGATCACTGACTGAGTGTGATCACTGACTGTGTGTGATCACAGAGTGTGTATAATCATTGACTGTGCTATCACTGACTGTGCGTGATCACAGAGTGTGTATAATCAACGAGTGTGTGTGATCACAGAGTGTGTATAATCACTGACTGTGTGTGATCACAGAGTGTGTACAATCAACGAGTGTGTGTGATCACAGAGTGTGTATAATCACTGACTGTGTGTGATCACTGACTGAGTGTGATCACTGACTGTGTGTGATCACAGAGTGTGCATAATCACTGACTGTGCTATCACTGACTGTGCGTAATCACAGAGTGTGTATAATCAACGAGTGTGTGTGATCACAGAGTGTGTATAATCACTGACTGTGTGTGATCACAGACTGTGTTATCACTGACTGTGCGTGATCACAGAGTGTGTATAATCACTGAGTGTGTGTGATCACAGAATGTGTATAATCAGTGACTGTGTGTGATCACTGATTTTGTATAATCACCGACTGCGTGTGATCACAAAGTGTGTATAATCACTGACTGTGTGTGATCACTGACTGAGTGTGATCACTGACTGTGTGTGATCACAGAGTGTGTATAATCACTGACTGTGCTATCACTGCCTGTGCGTGATCACAGAGTGTGTATAATCACTGAGTGTGTGTGATCACAGAGTGTGTATAATCACTGACTGTGTGTGATCACAGAGTGTGTATAATCACCGACTGTGTGTGATCACAGAGTGTGCAGAATCACTGACTGTGCATGGTCCCTGACTGTGTATAATCACTGACTGTGTGTGATCACAGAGTGTGTATAATCACTGACTGGTGTGTGATCATTCAGGGTGTATAATCACTGACTGTGTGTGATCACTGAGAGTGTCTAATCACTATGTAATCATTGACTGCATAGAATTATTGTGTGTGATTGTTGACTATGGAAACCAGTATGTAATCATTAACTGTATGGAACTATTGTGTATGATTGCTGACAGTATATAATCACTATGTAATCATTACATGTCTAGAGATATTGTGTGTGATTGCTGACTCGATAATCACTATGTCATCATTGACTGTGTAGAATTATTGTGTGTGATTTCTGACGGTATATAATCAGTATGTCAACACTGACTGTATCGAATTATTGTGTGAGATTGTTGACTATATAAACAGGATGTAATCATTGACTGTATAGAACTATTGTGTGTGATTGCTGACAGTACACAATCACGATGTAATCATTGAGTGTCTAGAATTATTGTGTGTGATTGCAGACCATATAATCACTGTGTAATCATAGACTGGAGAGAACTATTGTGTGTGATTGCTGACTATATAATCAATATGTAATCACTGACTGTATAGAATTATTGTGTGTGATTTCTGACGGTATATAATCAGTATGTCATCACTGACTGTATCGAATTATTGTGTGTGATTGTTAACTATATAATCACGATGTAATCATTGACTGTATATAATTATTGTGTGTGATTGCGGACAGTCTATAATCACTATGTAAACATTGGCGGTATAGAATTATTGTAGGTGATTGCTGACTATATAATCACCATGTAATCATTGACTGTGTAGAATTATTGTGTGTGATTGCTGACAGTATATAATCACTAAGTAAATATTGACTGAACAGAATTGTGTGTGATTGCTGACTATATAATGCCTGTGTGTAATCAATGACTGTATAGAATTATTTTGTGTGATTGCTGACAGTATATAATCACTATGTAATCATTGATTGCATAGAATTATTGTGTGATTGCTGACTGTATAATCACTATGTAATCACTGACTCTATGGAATTATTGTGTGTGATTGCTGACAGTATATAATAACTTACTGTGTGTAATCATTGACTGTATAGAACTATTGTGTTGCGATTGCTCACAGTATATAATCACTATGTAATCATTGACTGTATAGAATTATTGTGTGTGATTGCTGACTGTATAATCACTATGTAATCATTGCCTGCATAGAGTTATTGTGTGTGATTGCTGACTATACAATCACTATGTAATCATTGACTGTATAGAATTATTGTGTGTGATTGCTGACTGTATAATCACTATGTAATCATTGCCTGCATAGAGTTATTGTGTGTGATTGCTGACTGTATAATCACTATGTAATCATTGCCTGCATAGAGTTATTGTGTGTGATTGCTGACTATACAATCACTATGTAATCATTGACTGTATAGAATTATTGTGTGTGATTGCTGACTGTATAATCACTATGTAATCATTGCCTGCATAGAGTTATTGTGTGTGATTGCTGACTATACAATCACTATGTAATCATTGACTGTATAGAATTATTGTGTGTGATTGCTGACTGTATAATCACTATGTAATCATTGCCTGCATAGAGTTATTGTGTGTGATTGCTGACTATACATTCACTATGCAATCATTGACTGTATAGAATTATTGTGTGTGATTGCTGACTGTATAATCACTATGTAATCATTGCCTGCATAGAGTTATTGTGTGTGATTGCTGACTATACATTCACTATGCAATCATTGACTGTATAGAACTATTGTGTGATTGCTGACAGTATATAATCACTATGTAATCATTGACTGTATAGAACTATTGTGTGTGATGGCTGACTATATAACCTCTATGTAATCATTGACTGTATAGAACTATTGTGTGTGATTGCTGACTATATAATCATTATGTAATCACTGACTGTATAGAATTATTGTGTGTGATTGCTGACTATTTAATCACCATGTAATCATTGACTGTATGGAATTGTTGTGTGTTATTGTTGACGATATAATCACTGTGTAAACATTGACTGTATAGAACTATTGTGTGTGATTGCTGACGATATAATCACGATGTAATCACTGACTGTATCGAACTAATGTGTGTGAATGCTGACTATTTAATCACCATGTAATCATTGACTGAAAAGAACTATTGTGTGTGATTGCTGACAGTATATACTAACTTACTGTGTGTAATCATTGACTGCATATAATTGTTGTGTGTGATTGCTGACTGTATAATCACCATGTAATCATTGACTGTGGAAAATATTGTGTGTGATTGCTGGCAGTATATAATCACTATGCAATCATTGATTGTATGGTATTATTATGTGTGATTGCTGACTATATAGTCACTATGTAATCATTGACTGTATATAATTATTGTGCGTGATTGCTGACAGTATATAATCACTATGTAATCATTGATTGTATGGAATTATTGTGTGTGATTGCTGACTATATAGTCACTATGTAATCACTGACTCTAGAGAATGATTGTGTGTGATTGCTGACAGTATATAATAACTTACTGTGTGTAATCATTGACTGTATAGAACTATTGTGTGCGATTGCTCACAGTATATAATCACTGTGTAATCATTGATTGTATAGAATTATTGTGTGTGATTGCTGACTGGATAATCACTATGTAATCATTGCATGTATAGAATTATTGTGTGTGATTGCTGACTATACAATCACTATGTAATCATTGACTGTATAGAATTATTGTGTGTGATTGCTGACAGTATATAATCACTATGTAATCATTGACTGTATAGAATTATTGTGTGTGATTGCTGACAGTATATAATAACTTACTGTGTGTAATCATTGACTGTATATAATTGTTGTGCATGATTGCTGACTAGATAATCACTATGTAATCATTGACTGTATAAAATTATTGTCTGTGATTACTGAAAGTATATAATCAATATGCAATCATTGATTGTCTGGTATTATTACGTGTGATTGCTGACTATATAGTCACTATGTAATCATTGACTGTGTAGAATTATTGTGTGTGATTGCTGACAGTATAGAATCACTATATAAACATTGGCGGTATAGAATTATTGTGCGTGATTGCTGACAGTATATAATAACTTACTGTGTGTAATCATTGACTGTATATAATTGTTGTGTGTGATTGCTGACTATATAATCACTATGTAATCATTGACTGTGTAGAATTATTGTGTGTGATTGCTGACAGTATATAATCACTATGTAAACATCGACTGTATAGAATTGTGTGTGACTGCTGACTGTATAATGACTGTGTGTAATCATTGACTGTATAGAATTATTGTGTGTAATTACGGACAGTATATAATCACTATGCAATCATTGATTGTATGGTATTATTGTGTGTGATTGCTGACTATATAATCACTATGTAATCATTGACTGTATATAATTATAGTGTGTGATTGCTGACTGTATAATCACTATGTAATCACTGACTCTATAGAATTATTGTGTGTGATTGCTGACAGTATATAATAACTTACTGTGTGTAATCATTGACTGTATAGAACTATTGTGTGCGATTGCTCACAGTATATAATCACAATGTAATCATTGCCAGTATAGAATTATTGTGTGTGATTGCTGACAGTATATAATCACTATGTAAACATCGACTGTATAGAATTTTGTGTGACTGCTGACTGTATAATGACTGTGTGTAATCACTGACTGTATAGAATTATTGTGTGTGATTACGGACAGTACATAATCACTATGCAATCATTGATTGTATGGTATTATTGTGTGTGATTGCTGACTATATAATCACTATGTAATCATTGACTGTATATAATTATTGTGTGTGATTGCGGACAGTCTACAATCATAATGTAAACATTGGCGGTATAGAATTATTGTAGGTGATTGCTGACGATATAATCACCATGTAATCATTGACTGTGCAGAATTATTGTGTGTGATTGCTGACAGTATATAATCACTAAGTAAATATTGACTTTATAGAATTGTGTGTGATTGCTGACTATATAATGACTGTGTGTAATCATCGACTGTATAGAATTATTTTGTGTGATTGCTGACAGTATATAATCACTATGTAATCATTGACTGTATATAATTATAGTGTGTGATTGATTACTGCATAATCACTATGCAATCACTGACTCTGTAGAATTATTGTGTGTGATTGCTGACCATATATAATAACTTACTGTGTGTAATCATTGACTGTATAGAACTATTGTGTGTGATTGCTCACAGTATATAATCACTATGTAATCATTGATTGTATAGAATTATTATGTGTGATTGCTGACAGTATATAATCACTATGTAATCATTGACTGTATAGAATTATTGTGTGTGATTGCTGACAGTATATAATACCTTACTGTGTGTAATCATTGACTGTATAGAATAATTGTGTGTCATTGCTGACAGTATATAATAACTTACTGTGTGTAATCATTGACTGTATATAATTGTTGCGTGTGATTGCTGACTATATAATCACTAAGTAATCTTTGACTGTCTAAAATTATTGTATGTGATTACTGACAGTACATAATCACTATGCAATCATTGAATGTATGGTGTTATTATGTGTGATTGCTGACTATATAATCACTATGTAATCATTGACTGTATATATTTATTATGTGTGATTGCTGACAGTATATAATCACGATGTAAACATTGGCGGCATAGAATTATTGCATGTGATTGCTGTCTATATAATCACCATGTAATCATTGACTGTGTAGAATTATTGTGTGTGATTGCTGGCAGTATATAATCACTGTGTAATCATTGACTGTATAGAAGTAATGTGTGTGATTGCTGACAGTATATAATAACTTACTGTGTGTAATCATTGACTGTATAGAATAATTGTGTGTCATTGCTGACAGTATATAATAACTTACTGCGAGTAATCATTGACTGTATATAATAATTGTGTGCGATTGCTTACTATATAATCACTATGTAAACATTGACTGTATAGAATTGTGTGTGATTGCTGACTGTATAATGACTGTGTGTCATCACTGACTGTATAGAATTATTGTGTGTGATTACTGACAGTATATAATCACTATGTAATCATAGACTGTATATAATTATTGTGTGTCTTTGCTGACAGTATATAATAACTTTGTAATCATTGACTGTATATAATTATTGTGTGTGATTGCTGACTGTATATAATAACTTACTGTATGTAATCATTGATTGTATATAATCATATAATTGCTCACAGTATATATTCACTACAAAATCATTGACTGTTTAGAACTATTGTGTGTGATTGCTGAGAGTACATAATGACTATGTAATCATTGACTGCATAGAATTATTGTCTGTGATTGCTGACTATATAATCACTATGTAATCATTGACTGTATAGAACTATTGTGTGTGTTTGCTGACTGTATAATCACCATGTAATCACTGACTATATAGAATTATTGTGTGTGATTGCTGACTATTTAATCACCACTTAATCATTGACTGTCTGGAATTGTTGTCTGTTATTATTGACTATATAATCACTATGTAAACATTGACTGTATAAAATTATTGTATGTGATTACTGACAGTATATAATCACTATGCAATCATTGATTGTATGGTATTATTATGTGTGATTGCTGACTATATCGTCACTATGCAATCATTGACTGTATATGATTATTGTGTGTGATTGCTGACAGTATATAATCACTATGCAATCATTGACTGTATATGATTATTGTGTGTGATTGCTGACAGTATATAATCACTATGTAATCATTGATTGTATAGAATTATTGTGTGTGATTGCTGACTGTATAATCACTATGTAATCATTGCCGGTATAGAACTATTGTGTGTGATTGCTGACAGTATATAATCACTATGTAATCATTGATTGTATGGTATTATTATGTGTGATTGCTGACTATATAGTCACTATGTAATCATTGACTGTATATAATTATTGTGTGTGATTGCTGACAGTATATAATCACTATGTAATCATTGATTGTATAGAATTATTGTGTGTGATTGCTGACTGTATAATCACTATGTAATCACTGACTCCATAGAATTATTGTGTGTGATTGCTGACAGTATATAATAACTTACTTTGTGTAATCATTGACTGGATAGAACTATTGTGTGCGATTGCTGACTGCATAATCACTATGTAATCATTGCCTGTATAGAATTATTGTGTGTGATTGCTGACTATACAATCACTATGTAATCATTGACTGTATGCAATTATTGTGTGTGATTGCTGACTATATAATCACCATGTAATCATTGACTGTGTAGAATTATTGTGTGTGATTGCTGACAGCATATAATCACTATGTAATCATTGACTGTACAGAATTATTATGTGTGATTGCTGACGGTAGATAATAACTTACTGTGTGTAATCATTGATTGTATAGAATTATTGTGTGTGATTGCTGACTGTATAATCACTATGTAATCATTGCCTGTATAGAATTATTATGTGTGATCGCTGACTATATAGTCACCATGGAATCATTGACTGCATATAATTATTGTGTGTGATTGCTGACAGTATATAATCACTGTGTAAACATTGGCGGTATAGAATTATTGTGTGTGATTGCCGACTACATAATCACCATGTAATCATTGACTGCATAGAATTATTATGTGTGATTGCTGACAGTATACAATAACTTACTGTGTGTAATCATTGACTGTATATAATTGTTGTGTGTGATTGCTGACTAGAAAATCACTATGTAATCATTGACTGTGTCGAATTATTGTGTGTGATTGCCAAGAGAGTGTGGGAAAATGGCGCAATTAACACGGAACACAGAAGTCCGAGTGTATCAGGCCTGTGTCCTCAGTACCTTGCTCTATGGCA
The DNA here is from genome assembly GCF_036365525.1 of Heterodontus francisci. Lineage (NCBI taxonomy): Eukaryota > Metazoa > Chordata > Chondrichthyes > Heterodontiformes > Heterodontidae > Heterodontus > Heterodontus francisci. Next base: position 16,724,272 of record NC_090399.1, read on the forward strand.
GCGAGGCCTGGACAATGTATGCCAGCCAAGAGCGGCGTCTCAATTCGTTCCATCTTCGCTGCCTCCGGAGAATACTTGGCATCAGGTGGCAGGACTATATCTCCAACACAGAAGTCCTTGAAGTGGCCAACACCCCCAGCTTATACACACTACTAAGTCAGCGGCGCTTGAGATGGCTTGGCCATGTGAGCCGCATGGAAGATGGCAGGATCCCCAAAGACACATTGTACAGCAAGCTCGCCACTGGTATCAGACCCACCGGCCGTCCATGTCTCCGCTATAAAGACGTCTGCAAACGCGACATGAAATCGTGTAACATTGATCACAAGTCGTGGGAGTCAGTTGCCAGCATTCACCAGAGCTGGCAGGCAGCCATAAAGACAGGGCTAAATTGTGGCAAGTCGAAGAGACTTAGTAGTTGGCAGGAAAAAAGACAGAGGCGCAAGGGGAGAGCCAACTGTGCAACAGCCCCGACAAACAAATTTCTCTGCAGCACCTGTGGAAGAGCCTGTCACTCCAGAATTGGCCTTTATAGCCACTCCAGGCGCTGCTTCACAAACCACTGACCACCTCCAGGCGCGTATCCATTGTCTCTCGAGATAAGGAGGCCCAAAAGATTGCTGACAGTATATAACAACTATGTAAACATCGACTGTATAGAATTGAGTGTGACTGCTGACTGTATAATGACTGTGTGTAATCACTGACTGTATAGAATTATTGTGTGTGATTACGGGCAGTATATAATCACTATGCAATCATTGATTGGATGGAATTATTGTGTGTGATTGCTGACTATATAATCACTATGTAATCATTGACTGTAAATAATTATTGTGTGTGATTGCGGACAGTCTATAATCACTATGTACACATTGGCGGTACAGAATTATTGTTGGTGATTGCTGACTGTATAATCACCATGTAATTGACTGTGTAGAATTATTGTGTGTGATTGCTGACTGTATATAATCACTAAGTAAATATTGACTTTCTAGAATTGTGTGTGATTGCTGACTACATAATGACTGTGTGTAATCATTGACTGCACAGAATTATTTTGTGTGATTGCTGACAGTATATAATCACTATGTAATCATTGATTGTATAGAATTATTATGTGTGATTGCTGACTGTATAATCACTATGTAATCACTGACTCTATAGAATTATTGTGTGTGATTGCTGACAGTATATAATCACTATGTAATCATTGATTGTATAGAATTATTATGTGTGATTGCTGACTGTATAATCACTATGTAATCACTGACTCTATAGAATTATTGTGTGTGATTGCTGACAGTATATAATCACTATGTAATCATTGATTGTATAGAATTATTATGTGTGATTGCTGACTGTATAATCACTATGTAATCATTGCCTGTATCGAATTATTGTGTGTGATTGCAGACTATACAATCACTATGTAATCATTGCCTGTATCGAATTATTGTGTGTGATTGCTGACTATACAATCACTATGTAATCATTGCCTGTATCGAATTATTGTGTGTGATTGCTGACTATACAATCACTATGTAATCATTGCCTGTATCGAATTATTGTGTGTGATTGCTGACTATACAATCACTATGTAATCATTGACTGGATAGAACTATTGTGTGTGATTGCTGACAGTATATAATCACTATGTAATCATTGACTGCATATAATTATTGTGTGTGATTGCTGACAGTATATAATAACTTACTGTGTGTAATCATTGACTGTATAGAATAATTGTGTGTGATTGCTGACAGTATATAATTACTATGTAATCATTGAATGCATATAATTGTTGAGTGTGATTGCTGACTATATAATCACTAAGTAATCATTGACTGTATATATTTATTGTGTGTGATTGCTGACAGTATATAATCACTATGCAATCATTGATTGTATGGTATTATTATGTGTGATTGCTGACTATATAATCACTATGTAATCATTGACTGTATATATTTATTGTGTGTGATTGCTGACAGTATATAATCACTATGTAAACATTGGCGGTATAGAATTATTGCGTGTGATTGCCGACTATATAATCACCATGCAATCATTGACTGTGTAGAATTATTGTGTGTGATTGCTGGCAGTATATAATCACTATGTAATCATTGACTGTATAGAATTATTGTGTGTAATTGCTGACAGTATATAATAACTTACTGTGTGTAATCATTGACTGTATAGAATAATTGTGTGTCATTGCTGACAGCATATAATCACTATGTAATCATTGACTGTTTAGAATTATTGTGTGTGATTGCTGACAGTATATAATAACTTACTGTGTGTAATCATTGACTGTATAGAATAATTGTGTGTAATTGCTGACAGTATATAATAACCTACTGTGTGTAATCATTGACTGTATATAATTGTTGTGGGCGATTGCTGACTATATAATCACTATGTAATCATTGACTGTGTAGAATTATTGTGTGTGATTGCGGACAGTATCTCATCACTCTGTTAACATTGACTGTATAGAATTGTGTGTGATTGCTGACTGTAAAATGACTGTGTGTAATCACTGACTGTATAGAATTATTGTGTGTGATTACTGACAGTATATAATCACTATGCAATCATTGATTGCATGGTATTATTATGTGTGATTGCTGACAGTATATAATAACTTACTGTGTGTAATCATTGACTGTATAGAATAATTGTGTGTGATTGCTGACAGTATATAATCACTATGTAATCATTGACTGTGTAGAATTATTGTGTGTGATTGCTGACTGTATAATCACTATGTAATCACTGACTCTATAGAATTATTGTGTGTGATTGCTGACAGTACATAATAACTTACTGTGTGTAATTATTGACTGTATAGAACTATTGTGTGCGATTGCTCAAAGTATATAATCACTGTGTAATCATTGATTGTACAGAATTATTGTGTGTGATTGCTGACTATACAATCACTATGTAATCATTGACTGTAAAGAACTATTGTGTGTGATTGCTGACAGTATATAATCACTATGTAATCATTAACTGTATGGAATTATTGTGTGTGATTGCTGACTATATAATCACTATGTAATCATTGACTGTTCAGAATTATTATGTGTGATTGCTGACAGTATATAATAACTTACTGCGTGTAATCATTGACTGTATATAATTGTTGTGTGTGATTACTGACAATATAATCACTATGTAATCATTGACTGTATAAAATTATTGTCTGTGATTACTGACAGTATATAATCACTATGCAATCATTGATTGTATGGTATTATTATGTGTGATTGCTGACTATATAGTCACTATGTAATCATTGACTGTATATAATTATTGTGTGTGATTGCTGACTATATATTCACTATGTAATCACTGACTGTATAGAATTATTGTGTGTGATTGCTGACTATATGATCACCATGCAATCATTGACTGTATGGAATTGTTGTGTGTTATTGTTGACGATATAATCGCTGTGTAAACATTGACTGTATAGAACTATTGTGTGTGATTGCTGACAGTATATAATCACTATGTAATCATTGGCTGTATAGAATTATTGTGTGTGATTGCTGACAGTATATAATAACTTACTGTGTGTAATCATTGACTGTATAGAATAATTGTGTCATTGCTGACGGTATATAATAACTTACTGTGTGTAATCATTGACTGTATATAATTGTTGTGTGTGATTGCTGACTGTATTATCACTATGTCATCATTGACTGTATAAAATTATTGTATGTTATTACTGACAGTATATAATCACTATGCAATCATTGATTGTATGGTATTATTATGTGTGATTGCTGACTATATAATCACTATGTAATCATTGACTGTATATAATTATTATGTGTGATTGTGGACAGTCTATAATCACTATGTACACATTGGCGGTATAGAATTATTGTTGGTGATTGCTGACTGTCTAATCACCATGTAATTGACTGTGTAGAATTATTGTGTGTGATTGCTGACTGTATATAATCACTAAGTAAATATTGACTTTATAGAATTGTGTGTGATTGCTGACTATATAATGACTGTGTGTAATCATTGACTGCATAGAATTATTTTGTGTGATTGCTGACAGTATATAATCACTATGTAATCATTGACTGTATATAATTATAGTGTGTGATTGCTGACAGTATATAATCACTGTGTAATCATTGATTGTATGGAATTATTATGTGTGATTGCTGACTGTATAATCACTATGTAATCACTGACTCGATAGAATTATTGTGTGTGAATGCTGACAGTATATAATAACTTACTATGTGTAGTCATTGACTGTATAGAACTATTGTGTGCAATTGCTCACAGTATATAATCACTATGTAATCATTGATTGTATAGAATTATTATGTGTGATTGCTGACTGTATAATCACTATGTAATCATTGCCTGTATCGAATTATTGTGTGTGATTGCTGACTATACAATCACTATGTAATCATTGACTGGATAGAACTATTGTGTGTGATTGCTGACAGTATACAATCACTATGTAATCATTGACTGCATATAATTATTGTGTGTGATTGCTGACAGTGTATAATCACTATGTACACATTGGCGGTATAGAATTATTGCGTGTGATTGCCGACTATATAATCACCATGCAATCATTGACTGTGTAGAATTATTGTGTGTGATTGCTGGCAGTATATAATCACTATGTAATCATTGACTGTTTAGAATTATTGTGTGTAATTGCTGACAGTATATAATAACTTACTGTGTGTAATCATTGACTGTATAGAATAATTGTGTGTCATTGCTGACAGCATATAATCATGATGTAATCATTGACTGTTTCGAATTATTGTGTGTGATTGCTGACAGTATATAATAACTTTCTGTGTGTAATCATTGACTGTATAGAATAATTGTGTGTCATTGCTGACGGTATATAATAACTTACTGTGTGTAATCATTGACTGTATATAATTGTTGTGGGCGATTGCTGACTATATAATCACGATGTAATCATTGACAGTGTAGAATTATTGTGTGTGATTGCGGACAGTATCTCATCACTCTGTTAACATTGACTGTATAGAATTGTGTGTGATTGCTGACTGTAAAATGACTGTGTGTAATCACTGACTGTATAGAATTATTGTGTGTGATTGCTGACAGTACATAATAACTTACTGTGTGTAATTATTGACTGTATAGAACTATTGTGTGTGATTGCTCACAGTATATAATCACTGTGTAATCATTGATTGTACAGAATTATTGTGTGTGATTGCTGACTGTATAATCACTATGTAATCATTGCCTGTATAGAATTATTGTGTGTGATTGCTGACTATACAATCACTATGTAATCATTGACTGTATAGAACTATTGTGTGTGATTGCTGACAGTATATAATCACTATGTAATCATTAACTGTATGGAATTATTGTGTGTGATTGCTGACTATCTAATCACTATGTAATCATTGACTGTACAGAATTATTATGTGTGATTGCTGACAGTATATAATAACTTACTGCGTGTAATCATTGACTGTATATAATTGTTGTGTGTGATTACTGACAATATAATCACTATGTAATCATTGACTGTATAAAATTATTGTCTGTGATTACTGACAGTATATAATCACTATGCAATCATTGATTGTATGGTATTATTATGTGTGATTGCTGACTATATAGTCACTATGTAATCATTGACTGTATATAATTATTGTGTGTGATTGCTGACTATATATTCACTATGTAATCACTGACTGTATAGAATTATTGTGTGTGATTGCTGACTATATGATCACCATGCAATCATTGACTGTATGGAATTGTTGTGTGTTATTGTTGACAATATAATCACTGTGTAAACATTGACTGTATAGAACTATTGTGTGTGATTGCTGACAGTATATAATCACTATGTAATCATTGGCTGTATAGAATTATTGTGTGTGATTGCTGACAGTATATAATAACTTACTGTGTGTAATCATTGACTGTATAGAATAATTGTGTCATGGCTGACGGTATATAATAACTTACTGTGTATAATCATTGACTGTATATAATTGTTGTGTGTGATTGCTGACTGTATTATCACTATGTCATCATTGACTGTATAAAATTATTGTCTGTGATTACTGACAGTATATAATCACTATGCAATCATTGATTGTATGGTATTATTATGTGTGATTGCTGACTATATAATCACTATGTAATCATTGACTGTAAATAATTATTGTGTGTGATTGCGGACAGTCTATAATCACTATGTACACATTGGCGGTATAGAATTATTGTTGGTGATTGCTGACTGTCTAATCACCATGTAATTGACTGTGTAGAATTATTGTGTGTGATTGCTGACTGCATATAATCACTAAGTAAATATTGACTTTCTAGAATTGTGTGTGATTGCTGACTACATAATGACTGTGTGTAATCATTGACTGCATAGAATTATTTTGTGTGATTGCTGACAGTATATAATCACTATGTAATCATTGACTGTATATAATTATAGTGTGTGATTGCTGACAGTATATAATCACTGTGTAATCATTGATTGTATGGAATTATTATGTGTGATTGCTGACTGTATAATCACTATGTAATCACTGACTCGATAGAATTATTGTGTGTGAATGCTGACAGTATATAATAACTTACTATGTGTAGTCATTGACTGTATAGAACTATTGTGTGCAATTGCTCACAGTATATAATCACTATGTAATCATTGATTGTATAGAATTATTATGTGTGATTGCTGACTGTATAATCACTATGTAATCATTGCCTGTATCGAATTATTGTGTGTGATTGCTGACTATACAATCACTATGTAATCATTGACTGGATAGAACTATTGTGTGTGATTGCTGACAGTATATAATCACTATGTAATCATTGACTGCATATAATTATTGTGTGTGATTGCTGACAGTGTATAATCACTATGTACACATTGGCGGTATAGAATTATTGCGTGTGATTGCCGACTATATAATCCCCATGCAATCATTGACTGTGTAGAATTATTGTGTGTGATTGCTGGCAGTATATAATCACTATGTAATCATTGACTGTATAGAATTATTGTGTGTAATTGCTGACAGTATATAATAACTTACTGTGTGTAATCATTGACTGTATAGAATAATTGTGTGTCATTGCTGACAGCATATAATCACTATGTAATCATTGACTGTTTCGAATTATTGTGTGTGATTGCTGACAGTATATAATAACTTACTGTGTGTAATCATTGACTGTATAGAATAATTGTGTGTCATTGCTGACAGTATATAATAACTTACTGTGTGTAATCATTGACTGTATATAATTGTTGTGGGCGATTGCTGACTACATAATCACGATGTAATCATTGACAGTGTAGAATTATTGTGTGTGATTGCGGACAGTATCTCATCACTCTGTTAACATTGACTGTATAGAATTGTGTGTGATTGCTGACTGTAAAATGACTGTGTGTAATCACTGACTGTATAGAATTATTGTGTGTGATTACTGACAGTATATAATCACTATGTAATCACTGACTCTATGGAATTATTGTGTGTGATTGCTGACAGTACATAATAACTTACTGTGTGTAATTATTGACTGTATAGAACTATTGTGTGTGATTGCTCACAGTATATAATCACTGTGTAATCATTGATTGTACAGAATTATTGTGTGTGATTGCTGACTGTATAATCACTATGTAATCATTGCCTGTATAGAATTATTGTGTGTGATTGCTGACTATACAATCACTATGTAATCATTGACTGTATCGAACTATTGTGTGTGATTGCTGACAGTATATAATCACTATGTAATCATTAACTGTATAGAATTATTGTGTGTGATTGCTGACTATCTAATCACTATGTAATCATTGACTGTACAGAATTATTATGTGTGATTGCTGACAGTATATAATAACTTACTGCGTGTAATCATTGACTGTATATAATTGTTGTGTGTGATTACTGACAATATAATCACGATGTAATCATTGACTGTATAAAATTATTGTCTGTGATTACTGACAGTATATAATCACTATGCAATCATTGATTGTATGGTATTATTATGTGTGATTGCTGACTATATAGTCACTATGTAATCATTGACTGTATATAATTATTGTGTGTGATTGCTGACTATATATTCACTATGTAATCACTGACTGTATAGAATTATTGTGTGTGATTGCTGACTATATGATCACCATGCAATCATTGACTGTATGGAATTGTTGTGTGTTATTGTTGACGATATAATCACTGTGTAAACATTGACTGTATAGAACTATTGTGTGTGATTGCTGACAGTATATAATCACTATGTAATCATTGGCTGTATAGAATTATTGTGTGTGATTGCTGACAGTATATAATAACTTACTGTGTGTAATCATTGACTGTATAGAATAATTGTGTCATTGCTGACGGTATATAATAACTTACTGTGTATAATCATTGACTGTATATAATTGTTGTGTGTGATTGCTGACTGTATTATCACTATGTCATCATTGACTGTATAAAATTATTGTCTGTGATTACTGACAGTATATAATCACTATGCAATCATTGATTGTATGGTATTATTATGTGTGATTGCTGACTATATAATCACTATGTAATCATTGACTGTAAATAATTATTGTGTGATTGCGGACAGTCTATAATCACTATGTACAAATTGGCGGTATAGAATTATTGTTGGTGATTGCTGACTGTCTAATCACCATGTAATTGACTGTGTAGAATTATTGTGTGTGATTGCTGACTGTATATAATCACTAAGTAAATATTGACTTTCTAGAATTGTGTGTGATTGCTGACTACATAATGACTGTGTGTAATCATTGACTGCAAAGAATTATTTTGTGTGATTGCTGACAGTATATAATCACTATGTAATCATTGACTGTATATAATTATAGTGTGTGATTGCTGACAGTATATAATCACTGTGTAATCATTGATTGTATGGAATTATTATGTGTGATTGCTGACTGTATAATCACTATGTAATCACTGACTCTATAGAATTATTGTGTGTGATTGCTGACAGTATATAATAACTTACTGTGTGTAGTCATTGACTGTATAGAACTATTGTGTGCAATTGCTCACAGTATATAATCACTATGTAATCATTGATTGTATAGAATTATTATGTGTGATTGCTGACTGTATAATCACTATGTAATCATTGCCTGTATCGAATTATTGTGTGTGATTGCTGACTATACAATCACTATGTAATCATTGACTGGATAGAACTATTGTGTGTGATTGCTGACAGTATATAATCACTATGTAATCATTGACTGCATATAATTATTGTGTGTGATTGCTGACAGTATATAATAACTTACTGTGTGTAATCATTGAATGCATATAATTGTTGAGTGTGATTGCTGACTATATAATCACTAAGTAATCATTGACTGTCTAAAATTATTGTATGTGATTACTGACAGTATATAATCACTATGCAATCATTGATTGTATATATTTATTGTGTGTGATTGCTCACAGTATATAATCACTATGTAAACATTGGCGGTATAGAATTATTGCGTGTGATTGCCGACTATATAATCACCATGCAATCATTGACTGTGTAGAATTATTGTGTGTGATTGCTGGCAGTATATAATCACTATGTAATCATTGACTGTATAGAATTATTGTGTGTAATTGCTGACAGTATATAATAACTTACTGTGTGTAATCATTGACTGTATAGAATAATTGTGTGTCATTGCTGACAGCATATAATTACTATGTAATCATTGACTGTTTAGAATTATTGTGTGTGATTGCTGACAGTATATAATAACTTACTGTGTGTGATCATTGACTGTACAGAATAATTGTGTGTCATTGCTGACAGTATATAATAACTTACTGTGTGTAATCATTGACTGTATATAATTGTTGTGGGCGATTGCTGACTATATAATCACTATGTAATCATTGACTGTGTAGAATTATTGTGTGTGATTGCGGACAGTATCTCATCACTCTGTTAACATTGACTGTATAGAATTGTGTGTGATTGCTGACTGTAAAATGACTGTGTGTAATCACTGACTGTATAGAATTATTGTGTGTGATTACTGACAGTATATAATCACTATGCAATCATTGATTGTATGGTATTATTATGTGTGATTGCTGACAGTATATAATAACTTAATGTGTGTAATCATTGACTGTATAGAATAATTGTGTGTGATTGCTGACAGTATATAATCACTATGTAATCATTGACTGTGTAGAATTATTGTGTGTGATTGCTGACTGTATAATCACTATGGATTCACTGACTCTATAGAATTATTGTGTGTGATTGCTGACAGGACATAATAACTTACTGTGTGTAATTATTGACTGTATAGAACTATTGTGTGCGATTGCTCACAATATATAATCACTGTGTAATCATTGATTGTACAGAATTATTGTGTGTGATTGCTGACTGTATAATCACTATGTAATCATTGCCTGTATAGAATTATTGTGTGTGATTACTGACCATACAATCACTATGTAATCATTGACTGTATAGAACTATTGTGTGTGATTGCTGACAGTATATAATCACTATGTAATCATTAACTGTATGGAATTATTGTGTGTGATTGCTGACTATATAATCACTATGTAATCATTGACTGTACAGAATTATTATGTGTGATTGCTGACAGTATATAATAACTTACTGCGTGTAATCATTGACTGTATATAATTGTTGTGTGTGATTACTGACAATATAATCACTATGTAATCATTGACTGTATAGAATTATTGTCTGTGATTACTGACAGTATATAATCACTATGCAATCATTGATTGTATGGTATTATTATGTGTGATTGCTGACTATATAGTCACTATGTAATCATTGACTGTTTATAATTATTGTGTGTGATTGCTGACTATATATTCACTATGTAATCACTGACTGTATAGAATTATTGTGTGTGATTGCTGACTATATAATCACCATGCAGTCATTGACTGTATGGAATTGTTGTGTGTTATTGTTGACGATATAATCACTGTGTAAACATTGACTGTATAGAACTATTGTGTGTGATTGCTGACAGTATATAATCACTATGTAATCATTGGCTGTATAGAATTATTGTGTGTGATTGCTGACAGTATATAATAACTTACTGTGTATAATAATTGACTGTATATAATTGTTGTGTGCGATTGCTGACTGTATTATCACTATGTCATCATTGACTGTGTAGAATTATTGTGTGTGATTGCTGGCAGTATATAATCACTATGTAATCATTGACTGTTTAGAATTATTGTGTCTGATTGCTGATAGTATATAATAACTTACTGTGTGTAATCATTGACTGTATAGAATAATTGTGTGTCATTACTGACAGTATATAATAACTTACTGTGTGTAATCATTGACTGTATATAATTGTTGTGGGCGATTGCTGACAGTATCTCATCACTCTGTTAACATTGACTGTATAGAATTGTGTGTGATTGCTGACTGTAAAATGACTGTGTGTAATCACTGACTGTATAGAATTATTGTGTGTGATTACTGACAGTATATAATCACTATGTAATCATTGATTGTATGGTATTATTATGTGTGATTGCTGACTATATAATCACTATGTACTCATTGACTGTATATATTTATTGTGTGTGATTGCTGACAGTATATAATCACTATGTAAACATTGGTGGTATAGAATTATTGCGTGTGATTGCCGACTATATAATCACCATGCAATCATTGACTGTGTAGAATTATTGTGTGTGATTGCTGGCAGTATATAATCACTATGTAATCATTGACTGTATGGTATTATTATGTGTGATTGCTGACTATATAATCACTATGTACTCATTGACTGTACATATTTATTGTGTGTAATTGCTGACAGTATATAATAACTTACTGTGTGTAGTCATTGACTGTATAGAACTATTGTGTGCAATTGCTCACAGTATATAATCACTATGTAATCATTGATTGTATAGAATTATTATGTGTGATTGCTGACTGTATAATCACTATGTAATCATTGCCTGTATCGAATTATTGTGTGTGATTGCTGACTATACAATCACTATGTAATCATTGACTGGATAGAACTATTGTGTGTGATTGCTGACAGTATACAATCACTATGTAATCATTGACTGCATATAATTATTGTGTGTGATTGCTGACAGTGTATAATCACTATGTACACATTGGCGGTATAGAATTATTGCGTGTGATTGCCGACTATATAATCACCATGCAATCATTGACTGTGTAGAATTATTGTGTGTGATTGCTGGCAGTATATAATCACTATGTAATCATTGACTGTTTAGAATTATTGTGTGTAATTGCTGACAGTATATAATAACTTACTGTGTGTAATCATTGACTGTATAGAATAATTGTGTGTCATTGCTGACAGCATATAATCATGATGTAATCATTGACTGTTTCGAATTATTGTGTGTGATTGCTGACAGTATATAATAACTTTCTGTGTGTAATCATTGACTGTATAGAATAATTGTGTGTCATTGCTGACGGTATATAATAACTTACTGTGTGTAATCATTGACTGTATATAATTGTTGTGGGCGATTGCTGACTATATAATCACGATGTAATCATTGACAGTGTAGAATTATTGTGTGTGATTGCGGACAGTATCTCATCACTCTGTTAACATTGACTGTATAGAATTGTGTGTGATTGCTGACTGTAAAATGACTGTGTGTAATCACTGACTGTATAGAATTATTGTGTGTGATTGCTGACAGTACATAATAACTTACTGTGTGTAATTATTGACTGTATAGAACTATTGTGTGTGATTGCTCACAGTATATAATCACTGTGTAATCATTGATTGTACAGAATTATTGTGTGTGATTGCTGACTGTATAATCACTATGTAATCATTGCCTGTATAGAATTATTGTGTGTGATTGCTGACTATACAATCACTATGTAATCATTGACTGTATAGAACTATTGTGTGTGATTGCTGACAGTATATAATCACTATGTAATCATTAACTGTATGGAATTATTGTGTGTGATTGCTGACTATCTAATCACTATGTAATCATTGACTGTACAGAATTATTATGTGTGATTGCTGACAGTATATAATAACTTACTGCGTGTAATCATTGACTGTATATAATTGTTGTGTGTGATTACTGACAATATAATCACTATGTAATCATTGACTGTATAAAATTATTGTCTGTGATTACTGACAGTATATAATCACTATGCAATCATTGATTGTATGGTATTATTATGTGTGATTGCTGACTATATAGTCACTATGTAATCATTGACTGTATATAATTATTGTGTGTGATTGCTGACTATATATTCACTATGTAATCACTGACTGTATAGAATTATTGTGTGTGATTGCTGACTATATGATCACCATGCAATCATTGACTGTATGGAATTGTTGTGTGTTATTGTTGACAATATAATCACTGTGTAAACATTGACTGTATAGAACTATTGTGTGTGATTGCTGACAGTATATAATCACTATGTAATCATTGGCTGTATAGAATTATTGTGTGTGATTGCTGACAGTATATAATAACTTACTGTGTGTAATCATTGACTGTATAGAATAATTGTGTCATGGCTGACGGTATATAATAACTTACTGTGTATAATCATTGACTGTATATAATTGTTGTGTGTGATTGCTGACTGTATTATCACTATGTCATCATTGACTGTATAAAATTATTGTCTGTGATTACTGACAGTATATAATCACTATGCAATCATTGATTGTATGGTATTATTATGTGTGATTGCTGACTATATAATCACTATGTAATCATTGACTGTAAATAATTATTGTGTGTGATTGCGGACAGTCTATAATCACTATGTACACATTGGCGGTATAGAATTATTGTTGGTGATTGCTGACTGTCTAATCACCATGTAATTGACTGTGTAGAATTATTGTGTGTGATTGCTGACTGCATATAATCACTAAGTAAATATTGACTTTCTAGAATTGTGTGTGATTGCTGACTACATAATGACTGTGTGTAATCATTGACTGCATAGAATTATTTTGTGTGATTGCTGACAGTATATAATCACTATGTAATCATTGACTGTATATAATTATAGTGTGTGATTGCTGACAGTATATAATCACTGTGTAATCATTGATTGTATGGAATTATTATGTGTGATTGCTGACTGTATAATCACTATGTAATCACTGACTCGATAGAATTATTGTGTGTGAATGCTGACAGTATATAATAACTTACTATGTGTAGTCATTGACTGTATAGAACTATTGTGTGCAATTGCTCACAGTATATAATCACTATGTAATCATTGATTGTATAGAATTATTATGTGTGATTGCTGACTGTATAATCACTATGTAATCATTGCCTGTATCGAATTATTGTGTGTGATTGCTGACTATACAATCACTATGTAATCATTGACTGGATAGAACTATTGTGTGTGATTGCTGACAGTATATAATCACTATGTAATCATTGACTGCATATAATTATTGTGTGTGATTGCTGACAGTGTATAATCACTATGTACACATTGGCGGTATAGAATTATTGCGTGTGATTGCCGACTATATAATCCCCATGCAATCATTGACTGTGTAGAATTATTGTGTGTGATTGCTGGCAGTATATAATCACTATGTAATCATTGACTGTATAGAATTATTGTGTGTAATTGCTGACAGTATATAATAACTTACTGTGTGTAATCATTGACTGTATAGAATAATTGTGTGTCATTGCTGACAGCATATAATCACTATGTAATCATTGACTGTTTCGAATTATTGTGTGTGATTGCTGACAGTATATAATAACTTACTGTGTGTAATCATTGACTGTATAGAATAATTGTGTGTCATTGCTGACAGTATATAATAACTTACTGTGTGTAATCATTGACTGTATATAATTGTTGTGGGCGATTGCTGACTACATAATCACGATGTAATCATTGACAGTGTAGAATTATTGTGTGTGATTGCGGACAGTATCTCATCACTCTGTTAACATTGACTGTATAGAATTGTGTGTGATTGCTGACTGTAAAATGACTGTGTGTAATCACTGACTGTATAGAATTATTGTGTGTGATTACTGACAGTATATAATCACTATGTAATCACTGACTCTATGGAATTATTGTGTGTGATTGCTGACAGTACATAATAACTTACTGTGTGTAATTATTGACTGTATAGAACTATTGTGTGTGATTGCTCACAGTATATAATCACTGTGTAATCATTGATTGTACAGAATTATTGTGTGTGATTGCTGACTGTATAATCACTATGTAATCATTGCCTGTATAGAATTATTGTGTGTGATTGCTGACTATACAATCACTATGTAATCATTGACTGTATCGAACTATTGTGTGTGATTGCTGACAGTATATAATCACTATGTAATCATTAACTGTATAGAATTATTGTGTGTGATTGCTGACTATCTAATCACTATGTAATCATTGACTGTACAGAATTATTATGTGTGATTGCTGACAGTATATAATAACTTACTGCGTGTAATCATTGACTGTATATAATTGTTGTGTGTGATTACTGACAATATAATCACGATGTAATCATTGACTGTATAAAATTATTGTCTGTGATTACTGACAGTATATAATCACTATGCAATCATTGATTGTATGGTATTATTATGTGTGATTGCTGACTATATAGTCACTATGTAATCATTGACTGTATATAATTATTGTGTGTGATTGCTGACTATATATTCACTATGTAATCACTGACTGTATAGAATTATTGTGTGTGATTGCTGACTATATGATCACCATGCAATCATTGACTGTATGGAATTGTTGTGTGTTATTGTTGACGATATAATCACTGTGTAAACATTGACTGTATAGAACTATTGTGTGTGATTGCTGACAGTATATAATCACTATGTAATCATTGGCTGTATAGAATTATTGTGTGTGATTGCTGACAGTATATAATAACTTACTGTGTGTAATCATTGACTGTATAGAATAATTGTGTCATTGCTGACGGTATATAATAACTTACTGTGTATAATCATTGACTGTATATAATTGTTGTGTGTGATTGCTGACTGTATTATCACTATGTCATCATTGACTGTATAAAATTATTGTCTGTGATTACTGACAGTATATAATCACTATGCAATCATTGATTGTATGGTATTATTATGTGTGATTGCTGACTATATAATCACTATGTAATCATTGACTGTAAATAATTATTGTGTGATTGCGGACAGTCTATAATCACTATGTACAAATTGGCGGTATAGAATTATTGTTGGTGATTGCTGACTGTCTAATCACCATGTAATTGACTGTGTAGAATTATTGTGTGTGATTGCTGACTGTATATAATCACTAAGTAAATATTGACTTTCTAGAATTGTGTGTGATTGCTGACTACATAATGACTGTGTGTAATCATTGACTGCAAAGAATTATTTTGTGTGATTGCTGACAGTATATAATCACTATGTAATCATTGACTGTATATAATTATAGTGTGTGATTGCTGACAGTATATAATCACTGTGTAATCATTGATTGTATGGAATTATTATGTGTGATTGCTGACTGTATAATCACTATGTAATCACTGACTCTATAGAATTATTGTGTGTGATTGCTGACAGTATATAATAACTTACTGTGTGTAGTCATTGACTGTATAGAACTATTGTGTGCAATTGCTCACAGTATATAATCACTATGTAATCATTGATTGTATAGAATTATTATGTGTGATTGCTGACTGTATAATCACTATGTAATCATTGCCTGTATCGAATTATTGTGTGTGATTGCTGACTATACAATCACTATGTAATCATTGACTGGATAGAACTATTGTGTGTGATTGCTGACAGTATATAATCACTATGTAATCATTGACTGCATATAATTATTGTGTGTGATTGCTGACAGTATATAATAACTTACTGTGTGTAATCATTGAATGCATATAATTGTTGAGTGTGATTGCTGACTATATAATCACTAAGTAATCATTGACTGTCTAAAATTATTGTATGTGATTACTGACAGTATATAATCACTATGCAATCATTGATTGTATATATTTATTGTGTGTGATTGCTCACAGTATATAATCACTATGTAAACATTGGCGGTATAGAATTATTGCGTGTGATTGCCGACTATATAATCACCATGCAATCATTGACTGTGTAGAATTATTGTGTGTGATTGCTGGCAGTATATAATCACTATGTAATCATTGACTGTATAGAATTATTGTGTGTAATTGCTGACAGTATATAATAACTTACTGTGTGTAATCATTGACTGTATAGAATAATTGTGTGTCATTGCTGACAGCATATAATTACTATGTAATCATTGACTGTTTAGAATTATTGTGTGTGATTGCTGACAGTATATAATAACTTACTGTGTGTGATCATTGACTGTACAGAATAATTGTGTGTCATTGCTGACAGTATATAATAACTTACTGTGTGTAATCATTGACTGTATATAATTGTTGTGGGCGATTGCTGACTATATAATCACTATGTAATCATTGACTGTGTAGAATTATTGTGTGTGATTGCGGACAGTATCTCATCACTCTGTTAACATTGACTGTATAGAATTGTGTGTGATTGCTGACTGTAAAATGACTGTGTGTAATCACTGACTGTATAGAATTATTGTGTGTGATTACTGACAGTATATAATCACTATGCAATCATTGATTGTATGGTATTATTATGTGTGATTGCTGACAGTATATAATAACTTAATGTGTGTAATCATTGACTGTATAGAATAATTGTGTGTGATTGCTGACAGTATATAATCACTATGTAATCATTGACTGTGTAGAATTATTGTGTGTGATTGCTGACTGTATAATCACTATGGATTCACTGACTCTATAGAATTATTGTGTGTGATTGCTGACAGGACATAATAACTTACTGTGTGTAATTATTGACTGTATAGAACTATTGTGTGCGATTGCTCACAATATATAATCACTGTGTAATCATTGATTGTACAGAATTATTGTGTGTGATTGCTGACTGTATAATCACTATGTAATCATTGCCTGTATAGAATTATTGTGTGTGATTACTGACCATACAATCACTATGTAATCATTGACTGTATAGAACTATTGTGTGTGATTGCTGACAGTATATAATCACTATGTAATCATTAACTGTATGGAATTATTGTGTGTGATTGCTGACTATATAATCACTATGTAATCATTGACTGTACAGAATTATTATGTGTGATTGCTGACAGTATATAATAACTTACTGCGTGTAATCATTGACTGTATATAATTGTTGTGTGTGATTACTGACAATATAATCACTATGTAATCATTGACTGTATAGAATTATTGTCTGTGATTACTGACAGTATATAATCACTATGCAATCATTGATTGTATGGTATTATTATGTGTGATTGCTGACTATATAGTCACTATGTAATCATTGACTGTTTATAATTATTGTGTGTGATTGCTGACTATATATTCACTATGTAATCACTGACTGTATAGAATTATTGTGTGTGATTGCTGACTATATAATCACCATGCAGTCATTGACTGTATGGAATTGTTGTGTGTTATTGTTGATGATATAATCACTGTGTAAACATTGACTGTATAGAACTATTGTGTGTGATTGCTGACAGTATATAATCACTATGTAATCATTGGCTGTATAGAATTATTGTGTGTGATTGCTGACAGTATATAATAACTTACTGTGTATAATAATTGACTGTATATAATTGTTGTGTGCGATTGCTGACTGTATTATCACTATGTCATCATTGACTGTGTAGAATTATTGTGTGTGATTGCTGGCAGTATATAATCACTATGTAATCATTGACTGTTTAGAATTATTGTGTCTGATTGCTGATAGTATATAATAACTTACTGTGTGTAATCATTGACTGTATAGAATAATTGTGTGTCATTACTGACAGTATATAATAACTTACTGTGTGTAATCATTGACTGTATATAATTGTTGTGGGCGATTGCTGACAGTATCTCATCACTCTGTTAACATTGACTGTATAGAATTGTGTGTGATTGCTGACTGTAAAATGACTGTGTGTAATCACTGACTGTATAGAATTATTGTGTGTGATTACTGACAGTATATAATCACTATGTAATCATTGATTGTATGGTATTATTATGTGTGATTGCTGACTATATAATCACTATGTACTCATTGACTGTATATATTTATTGTGTGTGATTGCTGACAGTATATAATCACTATGTAAACATTGGTGGTATAGAATTATTGCGTGTGATTGCCGACTATATAATCACCATGCAATCATTGACTGTGTAGAATTATTGTGTGTGATTGCTGGCAGTATATAATCACTATGTAATCATTGACTGTATGGTATTATTATGTGTGATTGCTGACTATATAATCACTATGTACTCATTGACTGTACATATTTATTGTGTGTAATTGCTGACAGTATATAATAACTTACTGTGTGTAGTCATTGACTGTATAGAACTATTGTGTGCAATTGCTCACAGTATATAATCACTATGTAATCATTGATTGTATAGAATTATTATGTGTGATTGCTGACTCTATAATCACTATGTAATCATTGCCTGTATCGAATTATTGTGTGTGATTGCTGACTATACAATCACTATGTAATCATTGACTGTATATATTTATTGTTTGTGATTGCTGACAGTATATAATCATGATGTAAACATTGGCGGTATCGAATTATTGCGTGTGATTGCCGACTATATAATCACCATGCAATCATTGACTGTGTAGAATTATTGTGTGTGATTGCTGGCAGTATATAATCACTATGTAATCATTGACTGCATAGAATTATTGTGTGTAATTGCTGACAGTATATAATAACTTACTGTGTGTAATCATTGACTGTATAGAATAATTGTGTGTCATTGCTGACAGTATATAATAACTTACTGTGTGTAATCATTGACTGTATATAATTGTTGTGGGCGATTGCTGACTATATAATCATGATGTAATCATTGACTGTGTAGAATTATTGTGTGTGATTGCGGACAGTATCCCATCACTCTGTTAACATTGAATGTATAGAATTGTGTGTGATTGCTGACTGTAAAATGACTGTGTGTAATCACTGACTGTTTCGAATTATTGTGTGTGATTACTGACAGTATATAATCACTATGCAATCATTGATTGTCTGGTATTATTATGTGTGATTGCTGACAGTATATAATCACTTGCTGTGTGTAATCATTGACTGTATAGAATAATTGTGTGTGATTGCTGACAGTATATAATCACTATGTAATCATTGACTGTGTAGAATTATTGTGTGTGATTGCTGACTGTATAATCACTATGTAATCACTGACTCTAGAGAATTATTGTGTGTGATTGCTGACAGTACATAATAACTTACTGTGTGTAGTCATTGACTGTATAGAACTATTGTGTGCGATTGCTCACAGTATATAATCACTGTGTAATCATTGATTGTATAGAATTATTGTGTGTGATTGCTGACTGTATAATCACTATGTAATCATTGCCTGTATAGAATTATTGTGTGTGATTGCTGACTATACAATCACTATGTAATCATTGACTGTTTAGAATTATTGTGTCTGATTGCTGATAGTATATAATAACTTACTGTGTGTAATCATTGACTGTATAGAATAATTGTGTGTCATTACTGACAGTATATAATAACTTACTGTGTGTAATCATTGACTGTATATAATTGTTGTGGGCGATTGCTGACAGTATCTCATCACTCTGTTAACATTGACTGTATAGAATTGTGTGTGATTGCTGACTGTAAAATGACTGTGTGTAATCACTGACTGTATAGAATTATTGTGTGTGATTACTGACAGTATATAATCACTATGTAATCATTGATTGTATGGTATTATTATGTGTGATTGCTGACAATATAATCACTATGTACTCATTGACTGTATAGAATTATTGCGTGTGATTGCCGACTATATAATCACCATGCAATCATTGACTGTGTAGAAGTATTGTGTGTGATTGCTGGCAGTATATAATCACTATGTAATCATTGACTGTATGGTATTATTATGTGTGATTGCTGACTATATAATCACTATGTACTCATTGACTGTACATATTTATTGTGTGTAATTGCTGACAGTATATAATAACTTACTGTGTGTAATAATTGACTGTATAGAATAATTGTGTGTGATTGCTGACAGTATATAATCACTATGTAATCATTGACTGTGTAGAATTATTGTGTGTGATTGCTGCCTGTATAATCACGATGTAATCACTGACTCTATAGAATTATTGTGTGTGATTGCTGACAGTATATAATAACTTACTGTGTGTAATCATTGACTGTATAGAACTATTGTGTGCGATTGCTCACAGTATATAATCACTGTGTAATCATTGATTGTATAGAATTATTGTGTGTGATTGCTGACTGTATAATCACTATGTAATCATTGACTATAGAATTATTGTGTGTGACTGCTGACAGTATATAATCACTATGTAATCATTGACTGTACAGAATTATTATGTGTGATTGCTGACAGTATATAATAACTTACTGCGTGTAATCATTGACTGTAGAGAATTGTTGTGTGTGATTACTGACAATGTAATCACTATGTAATCATTGACTGTATAAAATTATTGTCTGTGATTACTGACAGTATATAATCACTATGCAATCATTGATTGTATGGTATTATTATGTGTGATTGCTGACTATATAGTCACTATGTAATCATTGACTGTATATAATTATTGTGTGTGATTGCTGACTATACAATCACTATGTAATCATTGACTGTATAGAACTATTGTGTGTGATTGCTGACCGTATATAATCACTATGTAATCATTGACTGTATGGAATTATTGTGTGTGATTGCTGACTATATAATCACTATGTAATCATTGACTGTGTAGAATTATTGTGTGTGATTGCTGACAGTCTATAATCACTATGTAATCATTGACTGTACAGAATTATTATGTGTGATTGCTGACAGTATATAATAACTTACTGCGTGTAATCATTGACTGCATATAATTGTTGTGTGCGATTACTGACAATATAATTACTATGTAATCATTGACTGTATAAAATTATTGTCTGTGATTACTGACAGTATATAATCACTATGCAATCATTGATTGTATGGTATTATTATGTGTGATTGCTGACTATATAATCACTATGTAATCATTGACTGTATAGAATAATTGTGTGTCATTGCTGACAGCATATAATTACTATGTAATCATTGACTGTTTAGAATTATTGTGTGTGATTGCTGACAGTATATAATAACTTACTGTGTGTGATCATTGACTGTACAGAATAATTGTGTGTCATTGCTGACAGTATATAATAACTTACTGTGTGTAATCATTGACTGTATATAATTGTTGTGGGCGATTGCTGACTATATAATCACTATGTAATCATTGACTGTGTAGAATTATTGTGTGTGATTGCGGACAGTATCTCATCACTCTGTTAACATTGACTGTATAGAATTGTGTGTGATTGCTGACTGTAAAATGACTGTGTGTAATCACTGACTGTATAGAATTATTGTGTGTGATTACTGACAGTATATAATCACTATGCAATCATTGATTGTATGGTATTATTATGTGTGATTGCTGACAGTATATAATAACTTAATGTGTGTAATCATTGACTGTATAGAATAATTGTGTGTGATTGCTGACAGTATATAATCACTATGTAATCATTGACTGTGTAGAATTATTGTGTGTGATTGCTGACTGTATAATCACTATGGATTCACTGACTCTATAGAATTATTGTGTGTGATTGCTGACAGGACATAATAACTTACTGTGTGTAATTATTGACTGTATAGAACTATTGTGTGCGATTGCTCACAATATATAATCACTGTGTAATCATTGATTGTACAGAATTATTGTGTGTGATTGCTGACTGTATAATCACTATGTAATCATTGCCTGTATAGAATTATTGTGTGTGATTACTGACCATACAATCACTATGTAATCATTGACTGTATAGAACTATTGTGTGTGATTGCTGACAGTATATAATCACTATGTAATCATTAACTGTATGGAATTATTGTGTGTGATTGCTGACTATATAATCACTATGTAATCATTGACTGTACAGAATTATTATGTGTGATTGCTGACAGTATATAATAACTTACTGCGTGTAATCATTGACTGTATATAATTGTTGTGTGTGATTACTGACAATATAATCACTATGTAATCATTGACTGTATAGAATTATTGTCTGTGATTACTGACAGTATATAATCACTATGCAATCATTGATTGTATGGTATTATTATGTGTGATTGCTGACTATATAGTCACTATGTAATCATTGACTGTTTATAATTATTGTGTGTGATTGCTGACTATATATTCACTATGTAATCACTGACTGTATAGAATTATTGTGTGTGATTGCTGACTATATAATCACCATGCAGTCATTGACTGTATGGAATTGTTGTGTGTTATTGTTGACGATATAATCACTGTGTAAACATTGACTGTATAGAACTATTGTGTGTGATTGCTGACAGTATATAATCACTATGTAATCATTGGCTGTATAGAATTATTGTGTGTGATTGCTGACAGTATATAATAACTTACTGTGTATAATAATTGACTGTATATAATTGTTGTGTGCGATTGCTGACTGTATTATCACTATGTCATCATTGACTGTGTAGAATTATTGTGTGTGATTGCTGGCAGTATATAATCACTATGTAATCATTGACTGTTTAGAATTATTGTGTCTGATTGCTGATAGTATATAATAACTTACTGTGTGTAATCATTGACTGTATAGAATAATTGTGTGTCATTACTGACAGTATATAATAACTTACTGTGTGTAATCATTGACTGTATATAATTGTTGTGGGCGATTGCTGACAGTATCTCATCACTCTGTTAACATTGACTGTATAGAATTGTGTGTGATTGCTGACTGTAAAATGACTGTGTGTAATCACTGACTGTATAGAATTATTGTGTGTGATTACTGACAGTATATAATCACTATGTAATCATTGATTGTATGGTATTATTATGTGTGATTGCTGACTATATAATCACTATGTACTCATTGACTGTATATATTTATTGTGTGTGATTGCTGACAGTATATAATCACTATGTAAACATTGGTGGTATAGAATTATTGCGTGTGATTGCCGACTATATAATCACCATGCAATCATTGACTGTGTAGAATTATTGTGTGTGATTGCTGGCAGTATATAATCACTATGTAATCATTGACTGTATGGTATTATTATGTGTGATTGCTGACTATATAATCACGATGTACTCATTGACTGTACATATTTATTGTGTGTAATTGCTGACAGTATATAATAACTTACTGTGTGTAGTCATTGACTGTATAGAACTATTGTGTGCAATTGCTCACAGTATATAATCACTATGTAATCATTGATTGTATAGAATTATTATGTGTGATTGCTGACTCTATAATCACTATGTAATCATTGCCTGTATCGAATTATTGTGTGTGATTGCTGACTATACAATCACTATGTAATCATTGACTGTATATATTTATTGTTTGTGATTGCTGACAGTATATAATCATGATGTAAACATTGGCGGTATCGAATTATTGCGTGTGATTGCCGACTATATAATCACCATGCAATCATTGACTGTGTAGAATTATTGTGTGTGATTGCTGGCAGTATATAATCACTATGTAATCATTGACTGCATAGAATTATTGTGTGTAATTGCTGACAGTATATAATAACTTACTGTGTGTAATCATTGACTGTATAGAATAATTGTGTGTCATTGCTGACAGTATATAATAACTTACTGTGTGTAATCATTGACTGTATATAATTGTTGTGGGCGATTGCTGACTATATAATCATGATGTAATCATTGACTGTGTAGAATTATTGTGTGTGATTGCGGACAGTATCCCATCACTCTGTTAACATTGAATGTATAGAATTGTGTGTGATTGCTGACTGTAAAATGACTGTGTGTAATCACTGACTGTTTCGAATTATTGTGTGTGATTACTGACAGTATATAATCACTATGCAATCATTGATTGTCTGGTATTATTATGTGTGATTGCTGACAGTATATAATCACTTGCTGTGTGTAATCATTGACTGTATAGAATAATTGTGTGTGATTGCTGACAGTATATAATCACTATGTAATCATTGACTGTGTAGAATTATTGTGTGTGATTGCTGACTGTATAATCACTATGTAATCACTGACTCTAGAGAATTATTGTGTGTGATTGCTGACAGTACATAATAACTTACTGTGTGTAGTCATTGACTGTATAGAACTATTGTGTGCGATTGCTCACAGTATATAATCACTGTGTAATCATTGATTGTATAGAATTATTGTGTGTGATTGCTGACTGTATAATCACTATGTAATCATTGCCTGTATAGAATTATTGTGTGTGATTGCTGACTATACAATCACTATGTAATCATTGACTGTTTAGAATTATTGTGTCTGATTGCTGATAGTATATAATAACTTACTGTGTGTAATCATTGACTGTATAGAATAATTGTGTGTCATTACTGACAGTATATAATAACTTACTGTGTGTAATCATTGACTGTATATAATTGTTGTGGGCGATTGCTGACAGTATCTCATCACTCTGTTAACATTGACTGTATAGAATTGTGTGTGATTGCTGACTGTAAAATGACTGTGTGTAATCACTGACTGTATAGAATTATTGTGTGTGATTACTGACAGTATATAATCACTATGTAATCATTGATTGTATGGTATTATTATGTGTGATTGCTGACAATATAATCACTATGTACTCATTGACTGTATAGAATTATTGCGTGTGATTGCCGACTATATAATCACCATGCAATCATTGACTGTGTAGAAGTATTGTGTGTGATTGCTGGCAGTATATAATCACTATGTAATCATTGACTGTATGGTATTATTATGTGTGATTGCTGACTATATAATCACTATGTACTCATTGACTGTACATATTTATTGTGTGTAATTGCTGACAGTATATAATAACTTACTGTGTGTAATAATTGACTGTATAGAATAATTGTGTGTGATTGCTGACAGTATATAATCACTATGTAATCATTGACTGTGTAGAATTATTGTGTGTGATTGCTGCCTGTATAATCACGATGTAATCACTGACTCTATAGAATTATTGTGTGTGATTGCTGACAGTATATAATAACTTACTGTGTGTAATCATTGACTGTATAGAACTATTGTGTGCGATTGCTCACAGTATATAATCACTGTGTAATCATTGATTGTATAGAATTATTGTGTGTGATTGCTGACTGTATAATCACTATGTAATCATTGACTATAGAATTATTGTGTGTGACTGCTGACAGTATATAATCACTATGTAATCATTGACTGTACAGAATTATTATGTGTGATTGCTGACAGTATATAATAACTTACTGCGTGTAATCATTGACTGTAGAGAATTGTTGTGTGTGATTACTGACAATGTAATCACTATGTAATCATTGACTGTATAAAATTATTGTCTGTGATTACTGACAGTATATAATCACTATGCAATCATTGATTGTATGGTATTATTATGTGTGATTGCTGACTATATAGTCACTATGTAATCATTGACTGTATATAATT
Organism: Heterodontus francisci; assembly: GCF_036365525.1. Lineage (NCBI taxonomy): Eukaryota > Metazoa > Chordata > Chondrichthyes > Heterodontiformes > Heterodontidae > Heterodontus > Heterodontus francisci. Next base: position 16,751,202 of record NC_090399.1, read on the forward strand.
ATTGTGTGTGATTGCTGACTATACAATCACTATGTAATCATTGACTGTATAGAACTATTGTGTGTGATTGCTGACCGTATATAATCACTATGTAATCATTGACTGTATGGAATTATTGTGTGTGATTGCTGACTATATAATCACTATGTAATCATTGACTGTGTAGAATTATTGTGTGTGATTGCTGACAGTCTATAATCACTATGTAATCATTGACTGTACAGAATTATTATGTGTGATTGCTGACAGTATATAATAACTTACTGCGTGTAATCATTGACTGCATATAATTGTTGTGTGCGATTACTGACAATATAATTACTATGTAATCATTGACTGTATAAAATTATTGTCTGTGATTACTGACAGTATATAATCACTATGCAATCATTGATTGTATGGTATTATTATGTGTGATTGCTGACTATATAATCACTATGTAATCATTGACTGTAAATAATTATTGTGTGTGATTGCGGACTGTATATAATCACTATGTAATCATTGATTGTATATAATTATAGTGTGTGATTGCTGACAGTATATAATCACTATGTAATCATTGACTGTATATAATTATAGTGTGTGATTGCTGACAGTATATAATCACTGTGTAATCATTGATTGTATGGAATTATTATGTGTGATTGCTGACTGTATAATCACTGTGTAATCACTGACTCTATAGAATTATTGTGTGTGATTGCTGACAGTATATAATAAATTACTGTGTGTAATCATTGACTGTATAGAACTATTGTGTGCAATTGCTCACAGTATATAATCACTATGTAATCATTGATTGTACAGAATTATGATGTGTGATTGCTGACTGTATAATCACTATGTAATCATTGCCTGTATCGAATTATTGTGTGTGATTGCTGACTATACAATCACTATGTAATCATTGACTGGATAGAACTATTGTGTGTGATTGCTGACAGTATATAATCACTATGTAATCATTGACTGCAAATAATTATTGTGTGTCATTGCTGACAGTATATAATAACTTACTGTGTGTAATCATTGAATGCATATAATTGTTGGGTGTGATTGCTGACTATATAATCACTAAGTAATCATTGACTGCATAAAATTATTGTCTGTGATTACTGACAGTATATAATCACTATGCAATCATTGATTGTATGGTATTATTATGTGTGATTGCTGACTATATAATCACTATGTAATCATTGACTGTAAATAATTATTGTGTGTGATTGTGGACAGTCTATAATCACTATGTACACATTGGCGGTATAGAATTATTGTTGGTGATTGCTGACTGTATAATCACCATGTAATTGACTGTGTAGAATTATTGTGTGTGATTGCTGACTGTATATAATCACTAAGTAAATATTGACTTTCTAGAATTGTGTGTGTTTGCTGACTACATAATGACTGTGTGTAATCATTGACTGCATAGAATTATTTTGTGTGATTGATGACAGTATATAATCACTATGTAATCATTGACTGTATATAATTATAGTGTGTGATTGCTGACAGTATATAATCACTGTGTAATCATTGATTGTATGGAATTATTATGTGTGATTGCTGACTGTATAATCACTATGTAATCACTGACTCTATAGAATTATTGTGTGTGATTGCTGACAGTATATAATAACTTACTGTGTGTAGTCATTGACTGTATAGAACTATTGTGTGCAATTGCTCACAGTATATAATCACTATGTAATCATTGATTGTATAGAATTATTATGTGTGATTGCTGACTCTATAATCACTATGTAATCATTGCCTGTATCGAATTATTGTGTGTGATTGCTGACTATACAATCACTATGTAATCATTGACTGTATATATTTATTGTTTGTGATTGCTGACAGTATATAATCATGATGTAAACATTGGCGGTATCGAATTATTGCGTGTGATTGCCGACTATATAATCACCATGCAATCATTGACTGTGTAGAATTATTGTGTGTGATTGCTGGCAGTATATAATCACTATGTAATCATTGACTGCATAGAATTATTGTGTGTAATTGCTGACAGTATATAATAACTTACTGTGTGTAATCATTGACTGTATAGAATAATTGTGTGTCATTGCTGACAGTATATAATAACTTACTGTGTGTAATCATTGACTGTATATAATTGTTGTGGGCGATTGCTGACTATATAATCATGATGTAATCATTGACTGTGTAGAATTATTGTGTGTGATTGCGGACAGTATCCCATCACTCTGTTAACATTGAATGTATAGAATTGTGTGTGATTGCTGACTGTAAAATGACTGTGTGTAATCACTGACTGTTTCGAATTATTGTGTGTGATTACTGACAGTATATAATCACTATGCAATCATTGATTGTCTGGTATTATTATGTGTGATTGCTGACAGTATATAATCACTTGCTGTGTGTAATCATTGACTGTATAGAATAATTGTGTGTGATTGCTGACAGTATATAATCACTATGTAATCATTGACTGTGTAGAATTATTGTGTGTGATTGCTGACTGTATAATCACTATGTAATCACTGACTCTAGAGAATTATTGTGTGTGATTGCTGACAGTACATAATAACTTACTGTGTGTAGTCATTGACTGTATAGAACTATTGTGTGCGATTGCTCACAGTATATAATCACTGTGTAATCATTGATTGTATAGAATTATTGTGTGTGATTGCTGACTGTATAATCACTATGTAATCATTGCCTGTATAGAATTATTGTGTGTGATTGCTGACTATACAATCACTATGTAATCATTGACTGTTTAGAATTATTGTGTCTGATTGCTGATAGTATATAATAACTTACTGTGTGTAATCATTGACTGTATAGAATAATTGTGTGTCATTACTGACAGTATATAATAACTTACTGTGTGTAATCATTGACTGTATATAATTGTTGTGGGCGATTGCTGACAGTATCTCATCACTCTGTTAACATTGACTGTATAGAATTGTGTGTGATTGCTGACTGTAAAATGACTGTGTGTAATCACTGACTGTATAGAATTATTGTGTGTGATTACTGACAGTATATAATCACTATGTAATCATTGATTGTATGGTATTATTATGTGTGATTGCTGACAATATAATCACTATGTACTCATTGACTGTATAGAATTATTGCGTGTGATTGCCGACTATATAATCACCATGCAATCATTGACTGTGTAGAAGTATTGTGTGTGATTGCTGGCAGTATATAATCACTATGTAATCATTGACTGTATGGTATTATTATGTGTGATTGCTGACTATATAATCACTATGTACTCATTGACTGTACATATTTATTGTGTGTAATTGCTGACAGTATATAATAACTTACTGTGTGTAATAATTGACTGTATAGAATAATTGTGTGTGATTGCTGACAGTATATAATCACTATGTAATCATTGACTGTGTAGAATTATTGTGTGTGATTGCTGCCTGTATAATCACGATGTAATCACTGACTCTATAGAATTATTGTGTGTGATTGCTGACAGTATATAATAACTTACTGTGTGTAATCATTGACTGTATAGAACTATTGTGTGCGATTGCTCACAGTATATAATCACTGTGTAATCATTGATTGTATAGAATTATTGTGTGTGATTGCTGACTGTATAATCACTATGTAATCATTGACTATAGAATTATTGTGTGTGACTGCTGACAGTATATAATCACTATGTAATCATTGACTGTACAGAATTATTATGTGTGATTGCTGACAGTATATAATAACTTACTGCGTGTAATCATTGACTGTAGAGAATTGTTGTGTGTGATTACTGACAATGTAATCACTATGTAATCATTGACTGTATAAAATTATTGTCTGTGATTACTGACAGTATATAATCACTATGCAATCATTGATTGTATGGTATTATTATGTGTGATTGCTGACTATATAGTCACTATGTAATCATTGACTGTATATAATTATTGTGTGTGATTGCTGACTATACAATCACTATGTAATCATTGACTGTATAGAACTATTGTGTGTGATTGCTGACCGTATATAATCACTATGTAATCATTGACTGTATGGAATTATTGTGTGTGATTGCTGACTATATAATCACTATGTAATCATTGACTGTGTAGAATTATTGTGTGTGATTGCTGACAGTCTATAATCACTATGTAATCATTGACTGTACAGAATTATTATGTGTGATTGCTGACAGTATATAATAACTTACTGCGTGTAATCATTGACTGCATATAATTGTTGTGTGCGATTACTGACAATATAATTACTATGTAATCATTGACTGTATAAAATTATTGTCTGTGATTACTGACAGTATATAATCACTATGCAATCATTGATTGTATGGTATTATTATGTGTGATTGCTGACTATATAATCACTATGTAATCATTGACTGTAAATAATTATTGTGTGTGATTGCGGACTGTATATAATCACTATGTAATCATTGATTGTATATAATTATAGTGTGTGATTGCTGACAGTATATAATCACTATGTAATCATTGACTGTATATAATTATAGTGTGTGATTGCTGACAGTATATAATCACTGTGTAATCATTGATTGTATGGAATTATTATGTGTGATTGCTGACTGTATAATCACTGTGTAATCACTGACTCTATAGAATTATTGTGTGTGATTGCTGACAGTATATAATAAATTACTGTGTGTAATCATTGACTGTATAGAACTATTGTGTGCAATTGCTCACAGTATATAATCACTATGTAATCATTGATTGTACAGAATTATGATGTGTGATTGCTGACTGCATAATCACTATGTAATCATTGCTTGTATCGAATTATTGTGTGTGATTGCTGACTATACAATCACTATGTAATCATTGACTGGATAGAACTATTGTGTGTGATTGCTGACAGTATATAATCACTATGTAATCATTGACTGCAAATAATTATTGTGTGTCATTGCTGACAGTATATAATAACTTACTGTGTGTAATCATTGAATGCATATAATTGTTGGGTGTGATTGCTGACTATATAATCACTAAGTAATCATTGACTGCATAAAATTATTGTCTGCGATTACTGACAGTATATAATCACTATGCAATCATTGATTGTATGGTATTATTATGTGTGATTGCTGACTATATAATCACTATGTAATCATTGACTGTAAATAATTATTGTGTGTGATTGTGGACAGTCTATAATCACTATGTACACATTGGCGGTATAGAATTATTGTTGGTGATTGCTGACTGTATAATCACCATGTAATTGACTGTGTAGAATTATTGTGTGTGATTGCTGACTGTATATAATCACTAAGTAAATATTGACTTTCTAGAATTGTGTGTGATTGCTGACTACATAATGACTGTGTGTAATCATTGACTGCATAGAATTATTTTGTGTGATTGCTGACAGTATATAATCACTATGTAATCATTGACTGTATATAATTATAGTGTGTGATTGCTGACAGTATATAATCACTGTGTAATCATTGATTGTATGGAATTATTATGTGTGATTGCTGACTGTATAATCACTATGTAATCACTGACTCTATAGAATTATTGTGTGTGATTGCTGACAGTATATAATAACTTACTGTGTGTAGTCATTGACTGTATAGAACTATTGTGTGCAATTGCACACAGTATATAATCACTATGTAATCATTGATTGTATAGAATTATTATGTGTGATTGCTGACTCTATAATCACTATGTAATCATTGCCTGTATCGAATTATTGTGTGTGATTGCTGACTATACAATCACTAAGTAAATATTGACTTTCTAGAATTGTGTGTGATTGCTGACTACATAATGACTGTGTGTAATCATTGACTGCATAGAATTATTTTGTGTGATTGCTGACAGTATATAATCACTATGTAATCATTGACTGTATATATTTATTGTTTGTGATTGCTGACAGTATATAATCACGATGTAAACATTGGCGGTATCGAATTATTGCGTGTGATTGCCGACTATATAATCACCATGCAATCATTGACTGTGTAGAATTATTGTGTGTGATTGCTGGCAGTATATAATCACTATGTAATCATTGACTGCATAGAATTATTGTGTGTAATTGCTGACAGTATATAATAACTTACTGTGTGTAATCATTGACTGTATAGAATAATTGTGTGTCATTGCTGACAGTATATAATAACTTACTGTGTGTAATCATTGACTGTATATAATTGTTGTGGGCGATTGCTGACTATATAATCATGATGTAATCATTGACTGTGTAGAATTATTGTGTGTGATTGCGGACAGTATCCCATCACTCTGTTAACATTGAATGTATAGAATTGTGTGTGATTGCTGACTGTAAAATGACTGTGTGTAATCACTGACTGTTTCGAATTATTGTGTGTGATTACTGACAGTATATAATCACTATGCAATCATTGATTGTCTGGTATTATTATGTGTGATTGCTGACAGTATATAATCACTTGCTGTGTGTAATCATTGACTGTTATAGAATAATTGTGTGTGATTGCTGACAGTATATAATCACTATGTAATCATTGACTGTGTAGAATTATTGTGTGTGATTGCTGACTGTATAATCACTATGTAATCACTGACTCTAGAGAATTATTGTGTGTGATTGCTGACAGTACATAATAACTTACTGTGTGTAGTCATTGACTGTATAGAACTATTGTGTGCGATTGCTCACAGTATATAATCACTGTGTAATCATTGATTGTATAGAATTATTGTGTGTGATTGCTGACTGTATAATCACTATGTAATCATTGCCTGTATAGAATTATTGTGTGTGATTGCTGACTATACAATCACTATGTAATCATTGACTGTATAGAATTGTTGTGTGTGATTGCTGACAGTATATAATCACTATGTAATCATTGACTGTATGGAATTATTGTGTGTGATTGCTGACTATATAATCACTATGTAATCATTGACTGTACAGAATTATTATGTGTGATTGCTGACAGTATATAATAACTTACTGCGTGTAATCATTGATTGTATATAATTGTTGTGTGTGATTACTGACAATATAATCACTATGTAATCATTGACTGTATAAAATTATTGTCTGTGATTACTGACAGTATATAATCACTATGCAATCATTGATTTTATGGTATTATTATGTGTGATTGCTGACTATATAGTCACTATGTAATCATTGACTGTATATAATTATTATGTGTGATTGCTGACTACATATTCACTATGTAATCACTGACTGTATAGAATTATTGTGTGTGATTGCTGACTATATAATCACCATGCAATCATTGACTGTATGGAATTGTTGTGTGTTATTGTTGACGATATAATCACTGTGTAAACATTGACTGTATAGAACTATTGTGTGTGATTGCTGACAGTATATAATCACTATGTAATCATTGGCTGTATAGAATTATTGTGTGTGATTGCTGACAGTATATAATAACTTACTGTGTGTAATCATTGACTGTATAGAATAATTGTGTCATTGCTGACGGTATATAATAACTTACTGTGTATACTCATTGACTGTATATAATTGTTGTGTGTGATTGCTGACTGTATTATCACTATGTCATCATTGAGTGTGCAGACTTATTGTGTGTGATTGCTGGCAGTATATAATCACTATGTAATCATTGACTGTTTAGAATTATTGTGTCTGATTGCTGACAGTATATAATAACTTACTGTGTGTAATCATTGACTGTATAGAATAATTGTGTGTCATTGCTGACAGTATATAATAACTTACTGTGTGTAATCATTGACTGTATATAATTGTGGTGGGCGATTGCTGACTATATAATCACTATGTAATCATTGACTGTGTAGAATTATTGTGTGTGATTGCTGACAGTATCTCATCACTCTGTTAACATTGACTGTATAGAATTGTGTGTGATTGCTGACTGTAAAATGACTGCGTGTAATCACTGACTGTATAGAATTATTGTGTGTGATTACTGACAGTATATAATCACTATGCAATCATTGATTGTATGGTATTATTATGTGTGATTGCTGACTATATAATCACTATGTACTCATTGACTGTATATATTTATTGTGTGTGATTGCTGACAGTATATAATCACGATGTAAACATTGGCGGTATAGAATTATTGCGTGTGATTGCCGACTATATAATCACCATGCAATCATTGACTGTGTGGAATTATTGTGTGTGATTGCCTCCAGTATATAATCACTATGTAATCATTGACTGTATGGTATTATTATGTGTGATTGCTGACTATATAGTCACTATGTAATCATTGACTGTATATAATTATTATGTGTGATTGCTGACTACATATTCACTATGTAATCACTGACTGTATAGAATTATTGTGTGTGATTGCTGACTATATAATCACCATGCAATCATTGACTGTATGGAATTGTTGTGTGTTATTGTTGACGATATAATCACTGTGTAAACATTGACTGTATAGAACTATTGTGTGTGATTGCTGACAGTATATAATCACTATGTAATCATTGGCTGTATAGAATTATTGTGTGTGATTGCTGACAGTATATAATAACTTACTGTGTGTAATCATTGACTGTATAGAATAATTGTGTCATTGCTGACGGTATATAATAACTTACTGTGTATACTCATTGACTGTATATAATTGTTGTGTGAGATTGCTGACTGTATTATCACTATGTCATCATTGACTGTGCAGAATTATTGTGTGTGATTGCTGGCAGTATATAATCACTATGTAATCATTGACTGTTTAGAATTATTGTGTCTGATTGCTGACAGTATATAATAACTTACTGTGTGTAATCATTGACTGTATAGAATAATTGTGTGTCATTGCTGACAGTATATAATAACTTACTGTGTGTAATCATTGACTGTATATAATTGTGGTGGGCGATTGCTGACTATATAATCATTATGTAATCATTGACTGTGTAGAATTATTGTGTGTGATTGCTGACAGTATCTCATCACTCTGTTAACATTGACTGTATAGAATTGTGTGTGATTGCTGACTGTAAAATGACTGCGTGTAATCACTGACTGTATAGAATTATTGTGTGTGATTACTGACAGTATATAATCACTATGCAATCATTGATTGTATGGTATTATTATGTGTGATTGCTGACGATATAATCACTATGTACTCATTGACTGTATATATTTATTGTGTGTGATTGCTGACAGTATATAATCACGATGTAAACATTGGCGGTATAGAATTATTGCGTGTGATTGCCGACTATATAATCACCATGCAATCATTGACTGTGTGGAATTATTGTGTGTGATTGCTGGCAGTATATAATCACTATGTAATCATTGACTGTATGGTATTATTATGTGTGATTGCTGACTATATAATCACTATGTACTCATTGACTGTATATATTTATTGTGTGTAATTTCTGACAGTATATAATAACTTACTGTGTGTAATCATTGACTGTATATAATTATTGTGTGTGATTGCGGACAGTCTATAATCACTATGTAAACATTGGCGGTATAGAATTATTGTAGGTGATTGCTGACTATATAATCACGATGTAATCACTGACTGTATAGAACTACTGTGTGTGATTGCTGACAGTATATAAACACTATGTAATCATTGACTGTATAGAAGCATCATGTGTGATTGCTGACAGTACATTATAACTTACTGTGTGTAATCATTGACTGGATAGAATAATTGTGTGTCATTGCTGACAGTATATATTAACTTACTGTGTGTAATCATTGACTGTATATAATTGTTGTGTGTGATTGCTGACTGTATAATCACCATGTCATCATTGACTGTACGGAATTGTTGTGTGTTATTGTTGACTAAATAATCACTATGTAAACATTGACTGGAAAGAACTATTGTGTGTGATTGCTGACTATATAATCACGATGTAATCACTGACTGTATAGAACTATTGTGTGTGATTGCTGACAGTATATAAGCACTATGTAATCATTGACTGTACAGAATTATTGTGTGTGATTGCTGACAGTATATAATAACTTACTGTGTGTAATCATTGACTGTATAGAATAATTGTGTGTCATTGCTGACAGTATATAATAACTTACTGTGTGTAATCATTGACTGTATATAATTGTTGTGTGTGATTGCTGACTGTATAATCACTATGTAATCATTGACTGTGTAGAATTATTGTGTGTGATTGCTGACAGTATATAATCACTAAGTAAACATTGACTGTATAGAATTGCGTGTGATTGCTGACTATTTAATGACCGTGTGTAATCATTGACTGTATAGAATTATTGTGTGTGATTGCTGACTGTATAATCACTATGTAATCACTGACTCTATAGAATTATTGTGTGTGATTGCTGACAGTATATAATCACTTTGTAAACATTGACTGTATAGAATTGTGTGTGATTGCTGACTATATAATGACCGTGTGTAATCATTGACTGTGTAGAATTATTGTGTGTGATTGCTGACAGTATACAATCACTAAGTAAACATTGACTGTATAGAATTGCATGTGATTGCTGACTATTTAATGACCGTGTGTAATCATTGACTGTATAGAATTATTGTGTGTGATTGCTGACTGTATAATCACTATGTAATCACTGACTCTATAGAATTATTGTGTGTAATTGCTGACTGTATATAATAACTTACTGTGTGTAATCTTTGACTGTATTGAACTATTGTGTGCGATTGCTCACAATGTATAATCACTATAAAGTCATTGACTGCATAGAACTATTGTGTGTGATTGCTGACAGTACATAATGACCATGTTATCATTGACTGTATAGAACTATTGTGTGTGATTGCTGACTATTTAATCACCCTGTAGTCATTGACTGTTTAGAACTATTGTGTGTGATTGCTGACTATTTATAATCACCATGTAATCATTGACTATATAGACTTGTTGTGTGTGATAGCTGACTATCTAATCTCTGTGTAATTATTGACCGTATACAATTATTGTGTGTGATTGTTGACAGTATACAATAACTTACTGTCTGTAATCATTGACTGTATCGAATTATTGTGTGTGATTGCTGACTATATAATCACTATGTAATCATTGACTGTATAAAATTATTGTGTGTGATTGCTGACTATAAAATCACTATGTAATTATTGACTGTATGGAATTATTGTGTGTGATTGCTGACAGTATATAATAACTTACTGTGTGTAATCATTGACTGTATATAATTGTTGTGTGTGATTGCTGACTATATAATCACTATGTAATCATTGACTGTGTAGAATTATTGTGTGTGATTGCTGACAGTATATAATAGCTTACTGTGTGTTATCATTGACTGTTTCGAATTATTGTGTGTGATTGCTGACAGTATATAATAACTTACTGTGTGTAATCATTGACTGTGTAGGATTGTTGTGTGTGATTGCTGACTATATAATCACTATGTAATCATTGACTGTAGAGAATTATTGTGTGTGATTGCTGACAGTATATAATCACTATGTAATCATTGACTGTATCGAATTATTGTGTGTGATTGCTGACTATATAGTCACTATGTAATCATTGACTCTATAGAATTATTGTGCGTGATTGCTGAGAAGATATAATCACTATGTAATCATTGACTGTATAGAACTATTGTGTGTGATTGCTGACAGTATATAATAACTATGCAATTATTGACTGTATAGAATTATTGTGTGTGATGGCTGACAGTATATATTCACTGTGTAATCATTGACTGTATAGAATTATTGTGCATGATTGCTGAGAAGATATAATCACTATGTAATCATTGACTGTATAGAACTATTGTGTGTGATTGCTGACTATATAATCACTATGCAATTATTGACTGTATAGAATTATTGTGTGTGATGGCTGACAGTATATATTCACTGTGTAATCATTGACTGTATAGAATTATTGTTTGTGATTGCTGACTATAGAATCACTATGTAATTATTGACTATATAGAATTATTGTGTGTGATTGCTGACACTATATAATCACTATGCAATCATTGACTGTATGGAATTATTGTGTGTGATTGCTGACTATATAATCACTATGTAATTATTGACTGTATAGAATTATTGTGTGTGATTGCTGACAGTATATAATAACTTACTGTGTGTAATCATTGACTGTATGGAATTGTTGTGTGTGATTGCTGACAGTATATAATCCCTATGCAATCGTTGACTGCAGAGAATTATTGTGTGTGATATTGACAGTACATAATCACTGACTGTGTGTAATCATTGAAGTATATAACTGTTGTGTGTGATCACCAACTATGAGCGATCCTGTTAGTGTGTGATCACTGACTGTATATAATCACCAAATATGTGTGATCACTGCGTGTAATCAATGACTATATATAATCACAATGTATGATCATCGACTATGTACCATCCTGACTGTGTGTGATCACCACCTGTATATCATCACTTACGGTGTGTGATCACCAACTATATAACAGATAACTGTGTGCAGTAACTGACTGTATATAATCATTCTGATCACCGAATATGTACAATTCTGACTGTGTGATCACCAACTGTATGAAATAATTTCCTGTGTGTGGTCACAGCTGTAAATAATCACTGTGTTTGTGCGATCAATGGCTGCATATAATCACTGAGTTTCTTTCTTTTGGGCCTCCTTATCTCGAGAGACAATGGATACGCGCCTGGAGGTGGTCAGTGGTTTGTGAAGCAGCGCCTGGAGTGGCTATAAAGGCCAATTCTGGAGTAACAGGCTTTTCCACAGGTGCTGCAGAGAAATTTGTTTGTTGGGGCTGTTGCACAGTTGGCTCTCCCCTTGCGCCTCTGTCTTTTTTCCTGCCAACTACTAAGTCTCTTCGACTCGCCACAATTTAGCCCTGTCTTTATGGCTGCCCGCCAGCTCTGGCGAATGCTGGCAACTGACTCCCACGACTTGTGATCAATGTCACACGATTTCATGTCGCGTTTGCAGACGTCTTTATAACGGAGACATGGACGGCCGGTGGGTCTGATACCAGTGGCGAGCTCGCTGTACAATGTGTCTTTGGGGATCCTGCCATCTTCCATGCGGCTCACATGGCCAAGCCATCTCAAGCGCCGCTGACTCAGTAGTGTGTATAAGCTGGGGATGTTGGCCGCTTCAAGGACTTCTGTGTTGGAGATATAGTCCTGCCACCTGATGCCAAGTATTCTCCAAAGGCAGCGAAGATGGAATGAATTGAGACGTCGCTCTTGGCTGCATATAATCACTGAGTATATAATAAATAACTGTGTAATAGCTGACTGCATAGTCATTGACTGTAAGTGATCATTGACTATATATAACCACTGACTGTGTGTTGTAACTGAATATAATCACTGATTGAGTGTGATCACTGATGGACTCTTTATACACACTGACCCTGTGTGATAACTGGTTGACCGGTGTGGTCACAGGCTGTATATAATCACTGTACATGTGGCCATTGATCGAACGCACAATCACTGACTCAGTGTGATCACTGACTATATAATAACTGTGTGTGATAACTGACTGTATATAATCACTGACTGTGTGTGATCACTGACTGCATAATCAATGACTGTGTATGATCATTGACTATATAAAATCACTGACAGTGTTTGATCACTGAGAATATATAATCACTGATTGTGTGTGGTCACTGATTGTATATCATCACTGAGTCTCTATGATCACTGACTGTAAATAATTGCTGACTGTGCTTTATCACTGACTGTTTGATTACTGACTGTTTTTAACACTGACAGCATATTATTACTGACTGTGTGTGATCACTTTTTTTTAAATTCATTCATGAGATGTGGGCAACGCTGGCCAGGCCAGCATTTATTGCCCATCCCTAATTGCCCTTGAGAAGGTGGTGGTGAGCTGCCTTCTTGAACCGCTGCAGTCCATTTGGGGTAGGTATACCCATAGTGCTGTTAGGAAGGGAGTTCCAGGATTTTGACTCAGTGACAGTGAAGGAACGGCGATATAGTTCCAAGACAGGATAGTGTGTGACTTGGAGGGGAACTTGCAGGTGGTGGTGTTCCCATGCATCTGCTGCCCTTGTCCTTCTAGTTGGTAGAGGTGTTTTGGAAGGTGCTGTCTAAGGAGCCTTGGTGCATTGCTGCAGTGCATCTTATAGATGGTACACACTGCTGCCACTGTGCGTCGGTGGTGGAGGGAGTGAATGTTTGTAGATGGGGTGCCAATCAAGCAGGCTGCTTTTTCCTGGATGGTGTTGAGCTTCTTGAGTGTTGTTGGAGCTGCACCCATCCAGGCAAGTGGAGAGTATTCCATCACACTCCTGACTTGTGCCTTATAGTTGGTGGACAGGCTTTGGGGAGTCAGGAGGTGAGTTACTCGCCTCAGGAATCCTAGCCTCTGACCTGCTCTTGTAGCCACAGTATTTATATGGCTACTCCACTTCAGTTTCTGGTCAATGGTAGCCCCCAGGATGTTGATAGTGGGGGATTCAGCAATGGTAATGCTGTTGAATGTCATGGGGAGATGGTTAGATTCTGTCTTGTTGGAGATGGTCATTGCCTGGCACTTGTGTGGCGCGAATGTTACTTGCCACTTATCAACCCAAGCCTGGATATTGTTCAGGTCTTGCTGCATTTCTACACGGACTGCTTCAGTATCTGAGGAGTTGCGAATGGTGCTGGACATTGTGCAATCATCAGCAAACATCCCACTTCTGACCTTATGATTGAAGGAAGGTCATTGATGAAGCAGCTGAAGATGGTTGGGCCTAGGACACTATCCTGAGGAACTCCTGCAGTGATGTCTTGGCGCTCAGATGATTGACCTCCAACAACCACAACCATCTTCCTTTGCGCTAGGTATGACTCCAGCTAGCGGAGGGTTTTCCCATTGACCTCAGTTTTGCCAGGGCTCTTTTATGCCATCCTCGGTCAAATGCTGCGAGTGGTTAAGGTCTGAAATGCGCTGCCTGAGAACGTGGTGGACGCAGGTTCAATTGAAGCATTCAAAAGGGAATTAGACATTCATATGAAAAGGAAGAATGTGCCGGGTTACAGGGAGAAGGCAGAGGAATGGAACTGAGGGAGTTGCTCTTTCAGAGAGCTGGTGCGGACATGATGGCCTGCTTCTGCACTGTAACAATTTTGTGATTCTGTGCAGTATTTTGCTTTTATTTAAGGGAAGATTCGCTATCTGATCTAGTAATGAGGAATGAACCAGAGCAGATAAGAGAAGTAAAAGTCAGGAAACATCTAGGCAATAGTGACCATAATATAATACACTTTAAAATTATAATAGAGAAGAAAATAAGTACGATGAAACCTGGTTAATAGATTTTAGGAAAGCTGATTTTGAGGGCTGAGAATAGAACTTGGGAAAATAAAATGAGTGACAATATTGGCAAACAACAAACAACAGGAAACATTTACAATGGTGTTCAATAGAGTGCAGGAAAAATATATTCTAATAAAAAGGAAAGAACAAACTAAACACTAGTGAGACTCCATGGATGAATAAAGACATAAGGGAACAATTGAGGGTCAGGAAAGAGGCATAGATTAAGTACACAGACAGCAGAGGAGTACATGCTAAGAGAGAATATAAAGAGGTTCGGGGAGAAGTCAAAAAAAGCAATTAAGAAGGCAAAGAGAAACTATAAAATTAAACTATCAAGGAACATAAAACAAAATAGTAAAATATTTTACAGGCACATCAATAATAAAAAGAAAGGTTGGGATGGGAATAGGACCATTAAGGGATAGACAGGATAACACCACAGGTAACGATAGAAAGATGCAGAAATATTAAATAATTATTTCTCTTCGATATTTACCAGCGAGGTAGAACAGGTAGACCTGACACTGAATGATGAGCTAAGTGAATTTAAGATAAAAAAGGAGATCAAATGAATGAAGTAATCAAAAGCAAAGAGGATAAAGCCCCTGGTCTGGACGGATTGCATCCATGCATTTTAAAAGAATCTAGGGAGGAGATAGCAGAGGCATTACCACACTTATTTAATAATTTGTTTGAAAAAGCTGGAGTGCCAGAGGACAGGCGACTCGTTAACATAATTCTTATATTTCGTAAAGGGAACAGAACATGCCCAGGGAATTATAGACCAGTCAGCTTAACATCGGTGTTATGAAAAATAATGGAATCCTTACTGAAGGAGAGAATGGAAGAACATCTAGAAAAGAAAAAGAAAATATTGAATAGTCTGCATGAATTTCAAAAGGGAAAATCTTGCTTGTCCAACATTATTACATTTTTGAGGAGGTAACAGAGAATGTAGACAGTGGTAATGCTGTAGATGTAATTTATCTGGATCTTCAAAAGGCCTTCAATAAGGCCCCCATAATAGACTCGTGAATAAGGTCAGAGAACGTGAAGTCAGGGGTCAAATGGAAGAATGAATTGCTGGCTGGATTCAAGACAGAAAGTAGAGAGTGGGAGCAAAGGGTAATTATTCTGAGTGGCAGAAGGTGGGAAGGGGTGTTCCACAAGGATCAGTGCTGGGACCCCTGCTATTCACAATTTGCATTAATGATTTGGACTTTGGAATCAAAAACACAATTTCAAAATTTGTGAATGAACCAAATTGGGGAGCATAGTCACCAAAGCTCCTTAGACAGCACCTTCCAAACCCGTGACCTCTACCACCTAGAAGGACAAGGGCAGCAGATGCATGGGAACACCACCACCTGCAAGTTCCCCTCCAAGCCTGACTTGGAACTATATCACTGTTCCTTCAACGTCGCTGGGTCAAAATCCTGGGACTCCCTTCCTAACAGCACTGTGGGTGTACCTACACCCCAAGGACTGCAGCGGTTCAAGCTCACCAGCACCTTCTTAAGGGCAAAAAGTTGCATCACAGGTTAGCAAGACCATAAAAATAGCAAACCAAGCATTCGGCTTTATTTCCAGAGGGATAGAATTGAAAAGTATGGAGGTTATACTGAACCTGTATTGAACCTTGGCTAGATCACACTTAAGAGTATTGCGTTAAGAGTGGCCATATTTTATAAAGGATACAGAGGCACTGGAGAGGGTGCAAAGAAGATTTACAAGGATAACACCAAAAATGTGTGGTATACATACCAGGAAAGGATGTACAGGCTGGGTCTCTTTTCCTGGAAAAAAGAAGGCTGAGGGGTGACCCAATATAGAGAATGTTTCCACTTGTGGGGAAGAGCATAACTACAGGCCATCAATGAAAGATAGTCACCAGGAAATCCAATAGGGAATTCAGAAGAAACTTCTTAACCCAAAGACTGGTGAGAATGTGGAACTTGCTACCACAGGGAATGGTTGAAGTGAATACTATAGATGCATTTAAGGGGAAGCATATATAGGGTCATGATGATAGATTTAGACGAGGAGAGATGGGAGGAGGCTCAAGTGGAACATAAACGCTGGCATGGACTGGTTGGACCGAATGGCCTGTTTCTGTCCCATATATCCAAAGTAATCCTATGTAACAATTGTGGGATTACTTACTGTATGTAAATCACTGTGTGTATGTGTGTGTGATCACTGACTATTTATAATCACTGGTATATCTAATCACTGAATGGGTATTTTCACTGACCGCATATAATCGCTGACTGTGTAATCACTAAATCTTTATAATCACAGAGTGTGCAAGATTACTGACTATTTAACTACTGCCTGTGTGATCACTCATTGACTGTATATAATCACTGAATGTGTACGATCACTGACTCTATATAATCACTGACGGTGTGTGATCACTGGTTGACTATATATAATTACTGACCATGTGAGATAACCGATTGACTGTGCATAATCACAGTGTCATAACTGACTCTTTATATTCACTGACTGTGTATAATCACAGACTGAGTGTGATAAACATAAGACCACAAGAAATAGGAGCAGGAGTAGACCATTCGGCCCCTCAAGCCTGCTCCGCCACTCAATACGATCATGGCTGATCTGCCTCGACTCCACTTTCCCACCCACTCCCCATATCCCACGATTCCCTGAGAGACCAAAAATCTGTCTTTCCCCGCCTCAAATATATTCAATGATGGCGCATCCAAAATGGAGTAGGGAATTCCAGATTCACAACCCTTTGAGTGAAGAAATTTTGCCTCGTCTCAGTGCTAAATGATCAAACCCATTTCCTGAGACTGAGCCTCCATGCTTTAGATTCCCCAGCCAGGGGAAACAACCTCTCAGTGTCTACCCTGTCAAGCCCCTTCAGAATCGTGTATGTTTCAATGAGATCACCTCTCATTCTTCTAAACTCTAGAGAATGTAGGCCCAATTTACTCAGCCTTTCATGATAGGACAACCCTCTCTTCCCAGGCACTAATCTAGTTACCCTTCGCTGTACTGCCTCCAATGCAAGTATATCCTTCCTTAAATATGGAGACCAAAATTGCACACAGTCCTCCAGGTGTAGTCTCACCAAAGCCCTATAAAATTGTAGCAAGACTTCTTTATTCTTGTATTCCAATCCCATTGCAATAATGGCCAACATGACTTATGCCTTCCTAATTGCTTACTGTACCTGCATGTTAAGCAGGGATAGGCACCAGTACATTGCACCACGGCCATTTGATTCAGCTACAGACATGGGGTAATTAATTTATATATAAAGCATATAGCCAATCTAATGCCATCAAAGCACAGTCCAATTTAAAATACATTTCTCCCTATTTAGTGAGATACCTGGCATTGTTTTAGCTTGCACAAGTAGTCAAATGTCTCCCGCACACTTGATGTAGCGATGCAGAGAATCTGGATAGATGTCCATCTGTCAGGTGTGGTCTGGATCTCTTTCTCTCCCCTCTTGCTCCCTCTCTCCCTCTCTCCGTCAATCCCTATCCCCTCTCTGTGTCCATCTCTCACCCTCTCTCTCTCCCCGCACTATGTCCCTCTCTCCCACCCCATCTCTCTCTCCCTCCCCCTCCCCCAGCACCTGTTAGCTGTGAAACTGAAACTGACAGCTGTGAATTTTTTTTAAAGTCATACTTTTCTGGAAAGAAGAAGTCAATGGGAAATTTGTCATCCTGAAATTGCCACACAGGCCTCAAAATTTTTACCACGGACACTGGTGTCCATGTACGGACATGTTGCCGATCCCTGATGTTAACTTTCTTTGTTCCTTGTTCAAGTACACCCAAGTCCCTCTGAACATCAACATTTAGAAGTTTTACACCTTTTACAAAAATGTTCTGCTTTTCTATTTTTGCTACCAAAGTGAATAACCTCACACTTACCCACATTATACTCCATCTGCCACTTTGTTGCCCAGTCACTTAACCTGTCTATATGTCTTTGCAGCCTCATTGTGTCCTCCTTACAGTTTACATTCCCACCTAGCTTTGTATCGTCAGTAAACTTAGAAACATTACTCTTGGTCACTTTGTCTAAGTCATTAATATAGACTGTAGATAGCTGAAGCTCCAGCACTAATCCTTGTGTCACTCCACTAGTTACAGCTTGCCAACTAGCAAATGCCCCATTTATCCCTACTCTTTGCTTCCTGTACATTAACCAATCCCCTACCCATACTAAAATATTACCCCCAAATCCATGGGGGTAGGCCTTTATAGGCCCTTCTCTTGCCTATTAACCTTTTGTGTGGCACCTTATTGAATGCCTTTTGGAAATCCAAATATACTACATCTACTGGTTCTCCTTTATCTACCCTCCTAGTTACATCCTCATAAAACTCTAACACATTTGTTAAACACAATCTCCCTTTCATAAAACCATGTTGACTTCATCTGATCATTATATGATTTTCTAAGTGCATTTTTAAGACTTCTTTAATAACAGATTCCAGTACTTCCCCAATGACTGATGTGAGGCAAACTGACCTGTAGCTCCTCATTTTCCCTCCTTTCCTGAATATGCGCTATTGCATTTGCTAACTTCCAATCACTGGGAACATTCTAGAATCTAGCGAATTTTGGAAAATCATAACCAGTGCATCTACTATCTCTGCAGGCACCTCTTTTGGAACCCTTGGGCATAGGTCATTAGATCCTGGGGATTTATTGGCCTTTAGTCCATTAATTTTTCCAACACTTTTGCTCTGCTGATACTAATTACCTTAAATTCCTCACTCTAGCCCCTTGGTTACCCTCTATTTCTGGTATGTAACTTGTGTCTTCTACTGTGAAGACAGACAAAATATTTGTTCAATGTCTGCCATTTCCTCATTCCCCACGATAATTTCTCCTGTCTCTGCCTCTAAGGGACCAGGATTTACTTTAGCTACTCTCCTCTTTTATTATATACTTGTAAAAGCTATTACAATCTGTTCTTATATTCCTGGCTAGTAACTCTCATTCTTTTTTTCCCCTTTTTATCAACTTTTTGGTCACCCTTTGCTGGTTTCTAAAACACTCAATCCTCAGGCTCACTATGTTTTGCAACATTATAAACCTCTTCTTTTAATCTTATACTGTCCTTAACATCCCTAGTAAGCCACAGATGAATCTTTTTTGCTGACTTTTTGATTTTTAATTGAACGCATTTTTGTTCAACATTTTGAATTGTTTCTTTAAATGTTTCCCACTGTTTATTTACTGCCATATCTTTTAGTTGATTTACCCAATCAACCTCAGCCAGTTCTCCCCTCATACCTAAGTAATTGGCTTTGTTTAAGTTTAAGATTCTTGTTGGGGACTGGAATATGTCACTTTCAAACTTAATATGACATTCAATTGTATTATGATCATTTTTTCCAAGTGGATTTTTTACTATTAGATCACTAATTGACCCTGCCTCAATGCACAATATTAGATCTAAAATAGCTTTATCCCGGGTTGATTCCACAACATAGTGTTCCAGGAAACTGCCGTGAAAGTATTCTACAAACTCATCTTCCAGACAACCTTTGCCAATTTGATTGGTCCAGTCTATAGGAAGATTAAATCCTTCATAATTATGACATTGCTATTGTTACAAGCTCCAATTATTTCTTGCTTAATGTTCTGTCCAATGGTATAAATCTTGTTAGAGGGCCTCTACACAACTCCCACCAGCATTTTGTAACCCTTGTTATTCCTAATCTCCACTCATACTGTTTCTACTTCCTGATCTTTTGAGACAAGATCCTTTCTCACTAATGCCCTTATGTCACCCTTTACTATCAGGACTACTTCTCCTTTTCCATAATAAAAGCAAAATACTGCAGATACTGGAAATCTGAAATAAAAACAAGAAATGCTGGAAATACAAAGCGTTAGTACAGAAAGGGTGTGAATTGACTGTAAAGCACAAAGCGCTCCAAGTACAACTTGTTTTTCAGCACACCATTAACATACCGTTTGCCTTTTTTTCATGACCTTCTGGTCAGTTATTCTCCGTGACCTTCCCCTATCAACACCTTCTCTTTTGTTATCTCTTGCCCCAACTCCACTTTACTTGCTTAAAACCTTTCACATTTCTAATATTTGTCAATTCTGATGAAGGGTCACTGACCTGAAATGTTAACTCTGCTTCTCTCTCCACAGATGCTGCCAGACCTGCTGAGTATTTCCAGCATTTCTTGTTTTTATTTCTCCTTTTCCATTCTGTCTGTCTGAAATGTTGCGTACCCTGGAATCTTGACTAATTTAATCAAGTAAAGTAATTTATTTCCCAACCTTGGTCACCTTGTAACCATGTCTCTGAAATGCCGATTAGATTTAAACCATTTATCTCTATTTGTGTTGCCAGTTCATCCATTTTATTGCAAATGCTTTATGCATTTCGATAAGGAGCATTTAAATTTTTTTGCTACTATTCTTTGCATGGACCTTATTCCCTGATACACTATTACCATTAAACTCCCTGTCCCTTCCGGTCACACTCTGCTTGTCTTTACCCAAGTCACTACATTGTTCCATTGCCTCAACATTTCTCTTTAAATTTCTAAATCTTCCTTCACCTGAGCCTTCCCCCCACCTCTTGAATCAACAGCCCTAGTTATACAATTCCCCAGCCTGGTTTAAGTGGAGCCCATCCCAATGGAGCCATTCTCTCTTTCCCCAGCACTGGTGCCAGTACCCTATGAATCATAGCCCCTTCTTCCCACATCACTCTTTGAGCCACATGTTTAATTATAGAATCTGTTTGGCCCTATGCCAATTGGTGTGTGGCTCAGGTAACAATCCAGAGGTTATTACCTTTGAGGTTCTGTGTTTTAATTTGGACCCAAACTCCTCAAACTCTCCCAGCAGAACATCCTTCCCAGTTCTACCTATGCTGTTGGTCCCTACGTGGACCACAACAACTGGGCCCTCTCCCTCCCACTCCAAGTTCGTCTCCAGCACAAGGAGATGTCCTTAACCCTGGCACGGGGCAGCAACACAACCTTGGGAACTCTTGGTCGCAGCTGCAGAGAACAGTGTCTATCCCATTGACTATACTGTCTCCTAGCACTATGACATTCCTTCCCACTCTTCCCACTTGAGTGCCATGGTGCCATGGTCAGTTTGCTCATACACCCCGCTGTCTTTGTTCTTATCCACACAGGCAGCAAGTACCTCGTGCCTGTTGGTCAAAGTCAAGGGCCCAGCTTCACCATCATGACATGCTGGATCCCCATATCTGCCTCATTCGCAGTCACACACTCCTGACCCTGACCATTGACCAACTTTAAAATTCTACTTAACCAAAGGTTCTTCCGGAACAAAGGCAGCTCTCCGCCTCTCTGATGCCCCACAATGTCTGCAGCTCGGACTCCAGCTCAGCAAAGTAGCTCAAGCTGCAGATATAGTTGTCCAGGACTGCAATGCATTCCTCAAACTCCCAAATGTTGCAGTCATGGCACCACCTGCCCAGCCAGTCTGTCTAACATTATTTATTCATTTGATTCGTTAACTAGTTACTAATTTAGTCAAGTAAAGTAATAGCAAGTTACAGTCTCCTAGCTTGGAGGCAAAAGAAGACGACTTACCAGGTACTGGAGGTAAAATAAAAAGATAATAAAAAACAGCACCTCCTTTCTCCTCTGCACCGAATTCCTGACTTCGCACTCAGTTTATGAAGCATTCTGTTCCCGGATCACTCTGTGCTGCACACTCTTGTGCAGTAGCAAACACTGTCTACTTAAATCAAGAGTTTATGACTCACAGCCAAGTTGCAACTGCTAATTAATTAACACTTACTCAGGACATCAATTCCAGTTGACTGCCACTGTCAAGCAGTTTCTGTTAACTAGCTATCTGATTGTGTATAATCACTGATTGTGTGTGATAACTGCTTGACTATATAATCACTGACCGTGTGTGATAACTGATTGACTATATATAATCACTGACCTTGTGTGATAACTGATTGACTGTATATAATCACTGACCGTGTGTGATAACTGATTGACTGTATAATCACTGATCGTGTGTGATAACTGATTGACTGTGTATAATCACTGACCGTGAGTGATAACTGATTGACTGTGTATAATCACTGATTGTGTGTGATAACTGATTGACTGTGCATAATCACTGACCGTGTGTGATATCTGATTGACTGTATAATCACTGGCCGTGTGTGATAACTGATAGACTGTGTATAATCACTGACTGTGTGTGATAACTGATTGACTGTATAATCACTGCCCGTGTGTGATAACTGATTGACTGTGTAAAATCACTGACCGTGTGTGATAACTGATTGACTGTATAATCACTGACCGTGTGTGATAACTGATTGACTGTGTATAATTGCTGACCGTGTGTGATAACTGATTGATTGTGTATAATCACAGATTGTGTGTGATAACTGATTGACTGTGTATAATCACTGACCATGTGTGATAACTGATTGACTGTGTATAATCACTGACCATGTGTGATAACTGATTGACTGTATATAATCACAGATTGTGTGTGATAACTGATTGACTGTGTATAATCACTGACCGTGTGTGATAACTGATTGACTGTATAATCACTGACCATGTGTGATAACTGATTGACTGTGTATAATCATTCACCGTGTGTGATAACTAATTGACTGTATAATCACTGACCGTGTGTGAAAACTGATTAACTGTATATAATTACTGACCGTGTGTGATAACTGATTGACTGTATAATCACTGACCATGTGTGAAAACTGATTGACTGTATAATCACTGACCGTGTGTGAAAACTGATTAACTGTATATAATCACTGACCGTATGTGATAACTGATTGACTGTATAATCACTGACCATGTGTGAAAACTGATTGACTGTATAATCACTGACCTTGTGTGAAAACTGATTAACTGTATATAATCACTGACCATGTGTGATAACTGATTGACTGTATAATCACTGACCATGTGTGAAAACTGATTGACTGTATAATCACTGACCGTGTGTGATAACTGATTGACTGTATAATCACTGACCATGTGTGAAAACTGATTGACTGTATAATCACTGACCGTGTGTGAAAACTGATTGACTGTATAATCACTGACCGTGTGTGATAACTGATTGTATAATCACTGACCATGTGTGATAACTAATTGAATGTGTATAATCATTGACCGTGTGTGATAACTAATTGACTGTGTACAATCGCTGACTGTGTGTGATAACTGATTGACTGTATATAATCACTGACCGTGTGTGATAACTGATTGACTGTATAATCGCTGACTGTGTGTGATAACTGATTAACTGTATAATCACTGACCGTGTGTGAAAACTGATTAACTGTATATAATCACTGACCTTGTGTGATAACTGATTGACTGTATATAATCACTGACCGTGTGTGATAACTGATTGACTGTATAATCACTGATCGTGTGTGATAACTGATTGACTGTGTATAATCACTGACCGTGAGTGATAACTGATTGACTGTGTATAATCACTGATTGTGTGTGATAACTGATTGACTGTGCATAATCACTGACCGTGTGTGATATCTGATTGACTGTATAATCACTGGCCGTGTGTGATAACTGATAGACTGTGTATAATCACTGACTGTGTGTGATAACTGATTGACTGTATAATCACTGCCCGTGTGTGATAACTGATTGACTGTGTAAAATCACTGACCGTGTGTGATAACTGATTGACTGTATAATCACTGACCGTGTGTGATAACTGATTGACTGTGTATAATTGCTGACCGTGTGTGATAACTGATTGACTGTGTATAATCACAGATTGTGTGTGATAACTGATTGACTGTGTATAATCACTGACCATGTGTGATAACTGATTGACTGTGTATAATCACTGACCATGTGTGATAACTGATTGACTGTATATAATCACAGATTGTGTGTGATAACTGATTGACTGTGTATAATCACTGACCGTGTGTGATAACTGATTGACTGTATAATCACTGACCATGTGTGATAACTGATTGACTGTGTATAATCATTCACCGTGTGTGATAACTAATTGACTGTATAATCACTGACCGTGTGTGAAAACTGATTAACTGTATATAATTACTGACCGTGTGTGATAACTGATTGACTGTATAATCACTGACCATGTGTGAAAACTGATTGACTGTATAATCACTGACCGTGTGTGAAAACTGATTAACTGTATATAATCACTGACCGTATGTGATAACTGATTGACTGTATAATCACTGACCATGTGTGAAAACTGATTGACTGTATAATCACTGACCTTGTGTGAAAACTGATTAACTGTATATAATCACTGACCATGTGTGATAACTGATTGACTGTATAATCACTGACCATGTGTGAAAACTGATTGACTGTATAATCACTGACCGTGTGTGATAACTGATTGACTGTATAATCACTGACCATGTGTGAAAACTGATTGACTGTATAATCACTGACCGTGTGTGAAAACTGATTGACTGTATAATCACTGACCGTGTGTGATAACTGATTGTATAATCACTGACCATGTGTGATAACTAATTGAATGTGTATAATCATTGACCGTGTGTGATAACTAATTGACTGTGTACAATCGCTGACTGTGTGTGATAACTGATTGACTGTATATAATCACTGACCGTGTGTGATAACTGATTGACTGTATAATCGCTGACTGTGTGTGATAACTGATTAACTGTATAATCACTGACCGTGTGTGAAAACTGATTAACTGTATATAATCACTGACGGTGTGTGATAACTGATTGACTGTATAATCACTGACCGTGTGTGATAACTGATTGACTGTATAATCACTGATCGTGTGTGAAAACTGATTAACTGTATATAATCACTGACCGTATGTGATAACTGACTGTATAATCACTGACCTTGTGTGAAAACTGATTAACTGTATATAATCACTGACCGTGTGTGATAACTGATTGACTGTATAATCACTGACCATGTGTGAAAACTGATTGACTGTATAATCACTGACCGTGTGTGAAAACTGATTGACTGTATAATCACTGACCGTGTGTGATAACTGATTGTATAATCACTGACCATGTGTGATAACTAATTGAATGTGTATAATCATTGACCGTGTGTGATAACTAATTGACTGTATAATCACTGACCGTGTGATAACTAATTGACTGTGTACAATCGCTGACTGTGTGTGATAACTGATTGACTGTATATAATCACTGACCGTGTGTGATAACTGATTGACTGTATAATCGCTGACTGTGTGTGATAACTGATTAACTGTATAATCACTGACCGTGTGTGAAAACTGATTAACTGTATATAATCACTGACGGTGTGTGATAACTGATTGACTGTATAATCACTGACCATGTGTGAAAACTGATTGACTGTATAATCACTGACCTTGTGTGAAAACTGATTAACTGTATATAATCACTGACCGTATGTGATAACTGACTGTATAATCACTGACCTTGTGTGAAAACTGATTAACTGTATATAATCACTGACCGTGTGTGATAACTGATTGACTGTATAATCACTGACCATGTGTGAAAACTGATTGACTGTATAATCACTGACCGTGTGTGATAACTGATTGACTGTATAATCGCTGACCGTGTGTGATAACTGATTGACTGTGTATAATCACTGACCGTGTGTGATAACTGATTGACTGTGTATAATCACTGACCATATGTGAAAACCGATTTACTGTATATAATCACTGACCATATGTGATAACTGATGGACTATATATAATCACTGACTGTGTGATCACTGATTATATATAATTATTGAGTGAGAGAGATTACTAACTGTATAAAACCACTGACTGTGCAATCAATAAATAAATATAATCACTGAATATATGTGACCTATGACTGTATATAACGACTGTGTGATGACTGTAGTTATTTACTGAATGTGTGCCACAGTATATATTTACTTTATATAATCACTTATAATAACTGACGTATGTGTGATCACTGACTGTATACAGTCACAGTATGTAACCACTGACTATGTAATAATTGAGTGATCACTGAGTGTATATAATCACTGTATGTGAGCACTGACTGTATATAAACACTGACTGTGTGATCACTGACTGTATATAATCACTGACTGTGTGTGATCACTGACTGTATATAATCACTGACTGTGTGTGAGCACTGTTTGTAGATATTCACTGAATTTGTGCCATCACTGACTGTGTATATTCATTGATTGTATATAATCACTTAAATATGTAACCACTGACTGTATGTAACAATTGACTGTGTGTGATCACTGACTATATAATCACTGTATGTATGTGAGCACTGACTGTATATAATTTACTGCATGTTACCACTGATTGTGTGTAATAATTGACTATGTGTGATCACTGTATATAATCACTGACTGTGAGAGCTTTGACTGTAGATATTCACTGAATGTGAGCCATCACTGGCTTTCTATATATTCACTGACTGTATATAATCACTTAACATATGTGACCACTGACTGTATTTAACCACTGTCTGTGTGATCACTGACTGTATATAGTCACAGACAGTGTGTGAGCGTTAATGGTATGTAATCCTTTACTGTGTGTGATCATTGATTGCATATAATCACTGAATGTTGGTGATCATTGACTGTATATAATCACTGACTGTGAATGATCACTGTGCTCACTGACTGTATATAATCACTGATTATCAATAATATATAACTGACTACCGTACACTAACTGACTGTATACTATCACTAATTGACTTTGCTCGATCGCTCATTGGTTATATCTAATCATTGGCTGCCCATGGTAATTTGTTGACTGTATACGATCCCTGTCTTCTTATCATCACCAGTTGATGATGTATAAACACTGGTTGGTGTGTATAATCGCTGATTCATTCATTGTATATCAGCACTGCTTAACTCTGTGCAATCGCTGCTTCATTGTACGTTCCACAATACTTTGCAACTGTTGGCTATTGTATATGTAACTGCCCTCATTTCACAGGCTTTGAATCTAAATTGTAATTATGGCTCACTGGCACCCCGGCAGAACTAGACCATTCCTCCCAGAAGAAATGCTGACTACTCACCTCTTGAGAGCGATAGTCACCATTCTTCAAATGAAGATGTGCTCCACTCATCATCGGTAATGCAGGGAGAACAAGCAGAAGGAATCGTGTCCACTGAAGAGACTTTCCCAGCCAGAATCCCAATGTTCGTTTTAGAGGGAAACACGTCCATTTATGAGATTTTCAGCCAGAACCCCAGTGACTGCTGGTCAGCGCACGCTCTCTTGAAGAGAAATTGGATTGTATATGGCCTTTTCTATCCTCAAGATGTCCTGAATGGCTGTGAAGCCAATTTATTACTTTTACAATGAAGTCACTATTGTCATGCGGGCAAATGAGGCAGCCAATTTGTGCATGGCTGAGATGAATAACCAGCTGATCAGTTTTGGTTGCGTTGATTGAGGAAGGAGTAAATAGCCAGGACACCAGAAGAAATACCTGCTCTTCCTTGAGTAATGCCATGGTATCTTTGGCAGATGGGGCTTCAATTAAATGTCCCATCCAAGAGACAGCACCTCTGAAGCACCCCCTCAGTACTGCACTGAGTGCCAGCCTCCATTGTCCACTCAAGTCCCAAAGCTGGGCTTGAACCCACGACCTTCGTGACAGTGTTTGTACGGATTAGTATTTCACAAAATTGGGGGATACGCCTGTCTAAATATAAAAAGTTGAAAGAGATTGGAGCCCTGAAGTCCAATCCACACAGGACGTGAACGGGAAGCGATGGATTAACAAGGGATTTTTGTTTCAAGATATGGTGAATTTGAGCTGTTCATCTTTGTTCTCCATTTATTATACTCACAAACTACGCATATCTCTTCCATCTCCCTACAGGAGGATGGTAAGACTAGTGTCTTGGAACTGCAATAGAACTGAATACAAACTCTACTCCTTTACCAGTTTAACTACCAGAAGAAGTGTTCAGTAAAGGTATGCAGTTCCTCCCTTCCAGGTATCCAGGATTATCACTATGTACGGTTATATCAAGGAGTTGCTAATCTTTCAGTTGAGGTCTCTATAATCCTGTCTGAGATTTCCGTCTTTGCTAGGTGAAAGGAAAGTGGGATACACTCAACAAGCCATTGCTTAACTACTGATGTAGTTATCCAAGGTTATCCACAAGATGCTAAAGTCTGGGACTGCTTGTGTTTATAGCAAGAGAGAAATCCACAATATTCAGACACTGAAAGGCCCCTAAAGGGCAAGGGAATAGGCAAGCATTCTAACCTCCTCAATCAGTTGGGACTCAGACATCAAATCAGACAAAACTACTGGAGTTAGGACAATGTGGTTCATATGTTCATGTATTGAAAGGTTACCAAGGCTGATAAAGGGCACTTTCAGCAAGCCAGGTCTTGCCTTCC
Source organism: Heterodontus francisci (assembly GCF_036365525.1). NCBI lineage: Eukaryota > Metazoa > Chordata > Chondrichthyes > Heterodontiformes > Heterodontidae > Heterodontus > Heterodontus francisci. Next base: position 16,780,993 of record NC_090399.1, read on the forward strand.
AGAATAACTTGAGGTCTACTGTAATTGAGTTTGTGTGCAGATCATCGTGATGGGATTGAAGGCTTCTTCAATTTTCCAGCATCTTTCATTGCTCCGAAAGGTAATGTTCCCATAAAGAAAGAAAGACTTGCATTTATATAGCACCCATCACAACCTCAGGACGTTCCAAGGCATTCCATTCCAAGGCACTCTGCAGCCAATGAAGTACATTTGAAGTGTAGTCTCTGTTGTAATTTAGTAAACCCAGCAGCTAATTTACACACAACAATCTCCCACCAACTGCAACGTGACAAAGATCAGATAATCTGTTTAAATTATGTTGGCTGAGGGATAAATATTGGCCAGCACATCAGGTCAAACTCCCCTGGTCTTCTTCAAAATAGTGCCATGGGATCATTTATTTCCACTCGACGGGGCAGACAGGTTTTCGGTTTAATGTCTCATCCAAAAGACGGCACCTCTGACAGTGTAGCACTGCCTCAGTATTGCACTGGAGTGTCAGCCTAGATTTTATGTGCGAGCCTCTGGAGTGGGACTTGAACTCACAATCTTCTGATTTAGAGGCCAAGACCAATTGACACTGGGAATCTGCTGTCCCCAAGTACATTAAACATAATGATAGCCAATCCAATTGGATTTCAACTTCTTAGTGAACAGAACCTGCAAATAATGCAAGACTTTGACACCATTGCATAAAGTAGCAACTATGCCTCAATCCTGACTTATTCATGCAAATGTACCCAGTATTTATTCTGCTTTTATGTAATAAGGAAGGTGTTCGTAACCAGACAAGAAACCTGGGTCTTCAGTTACAGACTGAGTGACGCCAGCTTCTGCTATTGTCCTTGTTTCAGACAAGGGCAAACTTGAGATTGAGGGGAGAACAACCAACCAAACTAATTGGGAAAGCCATAAGGTTTGAAGACCCAAGGTTACCTCAGGAATGTCAAGGGTCCCTATTCTGCTTCATCCTCATTTTATCACTTTGGAAAGCTCACGGCTAAGAAATGGAAAACATTCACTTTCAACAGGAAGTGGGACCTATTTAGCAAGAGACCATGAGGATCCATGTTGTTGGGCGGATCCTGGCTAATTCACTCCAAGTGAATAGGGAAACCTGAAAGCTAATGGAACCTACTGCGCCATTAAGGATCTATTAATGGGGCTTGCTGAGATTTGACTAAACATTCACATGGTTAGAGGGGATGTACACCCGTTAGCTTGTTTATATCACAAATTGCTACAATATTTAAACTACACAGAGGTAGAAATAGTCTAGATGTTGGATAGTTCTTCTTTTCTTCAGGTAGTGAGCCTCTGGACTGCACTGTTGGCTGGTGCAGTGGGTGCTGACTCTCTACAATGCCTTCAAGGAGGACTTGGATTAGTTTTTTGGATTAGTGATCACGTCTTAAAAAGAGCAAATGGTTTACGGTGAACATAAACATGCTCCCTGTCATCTCCTGGACTGCTTTCGGGGACCAGGGAGGAATTTTCCAGGCTTTTTTTTTCCCTGCTCATTGGCCCTGGGCTTTTTTTGCGTCTCCCAGGATGGGTTAGTCTTAGTGTTCCAGGAATGGGTGTGACGGAGGCTTGATGGTCTTTTCCTGCCTGCCAATTTCACACATCAAAAGCCTTCATTGGAATGACGGCCTCATGGATGGCACAGCAGCACTTTCAGGTACAGATGCATCGTGAATATCTTTACATGGGAAGTGTATATTTGCAGGCTGACACAAACACTGAGCATAGACTGTGATCGTCGTCAGCTGCAACGATCGTAAACACTGACAGAAGTGAAACTTACAAGAGTATTCCTACCAACGCGTCATCCTGAATTGGCTGCTATCCATAATGACAACGACTTGCATTCATATAGCGCCTTTAACGTCCCAAGTCGCTTCACAGGAACGTTATTAGACAAAATTTGGCACTGAGCCACATAAGGAGACAGTTGGACAAAATATTTGGTCAAAGAGCTGGGTTTTCAGGAGCATCTTAGAGGAGAGAGAGTTAGAGAGGCAGAGTGGTTGAGGGAGGAAATTGCAGAACTTGGAACCTAGGCAGCTGAAGGCACGGTCGCACTTAGTGCAGCAATTAAAATCGGGGATGCGGCAAGAGGCCAGATTTGGAGGAGTGCAGAGATCTGACGGTTGTAGGGCTGGAGGAGTTTACTGAGTTAGGGAGGGGCGTGAGCACGGTAGGATTTGAAAACAAGAGTGAGATTTTTTTAACTGAGGTGGCGGTGAACAGGGAGTCGATGTCGGTCAGCAAGCACGAGGGTGATGGGTGAACGGGGCTTGGTGCAAGTTAGGATATGATTACACATTGTTCAATCCAACCAGCTGAGATGAAGGAAACCTGTGTACGAACGTGTGATTATAAAAGTAAAACCCTTTGACCTGGAACTAGGAAAATGATTATCACCAGCAATCCTAATAAGTCTAGCTAGACCTGCATCTAGGCCTTCAACATGGGCAAGAACTGGGTTCTCTGGAAGGTAATGTGTGGAATAGAATCTGGACGGCTAACATTTCCAGGTTTACCAGGACAGTCACATGATCCTGAAGACATAAAAACACATCTTTCAAAAGTTTGATTTCCTGAAATGCTGAAGCTTCACTGAGGGTTATTTTCTTTCTATGTGAGGCCACTTCTGATTATCGAGAGGTAAAACAGTAAAGGTTTGGCTGCTTTAGGATGAACTATGCCTCAATTCGATCTGGGTGAAAGAATAGCATAATTATGAGGTTGGTGATTGACGCTCGAAATTCATATTGGCCTGCAAATCAAGACGTAATACAGACATGGCCTCTCTGATGGCTATTGCGAGACTATGAGGTACCACAAGACCATGGTCATATCTAACCCTTTCGTAAAGGAATAATAGCATACAGAAAGAGGCCATTCAGCCCATCATGACACCCTTCCTAAAGCGTGGTGCCCAGAATTGGGTACAATATTTCATTGAGGCTTAACCTGTTTTTTTTAAAATAAAAAGTTTAGCATAACTTCCTTGCTTTTGCATTCTATGCCTCGATTTATAAACTTAAGGATCCCATTTTGCTTTATTTACTGCCTTCTTAATCTGTCCTGCCACCTTCAAAGATTTGTGTACATATACTCGCAGGACTCTATATGCCGACACTAATGTTAAAATTGTGTCATTTAGTTTATATTGCTTCTCACTCCGCCTACCAAAATGCAGCACTTTACACTTCTCTGCACTAAATTACATCCGCCATGTGTTTGCCCATTTCACCAGTCTGTCTTTGTCCTCCTGAAGTCTGTTATTAGCCCCATCATTCTATGCGTTTTGTGCTCTTTGCCTGCTTTGAAATTAAGTCTTGTACGCCTAAGTCTAGCTCATTAATATATATCAAAGACAGCAGTGGTATTAATACAGATTTTTGGGGGACACCACTGTATACCTCTCTCCAGTCTGAAAAACAATCGTTCACCATGACTCCCTGTTTCTGTATCCACTTCTCCTTTAATCCCATGAGCTTCACTTCCTCCCTATGCCCCACCATGGAGGTTGAGACAGTATCAGCTGTAGCCTTTGGGGAGCAGCTGGTCTTGTGATGAAACATGGAGTCTTCCTTGGAATGTTCCTTCCAGTTTGGTTTGCCTCCGCAGGTGGACTTAAAAGATCCCATTGCAATATTCAAGAAAGAGCAGGGAAGTTCTCCCCCATGTCCTAGCCAATGTTTATCCTTCAATCCACATCACTAAAGCAGATTATCTTGTCATCATCACATCACTCTTTATGGGAGCTTGCTGCGTGTTAATTGGCTGTCACATTTCCTTATGTTACGACAGTGAATACAGTTCAAAAAGTTCTTCATTGGCTGCAATGTGCTTTTGACTCCCTGAGGTCATGAAAGGCACTGTTTATAATTCAAGTCTTTTTTTTTCTCTTGAAAATACTGGGAAGAACTTATGGACAGCAAAAATGATTCAGCAGCGGACACTAGCGATGCTGAAATAAAAGCAAAATACTGCAGATGCTGGAAATCTGAAATTAAAACGAGAAATGCTGGAAATACTGAGCAGGTCCGGCACCATCTGTGGAGAGAGAAGCAGGGTTAACGTTTCAGGTCACTTCTTGGATTCAGGTCACAGATGGTGCCAGGCCTGCTGAGTATTTCCAGCATTTCTCGTTTTTATACCAGAGATGCTGAGTTTGAGGGTCATTTCGTGGAACTTGAAAGCCGAAGCTGGGATGAGCAAAAACAGAACTCCCAAGCATACATTTTAAAAATCGCTAAAATGGTGGCGGGTCAGTTTTCTCAAGGTGGAGCAGCCTATAACTGTGATGCCAACAAGGAGATGTTTACCCGTGTTACAGCCGAAAACATGCCCATGCCAATCTGATGGTCCCAGTTCCACTACTCATGTTACCACGAGACGAATGAAAACAAGCCAATCCTTCTTTTCCTATCTCCCAACCATTGTGATATCAATATGACCAATGCCATCATAAACCCAGTGTATATTTTTGTTGCCGGATCATGCTTATCCTTCCCTAAATAGTACAGGACTTTCAAAGGCTCGTTTTTTTTTCCCTGATGAATTTTAGTTCTAATCAGGCTCAGCAATATTGGTCCTGGGGAATATAACACCTTTCTAAGGTTATGCCCAGTATCGAGATCAAGTATCTCAAGACAGCTCCGCTCTCCTATTAAACATTACGAGACAAGGTATAGCATGGGATATCTCTATATCATTGTATCAAGAATCGAGGATCACACAACACAGAAGGAGACCTTCCCTTTTCAGGTACTTATCCAATTCCCTTTTCAAAGTTGTTATTGAATCTGCTTCCAGCACCCCTTCAGGCAAGGCATTCCAGATCCATATCTTTCGCCAACTCTCTTCGGTCTCTGGGCTCAAGTTACTGACCCTCCTGTCAAAGGAGATAGTTTCTCCTTATTTACCGTCTTAAAACCCTGCATAATTTTGAATAGCTCTATTAAATCTCTCCTTAACCTTCTCTGCTCTCGGGAGAAAGATCCCAGCTTCTCTATTCTCACCACATAATTGAAGACCCTCATCCCTCGATTGACCATTCTAGTCAATGTCCTGTGCTAGAGGCCTACTTTAGGTCGGGAAAACGAACCCGACCGAACCACCGTGGACCCAAGCCCGACCCGGCCCGAGTCCCTCCGCTTTTGCCCCCAAGCCCGACCCAACCTGACTTACCTCCCGACTCGGAACCTCCACGAAGCTGCCGCGCGTGCGTGGTGATGTCACTCGCACACTGCGCAGGCTCAGTTTCCTCCCGGACACCCAGCTCAGGCAAGTTTTTTATTTTTAATACTTACCGGCACAGCACTGACCCTGTGTGTCCGGTCCGGTCCGGCCCACCCCGACCTGACTCGACCCGACCCGAGCCCAACAGCCAGAGTCTGAAGATGGGCCCGACCCGACCCAAACCCGACACACGTTGTTGGGTCCCGCCTGGCTCGGGTCGGGTAGCAGGCCTCTATCCTGTGCACCCTGACTGAGGTCTTGAAATTCTTCCTAAACCACGACACTCAGAATTGGATACAATACTCCAGCTGGGGCCTAACCAGTGATTTATAAAGGTTTAGCAATAACCTCCTTGCTTTTTGTGCTCCAGGCCTCTATTTACAAACCCAAGGATCCTGTATTCTTATTTAACAACATTCCTAATAAGTTTACAGACAGCATGGGTTAGATAGATAGTATAGCTCCTTCTACACTGTCACATCAAAGACGCCCAGAGCAGCTACAGCATGGGTTAGATACAGGGCAAAGCTCCAGCTACACTGTCCTATCAAACACTTTGAGGTCAGGTACAGTACAAGTTAGATGGAGAGTAAAGCTCCAACTATGTTTTCCTATCAAACAGTCCCAGGACAGGTAAAGCATGGATTAGATACAGAGTAAAGCGCCCTCTACAATGTGCGCAGCAGACACACACACACCAGGTATAGTACAGATTAGATACAGAGTGAAACCTCCTCTATTCTGTACCCAATAACGTGCTTTAACTGAAGCTCAAGCAGCACCAAGCTATACCATTGTCAGGTGATTGTTGCCCTTGTGAGATATAGCTGTGGCCATTCTCAAAGATTTGGAGTTTCCACCCGATTCAGCTGTTTTTTTTCGATGCAATTGGTCCGATATTGGTGTAACCAGATCTCAGAATTTTAAGTGCAAACTGTGTTCAGCGCAACTCGAGTTTCTGTGATCTTTTGCACGTTTAAAAACATTGTGCTTGAAGCAGGCCACGCCCACAAAATAGTCATGCCCACAGGGTGAATTAATCACCATTGGGCGTTTCAGCTAGTTGCACTTGTTTGTGGGTCTTTGCAGAGGCTACAACAATGAAGCTGGATCTAATACGTTTTGAAAGGGTTTGAATGTTTTTTTTTAATTTACTATATGGTTCAGAAGGGCCGGGGCGTGCACCAAAACATGGGAGGAGCGAGTAGCCAAGGTACGACAAAAGTTGGGCATGTGGGGGCAGCGATCTCTCTCCATTGTGGGTAAGAACCTGGTCATCAGGTGCGAGGCGCTCACGTTGTTGCTGTACGTGGCGCAGGTCTGGCCCATACCCCACTCCTGCGCCGTGGCAGTCACCCGAGCCATTTTCCGCTTCGTCTGGGGATCTAAAATGGACTGGGTCCGGAGGGACACGATGTTCAAATCTCTGGACAAGGGCGGGAAAAATGTACCCAACGTGGCCCTCATCCTGATGACCACCTTCGTGTGCGGCTGCATCAAGCTGTGTGTAGATCCCCAGTACGCAAACTCCAAGTGTCACTACGTGCTGAGGTTCTATCTGTCCCCGGTGTTGCGAAGGATGGGCCTGGTCACATTGCCGCGGAACGCTCCGTGCAGTTGGGCGGTGCCGTACCACCTATCCTTCGTGGAGCAGTTTCTGCGGGAAAACACCTTTGACCACTGGTCCATCAGGCAGTGGTCTGCACGGAATGTCCTCAAGGCCCTACGGGAAAAGGAAACGGTGGATCATGTCGGATGGTTCCCCGAGCAGACCGTCAAAGTCATTTGGCGGAATGCCTCATCACCAGAACTTTCAAACAAGCACCAAGACGTAGCTTGGCTGGTGGTGAGAAGGGCCCTCCCCGTCAGATCCTTCATGCACACCCGAAGTCTCGCCCCCTCCGCACAGTGCCCCCGCGTTGGCTGTGGTGGGGAAGAGATGGTCGCCCACCTCCTCCTGGAATGTGCCTTTGCAAAGCAGGTGTGGAAAGAGATGCAGTGGTTTTTGTCAAGGTTCATCCCAAGCAGCTCTGTAACACAGGAGTCTGTGCTCTACGGGCTGTTCCCAGGGACGCACACCGAGACAAACATCAACTGCTGCTGGAGGACTATCAATTCGGTGAAAGACGCCCTTTGGTCTGCCCGAAACTTGCTGGTCTTCCAGCGCAAAGAGTTGTCCACCACCGAATGTTGCAGACTGGCACATTCCAAGGTCCAGGACTACGTGCTGAGGGACGCACTAAAGCTTGGGGCAGCCACAGCAAAGGCTCAATGGGGAAAGACCACAGTGTAAGGTTCCCCCACCAAGCTGGACTGAGGGGCTGGATCCATGGGAAACCCCTCGAACTGTATCGTTAATATTCTCAATGGCTGTAAATGTAAAACTGTAATTGACATGACAATTGTGAAACGGAAGGGTTGGGAAGAAACTCATGACAGTATTGAAGGAAACTGATCTCCCTTGCAATGTTTGTATTTTTTGGTGCTGTTTGGAAACTGTTTGGCAATGTAATTTTCACAGATTTTTATGAATAAAGTATATTTTGGAAATAAAAAAAAACTAAGGAACTGACCACTGAAGCCCAATTTAACTAGAAAATAGTTCTGTCCATTTTAGCAACGTCGTTTTCCGTCATTTAAATTCAGGTTACTTATGGTTGACGCTGTGGCACTTTCCGGCGATTAAACCCAATTTCCAGCTATGGAAATCAAGCTTTATCAAGTTACCACTCTTAAATATATCAGGGAATATTTTTAAAGCACATTTTAAAAAAGATTACGTTTTAAAATGCTGCCCAAATGCGCCGGTCCGTGGCAGATTTTGCATTCGGTGATATGCAAATGAGTTCGTGCGGAAATGCAGGGGAAAAACAGACACTTTTCAAAATGGGCGCAATTTGAGTTGGAATTGCTAATTGCACCCAAAGTGGAAACTCTACCCCATAGTTAAAAGTGCCCCAACCTGTTAGGGAATCTAGGACTAGGGCACATAATAACAACAACTACAACATCAAGATATTAAGGAGAACAGATAGGGTAGATCGGGAGAAACGATTTCTGTTATTTGGGGAGCTTAGGACTGGGGATTATAGTCCAAAATTTGGAGCTAGACCTTTCAGGAGGAAACATTTCTTCATTGAAATTTGGAACTCTTTTCCACAAGGGGCAGTTAAAGGTGGGTCAATTGCTCATACTAAATCTGAGATTGATAAGAGTTCTGTCAATCAGTTAAGGGATGTGGAGCAAAGGTGGGTATATGGTGTTAGGTCACAGGTCAGCCATAATCTCATTGAAAGACTGAACAGGCTCGAGGAACTAAATGGCCGACGACTGTTCCTATTGTACTATAATGTGTTATATCAGACATCGGGTTCTAATGGGTTAATATGCTAATCATACTGCCTACCTCATCACAGGACGTGATGTAACACCACACGGTGGTACAGTCTCTTGGAAGATGTGAACCACAGCAGTCGGACGTGTTTCAATAAAGCTCCCGTTTCTTGTAACCCAGCAGATTCTTTAGATTTTCTGTATTAAGTTAACAAAGGCAAAAAACGACGACGGAAAAGTCCCTACCTTTACTGAAAATCTTTGAGAAAATCACGGGCCTAAATGAAGCTGAGCCATGACCACAGTGGTATCAAAGATTTGCCAGGTGTCACACCACGTTGGGCCTTGCTGCGAAGCCGAGCGGCGAGCTGGTCAGAACGCTGTTGTACACAATGTGCGGATGATATTCTCGTCACGCGAGGTATCGCCGAGGAGAAGCCATGTACGATGAAGTAATCAAAGCACTCGATCCATATTTCGATCGGAGAAAGAATATCATTGTTGAGCAGGCTGAATTTAACAAACGTACCCAATGTCAAGGGAAAAGTGTTGACCCATTTATAAATGACCTGCATAAACCCGCAGAGGACTGTGAATATGGCGGCTTGAAAGATGAACTGATCAGAGACAGAACTATCGCTGGAGTGTCGGATGGCACCTTGTCTGATCACTTCACTTGCAGTCAAGAAATGATCTAACTTTAGCAAAGGCAATCCAACTGAGCGGACAAGCGGAGGTCAGGAAACAGAACCGATCCGTGGTTCGAGGTGACAAGGAAAACCCCATCTCGAAAGCAGCCGACTCTGCTGAGTTTGTTAAATATTTTAAAAAGGGAAAGGTGGAGGTAAAAAGCAGGGGAGACAGGAGGAGCGTCTAATCGGCAGACCAAGCTAACTGCAGTAGGTGTGGCCGAAAGAGAGACAGGCGGGAAAACTATCCAAAGAGGCTGAATTACATTCACGTGGAAAGATAGACTACTTTCTGGTGTGTTGTAGCAAAAAGCCGTTACAGAATACACATAAAGGGAAACCTTCGAAAGGTGGCAAGATCCATTAAGTGGAGGATATCCACGATGCTGAGGTACCTTTCCTTGGAGAGATCCAGGAACCAAGCAGAAGTTGCTGGAGTGCAGAGATCTCAGTAGAGGGAAACAAGATGCACTTAAGCTAGACAGTGGTACAGCAGTTTCGGTTCTTTCTGATGCCGAACTGTGGTTAGAGAGGAGGGCTCTTCAGCCATCAGGCAAAAAAATTATATAGGCCAGGAGGGATAGAACCCAAAGTCATAGGAGAACTGAAGGCAACCGTCCAATATCGAGAACAAGAAATCACAGGAACATTGTATGTGATTGAAAATCAGAGTTGCTCACTTTTGAGCAGGAAGGTTTGTATCAACTTACATCTGATTTGCAGAGTTGAGGAGCTGGAAGCTGAGGAGATCAGCCCAGAAACCTTAGAGCTGAATTCCCACAGCTGTTCTCAGCACTAGGGAAGTTGAAGACAGCACACCATGTAACCCTATGTCTAGAAATGACACCCGTGTGTCTGTTTACGCCCAGAAAAGATCCTCACCCAACTCTTGCTAAGAGTGAAGAAAGGAATCGATTATGGTGAAGCAAGGAGTTATTTCACCTGTGACAGAACTAACAAGCTGCTGCTCAGGGATGGTCCCGGTGCCAAAGCCCATTGGATCTATTGGAATTTGTGCCGATGTTACTCAGCTGAGCAAAGCAGCTGAACGCGAAGCTCATCCTACGTCATCCGCAGACGAGAGTTCAGCTAAATTGGGGAAGATTTCAATCTTCACAAAGCTAGATGCAAATAGTTTTTTTTTTGGCAACTACCCCTCGATGAAGCGTCTAAGTTTATCACAACCTTCATTATGCTATTTGGAAGGCTTTGTTTCAACAGACTATCCTTTGGTATCAGTTCAGTGCCTGAAATCTTCCAGAGGACAATGTCAAGCATCCTAGAAGGACTGGATGGAGTCGTGTGTCATATGGATGATGTCCTGATCCATGGATCCAGTCAGACAGAACATGACTCTCGAGTGAGAGCAGTGTTGCAACAACTAGAGAAAGCAGGACTTACACTCAATAACAGATGTCAATTCTCACAACCGACTGTCACATTCCTTGGACAGGGTGGCACAGTGGTGCAGTGGTCAGTACTGCAGCCTCACAGCTCCAGTGACCTGGGTTCGGTTCTGGGTACTGCCTGTGTGGAGTTTGCAAGTTCTTCCTGTGACCGCGTGGGTTTCCGCCGGGTGCTCCGGTTTCCTCCCACAGCCAAAGACTTGCAGGTTGATAGGTAAATTGGCCATTTTAAATTGCCCCTAGTGTAGGTAGGTGGTAGGAGAATGGTGAAGATGTGGTCGGGAATATGGGATTAATGTAGGATTAGTATAAATGGGTGGTTGTCGGTCAGCACAGACTTGGTGGGCCGAAGGGCATGTTTCAGTGCTGTATCTCTCTATGACCCTATATTGTGGATGAATCTGGGGTAAGAATTGGTCCACAGAAGGCAAGAGCAATCAAGGAGTTTCCAGATCCTCAGAACATGACTGAGCTCCAGAGATTCATGGGGATGGTAAACCAGATTGGAAAGTTTCTGCTCAACCTAGCTGTAGTCAATGAACCACTATGTCAGCTGTTGCCACAGGCCAATACATGATGCTGGGAGGAAGCACAACAGAGATCGCTGGAGGAAATCAAAGAGATGCTGACATCACCTGATGTGTTAGCTCACTATGACCCATAGCTACCCACTATCATCACTGCGGATGCAGCTTCTACAGGGCTGGGAGCTGTACTCTTTCAGATACAGACGGATGGAAAGCACAGACCAGTTTACTATGCATCCCATTCACTGTCAAAGACTGTCAGAGATATGCAGCAATAGAGAAAGAAGAATTAGCGGCTACACGGGCTTGTGAGAAGTTTGCAGATTATGTCCTTGGTCTTCATTTCAAGATAGAGACAATCCACCAACCTTTGGTGGCTTTCTTAATTTCAAAGGAGTTAGCAAAAATGCCTCCACGCGTACAACGATTCAGACTGAGGATGATGAGGTTTGATGCCAAGACAGAGTATGTTCCGGGAAAGCAGCAGACTACAGTGGGTGCTTTGTCCCGCATCCCAGTTGCAAGACCTCAACAAGGTGATGTAGCCCTTGAAGACATAGAAATCTTTGCATCGTCAACAACCACAACTCTACCAGCAATAACTCGGAGACTGAATGAAATCAGGGATGTACGGAAATCTGATGAAGAATATGCTCAGGTCAGAGAGTATTGAGTAGAAGGATGGGCAGCATACATGCCACATAATCCCATTCCCAGATAGTACTATGAACAGATGGAACATCACAGTGTGGTTGATGATTTACTCTTTTATGATGAGAGATTAGTAATCCCCAGAGTTCGGAGACTAGACATACTAAAGATTGCACCAAGGACATTTGGGCATCACAAACTGTCGAGCCAAAAATGTCTGTTTGGTGGGCAGGTCTCTCAAAATCAGAAGAGATGATATCAAGCTGTATCACTTGTGCTATTTATCACCAGGATACAAGAGAACCATTGATGTCATCTTCCTTTCCATCAAGACCATGGGAATGTCTTGGGATGGACCTTTTCAAACACAAAGGTAAAATGTTCTTGATCATAATAGAGTACTACTCCAGATGGATAGAAGTCAAGAAACTGCAGGGTCAAACTTCTGAAGCAGTGATTACGTTGTTAAAGGAGATATTTGCAGCACATGGAATCCCAGACCTTGTAATCTCAGACAATGGACAGCAGTTTGACAATGAATACTTCAAAGAGCACACAGTATCATATGGATTTGTTCCTACCACCAGCTCACCAAGATAACCTCAAGCCAACAGTGAAGCTGAAAGAGGAGTGCATACAGTGAAAGCATTGTTGAAGAAGAACGACGTCCAACTTGCACTTCTGAGCAATTGTTCAACTCCATTCCAAAATGTTCTAGTGCCATGCGTACTCTTATGGGGAAGAAGACTGAAAACCCAACTCCCGACTCTCTCACGCAAACTCATGCCACATGTACGGGTTGATGACTTGGACAAAGTGAGAGAGAAAGAGGACAAAGATCGTTCCAGCCAGATGTGGAACTACGACAAATGTCACAAGGCGTGAAACCTGCCAGACCTCCAACCAGGAGAGCGAGTTTGGATCCAAGACCAAGCTCATTACAGGGAAGTGGTTGAACAGACACCACATCCAAACAGAGCATGGTATGGTGAGCTGGAATAGACATGCGTTGTTGGCCATACTGAAGCAGCCTCCGATCCTGGGAAATCAATCATCCAGAAAATCAAATGGATCAGAGATGCTGCATTCATTCCACCAATCCAGAGTTCAAGCCAAATGATGAACCGGAGTCATTTACAAACTCTACCCTTGCACAAGAGAGTCAGAGAGGACTCGAAATGTCAACCCCTGCCAAAGGAGAAGAGGACTCGTTGCGGTAGACTTGTGAAATCGCCACAGCAATTGACCATGTAGAAATGGAAATTAGAGACTTGGAGGGGAGGGGGGTGGTGGTGTGGGGGAGATGTAGTATAAAGTGTTATATTGGACATTGAATTGTTAATGAGTTAATATGCTAATCATACAGTCTACCTCATCACAGGAAGTGATGTAGTACCACATGGTGTGGATCCCTCATGCAGTCTCTTGGAGGATGTAAGCCACAGCAGTCAGACGTGTTTCAATAAGGCTCCCATTTCCTGTAACCCAGCAGATTCTTTAGATATTCTGTGTTAAGCTAACAGTACGCAGAATATTACATCTAGGATCCTATTTTAGTTAGAATGCCTGCAGCTAAGCATTATCACTAAGACCGCCTATTCCCACCTCTGTAACATGACCTGACTCCACCCCTGCATCAGCTTATCTGCTGCTGAAACTGTCATCCATGACTTTGTTCCCTCTAACCTTGACTATTCCAATGCACACTTGGCTGGCTTCCCACATTAGAGTCATAGAGAGATACAGCACTGAAACAGGCCCTTCAGCCCACCGAGTCTGTGCTGACCATCAACCACCCATTTATACTAATCCTACATTAATCCCATTTCCCTTTCACATCCCCACCATTCTCCTACCACCTACCTACTCTAGGGGCAATTTACAATGGCCAATTTACCTATCAACCCACAAGTCTTTGGCATGTGGGAGGAAACCGGAGCACCCGGAAGAAACTCATGCAGGTCACAGGGAGACCTTGCAAACTCCGCACAGGCGGTAGCCCAGAACCGAACCCGGGTGGGTGGAGCTGTGAGGCTGCAGTGCTAACCACTATGCCACTGTGCCACCCTACCCATTCTACATTCTACCCATAAACTCTGCTGCCTCTGTCCTTACTCATACCAAGTCCCGTTCGCCCATAATCCCTGCGCTCGCTGACCTACATTGGCTCCTGGCCAAGCAATGCCTCGATTTTAAAAATCTCATCCTTGATTTCAAATCCCTCCATAGCCTCACCCCTCCCTATCTTTGTAATTTCCTCCAGATCCACAACCCTTGAGATATCTGCACTCATCTAATTCAGGCCTCTTGAGCATTTCTCATTTTAATCGCTCCACCATGGGTGGCCATGCCTTTGGCTGTCCAGGCCTTAAGCTCTAGATTTCCCTCCCTAAACCTCTCCGCCTCTCCAACTCTCTTTCTTCCTTTAAGCCGCTCCTTAAAACTTCCTTCTGACCAAGCTTTAGGCCATCTGCCCAAACATCACCTTACGTGATTCAGTGTGAGGCACCTCGGGAACATTTTATTATGTTAAAGGCGCTTTATAAATACAACTTGTTGTTGTAGCTGTCAAAAAGAGGAACCTTTTATCCTGTCAATCTAGCCTTGACTGGAATTCAGATCTGGCAAGTGAAGATAATATGTCCTGGTGTCAATTTCATATCTCCCCCCGTGCCCCCTTGCCCCGAATGTTTGAAGTAAGCAACAATGCTTATTAATTTTTCAAGTCCCTCACAAGCCCTCTGCAGTAAGTTTACGTGCCTAAGGTTGACTCATTATTTTGAGCCTCTTCTTAAATAAAAAAATCTCAATGCTTTCCAATAGGACATGATGGGATGGGGATGGGGGAGGCACAGAATGTGTGGAACTTGCTTTGCCTCATGGCAGGGAGCACGGCAGAATTTTGAGAAACAGCCCAAAACTCTTGACTGAAAATTTGTTGCCCACGTTCTTATTGCAGCAAACAGAAAAAAATCATGAGCATGTGTGTGTAAGGACATGAGCAGAGAGACACCAGTTAACACTGGTCACACAAGTAAAGCCTATCGAGAGAGAAGTACATCACAGTGTGCCACCACAGTTCAAGATTACAGAGGAAGAACAAATTGACAGAAAGAATATCAATTAAAGCAACAATGAAGAACTTTAAAGAAAAAGTCAATAAAAGTCAAGCCAGTGACTTGGCAAAAAAAATCTTACAGCGCAGAAAGCGGCCATTCGACCCATCGTGCCTCTGCTGGCTTTTTGAAAGAGCTATTCCCCTCTCCCGCTCTCTCCCCATAGCCTTGCAGGTCTTTCCTTTTCAAGTATTTATCCAATTCCCTTTCCAAAGTTATTATTAAATCTTCTTCCACCCCCCACCACCCACCTTCAGACAAGACGACCAAAATTTAAACTTTGTGGTCCGCCCACTGGCTGAAAAGCCGGGGACAAGCCCGCCTCCTACTCTATTAAAACCCACCATCATTTTGAACAACTCCATTAAATCTTCCCTTCACCGTCCCAGTGTCTCCGGTCTGTCTACATAACTGATGTCCCTCATTGCTGGTACCATTCTGGTAAACCTCCTCTGCACCCTCTCCAAAATCTTGACATATTTCTTAAAGTGTGCCACCTAGAGTTGGACACGTTACTCCAACTGAAGCATAACCAGTGCTTTCTAAAAGTTTAACATAACCTTCTTGCTTTTGTAATCGATGCCTCTATTTATGAAGCCTAGGATCCCGTATGCCTTTTTATCAGCTTTATCAACCTGACCAGCCACCTCCAAAGATTTGTGTATGACCAATGTATCCAACTGGTCAATCATGGGTTACATTAATTTCATTGATCACAGACACCAGCCTCAAACTAATGTGTGTATGTTAAAGATATTGGACCTCAAATAGTGGGAAGTGATGGCATTAGGGGCAGGCGGTGGCGTAATATCACTAGACTAGTAATCCAGAGCCCAGGCTAATGTTCTGTTGACAGTGGTTCGAATCCCACTACAGCAGATGGTGAAACTTGAATTCAAATAATCAAAAGATCTGGAATTAAAAGCTAGTCTAGTGGTGACCATGAAACCATTGTTGTAAAAACCCATCTGGTTCATGAATGTCCTTTTGGGAAGGAAATCTGCTGTCCTTACCTGGTCTGGCCTACGTGTGACTCCAGACACACAGCGATCTTAAATGCCCGCTGAAATGGCCCAGCAAGCCACTCAGTTCAAGGGCAAATAGGGATGGGCAACAAATGCTGGCCTGCTCAGCAATGCCCACAAAAAAAACAAATTAAAAAAATGTAAACCTTTCATTAGATACACATCAATTGCACCAGAATAAAGGGGCTCATGAACAACTCGCCTCAGAAGGGAGTTTATATTTTTGTGCAAGAACAACCTGTTGAGAGAAACATAATCCGGCATCTTTGCTATTTCTTCAACCACACCTAGAAAAGCCCGAATTTCTTTCTCTTCAATTTCTTCCCAATGTGTTGAGCAAAGATAAGGGGAATGGCGCCACTCTCTGTGACCTCACCTGAGGGACCATATTTCATGTGCTAGCCTGGATGGTGAGGAAGTAATACAGACCAAATTGACATGACTGGAATCCCACAGGATAGAGTGGAATGCCACTTTTATACCCTGCCAGATAATTGACTTTATTGGAGGGTAAACTCAGGTGGGGGGTAAAACTAACACTGCCTCTGATTTTGTCAGCTACTGACAGGCGGGTTAGGTTAAAATTACTTCCCAAATGGCCATCGGAGTCTGCAACAATGAGAGCATCAGTACCAAGTCTAACATTGTTTTCATTCAATCTCCAAACACACACAGTATAGCAGGGGCCAGCGCTTCATGTTCAGAAGCAGAACCTCCGGCTGATTCTCCTCTCTCTAGTCCAGGGATTCTGTGGCCAACTGCAGCGGCCCTCACCACTACTGTCCCGCTCCCCCACCACCCCCCCCCCCCCCGTCCCCCCCGTCCCCCCTCACCTGTGATCAGAAAACGTGGCACAGACAAAGGACTGGAGCCATTCTGGTCTGCGTAGCTCAGGGCTACACCTAGCTAGTGGACTCAGATACCCAGTGAGGGAAATGGGTGACCAGTGTTAAGTTGCTGACATTGTTCTGTGCATTGAGTGACAGCAGAGATAGAAGGGGCCATTTAGTCCTCACCCAACCAGCCAAAATAGTGACCCATTGAGGTCAATGTGAAATCGGCTGGGGTGTAGAACGGGCAGCTGATCCAGTCCTGACAACTTCCCACTGGATGGTTTGGTTAAAATTACCAATGAAATGTGTCAGCTAGAAAACCAAATATCTTCAGCAATGAAAGGGTAAGCTTGAAAGTTTTGGCCGAATGTCTGGTTTGTTCCTCACCTGGAAGGATTT
This sequence comes from Heterodontus francisci, assembly GCF_036365525.1. Taxonomy (NCBI): domain Eukaryota; kingdom Metazoa; phylum Chordata; class Chondrichthyes; order Heterodontiformes; family Heterodontidae; genus Heterodontus; species Heterodontus francisci. Next base: position 16,798,228 of record NC_090399.1, read on the forward strand.
ATACAGCACTGATCAGACAAGAGCCCGACTCAACGTGTCCATCCTCAGTGTAGCAAGAAACCCTCTACGGATATACAGATACACACAAATGGATAAATAATTACATATTCTACACTGACTAATGGCTCAGATAGAAGCAGGCAGCTGGATAGATGGAATAGATGGTTAGATAGATGGACACATAGATGATAGGCAGACAGCAAGAGAGAGAGAGAAAGAGATGATAGAGAGAGATTGCAATAGATGGATGAATAGATAGCTGAATAGAAGAATAGATAGATAATAGGCAGACAGACTAGTGTTGGGTAGGTGTTTTGGACAATGGTGGGAAATGAGAGATATAAGAATTAAAATTGGAGTCTGGATTGAGTACCGGTGAGCAGAGTAGGTGATAACTGTAAGACCAGGTGGTACGGGAACTACCCCCCACCCTCCCCTCCTCCCCTCACATCTCATGGTAGTACATTCCCTCTGCCCACTGGAACAGGAAGGCTCAAGAATGGCGTTAAAATTAACAGAAGTGGCGTCCATTTTAAAATCGATGGCCGAGGAGGAGTGAGGTACAAATGGGCATATTTTGTTGGTTTAAAAAAAAACACAATTCCAACATCCTCTTCAAACCATAACCTCAGAATTAAGACAGTAAAGTAGTTTGTCCGCATTCAATAGAAGGGCAGCTGACTCTTGTTCAGGAAATGCATTGAGGGATAGAGAAGCAAAGTGGGTGGGTGGAGTTAAGGTGCCGATCAGCTGTGATTTAACTGAATGGTGGAGCAGACTTGAGGGGCTAAATGCCCTCCTCTCGTTTCCCATTGTGATAGAGGTCAAGATACAAAAAAAGAGTTAGACAATGCGAATCAGCTCCACTTGCCATCCACACAACATATGCAGGAATATCCAATTCAGCCCACCTCCAAACCCACCAAGATGGCGACTCTGGTAACTCATTCATGGTTTCCTAGACATGCTCCAGATTCAGTGGTCGCCCCCTCCCTGACCTCTTCCCCAGCCCCTCCATCTCCTCCAGGAACCCTGCGTACACTCCATCTAAAAACGCACCAGCTGCTCCACTAAAGGGATCATGCCCCACCGGATTCCACCCCCTTGAGCTCCGCGCGCTCGGCCTCTCCCTGAAAACACAAGGACGCAGGAGGTACCGCAGTCCAAACACCAGCTAGATAAATATCATTGGTGCACACTTGATGGGACAGCAACTTCCCCTTTAAGACAGGTTCAATCTTAACTCCAATTTTGATATAACCTGCCCAGCTGGAAAGGATTTGAATTTGATGCCTGTTGTACGCTTTGCCCCATTTTAGACTCTGTTGTGGGTTGGGTTAAAATCAGGTGCATGAAGAAGTTAGTGGGGAATATTGGAATGCGCAGGACTGGAAAAGAGCATTGGAACAGTTCACCTGTTCAAAAATATCCCAGACCAACGGTCGATCCATGGAATTTTACAGCACAGAAACAGGCCATTTGGCCAAACAAGTCTATGCACCTCCTAAGCCTCTCTCCCACCTGACTTCATCTCACCCTATCAACTATTTATGTTAACTTTCAGACTAGAAAGTGCTTCCAAATCCACAATGCTACAATCCTGCCACCCGTAAATTCTGCTTACAGCTAGAGAACACTAAACTGCCCATACTGCTTTCTACAGTCCCAACAAAATAGTGCATTAACTTACAGTGCATCGTGGGTTTCCCTGGTCACACAAGCAGCCACAAGAATGCTTCAGATAACTACAAGCTCCCAAGCTTAAGGGAGGGCTGGGCCTTTTGGATTTTAAACACTATGACTGGACAACCCGGGGGGAGGGGCAGGGGGGGGTAACAAGTGAAAGCAAGAAAAAAGGTGGAAAAGGATAATGAGAAAAAGGGGACATTCTACTTATTTAGTTCTTAATGGTAAAGTTTATCTTTATCTGGATTACACGTCTCTTATAAACTTTACCACTACAATTCATGATCCTTTCTACCCTTAATTCCTTCTCTCCACCACTGGCTCCTGCTGGAATCTGCCGACACTATTCACCTCCACTGTCTCCCCGGGAGGTTCTGTTCCACATATTCACCACAATGTAGTCAGAATAATTCAACGCAAACTTTATCTTCATAGTCCCACGGTTACTGAACTTGTGGTTAATGAAAGACTTGCATTTGTACAGCACATTTCTCAACAGCAGGACATCCAAAAGCTCTTTCCAGACAAGGAAGGCCTCAGTTTGAACATGTCACCTGAAAGGTAGTACCTCTGACAGTGCAACATTCCCTCGGTACTGCACTGGAGTGGCAGCCTGAATTTTGTGCTCAAGTCTCTGGCTGTGACCCCACAAACCTCTGACTCGAAAGCGAAGGTGCTATCGACTAGAGTCACCGCGTACCAAATAATTTATTACGACTCCTTACAACCTTGAAGGCTTTAATCAGGAGTCCTCCGAGCTTGGGTGCCTAATCCGTAGTATATGTTTACCCTCCCCTTTAAGAAGGCCTTGCCCTCTTACTGGTCCTCCCCTTTAAGAAAGCCTCAACCTTTTAAAGGATATAGTCACAAATACCTCAGACTAAAATAACTGCCCCTTCGCTCCTGAATGTGAAACACTGAATGCACTGGAGAGTGTTGACATGGGAGGGGCTAATATACACCAAAAAAAATTCTAAATGAATGAGGACTAAGTGTGGAAATTTCAACCTAACCTGCCTACTGGAAGACTAGTGGGATCGGTGCACATTGATTTTACACCCCGTCCACCAATGTTTGTTGAAGTCAATGGAGACTGAAATTGGATTGGGTGTCAAACTAGATTTCCATCCAATTCCGTGGAATTCCTGTCCGATGAGTTAGGTTATAATTACCCGAGAGAAAGTTGAGAAATGAAAGAAAAGGACTCTAGCTCAGTGAAGCAAGGAAATTTAAAAAGTTAAAGCACCTCAGTCTTGATTATGCTCAGTTCCAAATGCCAAGTTGCTTACTAAACATTTTTTAAACTAACTGTCATTAACCTCAGGGCGGCCCGAAGCACTTTTACAGCCAATGTTAGAGAGGGATGATCTGCAATGGGAGAGTTAGTGTAGTCACTGCTGTAATGCAGGATCCAATTGCGCACAGCAAGATCCCACAAACAGCAATGTTTTTGTGATGTTGGTTGAGTGATAAATATTGACCAGGCCACCAGGGAGAACTGCTCTGCTCTTCTTCAAAATAGCATCACAAGATCATTTACATCCATCGGAGATGGCAGACAGGCTCTCAGTTTGACAGGCATCTCACCTGAGAGATGGCACCACTGAGAGAGCACCACTCACATCTCAGCATAGATTATGCAGTCAGGTCTCAGGACTAGGACTTGAACCCATGACCTTCGCGACTCAGGAGGTAAGAGGGCTATCCACTGGGCCACGGCTGACAGCTCCATTGTAACAGGCAGCCACCAGGCCCATTCCTGCTGTTTTCATTGTTCAATAGCTGGGGCCATTGTGGTGGTTCCATTTCCTCCCCCCCTCCCCCCCCCCCCCCACCTACTCTCCAGCAACAGGGTTGGAGCCTAAATTGACTTGTCATCTCCTCCTAAAGTTGCTGGGATAATTTTGCAAATCACTTTCTCCCCCAGTGTTGGCCACTTTCCGCGAGCTCACCCACCCGTCCGTCTTCACATGTTAGCATGAGCAGACTATTCTACTGTGAGGGCATCACAGCAGAGCCCAAGTATCTCCTCACCTGATCTCCGCACACACACAAGCACAAACACACGTTTTGAAGCCTAATTCACTGAAATCATGAGCTAGAACCTCAGGTGACTTTAATCTTCTTATCCCAGAGGCACTGAAGTCAAATGTAGCCTCCCCCTTCCCCCGACTCCATCCCGACCCAATTAAAACCAGTTCATTCAGAACCGACTGAGGATCAAACCTGAGCGAAAGCTCATGCCTCTAAAAAACCCAGTGAAGATTATTCCCCTAATCAACCCAGTGAAGTTCTTCCCTCTAGCTCACCCAGTGAAGCTCATTTCCTCTAGCTCACCCAGTGAAACTCCTCCCTCTAGCTCACCCAGTGAAGCTCCTCGCTCTAGCTCACCCAGTGAAGCTCCTCCCTCTAGCTCACCCAGTGAAGCTCCTCGCTCTAGCTCACCCAGTGAAGCTCATTTCCTCTAGCTCACCCAGTGAAACTCCTCCCTCTAGCTCACCCAGTGAAGCTCCTCGCTCTAGCTCACCCAGTGAAGCTCCTCCCTCTAGCTCACCCAGTGAAGCTCCTCGCTCTAGCTCACCCAGTGAAGCTCCTCCCTCGAGCTCACCCAGTGAAGCTCCTCCCTCGAGCTCACCCAGTGAAACTCCTCCCTCTAGCTCACCCAGTGAAGCTCCTCGCTCTAGCTCACCCAGTGAAGCTCCTCCCTCGAGCTCACCCAGTGAAGCTCCTCCCTCGAGCTCACCCAGTGAAACTCCTCCCTCTAGCTCACCCAGTGAAGCTCCTCGCTCTAGCTCACCCAGTGAAGCTCCTCCCTCGAGCTCACCCAGTGAAGCTCCTCCCTCTAGCTCACCCAGTGAAGCTCCTCACTCTAGCTCACCCAGTGAAGCTCATTCCCTCTAGCTCACCCAGTGAAGCTCCTCCCTCTAGCTCACCCAGTGAAGCTCATTCCCTCTAGCTCACCCAGTGAAGCTCCTCCCTCTAGCTCACCCAGTGAAGCTCCTCCCTCGAGCTCACCCAGTGAAGCTCCTCCCTCTAGCTCACCCAGTGAAGCTCATTCCCTCTAGCTCACCCAGTGAAGCTCCTCCCTCTAGCTCACACAGTGAAGCTCCTCCCTCTAGCTCACCCAGTGAAGCTCATTCCCTCCAGCTCACCCAGTGAAGCTCCTCCCTCTAGCTCACCCAGTGAAGCTCATTCCCTCTAGCTCACCCAGTGAAGCTCATTCCCTCTAGCTCACCCAGTGAAGCTCCTCCCTCTAGCTCACCCAGTGAAGCTCATTCCCTCTAGCTCACCCAGTGAAGCTCCTCCCTCTAGCTCACCCAGTGAAGCTCCTCCCTCTAGCTCACCCAGTGAAGCTCCTCCCTCTAGCTCACCCAGTGAAGCTCCTCCCTCTAGCTCACCCAGTGAAGCTCCTCCCTCTAGCTCACCCAGTGAAGCTCCTCCCTCTAGCTCACCCAGTGAAGCTCCTCGCTCTAGCTCACCCAGTGAAGCTCCTCCCTCGAGCTCACCCAGTGAAGCTCCTCCCTCGAGCTCACCCAGTGAAGCTCCTCCCTCGAGCTCACCCAGTGAAGCTCCTCCCTCTAGCTCACCCAGTGAAGCTCATTCCCTCTAGCTCACCCAGTGAAGCTCCTCCCTCTAGCTCACCCAGTGAAGCTCCTCCCTCGAGCTCACCCAGTGAAGCTCCTCCCTCTAGCTCACCCAGTGAAGCTCATTCCCTCTAGCTCACCCAGTGAAGCTCCTCCCTCTAGCTCACCCAGTGAAGCTCCTCCCTCTAGCTCACCCAGTGAAGCTCATTCCCTCCAGCTCACCCAGTGAAGCTCCTCCCTCTAGCTCACCCAGTGAAGCTCATTCCCTCTAGCTCACCCAGTGAAGCTCATTCCCTCTAGCTCACCCAGTGAAGCTCCTCCCTCTAGCTCACCCAGTGAAGCTCATTCCCTCTAGCTCACCCAGTGAAGCTCCTCCCTCTAGCTCACCCAGTGAAGCTCCTCCCTCTAGCTCACCCAGTGAAGCTCCTCCCTCTAGCTCACCCAGTGAAGCTCCTCCCTCTAGCTCACCCAGTGAAGCTCATTCCATGCAACATTCTAATTCATCCATTGACGATCATGGTCCTTTAGTCATGCCTTCGGAACAGTACTATAGTTTCACCTTATCCATTTCTTTTAGTTTAAATAGCTCAGTAAGGTTCCCCCTTTATCCTTCTCTCAGTGCTGGGCAGCATTAATTTCTCAAATTAATCTTCAATGCACAACCACTTTTCTCTCAGGATGAAACACGTTGCTGGTTTCTGCAGCCTCTCCAAAGCATGTTGGAACTTTTTTTTTTGGTAATGCAGCAGTTTGAATTGAACAAGCTGCTGCAAATGGGGCCTGGCCAGTACATCGTAAACCTTACTATAACCTTTACACAAGGCTTATCTACTGTTCTCGCTGTGTATTTCAGCATTATATAAAATTACATTGAATGTGCAGCACAGAAACAGGCCACTTGGTCCAAGTGGTCTATGCTAGTGTTTATGGTCCACATGAACCATCTCCCACTTTATCTAATCCCATCGGCATAATCTTCTACTCCTTTCTTCCTCAAGTGTTTATCTAGTTTCTCCTTGAAGGCTTTGATGCAATTTGCCTCAACCACTCCACATTCTAATCACTTATTGTATAAAGAAGTTCCTCCAGAACTCCCTATTGGATTTATTAGTGACTATCTTAGAATTTATGGCTCTCAGTTTTGGACTCCCCCACAAGTGGAAACCTCTTCTCTACATCTACCCAATCAAACCCTTTCATAATCTTAAAATCCTCCATCAGGTCACCCCTCAACTTTCTCTTTTCTAGAGAGAAAAAAAACCCAGCCTGTTCTGCCCTCCTTGTTAGGTAAAACCTCTCAGTTCTGGTATCATGCTTGCGAATCTTATTTAGCACCTTCTCCAGTGCTTCTAAATCCTTTTCATAATGTGGATACAGAACTGTTACTACTGGCTTCTTGAAACTGCTTTGTTCTATTGTCGACACATTGAAATGTGATGGGTCAACCATTGCCGTCGGATCCTGTTCTGAGTCTCACTGCGCTAATTCAGTCCCGCTCACTCCAGATTATGGCACACCCTTTTTCAGCCAATTGCTTTAACACCTAGCAGTGTTAAATTTTATCCCGATTACAGAACAGATCGATGTCCTTCAACTAATCTTGAGCTCCACTTTCTGGAGATGCAAAACGAGCAGTATTCAATAAGGTTTCACATAAGAGACTTTTAGCGAAAATCAAAGCCACGGAATTGGAGACAAATTATTGACCTGGTTTAGGAGATTGGTTAGGCAATAGAAAACAGAGAGTAGGGACAATTGGAAGGAAGTGAATAGTGGCGTCCCTTGAGGATCTAAACTGGGGCCGTAAGCTATTCACAAAATTTACTAAGAACTTAGTTAACACAATAGAGAGCCATATATCCAAGTTTGCCAATGACACAAAGATTGATGGTACAGTATGCAGTGTAGAGAGGAGCATAAAAATACAAAGTTCATTAAAAGATTAAAGTGAGATTCCATTGCAGGTTAAGTGGGTGACCATCCATTTTCGACCAAAAAAAGGATAGATCCAAGTATTATTTAAAAGGTGAAAAGCTAGGAACAGTAGAGGTCCAAAGAGATTTTGGGGTTCTGTACACGGATTGCTAAGATGTTGTAATAAGCGATATAAAAAAAAACCAAAAAGGCGAATGCGATGTTAGTCTTTATAATTAGAAGGCGAGAATATAAAGGGAAGGATGTTTTGCAACAGCTATACAAAGCCCTGCTGTGACTACATCGAGAGTAGTGTGTACAGTTCTAGGCACCGCACCTTGGAAAAGATATGTTGGCATGACAGGAGTTCAGTGCAGATTTACCAAAATGTCACTAGGGATCCAAAGGTGAGATTATAAAGAGGGATTACAAAAAAACAAGGTTTGCATTCCTTGGATTATTGAAGGCGAAGCAGTGATTTGATTGAGGTTTTAGGATTTTGAAAGGAATTGAAAGGGTAGATAGGAGAAACTCTATTACATTGGTGGGAAGAGTCCAGGACAAGGGGAGCTAACCATAAGATCAGAGTCAGGCCATTCAGGAGAGAAGTTAGGAAACATTTCTTCATGCAAAGGGTGTTAGAAGTGTCAACTTCCAACAAAAAATGGTAGATGCGAGCTCAATTAATAATGTTAAATCTGAAATTGATAGATTTTAGCTATCCAAGGGTATAAAAGGAGATGGAACCAAGGCAGGCAGATGCAGTTAAAATACTGATCAACCATGATCTCACTGAATTGCAGAACAGGTTCGAGGGCCTAAATAGCCTATGTTCCAATAAAGAATAATTGATTCCTTGGGAGTGAGTTACAGGCTGGAATCTAATCGAGGGGTTCAGATGGTTTATATATAGAATAATGGATACCTGGGAGTGAATTACAGATTGAAATCTAATCGAGGGGTTCAGATGGTTTATATATAGAATAATGGATACCTGGGAGTGAGTTACAGACTGGAATCTAATCGAGGGGTTCAGATGGTTTATATATAGAATAACGGATACCTGGGAGTGAGTTACAGGCTGGAATCTAATCGAGGGGTTCAGATGGTTTATATATAGAATAATGGATACCTGGGAGTGAGTTACAGATTGAAATCTAATCGAGGGGTTCAGATGGTTTATATATAGAATAATGGATACCTGGGAGTGAGTTACAGACTGGAATCTAATCGAGGTGTTCAGATGGTTTATATATAGAATAATGGATACCTGGGAGTGAGTTACAGGCTGGAATCTAATCGAGGGGTTCAGATGGTTTATATATAGAATAATGGATACCTGGGAGTGAGTTACAGGCTGGAATCTAATCGAGGGGTTCAGATGGTTTATATATAGAATAATGGATACCTGGGAGTGAGTTACAGGCTGGAAAGACCACGACTGGAAGACAGAGAGAGTAAAAGGTTACGTTTTTGCTTTATTAAAGGTCATTCTGTCACCACACCCCCATACAACACAACAATAGAAGCATCAGATAGCATCCCTGGTGTCACGGCAACCAGGAATATATGTTAAACTATGTACAGTACATATCGTTATGTTATTTACAATACAAACAACAATCTCTTAATTACACGTGTGGGGAGAAAAAAATCCAACATATATACACATTTATATACGTATAAATATTTTGATTTTTATCGGGTTAGGAGCGGGATTAATTACAAAGTAGGCATTTAAAATGGATAAATCGAGGACCTGAAAAGTTAACGTTTTTGTTTTCTCCTTGTTAAATATATACACAGAACAACATAAACCAGTACAATCACTTCCTCCAACATTATTCTGGCAGTGGTTACTATAGCAACAGAGATTATATTCACATGATACAAACGTCAAATCATGATGAGCCATGCCTGTGTTTTTTTTTGTGGTTTTAAATTTTAAAACGTTATTAATATATGTATGGCTATCGATTGTCGACTCAGAACTGCGTCGATATTGAAGTTACTTTCTTTTCGTTTTGAATTGTTTGTGTGTCTATGGCTATCGGAATGCCCCATATGTCAACGGGAGAAGGCGACTATGACTCCGGGCTGTTCTTCCAGCTCTGCGCCCCATTTCGGAAGGCTACGGATCGAAAGATGGGCGAGTGTGAATCGGTCGTGATAAGAAAATATAAACCCTTCCCTCCCCCCTCCCCGCACTCCTCCTCCCCCCACCTTGGCGTCAAACAAATGATAAATAAAACAGAGGTGTTTTTGTATGCGTGTGCTTGGGAGATGGGGGGGGGGGTGGTGGTGAGGGGGAAGGGAATATGGACGAGGGGATGTATTCGGGAAGGCAAGCTGGTGGGATCGTGACTGTGCTGTCAAAATCCCAGCCCACACACGCTCTCCTCCAGTATCTGCAGCCCACCAAGAACAGTTAAAAGACTATCGTCTTGCCTCAAGGAGTCCGACATATAGAGCCATAGAGTTATATAGCACAGAAACAGGCCTTTCGGCCCATCCTGTCCGTGCCGGCCATCAATCACCTATCTATTCTAATCCCATTTTCCAGCACTTGGCCCGTAGCCTTGTTTGCTATGGCGTTTCAAGTGCTCATCTAAATACTTCTTAAATGTTGTGAGGGTTCCTGCCTCTACCATCCCTTCAGGCACTGCGTTCCAGATTCCAACCACCCCCTGGGTGAAAAAAATGTTTCCTCAAAACCTCCTGTCCCTTACCTTAAATCTATGCCCCCTGGTTATTGACACCTCCGCTAAGGGAAAGAAGAAAGAAAAAAAAAACATCTTCCTCCACTACCCAGTCTAACCCCTTTCTCTGTCATGCATTTCCCCTCCTTCAAAAGATAATTTTAAATTAATTCGCCAGGGAAACTGACAGGGATCAGGTGGGGCACTGGCTTTATCCCCCAGCCAATGCTGACTTCAGTAAAGAAAATAAATCTGGGCGGGGTACTGTGAATGCAAATCCAGCATTGAATCTGATCCCAGCCAGTTTCCCGGCCCGGGGGGGTGGGGGGTGTGATAGTGGGTTAAAATTTCCCCATTATGCTCCACCTGATCTTTATCATCATGGAGACTTACCCCCAACCCCCCGATTCCCTGCCAGTCACCACTTCTGTCCCCTAAACCACCTTCTCAAGTGCAACTCAAGATGGGCTACAAACCAGCCTTGACAGTGACACCCATATCCCGAGAATTAAATTTTTGTTTTAAGTCCTCATGTCTAGACTGTGCGTGGACCAAAGTCCAAATTTCCCCCAAATTGTTGAGGGCTAAAAAAAAAGCTGATTTCTCAATTTTCTCATAAGCTACAACTTTGAGGGAAAAAGGGGGAAGAACTTGGAATCCGCTGCCAACGTTTTCCTAAACTTGGGATCCTACTGCCAAGGAGTTTCCTAAGCTTGATGCCTGCTTTCAGGATTTCTCCCTCAATGTGCCAACTTTGAGGTGAACTGATGGTCATCAGTGCTTTACCTCTTCGAGGACGGATGTCCAAGGGCATGAGAGATAAAGGGGAGGGACGGGCAGGCTCCGACAACATCCCTAAGGTTGCCAACTCTCATTGGACTCATTCCAGGCAGTTTCACCATATAATCTTCCACCTCCAACCGCCCCCATCATTGGCCAAGTGAAATGTCCATCCTCACGATGCCCAGCCTTCCCACACCAATTGGAAATTAAACAAGACTCTAAATTACCCAATTGGATGACTCTTGATTCTCAGTAAAACAGCTTCCCCCTCCCACCCCCATCATCACCCATTGATTTGTTCACAGCTGTAGCCTGGTGATCAGTCTTCAAGTCCAGGAGAGTGCCAGACAATCCTGGAGGGTTGGCAACCCCCTGCCTAATGTCAACTCAACCCCAATTAATGCTAAAACAGAAATCGGATTGTACTGGGGCCGTAACGGAGCGCAGACCTCTTCATTTAATTTTCATAATTTCGCTACTCCTCTTCGTCTGGTCCAAACGCTTTGTGCTCACGTGGTTTACTTAAATGGCCATCGTTGTCTCCCTTTCTGCCAAGACCTAAAAATAATAGGGGGAGGTTTCCATAGGTCTGAGCCCGAGCGCTTGGGGCCTGTTGTAGATTGGGTGAGCCCAGTGGAGGAAAGGAACCCGCCCGATTCTCCTCAAGAGGACTATCCCCTGCTATGTTGGAGTTTTCCTTCCAGTTGTCTTTCTAAGGAGAGCAATCACCCAGTACTTTCACCAGCGGAATAAGGCAAATTTAGTGCTAAGGGAAGTCTGGCCCCTGCTTTGAGGAGAAATTCTTAAACTTCAACGTTGCCTTCAGTGGGTTGACCAGCAGCACAGGGCTGGTTGATTGTCAGTCGCAGTTATTTACTCTTTGTCAAGGTACCTTAGTGCAATGATCTGATGGAAAGGGCGTATTCGACGTAATGTATTCATGTGGGATATGTGTGTTGTCTGTCGGATCGTGGATGGGAGATCTGTGACATCGTCCCTTGTAACACACATGTGAGTGCGCACGCATGGTCAGAACAATGATGTCATTGCAATGTCAAAGGTCAGTGCACGCGTCCCTTCCCAGGGTGCAGCTGGTGAGGGGAGGGGGGGGGGGTGGGGAAATCACAGACACTCATTTGTATGTCTCCTCCCCACATCCCATAATTTTGTGAGCACCCTCAGCTCTTCCTTTATTCCTGCTGGGACACTGATCCCAGGGAACAGAACAGCCCACAGGATACACCCGCACCCCGCCACCACCTCACTGCCCGCTAATACCATTCTTGGTGTGTCAGCAGAGGCAGACACTGCAGGTGGTCTATTCAACTTTAAAGGGCATTGCAGTTTCCAGCAAGGGCCCCCACCCACCATCAGCACCCCAGCCCAGCCCACCCCTCCCGACTTGGCATCAGATGTGGGAAGCTTTGACTGACTTTTGCTTCCCTTGCGGTGGGGAGCCCTGCAGCCAGGCTTAGCAACCCACCCTGGCTAACAACGCAAAGTGGAGGTCAAACCTGGGATCTTCCTGTTCTTTACGGCTGAATACAGCAGCAGCTGGGGTGAGGAGAGGACGGGATAAGTGTTGACTCTCATGAAGCTGTTTGAGCCAGGTTGGGTGGAGGGGGAGTGGGACATGGATTGTAAAGCCAGGGGCTTTTTTTGTTTAAAAAAAAAAGCTCAGTTTGCGGTGCTTTCAAGTAAAATTATTCCTGAATTTTTCAGATTGTTGACGCAATTTTATAACCCCACCCTGCCTGGTGTGTGATATCGGCCAGAATCCCATCAACTCTGCCCTTCTGACAGTGGTAGTTAAATGAGTGAAATTGCCGGTTCCTATTGAGGCACATGAGTAAGAACTGAAATAGCAGAGAGACGTCTGAATTCAGTTGTATTACCTCCCACTCACTTCAAGATCGAGACCAAGGTGCTTTTGGTATTTATTTGGCACAACACCCGTCACAATGACCTTCCCAGCTTGCAAGCCATAATTTTGGGGGTGGCGGTGGGTGGACTGTGGATTAGTTTGGTGTTTTGGAACTGGTGGGGACAGGGATGGGGGACTTGAGGGGCTGGAGGGAGGGGACTGTCTACCAGTGCCAGGCCACTCTGCTACTATAGAGGAGCAGGTACAAATAGGGTTGCCAACCCTCCAGCATTCTCCTGGAGGCTCCAGAAATTAAAAGGTTAATCTCCATGCTGTGAGCAATCCGGGGGAATTAAAATCAAGTGATTTCTTTTCATTTTCCTTGAAGATTTTAATTTATTAGTTATAAAAGTATTGGTGAAGGGGTGATAAAGGCTGTTTAACTGGGCAAGGTGGGGGGTTTGGGGGTTGGAGGTCATGTGATGAAATATTCAGGGACATGAGCAACCAGCGTTGACAATCTTGGATGCAGACCAAAACAAACAAAAAGATCCCAAATGCGAGAGTAAGTTAGGAGGAACAGCATCATCTTCCACAGTCTGGTGGAGTACGGTTAAGGGAGGATCTGACTGAAAGCTAACAGATCTCCCATGGCATTGCTCCCAGTAATTTGGAGGATTCACTGCTTTGTCCCAAACAGGTTATACTTGTATTGTTGGTGTTGTTGTATAGCACAATGGTGTAGTGGTGTGTCACTTGCTTTGATACTTTAAGGCCACAAGGTATTAACTGCTCTGCCTTCCTCCAATCAATTAGAGGCTAACTGCCACTACCAGATCCTTGGGTCAATTAGAGAGTAACTGCCACTACCAGATCCTTGGGTCAATTAGAGAGTAACTGCCACTATCAGCTCCTTGGGTCAATTAGAGAGTAATTGCCACTACCAGATCCTTGGGTCAATTAGAGAGTAACTGCCACTACCAGATCCTCATGTCAATTTAAGGCTAACTCCTATTACCAGATCTTCAAACTATTAAGAGGGTAACTGCTTTACCAGATCTGCAGGTTTATTAGAGGGTAACTTCTGTTACCATATTGTCAGGTCAATTAGAGTGTAACTGCTCTTATTAGATCCTCGGGTCAATTAGAGAATAGATCGGATTTCTTCCTTCTTAAATACCTTTTTTTCCAAAAAAAAAGGATGACACGTAAATTTGCATGTGTGGGCCTGCGGCATTTGAAGTCTGCTAGTCAGGTCTCTATTTGGCATTGCTCACAGTCAGTCAGACTGTGCTGTTTTCCTAAGGTCAGGTATCTTATACCAGATAGCATACAATGTGCTATTCTGCTAAATGGAACTTTGTCCCTTTAAAGGTGTCACAATCTACAAATCCATTGACCAATGTTTAGGTCAATCAAGAGTTTTACTGTAATGTGTTCAGGGAATTTGAATTTAGGAATGTGACACTTGGCCATGCTAGAGGTACCTTTTTTTTTTAAGCATAAGGCAGAATAAACAGGACCAGGATAAACCAGTGGAAAAAATCAAACATCAGGAGGAACTGTTTTGTAAATGCATTGGTAAGTGTTTGGAAAATCCTCCAAAGTGAATTGCAAAGATGCAGAATTTAGGGGTGTGCTGCACATCTGGCAGGTTGGGGCAGTGGGACTAGAAGAAGGATGGGGATACAGTGGGTGTATGGCCTCTTGGCACAATCCCACTGCTGCCTTCGAACCACGATCTTTTACTTCAATACCATGTCTCACAGTTCCAAGGAAAACGCGATCATCAAAGTGACAGCTAACATGACTGCTATGTTGGGCTTTCTGATAAAACCCGGAGATTCAGCAGAATGGTACAGGGCTAAAGGAAGTTAAATAACGGGGCCAGGCTGCACAGACTAGACTTGTGTTGCCTTGAGTATAGAAGATCTGACCGAGGCGTTTATGATGGCTAAAGGAGTTGATAGTCTAGATCGGAGAGAAGCTATTTCCTCTGTGATGGGAGAGGTCCAGAACAAGGGGACGTGAACTTAAAATTTGAGCTAGGTCATTTACGATTGAAGTCAGAAAACACTTCTTCAAACAAAGGGTCGTGGAATTCCACCCACCCCCCAAAAAAGCAGTTGAGGTCGGGGCTCAATTAAAAATTTCAAAAGTGGGATTGAGGTTTTTGTTAGGCAAGGGTATTGAGAGAGACAGATGGTTAAATGGGCTGGGTTATAAATCAGCCAGGATCCAATTCAAGAGCAGAACTGGACTGAGGACAACTCCTGTTTCCGCTGTTCCTGCATTCTTAATCCGAAGAACTGTCTCCCCCTCTAACCAAATTTATAGCCCAATCATGTCTGGCTTGCAAGCAAAGAATCTCCAGTGAAGGCGAGAACCCTTTAAGTCTGATCTTTCAAGATCTATTTACATGGGGATGGGAGACGGGCGGAGGTAGTTGGCTGGAGAGAAGAAAAAAAAAAATTTTTTTTAATTGACATCCTGGCGGCTTTTCCACTCATTTTAAAGGGTTATGTTTGTTTGTCTCAGTTGACGAAAAGATCTAATTCCGCACCCCCCGAAGTGAATGCAATTCTTTAAACTGTTTAAAATATCCCAGAATTTTCCTTCATTCAACTTTTTTTTAAAAAAAAGAACAAAAAAAAACCAAAACACCGAACAACAATGCTCACAGAACGAATCAAACGTTGTGACTGAATGACCCTACCTTGATGGTGAACTCTGTCGCTAAGGCGATACTTGCAAATTAACAATATTTCCCCAGCCTCCCCCCCCCCGCCCCACACACACCCCCGTGACGGGATTGTGCACGCTTAAGTCGCTGTGATATTCTACACTTAACCGCCTCTAGGGGGGTAAATGATTTAATGTTAAGAAAAAAATTAATAATAATAAATTGGTTAAATACATTTTCAGTGACCAGCAGCCAATGGTAACCTCGACGCGAGCAAGTGTCACGTTCAAAGAGATGGTGGGGGAAATAGGTAAGCAATTCCCAGTTTGGGATCCTCAAGCGCATGATTGGAGGGTTGCAGCAAATTGGCTGCTCTCGATATCCCCCATGACCCTACCCCTGCCCACACCTCACCTCTCCCTTCACTTAAGATTTATGGCCAAAATTGAAATGATTCTACCATAAGATTTGTGCGTGAAATTCATGGCTAAACGATGCAGAACTACGCCTTGTTCTTGGAGAAACGCCATTCAACCTCCCCACCCACTTCTCCTTGTTCTTTTTCTCCTCGCTCTGCTGTGCAACCTCTTTTGGAGACACGAACCGTTCCCTGGGCTGTCAGAGATGCTCAAATATCTCTTTGAAGTGGCCATTCATTACGGGCGAGCCCAGGTTATGAGGTTCCCCCTCCCCCCCCAACCATTTGTTTCATGGGATGTGGGCTTTGCTGGCAAGGCCAGCATTTGTTGCCCATCCCTAATTGCCCTTGTGCAGGTTATTCGACCACAAGCAGGGAATGCATTCATAGCAGAGTTTATCTCTTGGAACCATCCAGCACCCATGCTTTGCAATAAGTGTCAGCCAAGGCTTTCACCTCTGAATCCGTATATTGTATGTTCAAACCCCACCCCAGAGGCCTGAACACATAATCCAGGCCGACACTCCCACTGCAGTACTTAGGGAGTGCTATACTGTCAGAAGTACTGTCTTTTGGATTAAGATATTGAACCGAGGCCCTGTCTGCTCTCTCAGGTGGACGTTAAAAAAAGTCCCACAGCACTATTTTGAAGAAAAGAGCAGGGGATGTTCTCGGCGGTGTTTTGGCCAATATTTATCCCTCAGCCAACATCATCTGGTCATTACTGTTTGTGGGAGCTTGCTGTGAGCAAATTGGCTCCCACATTTCCTGTATTACAACTGTGACTGCACTTCAAAAGCTTTGGGATATGCTGAGGTTGTGAAAGGTGCGATTATAAATGCAAGTATTTCTTTCTTTAGGTGTCACCAGCGATCAGGAGCAGGAATCCTGACGGACTGCAACATCCCCATTCCTACTCTTGGGCTGCGAAGCCCAACGCTAAATCTCCCACTCGCTTGGCACAGATCAGACGTAAAAAAACTGGGCCATTGCTCAACCTTAAAGTTTAATGATGAGCTCACAGCCACTGCGCCAGCAGATGTGGGCACAACTAACTTCAAGAAAGATAATGCAAAGTTGTTGTTTTGTTACTTTTCTTTCCTCTGTGAATGCACTGCCTCAGAAAGAGAGAGAGATAGAATGAAAGATAATAACTCACCACACGGAAATCCCACAAGATCGGGTGGAATGTGGTTTGTAACACCCTGCCCAATATTACTCATGGTTGACTTCAATGGAGAGTAAAATTGGGCCGGCGTGTAAAACTAGCTCTGTACCCGATCCTGTCAGTTTTCCATCGGGCGGGTTAGGTTAAAATTGGCCCCTTTCATCAACAGAAATAGACATAATGAGAGACAGAGAGAGCAAAGCACACAGAAAGAGAGAGAGGTGGAGACATTTGGCTGAGACAGAAGCACGAGCTGGACATATCGAGTCAGCAGCCCATTGTATGCCCCATCCGACATTCAAGTCTATTAAAGCCAATGACTATCAGATGGGGAGTAAAACAGGGGGCCAAATTCAATATTGAATGTCTATCCCAGAAAGTGTGGGAGACAGAGTGCAAGACCGTCAGTGAGACCACGAGCAAGAGTGCATTAGGACATGAGGAACAGATATACAAAACACAAATTTGAACAAGGGTGAGGTGGTATTGGAAAAACAGGACAGGGCCAATTCAAGATCTCCATATTCCGATCTACACACTGCTAAATCCCACTCGATTTCACACTTTTAAAATAGACTCTAATGCAATAGGTACCCAGTGAATACTGGGCGCATTCTGTACTGCAGATATCAGTACAAAGCACTGGAATCATTATGAGATTTATGTCCTCAGCGCCAACATCAACCACACCCTGGTAAGGTACAGCACTGTTAGATACAGAGTAAAGCTCCTTCTGCACTGTCTCATCAAACACTCCCCGGTCATGCACAGCACAGGTTAGATACAGAGCATTGCTCATTCCACAAAGTCCCATTAAGAATACCAGCTAAGGTACTGCACAAGTCGGATAGTATCAGAGCATGCAAGGAGGCCATTCAGCCTGTCGAGCCCATGCCAGCTGTCTGCAAGAGCAATTTAGTTAGCCCCAATGCACTCCCCCACCCCCTCCACTGCCCCCCCCCCCCTTTCCCTGTAGCCCTGCAGATTTTTCCCCTTCAGGTGATTATCCAATTCCCTTTTGAAAGCCATGATTGAATCTGCATCTACCAACCTTTCAGGCAGCACATTCCAGATCGTAACCACTTGCTGCATAAAAAAGGATTTTTCTCATGTTGCCTTTGGCTCTTTTGCCAATCACCTCAATTCTGTGTCCTTGGGTTCTTGACACTTTCATTAATGGGAACAGTCTCTCTCTATCTACTCAACCTAAACCCCGCTCGATTTCGAACACCTCTATCAAATCTCCTCTTAACCTGCTCTTCTCGAAGGTTAAAAAAAACCCAGCTTCTCCAATCTATCCACGCAACTGATGTCCCTCATCTCTGGAACCATTCTCAGAAATCTTTTCTGCACCCTCTCCAATGTCTTCACATCCTTCCTAAAGTGGGGTGCCCAGAATTGGACAAAATACTCCAGTTGAGACCGAACCAGTGTTTTTTTTTTAAAGGTTCATCATAACTTCTTTGCTTTTGCACTCTATTTATAAAGTCCAGGATCCCATATACCTTTTAACCACTTTCCCAACCTGCCCTGCCACTTTCAATTATTTGGGTACATATACCCACTGTTCCTGCTCCTGTTTTAGAATTGTATGCTTCATTTTATATTGCCTCTCCTCATTCTGAGTAAAGCTCCCTCTACACTGCAGATTAAACAATTCCAGGTCAGGTACAGAACTAGTTAAATACACAGAGTAAAACTCCCCATACATCATCTCAAAAACACTTCCAGGAAAGTTTCAGCATGCGTTAGGTACAGAGTAAAGCTCCCCTGTACACAGTCCCAAAACATTCCCAGGTAAGGTGAAGCACACATTACACACAGAATAAAGTTCCCCCTGCATTGTCCCATTCAACACTCCCAGGTTATGCACAGCAGAAGTTAGAAACGGAATAAAGCTTCCTCTACACTGACTCAAACACTCCCAGGTCCGGTACATCACAAGAAGGATACAGAGTAAAGCTCCTTCTACACAGGTCTATGAACAATCTTAGATAAGGGTAATGGGTTAGACACACAGTAAAGTTCCTGCTACACTGGCGGCTTAAACACTCCCAGTCAGGTAAAGCATGGGCCAGATACAGGGTAAAGCTTCCCTCTACACAGTCCCATAACCAATTCCAGGTAAGATGCAGCACACATTACACACACTGTCCAATTCAACTGTCCCAGTTCATGCACAGCACAAGTTAGATAGAGAGTAAAGCTCCCTCTACGCTGACCCATCAGCAAACCCAGGCCAGGTTACAGCACAAGTGGGAACAGAGTAAAGCTTCCTCTTCACTGTCCGACTAAACAATCCCAGGTCAGGGCCAACAAAGGTTAGATACAAAATAAGCTCCCTCTACACAGTTCCATAAAAATTCCCAGGTCATGTACAGCACGGATATGATACAGAATAAAGTTCCCTTGACACTGTCCAATCAAACATTCCCAGGTCAGATACAGCGCGATTTAGATACAGAGTAAAGTCCCCTCTATACTGTCGCACTACTCTCAGATCAAGTACAGCACAGGTTAGATACAAAGCAAAGCTTCCGCAACGCAATCCATTAACAATCCTAGATAAAGATACAACATGGGTTAGATATAGAGTCAAACTCCCTCTAAACAATCCCATCAAATGCTTCCAGTCAGGTAAAATTAGATACAGAGTGAAGGGTTAGATACAGAATGAAACTCGCTCTACACTGTCCCATCAAACATTCCCTAGGCAGGTACAGCATGGGTTAGATATAGAGTAAAGCTCCCGCTACACTGTCCCATCCAACACTCCCTCTACACTGTCCTATCAGCGCTCCCAGGGCAGTTCAACACGAGTTAGATTTTTTTTTATTCATTCATGGGATGTGGGTGTCACTGGCTAAGCAGCATTTTATTGCCCATCCCTAATTGCCCTTGAGAAGGTGGTGGCGAGTTGCAGATACAGAGTAAAGCTCCTTCTACGCTGTCACATCAAACACTCCCAGAGCAGGTGCAGCACGGGTTAGATACAGAGTAAAGGTCCATCTATACTGCCCATCAAAAACTCCCAGTGCAGGGTCAGCCCAATATTTGGACTCCTGTGAACAGTTCTGGTCTACATATTATAAAGAGGAACTAGGGGCATTGGAAAGGGTATGAAAAAGAATTACTTGGATGTTACCAGAAGTGAGAGGTTATACCTATCAGGATAAATTGAACAGAATGGAGCAATATTCTCGAGAAAAGAGATGACCGAGTGGTGATCTGCTAAAGTTCTTTAAAATTATGAAATTAAAATTGTAGGCCCAACAGTGAATTCAGGAAAAACTTCTTTCTCCCAACAGTAGCTAGAATGTGGAACTCGGTACCACAAAGAGCAGTTGATGCGAACAGGAGAGATACATTTCAAGGAAGCTGGGTAAAAACATGAGGGAGTAAGGAATAGAAGGATGTGTTAATGGGGTTAGATGAAGAGTGGGAGGAGGCTCGTGTTGGCTCCAGGACAGCATGGACCTGTTGAGCTGAATGGCCTGTTTCTGAGCTGTAAATAATATATAACTATGTAAAGTTCCCTTTACACTGTTTGATCAACTGTCCCTAGTGAGATATGGTATGAATTAAATAGAGGGTAAATCTTACACTACACTGTACTACCAAATACTTCCAGCGTGGGCACAGCATGTGGTAGAATTTATTCTTTCACGGGATGGGAGTGTCGCTGGCAGGACCAGCATTTGTTGCCCATCCTCAACTGCCCTTGGGAAGCTGATGGTGAGTCACCTTCTTGAACCATTGCAGTCCATCTGGTGTAGGTACAACAAACATTCGCAGGCAAGATGCAGCACAATTTAGACCCAGAATGAAGATTACCTTCTACACTGTCCCATCACACATTGCCAGAACAGGTACAGCACGGGGTTAGATACAGAGTAAAGCTACCTCTGCACTGACACCATTAAACACTCCCAGGACAGGTACAGCACTGGGTTAGATACAGAGTAAAGCTCCCTCTACACTGTCCCATCAAACACTCCCAGGACAGGTACAGCACGGGGTTAGATACAGAGTAAAGCTACCTCTGCACTGACACCATTAAACACTCCCAGGACAGGTACAGCACGGGGTTATGGCTGCACTTCAGTCCCACGCTCCTGATCTTTGGGCACCCGGTGCGGAGGGGCTTGGGCCGGGAGGAGGATCTCCTCGTCGGTCTGCTCCTGGGCCTGGCCAAGGTGGCAATTCACAGGTCCAGGTTGCGGGCCGTCGGGGGGTCCGTCCTCCCCGATTGCCTGCCCCTCTTCCGCGGTTACGTTCATGCCCGGGTGGCCCTGGAGAAGGAGCTTGCGGTGTCCGCCGGTACGCTTGAGGCCTTCCGCGACCGTTGGGCACCGCAGGGACTGGAGTGCATCGTTGACGCCGAGAATGGCATTTTAATTTGAGTTTTTGTTTATTTCTGTTTATAATAAAGTTATTTTAAAAATTAAAAAAAAAAACGGGGTTAGATACAGAGTAAAGCTTCCTCTACACTGTCCCATCAAACACTCCCAGGACAGGTACAGCATGGGGTTAGATATAGAGAAAAAAAAACAGGGTTAAGTACAAAAAAAAACGGGGTTAGATACAGAGTAAAGCTCCCTCTACATTGTCCCATCAAAATAAAATAATTTTTAAAAAAGGTTAGATACAGGAGTAAAGCTCCCTCTACACTGTCCTATTAAACACTCCCAGGGCAGATAAAGCACAGGTTAGATACAGAGTAAAGCTCCCTCTACACTGTCCCATCAAACACTCCCAGGGCAGATAAAGCACAGGTTAGATACAGAGTGAATCTCCCTCTACACTGTCCTATTAAACACTCCCAGGGCAGATAAAGCACAGGTTAGATACAGAGTGAATCTCCCTCTACACTGTCCCATCAAACACTCAAAGGGCAAATAAAGCACAGGTTAGATACAGAGTGAATCTCCCTCTACACTGTCCCATCAAACACTCCCAGGGCAGATAAAGCACAGGTTAGATACAGAGTGAATCTCCCTCTACACTGTCCTATTAAACACTCCCAGGGCAGATAAAGCACAGGTTAGATACAGAGTGAATCTCCCTCTACACTGTCCCATCAAACACTCAAAGGGCAAATTAAGCACAGGTTAGATACAGAGTGAATCTCCCTCTACACTGTCCCATCAAACACTCCCAGGGCAGATAAAGCACAGGTTAGATACAGAGTGAATCTCCCTCTACACTGTCTCATCAAACACTCCCAGGGCAGATAAAGCACAGGTTAGATACAGAGTGAATCTCCCTCTACACTGTCTCATCAAACACTCCCAGGGCAAATAAAGCACAGGTTAGATACAGAGTGAATCTCCCTCTACACTGTCCCATCAAACACTCCCAGAATAGGTACAGCACGGGGTTAGATACAGAGTGAATCTCCCTCTACACGGCCCTATTGAACATTCTCAGATCAGGTACATCACAGGGTACAGATAGGGTAAAGCTTTCTCAATAAAGTCCCTGCAAACACATCCATTTCATCTACGGTATGAGGTTGACAGCGAGTAATGCTCCGTCCAGACAGCTCTGCAGGTCAGTTACAGCACGGGTTAGTTATGCCATTCCAATCGGGCGCGGAGGGGTTTCCTGTACGGGCTGCTCCTGCACACTCTCCACTTCCTCGCCCTCGTCAGCCGGCCGGACACGCCCTGGCGGTCCGCGTTGCCATCTGACGGCGAAGGGAAACCCCGATGGAGGTCTCTCTACGCGGGAGTCTTCCCCCTTTACATCGGGGACCTGGGGTGGAGGGTGCTGCACAGAGCAGTCCCGTGCAATAGGCTTTTAAGTAGGTTCACGGACTCCCAGGCCAGCTGTACTTTCTGCGGCCTGGACGAGTCCATGTTCCACATTTATATGGAGTGTGCGAGGTTGCAGCCCCTATTTGAGTATCTGAAGGGGCTGCTCCTCAAATTCTGGCTGCACTTCAGTCCCACGCTCCTGATCTTTGGGCACCCGGTGCGGAGGGGCTTGGACCGGGAGGAGGATCTCCTCGTCGGTCTGCTCCTGGGCCTGGCCAAGGTGGCAATTCACAGGTCCAGGTTGCGGGCCGTCGGGGGGTCCGTCCTCCCCGATTGCCTGCCCCTCTTCCGCGGTTACGTTCGCGCCCGGGTGTCCCTGGAAAAGGAGCATGCGGTGTCCGCCGGTACGCTTGAGGCCTTCCGCGACCGGTGGGCACCGCAGGGACTGGAGTGCATCGTCGACGCCGAGAATGGCATTTTAATTTGAGTTTTTTTGTTTATTTATCTGGTTTTAATAAAGTTATTTTAAAAATATAAGTGTGTATATAAAGGGGGCCTGAGGAATAAAGGCCCCCTCGACATAAAAAAATGTATAAAGGGGGCCTGAGGAATAAAGGCCCCCTCGACATAAAATATATAAAAGGGGCCTGGGGTATAAAGGCCACCTTATAAAAAAAAGAAAAAAAAACGGGTTAGATACAGAGTGAATCTCCCTCTACACTGTCCTATTAAACACTCCCAGGGCAGATAAAGCACAGGTTAGATACAGAGTGAATCTCCCTCTACACTGTCCTATTAAACACTCCCAGGGCAGATAAAGCACAGGTTAGATACAGAGTGAATCTCCCTCTACACTGTCCTATTAAACACTCCCAGGGCAGATAAAGCACAGGTTAGATACAGAGTGAATCTCCCTCTACACTGTCCTATTAAACACTCCCAGGGCAGATAAAGCACAGGTTAGATACAGAGTGAATCTCCCTCTACACTGTCCCATCAAACACTCCCAGGGCAGATAAAGCACAGGTTAGATACAGAGTGAATCTCCCTCTACACTGTCCCATCAAACACTCCCAGAATAGGTACAGCACGGGGTTAGATACAGAGTGAATCTCCCTCTACACGGCCCTATTGAACATTCTCAGATCAGGTACATCACAGGGTACAGATAGGGTAAAGCTTCCTCAATAAAGTCCCTGCAAACACATCCATTTCATCTACGGTATGAGGTTGACAGCGAGTAATGCTCCCTCCAGACAGCTCTGCAGGTCAGTTACAGCACGGGTTAGTTATGCCATTCCAATCGGGCGCGGAGGGGTTTCCTGTACGGGCTGCTCCTGCACACTCTCCACTTCCTCGCCCTCGTCAGCCGGCCGGACACGCCCTGGCGTTCCGCGTTGCCATCTGGCAGCGAGGGGAAACCCCGATGGAGGTCTCTCTACGCGGGAGTCTTCCCCCTTTACATCGGGGACCTGGGGTGGAGGGTGCTGCACAGGACAGTCCCGTGCAATAGACTTTAAAATAGGTTCACGGACTCCCAGGCTGCCTGTACTTTCTGCGGCCTGGACGAGTCCGTGTTCCACGTTTATACGGAGTGTGCGAGGTTGCAGCCCCTATTTAAGAATCTGAAGGGGCTGCTCCTCAAATTCTGGCTGCACTTCAGTCCCACACTCCTGATCTTTGGGCACCCGGTGCGGAGGGGCTTGGGCCGGGAGGAGGATCACCTCGTCAGTCTGTTCCTGGGCCTGGCCAAGGTGGCAATTCACAGGACCAGGTTGCGGGCCGTCGGGGGGTCCGTCCTCCCCGATTGCCTGCTCCTCTTCCGCGGTTATGTTCGCGCCCGGGTGTCCCTTGAGAAGGAGCATGCGGTGTCCGCCGGTACGCTTGAGGCCTTCCGCGACCGGTGGGCACCGCAGGGACTGGAGTGCATCGTTGACACCGAGAATGGCATTTTAATTTGAGATTTTTGTTTATTTATCTGGTTTTAATAAAGTTATTTTAAAACTGTAAATATGTACATAAAGGGGGCCTGAGGAATAAAGGCCCCCTCGATGTGAAAAATATAAAAGGGGCCTGGGGTATAAAGGCCACCTTAAAAAAAAGAAAAAAGATAAAAAAAGAAAAAAACGGGGTTAGATTCAGAGAAAAAAAAACAGGGTTAAGTCCAAAAAAAAACGGGGTTCGATACAGAGTAAATCTCTCTCTACACTGTCAATGCACAGGCTTAAAGACAAGTGATGTTTTAAAAGAAGTCTTTACAGAGTCATAGAGTCGTACAACATAGAAACAGGCCCTTCAGCCCACCACGTCCAGGCTGGAAAAAAAAAACGGGGTTAGATACAGAGTAAAGCTCCCTCTACATTGTCCCATCAAAATAAAAGAATTTAAAAAAAAGGTTAGATACAGGAGTAAAACTCCCTCTACACTGTCCTATTAAACACTCCCAGGGCAGATAAAGCACAGGTTAGATACAGAGTAAATCTCCCTCTACACTGTCCCATCAAACACTCCCAGGGCAGATAAAGCACAGGTTAGATACAGAGTGAATCTCCCTCTACACTGTCTCATCAAACACTCCCAGGGCAGATAAAGCAAAGGTTAGATACAGAGTGAATCTCCCTCTACACTGTCCCACCAAACACTCCCAGGGCAGATAAAGCACAGGTTAGATACAGAGTGAATCTCCCTCTACACTGTCCCATCAAACACTCCCAGGGCAGATAAAGCAAAGGTTAGATACAGAGTGAATCTCCCTCTACACTGTCCCATCAAACACTCCCAGGGCAGATAAAGCACAGGTTAGATACAGAGTGAATCTCCCTCTACACTGTCTCATCAAACACTCCCAGGGCAGATAAAGCACAGGTTAGATACAGAGTGAATCTCCCTCTACACTGTCCCATCAAACACTCCCAGGGCAGATAAAGCAAAGGTTAGATACAGAGTGAATCTCCCTCTACACTGTCTCATCAAACACTCCCAGGGCAGATAAAGCAAAGGTTAGATACAGAGTGAATCTCCCTCTACACTGTCCCACCAAACACTCCCAGGGCAGATAAAGCACAGGTTAGATACAGAGTGAATCTCCCTCTACACTGTCTCATCAAACACTCCCAGGGCAGATAAAGCACAGGTTAGATACAGAGTGAATCTCCCTCTACACTGTCCCATCAAACACTCCCAGGGCAGATAAAGCAAAGGTTAGATACAGAGTGAATCTCCCTCTACACTGTCTCATCAAACACTCCCAGGGCAGATAAAGCAAAGGTTAGATACAGAGTGAATCTCCCTCTACACTGTCCCATCAAACACTCCCAAGACAGGTCCAGCACAGAATAGATACTGAGAAAAAACTCTCTAAATTGAGCCATGAAAAATTCCCAGTTCAGCTAAAGGGCATATTAGATACAGAGTGTATCTCCCTCTACACGGCCCTATTGAACATTCTCAGATCAGGTACATCACAGGGTACAGATAGGGTAAAGCTTCCTCAATAAAGTCCCAGCAAACACATGCATTTCATCTACGGTATGAGGTTGACAGCGAGTAATGCTCCCTCCAGACAGCTCTGCAGGTCAGTTACAGCACGGGTTAGTTATGCCATTCCAATCGGGCGCGGAGGGGTTTCCTGTACGGGCTGCTCCTGCACACTCTCCACTTCCTCGCCCTCGTCAGCCGGCCGGACATGCCCTGGCGGTACGCGTTGCCATCTGGCGGCGAGGGGAAACCCCGATGGAGGTCTCTCTACGCGGGAGTCTTCCCCCTTTACATCGGGGACCTGGGGTGGAGGGTGTTGCACAGGGCAGTTCCGTGCAATAGGCTTTTAAGTAGGTTCACGGACTCCCAGGCCGCCTGTACTTTCTGCGACCTGGACAAGTCCGTGTTCCATGTATATACGAGTGTGCGAGGTTGCAGCCCCACTTTGAGTATCTGAAGGGGCTGCTCCTCATGTTCTGGCTGCACTTCAGTCCCACGCTCCTGATCTTTGGGCACCCGGTGCAGAGGGGCGTGGGCCGGGAGGAGGAATTCCTCGTCGGTCTGCTCCTGGGCCTGGCCAAGGTGGCAATCCACAGGTCCAGGCTGCGGGCCGTCGGGGATCCATCCTCCCCGATTGCCTGCCCCTCTTCCGCGGTTACGTTCGCACCCGGGTGTCCCTGGAGAAGGAGCATGCGGTGTCCGCCGGTACGCTTGAGGCCTTCCGTGACCGGTGGGCACCGCAGGGACTGGAGTGTATTATTGATGCCGAGAATGGCATTTTTATGAGTTTTTGTTTATTTATCTATTTTTAATAAAGTTCTTTTCTAAAATGTATATAAAGGGGCCTGGGGAAAAGATGCCACCTTCAAAAAAAGGGGGTTAGAAAAAAATGGGATGTGATACAGAGTAAAGCTCCCTAAACAAAAAGAAAAAGAAAGAAAAAGAAAGAAAAAAAAGAAAAAAGAAAGAAAAAGAATCGGTCGGGGCATAGAGTATAAAATTGGCAAGTCATGCTGCAGCTGTACAGAACTTTAGTTAGGCCACACTTAGAATATTGCGTGCAATTCTGGTCGCCACACTACCAAAAGGAAGTGGAGGCTTTGGAGAGGGTACAGAAGAGGTTTACCAGGATGTTGCCTGGTCTGGAGGGCATTAGCTATGAGGAGAGGTTGGATAAACTCGGATTGTTTTCACTGGAACGACAGAGGTGGAGGGGCGACATGATAGAGGTTTACAAAGTAATGAGCGGCATGGACAGAGTGGATAGTCAGAAGCTTTTTCCCAGGGTGGAAGAGTCAGTTACTAGGGGACATAGGTTTAAGGTGAGAGGGGCAAAGTTTAGAGGGGATGTGCGAGGCAAGTTCTTTACACAGAGGGTGGTGAGTGCCTGGAACTTGCTGCCGGGGGAGGTGGTGGAAGCAGGTACGATAGCGATGTTTAAGAGGCATCTTGACAAATACATGAATAGGATGGGAATAGAGGGATACGGACCCCGGAAGTGCAGAAGGTTTTAGTTTAGGCAGGCATCAAGATCGGCGCAGGCTTGGAGGGCCGAATGGCCTGTTCCTGTGCTGTACTGTTCTTTGTTCTTTGAAAGAGAAAAGAAAAAGAAAGAGAAAAAGAGAAAAAAAGAAAGAAAGAAAAAAGAAAAAGGAAGAAAAGGAAAAAAGGAAAAGAAAAAAAGAAGAAAGAAAAAAAGAAAAAGAAAAGAAAAAAAGCACAGCTTTCTTCAAGGTCTGTGCTGAGCATCCATGCTTCACCACTGACAGAATTCTTTTTAAAAAATGGGTCAGATACAAAGATCAGCTCCCTTTACACTGTACCATCAAAAGATCGCAGGCCACCACCTACAACATGGATTAGATACAGAACTAAAGTTCCCTCTACACTGTCCCAGACAATGCTCCCAGCTTAGGTATGGCAGGAGACAGATACATAGCGAAGCTCCCTCTACACAGCCTCAGAGAACACAAATAACTCAGGTGCAGCACGAGTTAAATATAGCATAAACTTCCTGTACAAGACAGGTCAAACACTTCATATACAACACAGTTTAGATACAGAGTAAAGCTCCCACTGTACTGTCCCATCAGACATTCCCAAGTATGTTACAGCACATGTTAAATACAGATTAAAGCTCTCTCTACACCGCAGATCAAACGCTCTCAGGTCAGGTACAGCATGAGCCAGCTTCAGTACAGCAGGAACCTCTGAATGTAGCAGAACCAGGAGCAAGCAGTGAAGTGGAGGAAAAGGCTTCAGTTTCAGAGGACAGTGACAGGCTGGTAACAGGAGAGGGCGCCAGAGAGTGTCGTGAAGAGGTGGAGAAAGACATAATGGCAGACACACAAGATGATAACCCTTCAAAGGCTGTTGAGCCAGTGGTGAAGAATTGGACAGCGTTTAACTCTGTGGAGGAGCTTGAAAATTTAGGACCGGACAGACTCAAGAGTGAACTGATGGTGCTTGGGTTAAAATGTGGGGGCACCTTCCAGGAGCGTGCAGCAAGGCTTTTCTCCCTGAAGGGGAGAAAATTGAAGGAACAAGGAACAAATTGACCCAGCACCGTTTGCCAAACCAGCCAAAGGGAAAAAGAAATGAGAGATATCGATTTATTTTTTTTTAAGGTTTTCAAATCTTCCTAATGAGTGTCCTGAATAAATGACAATTGAAGGAAGAATCAGATTTATTTTCACACCAGAATCTATTTAGACAAGTAATTGTCCAGGAATTCAGACTGCACTTCTCAACTGCTGTCAGTGATGAGAACGGGGTGGGATTTCATGATTACGTTAACAACAGCTTCACCAGCTCAGTGAAGTGTACAGTCAGTAAGTGATTGTTTGAACTCCTCTCCAATGCATCACCCTTAGTTTCAAGACAACCCACACACATTGTTCATCTCTCTGAATTCTGAACCTTGGTGTTAGCAGTATGTTGACAGTGAGCAGTCCTTTGAGCTGGAGTCAGGTGAAAGCTGTGTGTTAAGACTGTATGGATCATTTTTAATTTGTTTTGTAAATGCTGAATAAAGAGAATCAAAGAAAAAAAAAAAATGGGTTAGTTAGACTTGAGGCCTTCCGCGACCAGTGGGCACCGCAGGGAATGGAGTGCATTGTCGACGCCGAAAATGGCATTTTAATTTGAGTTTTTGCTTATTTCTGTTTTTAATAAAGTTATTTTAAAAATATAAGTATGTATATAAAGGGGGCCTGAGCAATAAAGGCCCCCTCGACATGAACAATTTAAAAGGGGCCTGGGGTATAAAGGACACCTAAAAAAAAAATGGGGTTAGTTACTGAGTAAAAAAAAAAAATGGGGTTAGATATAGAGTAAAGCTCCCTCTACACTGTCTCATCAAAAACTCCCAGAAAGAAAAAAATAAAATGGGTTAGTCAGAGAACATCTTCCCCTGTACTGTCTCAAAGACTCCCAGTTCAGCTACAGAACAGTTTGAATACAGACTAAAATGTAAAGTTCACTCTACAATATACCATCAAACACTCAGTGGTCACCCACAGCACGGGCGAGGCAGAGAGGAATGAATGTTCCCTCCACTAGTCCCATCAAGAATGATTAGATCAGGTGCAGCACAAGTTAGATGCAGAGAAAAAAAATCTCTAAACTGTTCCCTGAAATATAGCATATATGCATTAGAGTGGAAACTAAGTAAGCACATGAGAGGGAAAGGAATGTATTGAAAGTTAGTTGGAGAAGGGTGGGAGGAGACTCACTGGAGCATAACACTGACATGGACATGTTGGACCGAATGGCTTGTTTCTGTGCTGTCAAAAATACATAATTCTGTATGTAACTCTGCACTGCCCCGTCCAACACTCTCAGGGCAGGTTCGACTGTGGTTAAGCTCCCCCATGCAGTGTCCCATCAAACACTCCCAGGGCAGCTACGGCATGGTTGGGGAAAAAAAAATGGGAGAGAAAGAGAATAAATCTCTACACTCTGCCATCAAACACAGCTACAGCATGGGTTAGATACAGAGTAAAGTTCAACATAGACTGTTCCATAAACACTCTCAGATCATGCACAGCATGGGTTATATACAAAGCAAAGTTCCCGCTACGCTCCCAGGGCAGGTACAGCACGGGGTTAGATACTGAGTAAAGCTCCCTCTACACTGTCCCCATCAAACACTCCCAGGACAGGTACAGCACTGGGATTGGCTGCTCTCTGATAAAAAAATAAATTAAAAAAAAAAAAAATGGGTTAGGTACTGAATAAAGTTCACTCCGAAATGTGCAATCAGTTGCTGACAGGGCAGGTACAGTATACAGGTTAGATACAGAGTAAAGCTCCCTCTGCACAGTCCCAGCAAACACTCCCAGGGCCTGTTCAGCATGGGTTAGACACAGAGGCTGGAATTTTACGGCACCCCACAGGAGCAGGCTGGTTGTGGAAAGTAGGGGTTGTAAAATTGAGTGGGAGGCAGATGAGGCCGTTCCCGATGCCTTCCCACCCCTGCTGCAATTTTACCAGCGGCAGAGGTGGCGAGAAATGGCCCGCCCACCCCAGGCCAATCAAGTGGCACTTAAGGGCCTCCCCCGCTGCTGTTATTTTACCAGCGGTGAGCAGGTGGCTCAGTGCCCCCAGAACGATGCAAGGTAAAACCTGGCGGCCTCGGGAGGCCCCTCCTGATTGGGCACCCTGTGCCCCGCGGAGGGCCACCCCTGAAGCCCCAACCGACCCCACCGCACAAGGCTCCCCAGCCCCCCTAACTGACCACCCTTGGCTGATTGTCCCTGGGCGAGGCCCCAAAAAAAAACAACCTGTCTTCCGGGGCTGTCGCCGCTCTTGCTGCTGTGGCTGGTTTGCACCCCAAGCAGGGGCCACCGCTCCCAGTGGCGCTGCTGGGACTGACAGCTGCCGGCCTGCTAATTCAGCAGGAGTTCCTGCCTCAGAAAGGTGGAGGTCCTGCCCAAGGCCAATTAAGGGCCTGGGGAGCGTAAAATCCCGGCATGGCTCCCCAGGCTCGGCGATGGTGGGCTCGGCCCCAACGTTCTGGCCGCCCAAAGTAAAATTCCGTCAGAGTCAAACTTCCACTACACGGTCCCATCAAACACTCCCAAGACAGGTACAGCACGGAGTTAGATACAGAGTAAATCTCCCCCTACACTGTCCCCATCAAACACTCCCATGACAGGTACAGCACGGGGTTAGATACAGAGTAAAGCTCCCTCTACACTGTCACATCAAACACTCCCAGGACAGGTACAGCACGGGGTTAGATACAGAGCAAAGCTCCCAAAAAAAAAAAAATGGGTTAGATACAGAGTAAATCTCCCTCTACACTGTCCCACCAAACACTCCCAGGACAGGTACAGCACGGAGTTAGATACTGAATAAAGCTCCCTCTACACTGTCCCTATCAAACACTCCCAGGACAGGTACAGCTCGGAGTTAGATACAGAGTAAAGCTTCCTCTACACTGTCCCACCAAACACTCCCAGGACAGGTACAGCATAAACTCAGAGTCATTTATGGCACAGAGGGAGGCCATTCGGCCCATGCAGTCCATGCTGGCTCTCCATGGAGCTATGCTGTCAGTCCCACTCCCCAGCTCGATTCCCGTAGCTTTGCAAGTCTATTTCTTTCAAGTGGATAACCAAATTTCTCTTGCAGTCAGTGATCGTCTCCACTTCTACCACCCTCGTGGGCAGCGAGTTCCAGGTCATGACAACATGCTGTGTAAAAAAAAGTGCTTCCTCATTTTCCCCCCCTGCATCTTTTGTCAAAAACCTTCAATCTGTGTCCTCTAGTCCTTGTACCATTAGTTAATGGCAACTGTTTTTCCCTGTTTAGTTTATCTAAACCCATCATAATCTTGTACATTCTACTAAATCTCCCCTTAATCTCCTTTGTTCTAAGCGGAACAACCCCAGCTTTTCCAACCTAACCTTGTAGCTAAAATCCTCCATCCCTGGAATCATTCTGGTAAATCTCCTCTGCACCCTCTCAAGGACGCTCACATCCTTCCTGAAGTGTGGTGACCAGAACTGGATGCAATACTCCAGTTGGGACCTAACCAGAGCTTTATAAAGGTTCAGCATAGCTTCCCTGCTTTTGTACGGCATGCCTCTATTTATAAATCCCAATATCCCATATGCTTTACTAACCACTCTCTCAATATGTCCTGCCACCTTCAAAGATCACTGCACGTGCACCCCCAGGTCCCTCTGTTCCTGCACACTCTTTAGAACTGTGCCATTAAGTATATATTGCCTCTCCCCATTCCTTCTGCCAAAATGCATCACTTCACATTTGTCAGTATTAAATTCCATCTGCCACCTCTCTGCCCATTTTGCTAGCCTACCTCTGCCCTGTTGTATGCGGTTCACGTCATCCTCAATGTTTGCCGCACCTCCAAGTTTGGTGTCGTCAGCAAATTTTGAGATTCTACTCTGTGTTACAAGATGCAAGTCATTTATATGTGCCATAAAAAGCAGTGGTCCCAGCGCTGACCCTTTGGGAATACCACTGCCTACCATCCTCCAGTCTGAAAAGCAACCATTTACCACAACTCGCTGCTTTCTGCCCAGAAGCCAATTTTTTAACCAATTGGACACTGACCCTCCTATCCCATGAGTTTCAGTTTTGTTATCCAGCCTTTTATGTGGTACCTTATCAAATGCCTTCTTAAAATCCACATAAACAACATCCACCTCATTCCCTTCATCAACCTTCTCTGTTACTTCATCAAAAAATTCAATTAGATTTGTCAAGCATGATCTGCCTTTTACAAATCCAAGCTGGCTATCCTTAATTAACTCGAAACTCTCAAAGTGTCCATCGATATTTTCCCTGATTATAGTTTCTAAAACCTTACCCGCCACTGATGTTAAACCAATTGGCCTGTGGCTAGCAAGACTGTCCTTAGACCATTTCTTGAATATTTGCTATGCTCCAATCCTCTGGTACCTCTCCCATATCCGGGGAAGATTGGAAGATTATGGCAAGCCCTTCTGCTATCTTCACTCCACTTACTTTAGTAACCTGGGATGCAAGCCATCTGGACCAGGTGACTTATGTATCCTAAGTGTAGCCAACCTTTTTTAGTACCTCACCGCTCTCAATTTCCATCCTCTCCAGTGCCTCTACTGATATTTTGTCAGCCTCCATTTCCTCAGTGAACACTGATACAAAGTACTCATTAAGTATATTAGCCTTGCCCTGCACATTGAAGCATATACTCTGTCCCAAATAGCGTGGCTTAGATGCAGAGTAAAGCACCCTCTACGTGACAGATAAAACAGTTCCAAGTCAGACACAGCATGAGTTAAATAGAGGTTAAAGCTCTCTCTACTCTCCCATCAAACACTCACAAGTCAGGTAAAGCATGGATTAAATAAAAGGTATAGCTCTCCGCACTGGCCAGTTCAGATCAGGGATAGCATGGGTTAGGAAAAGAGGTACATTCCCTTTGCATGTCTGATAAAACACTCCCAGGGCAGGTACAGAATGGAATAAAAACAGAATACATTTTCTTTGCCACTGCCCCAGACAACACTCCCAGCTTAGATACAGAACAAAACTCTCTCTACAAAGCTTCAGACAATACTAGATCAAGTACAGTGCAAGTTAGATTCAGTATAGATCTTCCCTTACAATGCAGATCAAACACAACACTGAGTAGATACAGAGTAGAGTAAAGCTCCCTCTACACTGAATCATCAAACGCTCCCAGGGCAAGTACAGCCCGGGTTAGATACAGAGTAAGAAGAAAAAAAAACTGGGTTGTCTGTTGCTTGATTGGAGTGCTGAGTGCTGAGTGCAGCAATGTGCCTCAGCTGACAGGGCTGCAGTCAGTTGGAGGAGCTGCTGCTGGGGAGAGGAGCTACTACAGGAGAAGAAAGCATTACAGTTTTTCCACTTCTTTTACTGGAAGAGACTTTGCAATCAGGCTGTGTTTGGAGATGGGTGAGAAGTACCTGAAGCTTCCTTTGTATTGGACTGTTGGGGGAGGCGGAAGAGGCTGAAACAAGAAGGAGTGGGGCTGTCAATTGCTAAAGGAGCCATGCATTTTTCACTAAGCACACAAAGCTCCCTCGTCTCCACAATTACCGAGCCTGGGTCAGCAGGAGCTGCCTGGTTAAGGAAACAACAGATGAAAAGATAGTGCCTGGGCAGCTTTCAGCTGAGCCAGGTGAAGATGCCTCCCCGAACTGAGGAACAGAAGGCTAGAAGATAAGGAAGCTGCTCAGAGACTGTTTTCTGTGCTCACCACAATACCGTAGCCAAGCCATCGCTCTCAGCCTGTCTCTTGTATTTTTTATACTCCATCAGCCTCTCCCCTAATTATTATTGTTTATTATTGCTTTGTTTTTTTTTCCTCCTTGCAAAACTTTGTAATTGGTGGGCCTACAATTGGGGTTGGGTGCAGCTCTTGAACCCATTAAGAGTCAATCTGTGGCTGCCCACGAGGCCCCATCACCTCTTAAATTAATTACTTCTAGCCATGGGGTAAAGAGCTATGCCCACCCCAACATGTCTATTGAGGCCTGCGTAAAGGCAATGGCCTTGCACATTGCATAATGCTATCCAGCTTCCCGCCCTTTATTCCCGGTGAGCCGTCTGGGGGAGTTGAGGTCGGGGATCACCCCGGTCCCGCTCGGACTTCGGGAAAGCAGCCTCTGACATGGCTACTCCTTCGCTGCCAGCTATTGGCACAGCTGGCGCGGGAGGTAGTCTCCGAGGGCCACTTCAATGTAGTGCTCCAGGGGGCGGCATACTGTGTTTCCTGGACCTTGGACGGGTCGCGGTGCCACGCCTGCAAGGGGGTTGGGCATGTTTGGAAGAGCCTCAGTTAGTGCTGCTGCACCACTTCCTACTCCCCTTACACCCACAACAGCCACCGCTTAGGCGGTTCCGGAGACGGAGGTTTTCACAGCTTCTGGCGGAGAAGGGGCGACCCGTCTGGGTGGAAGCAAGACGTGGCGCAAGTCGAAACAACCAAAGGCTCGCCCCCAGACACAAAACAACAACCTGGGCCTCAGCTTAGCCCTAGGCCCGAATCAGGGGAGCCCACCTGCCCAGCGGCTGAGCATGGGCCCAAAGAATCTGGGCAGGGAGTTGCAGGGTAGAAGCGGAGACCTTGAGTGAGATGGAAGTCTCTGAACCTCTGCACCCCTCCCAGAATAAGAGAAGCAGGTGCCCCTCCTCTGATGAGGGCCCTGAGGAACATGGTCTGCCTCCTGGCGCGGGTCCTCGTGCTCCCCCCCACCACTGACACCATCAGTGCCTCATGCTCTGAGCGAGAGCTCGCTATCCCTCAAGACAGAGGGGAGGACGTAGCCCTCGTAAATTTGGTAACTCCCAGGGAGCGGAGAGGGGACCCACCTGTGGTGGGGGAGTTTGTGGACCCACCAGGAGAAATCATTTCATCTGCCGCTGGGTCAGAGGTGGGGGCGAGACCTGTGAGGGTCAATCCTCCCAGCCGTCTGTTACTGCCTCCTGGCACATACCCAACCCAAAAGGCGTTTTAAACAATGTGAACAGTGCTCTGTCAGTTGGCACTGGTGGGGTGGGAGATGGCCTCCTCTCTCTGCCTCCGGTCCAGGCTGTTATTCTGGAGTAGGGAAGGACCGTCTCCACTGGGCCGCTCACTGGCCCGGGGACAGAGGTTGGGGGGTTTCCTGAACCGCTGGTGCCCATAAGCTCAGGTTCCCTAGAAGAAGCCAGGGAGGACTCCTCCGCCATCGATCCTGGGGGCAGGACCAGCTGGCGCGGCCAGGACGTCTGCCCCACAGTGTGTGCCGGGTGTGTTGGCCGCTAGTGGTGACTACCCGGAGGAAGATGGGAACTCAGTGCGGGGCACGGAGGATGATGTTGAATCCATCGCCAGTGAGGCGATGGACGCCCTCGTGCATCCTACCGAGTCTCCTCTCATCCTCACTGCGGAACTCCAGGACTTGCTTGCTGCCTGCAGGGGTTGCCGCAGCAATGTTCAGCTGGCCTTTGACCGGTGATCAAATCTGGTGCTGATCATCTGGTTCGTCCGTGCCGCCCTCAAGAAGCGGGGGGGCGGGGGGAGGGGAAGGGCACGGAGGTGAAACTGGTTGAGAGGCGCCGGTTCAAAGCGTTCTTCTCTGGGTTGCTGGGGGAGTGGAAGACAAGGTGCCCTTGCACTCCCCCTTCACAGTAAGGTGTCGGTGATGGGATCCAAGTACTTTTGACATGAAGATAACCATAGCCAGCCTCAACATCAATGGCAGCAGGGGGGTCTCCCTGCAGATTTCACAATCAGTCCTGTG
Source organism: Heterodontus francisci (assembly GCF_036365525.1). Taxonomy (NCBI): domain Eukaryota; kingdom Metazoa; phylum Chordata; class Chondrichthyes; order Heterodontiformes; family Heterodontidae; genus Heterodontus; species Heterodontus francisci. Next base: position 16,834,528 of record NC_090399.1, read on the forward strand.
CAAAAGACTTTTAAGTAGGTTCGCGGACTCTCAGGCCGCCTGTACGAGTCCGTGTTCCATCTTTACATGGAGTGTGCGATATTGCGGCCCCTCTTTGAGTAGTTAAGGGAGCTGCTCCTCAACGTTTGGTTGCACTTCAGCCCCACGCTTTGGGCACCCAGCGGGGAGTGGGATGGACAGGGGAGGAGGATCTCCTCATCGGTCTGCTCCTGGGCCTGGCCAAGGTGGCAATTCACAGGTTAAGGCAGCGGGCCATCGGGGGGCCCATCCGCCCTGATTGCCTGCCCCTCTTCTGAGGTTACGTTTGCGCCCGGGTGCCCCTGGAGAAGGAGCATGTCCGCTTATTCACTTGAGGCCTTTCGCCACTGGTGGGCAGGGGCTGGAATGCATCATAGATGTCAAACATTGCACTTTAATTTGAGTTTTTGTTTTATTTATCTGCTTTTAGTAAAGTTATTTATATAAAATGTATATAAAGGGGGCCTGGGGAATATTGGGAACAAAAACAGGTTAGATGCAGAGTAAAGCTCCCTTGATCTACACTGTCCCAACAAACTCTCTCAGGTCAGATAGAGTATGGGTTAGGTACAGAGTAAAATCCCTTCTGCAGTGTCTTAAACATTCCCAGGGCAGGTACAACTCATAAGAAAAATCATAAAGCTTCCTCTACACTTTGTAGGTAAGATGGTATGTCTTATTTTCTCCATAACATTATAACATATGTAGGGTCTGCTATTCATTATAATACATAGAGGTTGCTAGTCCCTGTAAGACATACAAGGAGTAGCAATCCCCATCATAAATAGTGTCCAAAATACCTTGTCGTATACATACATCTGCTATTCCCTACAATAGAAAGGAAATGGCATTCACCATTATATATACAGGAACGACAGTTCCCCACAATATATACAGTTCTAATATTCCCTATAACATATACACAATCTGTAGTTCCTATATTCTATACGGGATACCAAATCTGAAGAAAGCAAACTACAAGAGTATGAGGGGTGAGTTGGCTAAGGTAGGTTGGGGAACTAGATTAAAAGATGTGACATTAGATAAACAATTAAAAACAAATCATAATTTACAACCATTACACATTTCCTTGAGGAATAAAAACCACAGGAGAAAAGTGGTCCAACTGTGGCAAACAAGAGAAGTTAAAGATGGTATCAGATTAAAGGAAGAGGCTTATAACATTGACAAAAAGAGTAGTTGGCCTGAGGATTGGGAGGATTTTAGAGTTCAGCAGAGGATGGCCAAGAAATTGATGAAGAAAGGGAAAAGAGAATAGGAGAGTAAACTGGCAAGAGTCGTAAAAAACGCATTTTACAATATTCTTTTGGTATGTAAATGGGAAGAGATTAGTGAAAGTAAACGTGGGCCCCTTAGAGGCAGCGGCAGGTGAAATTATAACGGGGAATAAGGAAATGGCAAAGACATTAAACATATACTTTCTACCTGTCTTCATAGTTGAAGACTCAAAAACATTACAGACGTATTGGAAAACCAATGGTCCAGTGAGATTGCAAAAATAGTATTCGCAAAGAAAAAGTACTGGAGAAATTAATGGGAACAAAAGGCAACAATTCCACTGGACCTGATGGCCCACATTCTCGGGTTTTAAAACAGCTGGCTGCAGAGATAGTGGATGCATTGGTTTTGATCTTCCAGAATTCCTTAGTTTCTGGAATTGGCCCAATGGATTGGAAAATGGAAAACATAACCCCACTATTCACGAAGGAAGGGAAGAGAGAAAACAGGGAACTCCAGGCCAGTGGTTGGGAAAATGCTTGAATCCATTATTAGGGACATGGTAATGGGCTACTTAGAATATCATAATCTGACTGGGCAGAGTCCACATGGATTTATAAAAGGGAAATCGTGCTTGACAAATCTTTAGGAGTTGTAACTAGCAAGGGGGAACAAGTGGGTGGAGTATATTTGGATTTTTAAAAAGCTCGCGATAAGGTTGTTTTATAAAATTAGGGCTCATGGGATCGGGGGTAAGAAATTAGCATGGATGGTGTACTGGTTAATGGACAGCAAACAGGGACTCGGAATAAACAGGTCATTTTCGGGCTGACAGGTGGGTACCACAACAATCAGTTTTTTTTTATTATTCGTTTGTGGGATATGGGTGTCACTGGCTAGGCCAGCATTTATTGCCCATCCCTAATTGCTCTTGAACTGTGTGGCTTGCTAGGCTATTTCAGAGGGCATTTCAGAGTCAACCACATTGCTGTGGGTCTGCAATCACATGTAGGCCAGACCAGGTAAGGACGGCAGATTTCCTTCCCTAAAGGACATTAGTGAACCAGATGGATTTTTACAACAATTGACAATGGTCAATATAGTCACCGTGAGACTAGCTTTTAATTCCAGATTTATTAATTGAATTAAAATTTCACCATCTGCTGTGGTGCGATTTGAACCCATGTCCCCAAAGCATTAACCTGGAGCCCTGGATTACTAGCCCAGTAACATTACCACTGTGCCACTGCCTCCCATAACTTGGGCACAAGCTATTTACAATCTATATCAATGACTTAGATGACGGGACCGAGTTTAATGCACTCAGGTTTGCTGGTGATACCAAGTTAGGAGGGAAAGTAAGCTGTGAGGAAGAGGCAAAGTGATTGCAAAGGGATATAGTCAGCTTATGTGAGTGTGCAAGAACATGGAAGATTGGGATATAATGTGGAGAAGTGTGAAGTTATCCATTTTGGTCAGAAAAGTAGAATAATTTTTAAATGGTGAGAGATTGGGAAATGTTCTTATTCAGAGGAACCTGGGTGTCCTTGTACACAACTCACAGAAAGTTAACGTGCAGGTACAGCAAGCAATTGGGAAAGCAAATGGAACATTTGGCTTCATTACAAAGAAATTGGAGTACAAGAGTAACGAAGCCTTACGGCAATTATATAGGGCCTTAGTGAAACTACACCTGGAGTACTGTGTACAATCTTGGTCTCCTTACTGAAGGAAGAACATACTTGCCTTAGAATGAGTACAGCAAAGGTCAACTAGATGGATTACTGGGATTACCCTATGAGGAGAGATTGAGTATATTGAGACCTATATTCCCCAGAGTTTAGAAGAATGAGAGGTGATCGCAATGAAACGTATAAATTTCTTAAGGGGCTTGACAAGGTAGACGCTGGGAGCATGTTTTCCCTGCCTGGAGAGTCTAGAACTATGGGTCAGAGACTCAAAAGTGAGAGGTCAGCCATTTAGGATGGAGATGAGGAGAAATTTCTTCATGCAAAGGAATGGGAATCTTAGGAATTCTCTACCCCAGACAGCTATGGATGCTCAGTCATTGAGTGTAGCCAAGACAGAGAGCGATAGATTTTTGGATACTAAGGGAATCAAGGATTATGGGGATAGTGCAGGAAGGTGGAATTGAGGTCGAAAATCATGATCTTCCAGAGTGGAGCAGCAGGTTAAAAGGGCTGAATGGCCTACTCCTGCTCTTATTTCTTATGTTCCTATGATCTGCCTTTGCCTATAATCTACAGGGTCTGCACACCCTCATACAGGGTTCAATATTCCCTATAGTATAAACAGGGTCTGACATTCCCTATAATATATGCAGGATCTAATATTCTCTATAATATATATAGTATTTAATATTCCCTGTAATATATTACCTGATCTGGTCGTCCCAATACTATATACAGAGCCAAAAATTCCCTATAACAAGTACTGGTTCTGATAGTTCTCGTCATATGTACAAATATGCTGTTCTCTACAATATAAAACATTTGCCATTCCCCATCATCTATACATGACCTACGATTCACTGTAATATATAGAGTGTCTAATATTCATAATGAAATATACAGAATCTGATATTCCCTATAATATATACAGGGTCAAATATTCCCTGTAATATGTACAGGATTCAATACTTTCTATAATATAAACAGGGACTGATATTCCCTATAATATACAGGGTCCAAAATTCCTTATATATTCCCTATATGATATATGGTACCTAATGTTTCCTACAATATATACAGTATTTGATATTCTTCAGTATATGTTTAGGTCTGCTGTTCCCTACAATTTACAGGGGCTGACAATGCCAACTAAATACACAGGGTTTGATATTCCCTATAATACACATAGGGCGCTGATATTCTCTAACATATATAGGGGCGATTTTCAATAGCTCCTTTAGGTATGAAAGGGCCTCTGAGCTGGTGTCTTGAGCTGAAAAGCCAGCTTATGTTGCACTTGGCAGATCGTTCAGAGGCTGATTGCCACTTAAGTTGCCTAGCGCTCATTAACAAGACAGCACAGCATTTTGGTGGATAACGCTTTATCTAATGCCCTCTCCTAACAGCAACCAGCTGATCGGGAGTAAACAAGTCTTGGCGGAGGATTTTCAGCGCTGCTTAAAGGTATATCACCTTTTACTGTTCACTTGCTGCTGGAGGTTTGAAGAGGACTTTTGTAACACATCAGGAAACCTCCTGAGATAGCTTATCAGGTCTTCACCAACACTTTTATCAGCATTTTTTTTTTTTGCAGAAATGCTCTGAGAACTTCACCTATAAAGAGTGAGTGCTGTGCTATTCTTATTGCTCACCTTATAGGAGTCACCAGGAGAACCGGAATGCTTGCCAATGCACATCTTGCTAGGGACCCCTCAGTCTGCAGGAGGAATGGGAGGAGGACATGAGGCCAGGAAGAGCAGCACCTGCTGCAGGAGAGAGGAACAGGAAGGCAAGATGGACTCCGTTCCCCCTATGAGCAGAGTACATCCCTCATCTGGACCACCTCCATCAGGATCTCCAGTGCGACATCCAACAACCTGCGCACCATTTCCCTCAGTCCCTGAGCCACCCTAAAACCTGTCGCTGTGTGTCAGCCAGCAAACTCCATACCTTCAGTGTAAGTGGGTGCATGGAGCCCACAAATACGGCCCCAAGAAAATTGCTTTTAATTAGTGCTTGAGTGCTAAACCTGCAGGTATCTCTATTTTAGAACCTCCTGGCAAGCTCAAATTATGGTCATCAGCAATTAGGGTGAAATTGCATGCTAAAAACAGACCATCAAAGGGATGTTTCTTACTAGCACAGCCCCCATTTCACATCTGTTTTCACTCTTTCCCCAAATAACCATTGTATCTGATATTCCCTATAGTTTATACAGGGGTTGTTATTACCTGTAATATATACAGGGTCTGATATTCCCTATAATATATAGGGCCTGATATTACCTGTAATATATACAGGGTCCACTATTCCCTATAATATATGCAGGGTCTAATATTCCCTATAATATACAGGAGCTGATATTACCTGTAATATATACAGGATCTACTATTTGCTATACCATATTTAGGGTCTGATATTCCCTATAGTATATAGGATGTACTATTCACCATAATATATGGCTTTGTCAGAGGGAGGTAATGCCTAACAAATTTGATTGAATTTTTTGAGCATGTGACCAGGTGTGTAGATGAGGGTAGTGCAGTTGATGTAGTTTACATGGATTTCAGCAAAGCCTTTGACAAGGTCCCACATGGGAGACTTATCAAGAAAGCAAATGCACATGGGATACAAGGTAACTTGATAAGGTGGATTCAAAATTGGCTTAGCTGTCGGAGACAGAGAGTGATGACAGACGGCTGTTTTAGTGACTGGAAGCCAGTGTCCAGTGGCGTACCACAGGGATCTGTGCTGGGTCCCCTATTGTTTGTCATTTATATAAACGGCATAGATGACAATGTGGGGGGTAGGATCAGTAAGTTCGCAGATGACACAAAGATTGGCCGAGTGGTTGACAGTGAGGTGGAGTGTCTTGGGTTACAGGAAAATATAGACGGGATGGTCAAATGGGCAGAAAAGTGTCAGATGGAATTTAACGCTGAAAAGTGTGAGGTGATACACTTTGGAAGGAGTAATGTGACACGGAAGTATTCAATGAATGGCCTGACACTGGGAAGTTCCGAGGAACAAAGGGATCTTGGCGTTTTTGTCCATAGATCTCTGAAGGCAGAAGGGCAGGTTAATAGGGTGGTGAAAAAGGCATATGGGACACTTGCCTTTATCAATCGAGGCATAGATTACAAAAGCAGGGAGGTCATGTTGGAGTTGTACAGAACTTTGGTAAGGCCACAGCTGGAGTACTGTGTGCAATTCTGGTCGCCACATTATAGGAAGGATGTGATTGCATTGGAGGGGGTGCAGAGACGATTCACCAGGATGTTGCCTGGGATGGAATATTTAAGCTATGAAGAGAGGTTGGATAGGCTTGGGTTGTTTTCGCTGGAGCAGAGAAGACTGAGGGGTGACCTGATCGAGGTGTACAAGATTATGAGGGGCATGGACAGGGTGGATAGGGAGCAGCTGTTCCCCTTAGTTGAAGGGTCAATTATGAGAGGTCACAAGTTTAAGGTGAGGGGCGGGAGGTTTAAGGGGGATTTGATGAAGAACTTATTTACCCAGAGGGTGGTGACGGTCTGGAATGCCCTGCCTGGGAGGTTGGTAGAGGCAGGTTGCCTCACATCCTTTAAAAAGTACCTGGATGAGCACTTGGCACGTCATAACATTCAAGGCTCTGGGCCAAGTGCTGGCAAATGGGATTAGGTAGACAGGTCAGGTGTTTTAATGCATCGGTGCAGACTCGATGGGCCGAAGGGCCTCTTCTGCACTGTATTATTCTGTGATTCTGTGATATACAGAGTTTGTCATTCCCTATAATACATACAGACTCAAATATTCCTTATAATGTAAGCAGAGACCAATATTTCCTATAATATTTGCAGAGTCTAATATTTACTATAATATACAGGGTCCGATATTCCCTATTATATATACAGGGTCTGCTATTTACTGTAATATAAAAAGGTATTCACCATAATTTATACAGGGTCTACATTGCTGTGGTGGTGGTCTGCTCAAGGGCAGGGCTTCTGCTCTTTTTCTCTACCAGCAGAGATGAACACAACTGGGGAGACTAGAGTGACAATTGAACCCACGCTGTTAGCATTGTGCTGAACCACATACTAGCTATCTAGCCAACTGGGCTACCCAGTGCCCCACAGGGTCTGCTGTAATGGACTTGAAATCCTGAAAATCAATGGATGGTAGTACTGGACACAGTATAGAAAATGGCCTTTCACTTGATCCCGTGAGTTTCCTGCTTGACAAATTAGGTTAAAATGATATCAATGAATTAGAGTGAGAGATGGCTGTTTTCAACACAAGAGAAGATAAAAGGGGCAGAAAATACATGCAGAAATGGGGGTATGGTAGTGTAGTTGTTAATTTAGTGGAGAAGTAAGCAAGAAACCTAGACTAATAATCCAAGATGAATGTGAACTCAAATTCCAGCATTTGAATTCAATTTTTAAATCTCTGGAAATAAAGTGACCATGAAGAGTCATGGAGCAATTTACGACATAGAAGGAGGAATCCAACTGTTTCACTAATGTCCTTTAAGGAAGGAGACCTAGTGCCCATACCTGGTCTTGCCTATACGTGACTCCAGTCCCACACCAATGGGGTTCACTCATAACTTCCCTCGGTGCTGGCCAGCAAGCCGTTCAACTGGGTGAATGGGGAATGGGCAATAAATAGCCGCCTATCAGCAAAGCCCCTCATCCTAAGAATGAATACTTTTTTTTAGAACTTCAGAAGAGGCACAGCAAAATGTCTACAGTAGTATCAATACAAGGGAAAGAAACAAGATTTTAGAGGTTCGAGGTGAGAGTGTGATCAGATGAGTACCATTTTCTTGTATTCTATCCAGAAGTGTGAGTTGTTAGAGCAGCCTACCAAGTATGGGAGCAATAGTCAAGCTTTGGTGAATTTGGCCACCATGGAGAATTGTTAAGAACAAATGATATCTCTGGCACAAAAGAGGAAACCAGGCTTCTTGAAGGCAACTTGGAGATGTGGGAAATTCATTTGGATCAGTTGGAGAAAGTGAACTGAAAAATTTCAATTGAAGAAGAGCCAAGGGAGAAATGGTAGAAGATGGTAACCGCTGGTTGAATTTCTGAGAGACATGAGGACGTTTAGTGATTGATACAGGATGTACAGCCTGTCAGTGTTTATGCCCCACATGAGCTTTCTTCCACCCCTCCTCACCTCACCCTACTAGCATAACCTTCCATTCCTTTCTCCCTCATGTGTTTATCTAGCTTCCCCTAAAATCCATCTATCCTATTTGTCTCAAGCACTCCTTGTAATAGCGAGTTCCCCATTTTTACCACTCTCTGGATAAAGAAGTTTTTCCTGAATTCCTTATTGGATTTATGAGTGACCATCTTATATTTCTGGCCCTAGTTTGGGTCTCGCCCACTTGAAGAAATTTTGCCTTTCAAGAAACAGAAGAACAATGGTTTTATTTTTCCATTGAAGGTTCTGGCTGAGACATGCTGATTCGGCTACTACGGTGGAATAGGGGTTCCCGCAGACTGAGGGTGTGTTAACTCTGGATTCATCAAAAAAGAATGCATAGAGTTCCATGAGGAGGCCATCGACATGAAGGTGAACGTATAATAGGGTAGATGGAGTGATTTGGGAGGAAATTAGATAGCAATGAACAGAGCTTAGCTGGAAGAGCATATTATGGTAATTTAATGATCATATTACAATAATGTGTGAACTAGATGGTAACTTGTTCACCAGATTATGGTAATTTATTGCACATATTACAGTAATTTGGTACCCATACTATCATAATTTCTTTAGAAGTGTATGTCACCACAAAGACTTTAGAGATAGGCAGGATGATAATGAATGAGCTGCCAAGGTGTTCAACAGAAGCACCTGAGAGGTACAATTATAGGCAACAAGATCTCAAATGGAGCTGCAATGTTGAAAACAAATAGTAATCACGAACTGGTCCAGAACATCACTAAAAAGCAACAACAGCTTCTATAATTTTGAAAGATTAGATGTAAGATCAATAGGGCAGTAGTTTAAAAAAAAATTATCTTTGGGATATGGGCATCACTATCAAGGCCAGCATTTAATGCCCATCCCTAATCACCCTTGAGAAGCTGGTGATGGGCTGCCTTCTTGAACTGCTGTAGGCCATGTAATGAAAAGTGCTTCCAGTGTGCTGTGAGTTCCAGAATTTTGACACAGCAGCGATGAAGAAAGGATGAAGGATTGTCCAAGTGAGATATTGTGTTGCCTGGAATGGAATTGGGAGCTGGTGGTGTTCCCATGTGCCTGCTACCCTTGCCCTTCCAGGTGATGGAGGTCGCGAGCTGGGGAAGACCGTCAAAGAAGACCTGGCGAGTTTCTGTACTGTATCTTGGAAATTGTACACACTGCAGCCATGGTAGGCTGGTGGTGGAGGGAGTGAATGTTTAAGGTGGTAAATGAGTTGCCGATCAAGCGAACTGCTTTGTCCTGGATGATGTTGTGCTTCTTGAGTTGTTGCAGCTGCACCCAGCCAGGCAAGCGGGGAATTCTCCATTACACTTCGGACTTGTACCTTGAAGGTGGTGGAGAGGCTTTGGGGAGTCAGAGCTGAGTAAAACAGACAACCCTTCTTAGGGTTAAGATGAATAGGACCAGACACCCAGCTAGGGAATGTAACACTGCAGCCTGATACACTCTCCGACATGTGACACATTTGGTCATAACGTTCTCCAGTTTGCACACTGTCCTGTAAAGTGACACACTCAAGCTTAATCTTGCATATCATTCTGAAAAGTATACTAGAGAGAAGCAGCATGTTTCGCTTTCGAAAGGTAGTTCACATATCACTAACCTGATAGAGTACTTTGAAAGAATCGGGGAGGTGGTGGATAGAGAGGAATATGAAGAGATGAGCATGGATCTTTAGAAGGCACTGGATAAGATTCTGCACGTGAGCTTGCGGGTAGTTTATGCAGATGCATGTATATTACCCTCAAAAGAAATCTTGACTCTCTCCACCCTGCAACGCAAAGGATGCTCAGCAACTTGTGAGAAACTCCAGTGGCTACCATGTTGGGATGTACCAAATCAGAACGAAGAACTGGCCATCCACCTGCCCCCTCTGATTCCAACATAACTTTGGGTAAATATAGGTGTACTAGGTAGAATGACCGTTGTAAGCTTTTGTTAATGTCAAATATATATAATCCACTGACTAAACGTTGATTCTGCAGTGGTTGTGATGACTATGCAAGGCCAGGCTTGGGGGGTTATAGGAGACACAGCGGGCAATTTTAACCCATCCTGTCAGGAAACTCATGGGATCAGGGGCAATGTTGGTTTTAATCCCTGCCCTATTTCACCCTCCACTGAAGTCAGTGGAGATATAGTGGATATGTAGTGAAACAATCCAGGAGACTGTAGGGATTAATCTGCTATGCATTAGAATTGTGTTATAAATGTACTCGGAAAAGATAAGACTTCAGTAATACTGTACAAGAGTAACGGTGACTGTTTCTCAAATACACTGCTTTCAGGGGTTGTGTTTTATCATGCCAGTGACTTGAATGAATAAAGAGTATTAGATTCATAGAGAGATACAGCACTGAAACAGGCCCTTCAGCCCACCGAGTCTGTGCTGACCAACAACCACCCATTTATACTAATCCTACATATTCCCTACCACATCCCCACCATTCTCCTACCACATATCTACACTAGGGGCAATTTACAATGGCCAATTTACCTATCAACCTGCAAGTCTTTAGCTGTGGGAGGAAACCGGAGCACCTGATGGATACCCACGCAGTCACAGGGAGAACTTGCAAACTCCACACAGGCAGCACCCAGAACCGAACGCGGGTCGCTCAAGCTGTGAGGCTGCAGTGCTAACCACTGTGCCACCTCAGTGTTTCCTAGAGCTCGAATTGGTATTGGAGATAATGGACATATAACAATGTCCTTTAATACCTCCACATAAAGGCAATAAGGATATATGACAATCATAAAATACCCCACAGACGGCAATAAGGATATATAGCAATATCGAATATAAACCCAACTCCCCGACCCCCATTGCCCTGGAATGGGGTTCATCAAATGCACACAGTGGGGTGGTGGATGGACTTTCGTTGCCAAGAGGAATGTGGTGGCAGTGTGGGCCTCTGCTGTCATGCCTAAAGAGGAGGGAAGAGTCATTTATGGCACAGAGGAGGCCATTCGGCCCATCGAGTCCATGCCTGCTCTCTGTAGAGCAATCCAGTCAGTTCCATTCCCCTGCTCTATTCCCATAGTCCTGCACGTTTATTTCCTTTGCGTGCCCATGCACTTTCCTTTGGAAATCATTGATTGGCTCTTCCTCCATCACCTTCATAGGTAGTGAGTTCCAGGTCATTACCACTCGCTGCGTAAACAAAAGTTCTTCCACACATTCCCCCCTGCATCTCTTGCCCAAAACCTTCAATCTGGGTCCCATATTCGTTGCACCATTAGATAAAGAGAACAGTTTTTCTTTGTCTACTTTATCTAAACCTGCCATAATCTTGTACCACCACTACCAAATCTCCCCGCAATGTTCTTGAGGAGTAGGCTGAATAACTCTTCTTCAGCCAGCAGAGACATGATGGGCCAAAAGGCCTCCTTCTGTGCCCTAAATTCTCTATGTTTCAAAGCGGATAGAGGGAACTAAGATACAGATCCACCATGATCCATATGAATGGTGGAGCAGGCTCCAGGAGTGAAATGACATCCTCCTGTTCCTCCGTTCTTTCTTTATAACCACAAAATTATGTTGCACCATTAGTGGTTATGTTCATGAAGTCATCAACGCCACTTATCTTTAATGGGGTTATCATTAGGACCAGTGATTTATAATGACCGAGAAAGTCACATACTGATTTTATTTCACAGGATTCTGGGATTTAATGGGATGCTTGCCAGCATTCCATGATTCTGCAAAATAAAACACAAATCTTTCACCTGTGTCTCACTTGCATTAAAACTACAGGTCCGGTTATAATAAACGATTGTGCTATGGGCACTCTATTCTCCCGCAAAACTATACAGAATAATCTTACTGCGCAGTCATGACAATCTGCTTGACAGGAAAAAAGAATGGTTCACAATCATTGAATGATGCAGCAAAAAAGGAATATCATTCAGCCATCATGCCTCTTTGAAAGTGCTAACCAATCATTCCCACTCCCCTGCACTTTATTCATAGCCCTGCAAATTTATACTTTTCAAGTGTATAACCAGTCTTTTTCGAAAGATACTACTGAATCTGCTTCCACCATCCTTTCAGGTAGTGCATTCCAGAACACACTGTGGCAACAACAAAATCTCCTCAGCTCCCCCCCTGGTTCCTTTGCCAATTACCTTAAATCTGCGTCCTCTGGTCAGTAACCTCCCGACAATATTTTACCGGGTTGTCCTAAGGCTCTGATAGATCAGCCGGCAGCCTTACTGTGTACAGCTTTGGTCTTCTTACCTAAGGAAGGATATACTTGCCTTAGAGGGAGTGCAATGAAAGTTCACTCGATTGATTCCTGGGATAAGAGGGCTGTCCTTTGCGGGGAGATTAAATAGAATGGGACTATATTCTCTGGAGTTTAGAAGAATGAGAGGTTGATCTCATTGAAACATATGAAATGCTCAAAGGGCTTGACAGGGTAGACGCTGAGAGGCTGTTTCCCCTGGCTGGAGAGTCTAGAACTATGGGTGTCTGCCATTTAAGATTGAGATTAAGAGAAACTTATTCACTCAGAGAGTTGTGAATCTTTGAAATTCTGTACCCCAGAGGACTGTGGATGCTCAATCATTGAATATATTCAAGGCTGAGATCACTAGACTTTTGGACACTAAGGGAATTAAGAAATATGGGGATAGGTCGGGAAAGTGGAATTGAGGTAGAAGATTAGTTATGATCTTATTGAATGGCAGAACAGGCTCAAGGGGCCGATTGGCCTACTCTGATCCTTTTTTTTAATGTTCTTACAAACTAGTCATTTATTACATTGCTCTTTGTGGGATCTTGCTGAACATTGCTTGGCTTCTGCATTTCAACAGTGACTACATTTCAAAGGTATTTAATTAGCTGTAAAGTGCTTTGGGACTTTGTGACAGGTGCTATAGAAATGCAAGTTCTTTTCTTCTTCCCTTCATTTATATTCCTTTATACAATTGCCGTCACTGGGTGAGCTGAGGTGGGGAATGGGACAAGAATGCCATGAGCACCCTTGATGCTCCCTTCTTTCTAGGTAGTCCATGTTATTTCCCAGCGAGCCACTTCAGATTAAACTTCCTCTGCAGTCGCGTGTAAATTTGAGCTCATCCAGAACTCTGTTGCTCCTATCTTGACTCTCACCAAATCCCCTTCACCCATCACCCCCTGTGCTCACTGATCTACATTAGCTCCCGGTCCTGCTCCATCGCCTCACTTTTCCCTATCTCTATCCTCCCCCAGCCCTACAACCCTCCACAATCTCTGCATGCCTCCAATTCTAGCCTCTTGTGCATCTGAATTTCCTTTGCCCCACCATTGGTGGCTGTGCCTTCAGCTCTGGAATTCCATCCTTGTACCTTCCTATCCTGCTACCTCTCCTCCTATGATACTCCTTAAAACCTGTCTCTTTGACCAGTCTTTTGGTCACCTGTCCCAATATCGTCTTCATTGGCTCGTTCTCAATTTTTGGCTCAATATGCTGCCATGGGACATTTTACTATGTTACAGGTTCTTTATAAATTAAAGTTGTTGTTCTCAACTTTTTGGGGTTCGGGTGGTGGGAGTAGTGGCCACTATGTAGAATGACATTGTAACCATGCTCTTTGTGAATTCACATAAAGTGTTGCTACACCTGCCAAGCAGGGCCATTGCTGCACTCTCCCCTCCCTCACCCACTGGAAAGGTCACAGGGTTGATTCCTGGGGATATCTGGCTCGGTACCACACTGTGGCATTACGACAATCCATTCTGCCATTGGCTTGCAACACCAAGTAAACTGATAAAGTGACTTCAAATTATCTTCCTCTTAAGGTCCCAACTGTGGCTCAGTAGGTTCAAGACCCACCCCAGAGATTTGAGCAGAAAAATCTAGGCTGAAGCTTCCAGTGCAGCACTGAGGGCACGCTGCACTGCCAGAGGTGCTGTCTTTCGAATGTGACGTTAAACCAAGGTCTCTTCAAGTAAACGTAAAAGATCCCATTGACACTATATAAAGAAGAGGGGGTTCTTTCTCCCTGGTGTCCTGGCTAACATTTATCCCTCAACCAACATCACTATAAACAGATTATCTGGTCATTGATGTTTGTGGAATTTTGTTGTGCACAAATTTTGGCTGCCACTTCAAAAGTACTTCCTTGGCTGTAAAGCACTTGGGATCCCCTGAGGAATGTTTCCACTAAACTGCCAAAGTGCGTGGCTGTGCAGCAGCCTGCAAAGTACCGTGCAGGCTTTGCTCTGTGATAAATAAAGTGTATGTGCAAAAAATTTTAAAGGGGCCCACATACTGAAGAAAAAAAAAGCCTGTGCACAGCAAATAAATTCTAAAGAACATTGGACCTGAAGTTGTGAAAGGCACCACACAATTCTGCATAAATCCAGTTGCTATTTTGGAACAAAACGTATTGAAATAGGAAGCTGAATGTTATTTTAATATGTACATTAGCAATACAGTTAGCTAAAGAAAATTCCCCTCTTCCATACCTATATATACTTTTGATTAAAGGTACAGAATTATGCTGTGGTCAGTAGTTTAGTGTTAACTCCAGAACATCCTTGTGTTCAAAAGTGCAACTTAAGCTGTGAGTAAAACCCATCCCTCTCCACGCCACTGGTGTTTAAACTGCGGTAATTTACCACAGGGTATGTCCGACATGTACCCCCAACCTCCACTTTGAATCCTGGAATTCTGGCTCTGGAAACCAAGGCAATTCAAGAGTTATTTGCAATGATAACTCTTTGTACTGCTTAAATATCTTGGGTTTGAAGGTTTGGAAACGTCATTGCCTGTAGACTTGCGTTCCCTTGTGTGTCATAGATAAGGGACAATCTAATTGAGGGTTTCAGATGGTTAAAGGATTTGATGGGGTATATAGAGAGAAAATAGTGCAGGAGTCCAGAGTAAGGGGGAGTAACATTAAAATAAGAGCAAGGCCATTCAGGGGTGATGCCAGGAAGCGCCTCTTCACAGAAATAGTAGTGGAAATCTGGAACTCTTTCCCTCAATTGAAAATTTCAAAATTGAGTTTAATAGATTTTAGTAAGGGTATTAAGGAACACAGAACCAAAGTGGGTAAATGGAGTTGAGATACAGATCCGCTATGATGTAATTGTTTGGCGGAACAGGCTCAAGAGGCTGAATGGCTTATTCTTGTTCCTATAATTATCCCCCATCAAAATTACTAGCTTTGGTGGAGGTCATTTTATTTTTTACTGGATGAAACAAAGACACACGTGTACATGAAAACAAGAGGGGCCTCCTCAAAAGGCCCAGCAACATTATCAAGTCAGCAGTCAACCATCCAGACTAAGAGGGGAAGTCAGCTTGGATGCAGTGTTTGCTTAGGTAAGGCAGTGGTCAGAGGGTTGTAGTTAGGCTCAGGGCATTGGCTTAAGGAGGAGACCAAGAATTTAAAACATGGGCCAGCCCTCTCACCTGGTGCTACCTACCTACCTGTGCCAGTGGTGTACATAGTGTGCGTACTGTGTGAGGCAAGATCAGGTTGGGACCCTACTGCGATCATTAGTCTGCGGGCACTCGACAGTCAAAAGCCTGAAAATAAGGAAAGGCCACTTGGGTGAGGCTGTGGGAGGCAGACGTACCGCCGTAGCAAAGAGTCAATGCTGTCAGGAAAAGATGAAAACAGCATGGCGGACTGACCAGGAAAAAAAAACGATGAAGCAGACAGGGGGTTAAACATCTCATTATCCGCAATGGGACAACTCAAAACGTTGAGTGACCTGGACTGGTGTAGCCAGCTAAATAAGACAGAAAAGCGCCTTGCGAATTTTCTGAACGCATCACTGTTCAGTAACACTGTCATCGTTTAACTAAAGGGCAGAGGTGAAAACCACTAATGCCAGACAGTTTATTGAAGAGATTAAATCTAAGATTTCATGTTCAGTGGAGCACAAAATTCAAGGCTGAGATTTCAGTGCAGGACTGAGGGACTGCTGCACTGCCAGAGGTGCCGTCCTTGAGATGAGATGTTAAACTGAGGCCCCGGCTGCTCCCTCAGATGGATGTAAAAGATCCCATGGCGCTGTTTAAAGGACACGGGACTTCTCCCCAGTTTCCTGGCCAATATTGAACTTGCAAACAACATCACATTGTCATTATCACATTGCTCTTTTGGGGAGCTTGCTGTGCGCAAATTGACTGCCGCATTCCCCACATTACAACAGTGACTATATTTCAAAAAGTACTTTTTATTGTGAAATGCTTTGGGATACCCTGAGATTATGAAAGGTGCCATTTTTAAATGCATGTCTTTCTTTCTTCATTACAAGACAGAAAAACAATCTAATGATCAGCATCATCCCCAACCCCAGATTATCTCACCTCCCTCACCAAGTATCTGCACCATCAACCTGGATTATCAGGTCCACCCTCTCCCTTCGCAACCCAATTATCAGCACTATCCCTGCCCCTGCACCCCTGATTATCTGCACCATTCCCCTCCTCACCCCCTTCCTCCCCCCCCCCCCCCCACCACCGATTATCTGCCCTATCCCTGGTGATCAGCACTGTTTCCCCTCCAACTAAGATTAACCACACCATTCCCATCCTCTGACCATCTGCACCATTATCTTGGAGAATTTTTCTGGGGTTCAGAAAAATGACGGATGTCATGGCTTCAGTTTGCATAAACCCAGTAAATCTAATTCAGCAATTATCGCGGGCCATCCACACACTCTGAAGCCTCATCCAGGAGTTTTAGTTGTTATGTGGGTGAAAGGTACCTGGTAGAATTTACTATCCATCCCGCTCTGATCTTTAGTCTAAGGTCCAGCAGACCAGCAGGAATTGGTGCTTTGCATCCAGAAGACCAACAGGTGTTGGGGCTTTGGGTCCAAGAAACCAACAATAGTCTGGGCTTCAGGCCCAGGAGGCTAACACCTTGGGGAATTACGGGTGCTGGATATCAATGGGAGTCGTGACTTCAGGTCTTGGAAACCAACAGGAATCAGGGATTTGGGTCTGAGAAACTATCAGCAATTGGAGCTTATATTTTGAAAGACCAGCAGGAGTTGGCTTCTAATTTGAGTCTAACATCCCCAGAACCTTTTAGTTGGAATTCTGGTTTGATGGATCAGCAGAAGTTGGGCTTCCAGTTTGAGACCAGCAGACACTCTAATTCTACTTTGAGACCAGCTGGAGTTTGGCTTCTAGTTCGAGACGAGCAGGAGTTGGGCTTCTTGTTTGAGATCAGCAGGCGTTAGGATCCGAGTTTGGGACCAGCAGAAACTGGGCTTCCAATTTGAGACCAGCAGAAATTGTAATTCTGCTTTGAGACAAGCAGGAGTTGGACTTCTAGTTTGTGACCAGTAGGAGTTGAGCTTCTAGTTTGAGACCAGCAGAAATTGGGCTTCTAGCTTAAGTGACTAGTCGGAGTTGGGGTTCTAGTTTAAATCACCAGTCGGAGTTGGGATTCTAGTTTAAATCACCAGTCGGAGTTGGGATTCTAGTTTAAGTGACCAGTAGGAGTTGGGATTCTAGTTTAAGTGACCGGTCGGAGTTGGGGTTCTAGTTTAAGTGACCAGTCGGAGTTGGGATTCTAGTTTAAGTGACCGGTCGGAGTTGGGGTTCTAGTTTAAATCACCAGTCGGAGTTGGGGTTCTAGTTTAAATCACCAGTCGGAGTTGGGATTCGAGTTTAAGTGACCAGTCGGAGTTGGGGTTCTAGTTTAAATCACCAGTCGGAGTTGGGATTCTAGTTTAAATCACCAGTCGGAGTTGGGATTCTAGTTTAAGTGACCGTTCGGAGTTGGGGTTCTAGTTTAAATCACCAGTCGGAGTTAGGATTCTAGTTTAAATCACCAGTCGGAGTTGGGATTCTAGTTTAAGTGACCAGTAGGAGTTGGGATTCTAGTTTAAGTGACCAGTCGGAGTTGGGGTTCTAGTTTAAGTGACCAGTAGGAGTTGGGGTTCTAGTTTAAATCACCAGTCGGAGTTGGGATTCTAGTTTAAGTGACCGGTCGGAGTTGGGATTCTAGTTTAAATCACCAATCGGAGTTGGGATTCTAGTTTAAGTGACCAGTAGGAGTTGGGATTCTAGTTTAAGTGACCGGTCGGAGTTGGGGTTCTAGTTTAAGTGACCAGTAGGAGTTGGGGTTCTAGTTTAAATCACCAGTCGGAGTTGGGATTCTAGTTTAAGTGACCGGTCGGAGTTGGGATTCTAGTTTAAATCACCAGTCGGAGTTGGGATTCTAGTTTAAATCACCAGTCGGAGTTGGGATTCTAGTTTAAGTGACCAGTAGGAGTTGGGATTCTAGTTTAAGTGACCGGTCGGAGTTGGGGTTCTAGTTTAAGTGACCAGTAGGAGTTGGGGTTCTAGTTTAAATCACCAGTCGGAGTTGGGATTCTAGTTTAAGTGACCGGTCGGAGTTGGGATTCTAGTTTAAATCACCAGTCGGAGTTGTGATTCTAGTTTAAGTGACCGGTCGGAGTTGGGGTTCTAGTTTAAATCACCAGTAGGAGTTGGGATTCTAGTTTAAGTGACCGGTCGGAGTTGGGATTCTAGTTTAAATCACCAGTCGGAGTTGGGATTCTAGTTTAAGTGACCGGTCGGAGTTGGGATTCTAGTTTAAGTGACCAGTAGGAGTTGGGATTCTAGTTTAAGTGACCGGTCGGAGTTGGGGTTCTAGTTTAAGTGACCAGTAGGAGTTGGGGTTCTAGTTTAAATCACCAGTCGGAGTTGGGGTTCTAGTTTAAATCACCAGTCGGAGTTGGGATTCTAGTTTAAGTGACCGGTCGGAGTTGGGGTTCTAGTTTAAATCACCAGTCGGAGTTGGGGTTCTAGTTTAAATCACCAGTCGGAGTTGGGATTCT
Source organism: Heterodontus francisci (assembly GCF_036365525.1). Classification (NCBI taxonomy): domain Eukaryota; kingdom Metazoa; phylum Chordata; class Chondrichthyes; order Heterodontiformes; family Heterodontidae; genus Heterodontus; species Heterodontus francisci. The sequence continues at coordinate 16,853,479 of NC_090399.1, forward strand.
AGTTTAAGTGACCGGTCGGAGTTGGGGTTCTAGTTTAAATCACCAGTCGGAGTTGGGGTTCTAGTTTAAATCACCAGTCGGAGTTGTGATTCTAGTTTAAGTGACCGGTCGGAGTTGGGGTTCTAGTTTAAATCACCAGTAGGAGTTGGGGTTCTTGTTTAAATCACCAGTAGGAGTTTGGATTCTAGTTTAAGTGACCGGTCGGAGTTGGGGTTCTAGTTTAAATCACCAGTCGGAGTTGGGGTTCTAGTTTAAATCACCAGTCGGAGTTTGGATTCTAGTTTAAGTGACCGGTCGGAGTTGGGGTTCTAGTTTAAATCACCAGTAGGAGTTGGGATTCTAGTTTAAATCACCAGTCGGAGTTGGGATTCTAGTTTAAGTGACCGGTCGGAGTTGGGATTCTAGTTTAAATCACCAGTCGGAGTTGGGATTCTAGTTTAAGTGACCGGTCGGAGTTGGGATTCTAGTTTAAGTGACCGGTCGGAGTTGGGGTTCTAGTTTAAATCACCAGTCGGAGTTGGGGTTCTAGTTTAAATCACCAGTCGGAGTTGGGATTCTAGTTTAAGTGACCGGTCGGAGTTGGGATTCTAGTTTAAATCACCAGTCGGAGTTGGGATTCTAGTTTAAGTGACCGGTCGGAGTTGGGATTCTAGTTTAAGTGACCGGTCGGAGTTGGGGTTCTAGTTTAAATCACCAGTCGGAGTTGGGGTTCTAGTTTAAATCACCAGTCGGAGTTGGGATTCTAGTTTAAGTGACCGGTCGGAGTTGGGGTTCTAGTTTAAATCACCAGTAGGAGTTGGGGTTCTAGTTTAAATCACCAGTAGGAGTTTGGATTCTAGTTTAAGTGACCGGTCGGAGTTGGGGTTCTAGTTTAAATCACCAGTCGGAGTTGGGGTTCTAGTTTAAATCACCAGTCGGAGTTTGGATTCTAGTTTAAGTGACCGGTCGGAGTTGGGGTTCTAGTTTAAATCACCAGTAGGAGTTGGGATTCTAGTTTAAATCACCAGTCGGAGTTGGGATTCTAGTTTAAGTGACCGGTCGGAGTTGGGATTCTAGTTTAAATCACCAGTCGGAGTTGGGATTCTAGTTTAAGTGACCGGTCGGAGTTGGGGTTCTAGTTTAAATCACCAGTCGGAGTTGGGATTCTAGTTTAAGTGACCGGTCGGAGTTGGGGTTCTAGTTTAAATCACCGGTCGGAGTTGGGATTCTAGTTTAAGTGACCAGTAGGAGTTGGGATTCTAGTTTAAGTGACCGGTCGGAGTTGGGGTTCTAGTTTAAATCACCAGTCGGAGTTGGGGTTCCAGTTTAAGTGACCGGTCGGAGTTGGGGTTCTAGTTTAAATCACCAGTAGGAGTTGGGATTCTAGTTTAAGTGACCGGTCGGAGTTGGGATTCTAGTTTAAGTGACCGGTTGGAGTTGGGGTTCTAGTTTAAATCACCGGTCGGAGTTGGGATTCTAGTTTAAGTGACCAGTAGGAGTTGGGATTCTAGTTTAAGTGACCGGTCGGAGTTGTGATTCTAGTTTAAGTGACCGGTCGGAGTTGGGGTTCTAGTTTAAATCACCAGTAGGAGTTGGGGTTCTAGTTTAAATCACCAGTAGGAGTTTGGATTCTAGTTTAAGTGACCGGTCGGAGTTGGGGTTCTAGTTTAAATCACCAGTCGGAGTTGGGGTTCTAGTTTAAATCACCAGTCGGAGTTGGGATTCTAGTTTAAGTGACCGGTCGGAGTTGGGGTTCTAGTTTAAATCACCAGTAGGAGTTGGGATTCTAGTTTAAGTGACCGGTCGGAGTTGGGATTCTAGTTTAAGTGACCGGTCGGAGTTGGGGTTCTAGTTTAAATCACCAGTCGGAGTTGGGATTCTAGTTTAAGTGACCGGTCGGAGTTGGGGTTCTAGTTTAAATCACCAGTCGGAGTTGGGATTCTAGTTTAAGTGACCGGTCGGAGTTGGGGTTCTAGTTTAAGTGACCAGTAGGAGTTGGGGTTCTAGTTTAAATCACCAGTCGGAGTTGGGATTCTAGTTTAAGTGACCGGTCGGAGTTGGGATTCTAGTTTAAATCACCAGTCGGAGTTGTGATTCTAGTTTAAGTGACCGGTCGGAGTTGGGGTTCTAGTTTAAATCACCAGTAGGAGTTGGGATTCTAGTTTAAGTGACCGGTCGGAGTTGGGGTTCTAGTTTAAATCACCAGTCGGAGTTGGGATTCTAGTTTAAATCACCAGTCGGAGTTGGGATTCTAGTTTAAGTGACCAGTAGGAGTTGGGATTCTAGTTTAAGTGACCGGTCGGAGTTGGGGTTCTAGTTTAAGTGACCAGTAGGAGTTGGGGTTCTAGTTTAAATCACCAGTCGGAGTTGGGATTCTAGTTTAAGTGACCGGTCGGAGTTGGGATTCTAGTTTAAATCACCAGTCGGAGTTGTGATTCTAGTTTAAGTGACCGGTCGGAGTTGGGGTTCTAGTTTAAATCACCAGTAGGAGTTGGGATTCTAGTTTAAGTGACCGGTCGGAGTTGGGATTCTAGTTTAAATCACCAGTCGGAGTTGGGATTCTAGTTTAAGTGACCGGTCGGAGTTGGGATTCTAGTTTAAGTGACCAGTAGGAGTTGGGATTCTAGTTTAAGTGACCGGTCGGAGTTGGGGTTCTAGTTTAAGTGACCAGTAGGAGTTGGGGTTCTAGTTTAAATCACCAGTCGGAGTTGGGGTTCTAGTTTAAATCACCAGTCGGAGTTGTGATTCTAGTTTAAGTGACCGGTCGGAGTTGGGGTTCTAGTTTAAATCACCAGTAGGAGTTGGGATTCTAGTTTAAGTGACCGGTCGGAGTTGGGATTCTAGTTTAAGTGACCGGTCGGAGTTGGGGTTCTAGTTTAAATCACCAGTCGGAGTTGGGGTTCTAGTTTAAATCACCAGTCGGAGTTGGGATTCTAGTTTAAGTGACCGGTCGGAGTTGGGGTTCTAGTTTAAATCACCAGTCGGAGTTGGGGTTCTAGTTTAAATCACCAGTCGGAGTTGGGATTCTAGTTTAAGTGACCGGTCGGAGTTGGGGTTCTAGTTTAAATCACCAGTCGGAGTTGGGGTTCTAGTTTAAATCACCAGTCGGAGTTGTGATTCTAGTTTAAGTGACCGGTCGGAGTTGGGGTTCTAGTTTAAATCACCAGTAGGAGTTGGGGTTCTAGTTTAAATCACCAGTAGGAGTTTGGATTCTAGTTTAAGTGACCGGTCGGAGTTGGGGTTCTAGTTTAAATCACCAGTCGGAGTTGGGGTTCTAGTTTAAATCACCAGTCGGAGTTTGGATTCTAGTTTAAGTGACCGGTCGGAGTTGGGGTTCTAGTTTAAATCACCAGTAGGAGTTGGGATTCTAGTTTAAATCACCAGTCGGAGTTGGGATTCTAGTTTAAGTGACCGGTCGGAGTTGGGATTCTAGTTTAAATCACCAGTCGGAGTTGGGATTCTAGTTTAAGTGACCGGTCGGAGTTGGGGTTCTAGTTTAAGTGACCGGTCGGAGTTGGGGTTCTAGTTTAAATCACCAGTAGGAGTTGGGATTCTAGTTTAAGTGACCGGTCGGAGTTGGGGTTCTAGTTTAAATCACCAGTAGGAGTTGGGATTCTAGTTTAAGTGACCGGTCGGAGTTGGGATTCTAGTTTAAGTGACCGGTCGGAGTTGGGGTTCTAGTTTAAATCACCAGTCGGAGTTGGGATTCTAGTTTAAGTGACCGGTCGGAGTTGGGGTTCTAGTTTAAATCACCAGTCGGAGTTGGGATTCTAGTTTAAGTGACCGGTCGGAGTTGGGGTTCTAGTTTAAGTGACCAGTAGGAGTTGGGGTTCTAGTTTAAATCACCAGTCGGAGTTGGGATTCTAGTTTAAGTGACCGGTCGGAGTTGGGATTCTAGTTTAAATCACCAGTCGGAGTTGTGATTCTAGTTTAAGTGAACGGTCGGAGTTGGGGTTCTAGTTTAAATCACCAGTAGGAGTTGGGATTCTAGTTTAAGTGACCGGTCGGAGTTGGGGTTCTAGTTTAAATCACCAGTCGGAGTTGGGATTCTAGTTTAAATCACCAGTCGGAGTTGGGATTCTAGTTTAAGTGACCAGTAGGAGTTGGGATTCTAGTTTAAGTGACCGGTCGGAGTTGGGGTTCTAGTTTAAGTGACCAGTAGGAGTTGGGGTTCTAGTTTAAATCACCAGTCGGAGTTGGGATTCTAGTTTAAGTGACCGGTCGGAGTTGGGATTCTAGTTTAAATCACCAGTCGGAGTTGTGATTCTAGTTTAAGTGACCGGTCGGAGTTGGGGTTCTAGTTTAAATCACCAGTAGGAGTTGGGATTCTAGTTTAAGTGACCGGTCGGAGTTGGGATTCTAGTTTAAATCACCAGTCGGAGTTGGGATTCTAGTTTAAGTGACCGGTCGGAGTTGGGATTCTAGTTTAAGTGACCGGTCGGAGTTGGGGTTCTAGTTTAAGTGACCAGTAGGAGTTGGGGTTCTAGTTTAAATCACCAGTCGGAGTTGGGGTTCTAGTTTAAATCACCAGTCGGAGTTGTGATTCTAGTTTAAGTGACCGGTCGGAGTTGGGGTTCTAGTTTAAATCACCAGTAGGAGTTGGGATTCTAGTTTAAGTGACCGGTCGGAGTTGGGATTCTAGTTTAAGTGACCGGTCGGAGTTGGGGTTCTAGTTTAAATCACCAGTCGGAGTTGGGGTTCTAGTTTAAATCACCAGTCGGAGTTGGGATTCTAGTTTAAGTGACCGGTCGGAGTTGGGGTTCTAGTTTAAATCACCAGTCGGAGTTGGGGTTCTAGTTTAAATCACCAGTCGGAGTTGGGATTCTAGTTTAAGTGACCGGTCGGAGTTGGGGTTCTAGTTTAAATCACCAGTCGGAGTTGGGGTTCTAGTTTAAATCACCAGTCGGAGTTGTGATTCTAGTTTAAGTGACCGGTCGGAGTTGGGGTTCTAGTTTAAATCACCAGTAGGAGTTGGGGTTCTAGTTTAAATCACCAGTAGGAGTTTGGATTCTAGTTTAAGTGACCGGTCGGAGTTGGGGTTCTAGTTTAAATCACCAGTCGGAGTTGGGGTTCTAGTTTAAATCACCAGTCGGAGTATGGATTCTAGTTTAAGTGACCGGTCGGAGTTGGGGTTCTAGTTTAAATCACCAGTAGGAGTTGGGATTCTAGTTTAAATCACCAGTCGGAGTTGGGATTCTAGTTTAAGTGACCGGTCGGAGTTGGGATTCTAGTTTAAATCACCAGTCGGAGTTGGGATTCTAGTTTAAGTGACCGGTCGGAGTTGGGGTTCTAGTTTAAATCACCAGTCGGAGTTGGGATTCTAGTTTAAGTGACCGGTCGGAGTTGGGGTTCTAGTTTAAATCACCGGTCGGAGTTGGGATTCTAGTTTAAGTGACCAGTAGGAGTTGGGATTCTAGTTTAAGTGACCGGTCGGAGTTGGGGTTCTAGTTTAAATCACCAGTCGGCGTTGGGGTTCTAGTTTAAGTGACCGGTCGGAGTTGGGGTTCTAGTTTAAATCACCAGTAGGAGTTGGGATTCTAGTTTAAGTGACCGGTCGGAGTTGGGATTCTAGTTTAAGTGACCGGTTGGAGTTGGGGTTCTAGTTTAAATCACCGGTCGGAGTTGGGTTTCTAGTTTAAGTGACCAGTAGGAGTTGGGATTCTAGTTTAAGTGACCGGTCGGAGTTGTGATTCTAGTTTAAGTGACCGGTCGGAGTTGGGGCTCTAGTTTAAATCACCAGTAGGAGTTGGGGTTCTAGTTTAAATCACCAGTAGGAGTTTGGATTCTAGTTTAAGTGACCGGTCGGAGTTGGGGTTCTAGTTTAAATCACCAGTCGGAGTTGGGGTTCTAGTTTAAATCACCAGTCGGAGTTTGGATTCTAGTTTAAGTGACCGGTCGGAGTTGGGGTTCTAGTTTAAATCACCAGTAGGAGTTGGGATTCTAGTTTAAATCACCAGTCGGAGTTGGGATTCTAGTTTAAGTGACCGGTCGGAGTTGGGGTTCTAGTTTAAGTGACCAGTCGGAGTTGGGATTCTAGTTTAAGTGACCGGTCGGAGTTGGGATTCTAGTTTAAGTGACCAGTAGGAGTTGGGTTTCCAGTTTTGGTGACCAGTAGTTGTGCTCCTAGTTTGAGACCAGAAGGGAAGTTGCACTGCCACCTTCAAGAACATCTCAAAATGCAAAATCTGTGAATCTATCAATCAGGTAAAGAGACCAAGCGGCAGCTGGAATCTCACTGAAATTACTGTGTGGGAAATTAATTTACGAAAACAAAGTATTGAGCCAAATCTTCGCCATTAATTATTTCACTGAAGATGTCTCCATTTAAAATGTGATGTCAGCCGTGGCTCAGTCGTCGGCACTCTTTGACTGAGTCAGAAGGTTGTGGTTCCAGTCCCAATCCAGAGATTTGATACTCCCAGTGCAGTACTGAGGGACTGCTGCGTTGTCAGAGGTGTTGTCTTTCCGGTATGATGTACCGTCTGCCCTCTCAGGTGGAAGCAGAACGGGGGAAATCTCTCCCTGATGTCTTGACCAATATTTATCACTCAACTAGCCTCACTAAAAACGGATTATCTGATCGTTTTCACTTTACTATTTGTGGGATTTTGCTGTGCGCAAACGGGCTGCTGTGTTTTCGACATTGCAGCAGTGACTGCACGTCAAAAACTGCAAAGCGCTTTTGAGACGTCACTTGGGGTCGTGAGAGGTGCTGTATTTACAGGAAATAAAAAGCAAGGAATTTCAAATAAACCTGCCATGCATCAGTGTACTCCGAATCCTACAGTATAATCTCAGGTTGTCAGATTATGCATAATTATCCAGCAATCCACCAGGTGACCAGCTCCTTTATGGCAGATATCCGAGATACACATGAATTTCAAAAGGCAGGTTTATTTAAGAGCTGAACTGGCACTACGGAAGGTGACACAAACACTCTGAGGGAAGGGGTGGGGGTTGGCTGGGTGGGGGGGGAGGGAATGCAAATCCCCGCACACACTTCCATCCTGTTGAACTGGAGCAGGACCGTCCGCTATCCGAGATACGCCAATGCATTTGTCAGCCAGAATAGAAATGAACAGCCTTAAAAATGAAGGTTTCAGTCGAACCCATTCTCTACATAGCCATGGAGATGTTTATGCACTGTACATTTTTGTTATGTTTATTTATATATTATATATATATCAACCTTTTTCCTTTTCTTTCTCATACAATAGGCCATTTAAACACGGCACAAGTAGAAAAGTGCAATGAAAAAATACCACTTTTAAGTGCATCAAGATCTGGGCATTATCCACAGCCATGGGACTTGGGAGTGTTCGTGCATGAATGACGAGAGGATATAAACTAATTGTTAATAGTTATAATCGGCTTTCATTCCACTGGCTCGCCAGTTCCATCCCACCGCAGGCCTGTGCTTTGAGGAGAAGTGGGGCAGGGGCAGAGGCAGGACAGAGATGGTGAAAGGGTGATGGGTAAGATGGTATGCACCCGGACCTTGCTTCCACTGGCCCATTCCCCCCCGCCCCCCCCCCACCACCACCACCACCCCCTCCCGCCGACACCTTTCCCCTCGCGTCAGTGGCCGCTGGCGTTACGGAATTCGCCATTCTCTGTGATCTGCAGGCGCGGCGGAGTTTGCGACGACGTCACGCCATTCAGCTGGGTCTCGCTGCACCGGTCTTTCATGTGAGTCAGGGTGCTCATCAGCCGGGAGTTGGTGGCCCCCATTGTTGAGAGCTGCCTCTCCTAAACAAAACAAAAAATATATAAAAAGGGAAGAAATCTGCGTTAAAGCCACAGCATCCGTTGCCAAGGAGGGCAAACCCCTCTGTACCCTGGAGCAGTCAAGCCAAGCCACGTCCGCAAAAACAACGAGCGAGAGGAAGCCAATTTATAAGAGGAGCAGGGGGTGGGTGGGGGCAGTGTGGCATGGAAGACTGAAGGTTAGTACTTTCAGAGCAAGAGCAATGTGACACCTTGAGCAGTGTCCTCGGACCTTCCGACCAACAGGTTTCACAAAATTGGTCCGTGGCATTTGGAAAGAACCCCAGTTGACACTCTCGGGGCTTAGGTTTTTACAAGTGGGCTGCGTTGGGCCAGAGTTGCAGAACAATGTGTTGAGGCCCGGGAGATTGCCAAGCTGAGCTAGTGCGGGAAAACCATGGGCAGTGGGGAGAAGGCGAGGTCAAAGAAGAGCCCAAAAAAAAAACCTTCTTTGCTACAATGTAAAAGGGGACAGCCTGAATCAGTGAGCCTCTTATCACCATGGCAATGGCTCGTACTTCTCATCACAAAAGAAAAGAGTTTTTTTTTTTCAAATCTAAACGTGGTAAAGAAAGGACAGGGGGCATGGTTTTAAAATACAGATGGCCTGATCGCATAATTAGATTTTAATAGTCTCCAATCGGAATGATGAAGAGTGCTCACTGCGGGATTGTGGTTGGGATGATTCCAGGGTACAAGGACATTTCAAAGCATCGAGAATCAAATCTACCAACAATCTACAACATCTCCGCTTTCACATCCCAGTGCAGTGTGCTCCTCCGTTGTGGCCGAGGCTCCGGGACCATTGTTATTAAATTAATGTCACGGCCTGGCGATGGGCAGCGCCCACTTTTGACTGATTGGCCCAATTCACTCAATGTCCACTTTTCCTCCACGCTTGCTGTTTCGAAGCTCCAGTATTGCCCTCCCCGCCCCTCATCATATATCACAGCCACATGGCTTCAGGTGGGAGTTGTCTTGAAATGAGCATATTTATGCATTTTCACCATACCTGGCCACGACCACAGGTATCTTAAAGTTATATATATATATATATCCTACTGACCAACTGATGCAGCCGAGGGGTAAAAATCAATCATGAGCCCACACGCCACCCCCCCCCCCCCCCCCCCTTCTCCCCACCCCAACGCCCTCCCTGAAAGACACGGCCGGAAATGTCAACCTGCAGGGTAGAAATGGTCAACACGAGCCGTGTCCTTGCTACCCCATCCTGATAATCTGCACTGTCTCACCTATGACTGGGTAAATTCGAAGACATGGTGGCCAGTGAATGGCGTCCCCCCTCCCCTCCCCCTCCACCCCCCACACACCGATCCCCCCCAAAATGAAGAGGGTCAACATTAATTGAATGATGGTTTTTACAGTCCGCTCACAGTCCGCGAAGCATAATATTGGGCGGGGAGTAAAACCAGTGTTCTATCCGATCCCGCGTTCCCCACCCGCCGTGTTAGGTTAAAATTTATCCCCTAAGCGCCTGCAAGCCCCTGTAGCTCCAGATGTGCCATCTCTGAAGGCACCGTAGCTCGGACCACAAACAAATGAGGAGACACACAGCACAGAGAATGAAAAGCTTCCACTTGTGACAGAATGGAGGTCATGCAAACATCACAGGGGAGCATTTTGTGGGGCAAGAAAAGAAACATATGACAATCGCCAATTTGGTTTCCCATTATCTTGCATTTCCCACCTCTCAGTCTCTCTATACTGGTTTGGCTCTTTGAATGTAAGTGAGTTGTGCTGCAGATTGACTCACACAGTGAAGTACTGTCACCGGTAGACTGGGCAGGGACAGTTCACACTGACTTCAAATCGTTGGCTTTCACCTCATAGCCTGTCCCAGAGTTGAAAGTTCAAGGTTCAAATCCTCCCAGTCTTATTGCTATTCAGTTTAAAGCTTTAATGTATTCTCATAGATTTGAGTGGGAAGTGGGGGCTGCCCAATAGGATTAAGCCTCAAGAATCCCATGTGAATCTGAAGGTGAAACCATGTGTCTCATACCCTGTTCTGGAGATTTCGTGCCGCACTTTTGTTCGGCTATATTTGCCTGAGATTACCTTATATGAATGAGCACAACAGGAACATTCTATAATAAAACTCATGTGCTCTGTATCTGTGCGTGTCCATATCTCTGTGTGCGTATATCTGCATGTGTATATATGTGTGTGCATATCTGTGAGTATATGTCTCTATGTGTTTTTGTGTGTATCTCTATCTCTGTTTGTATATCTATAACTGTGCCTGTATGTGTAGAAGGAGTCATTGAGTTATACAGCACAGAAACAGGCCCTTCGGCCCATCGTGTCTGTGCCGGTACAAGGAGTAAAACCAATAGCAGCAAAACGCTCTGTCCCATAACCTTTTGTCAGCGACCACTTTGAGACTCCTGCCATGGCGACAGAGAGGTCTCTGCTGTTGAGAAGGAGCGCTATTTGGGAGCAGCAGGGACTTCACAGTGGACTTCAGCCCACCAAACTGGCAGTCGTTGAGTTTTACTGCAGCAAACCACAAAGTACATTTGTAAATAATGACCAGCCAAAACCAGTGCAGGAATACCAGAGATGGGAGAATGGAAGCAACAACGCCATGAAATGTATTTTATAAATTATACCCGGTGATAAACATCTCTCTAAATGAAGGTGGAGGAGCTCCAACAAAGCAATTAGCTCTACTCCTCCACACAACACTTCCCACAATGATGCACATCATACATTCAATTACACCTCATATCAACAGAGCAGGCTTCTTGGTTGCGGGATATCCTCAGATTTCAATGGAAGGCGGAGGATAGTATAGTATATGTTGCAATGGATTCAACCACAGTGGGGAAAAGAGGGAAGACATTATTTGGTGAAAAATGTTCAACAGAAACTGCAGTAACAGAAACCTTGTAAGGTGTGATCAAACAGCAACGACGGACTGGGTCTGCTGTCTGGCCAAAGTGAGGATTAAACTCAAAAATCTAGGCCTTGCCCACTGATCTTCTGAGCTGCCCTCAAAGTGGCTCGAAAGCAACCTGTGTTCCAACGTTGCTCAGTGCTTGGATGATGCCAATGGGTGTTTGACACTGAGCTGATGGTGGCGTGCTCCATCATCTCACATACAGTAAAGACACAGCAAACTTCAATGTCACAAAGAAAACCCAGTGGCAATGGAAAGAAAATAAAAACGTATGCACAAATGATCGAAAGCGGAAGTGGGGTCACAACCAAGGCACAACACAGCTTTCTGGTATTTGCTTATGATGGTCAATACTTTAGCCTGAGGGCCAACAGTCCAAGGGAGTTCATCATTTCTCAGCCAGACTGGTGGTCACAAAGCACATGGTGCTGATTTGGGGGTTTCACAACCAAGTTCAAGAGTTAACCCACTCATTAAGACTCTCTGAAGTCGGACATTTGGCTAGAATTGAGTTGTAGGCTGACCTGTCACCCACACAGCTGGAAACTTCCCCAGCACCCCCTCCACCAATAGATATGTTCAGTAAGTTTCTGGATGGATGACCAATCAACCGAGACCGATACAAGGCGTAACTAGGCAGCATGGCCCCATGCCAACCCTGCTGGGTACGAAACTGGGAGAATTGGGTTAATGGATCCCATGTCAATTCTGATTGGCACTGGGCTGCACCAGAATTTGCTCATGGCTCCTGAACCGGAAAGGACTTAGGGCCACAAACTCAAGTCTCTCCCAATGCCATTCCCTTCATCTTAGGAGGGAATGCTGATTGGGGAGTGGGATGGAGTTGGAGCGCTCGGCAACCAGGCTTTTCAGGACCTCAATAACTTTTTAGGTGGTGTGGGGGAGGTGAAGGGGGGATTGGGTAGGCCTCTCTTTGCAGCTTCGTGAGAAGTGAACAGATCTGACATTGTCCCTCTCACCTGCTGCCGGTGTGCTGTTGGTCATCAATTCAACCTGAAATTCCTCAGAGGAGGAGGGGGAGATTATTGGGGAAGGCAGTGGCATGGCAATGATGTGGTAAAAGTTGCCGATACTTTATCTCCACCCATTACACTAAAACATGGGGCAGGCTGAGAAAAGATAAAATGCATACAAGGTGAAATTGGGGTAACTCCCAACTTGGGATGGTGCCCAATTGAAATGGTAAGCTGGCAAGATAGAATGGCAAATTTCAAATCTGTCACAGGTCATACAAGTAAGACTTCATAGAGAGCGCAACACAGTACAAACCATTGAATTTGTTTTTTAGGCAAAAGAAATATCAAGCCAGGCAGCTACAACCAGTTGGCAACAGACTGAAAGCTGACACACATGCGATACAGACAGAAATCCAGCTTCAACACAACATCTTAGACACACTTTTTGTAAAACTTTCAACCTAACAGGAGGCAAAGAAGTTAACGTTTTGCTGGATTTGCGGGCGTTGTGGATTGCATTTTCTTTTGAGGTAACCCACCTACCCACTGCAACCCCCGCCCCTCCTCCCCACCACCAAACCAAACTCTCCATGCGACCTCTCACCTCTCAGAATCTCCATTAGTTGAGAGCCAAGGCTGGGCAGGAAGATAGAAACATCTGTGACTCCATCAGCTGACGGGGAGGGGAGGCTTGCTTGTGAGGTTGAGACGGGTGAAGTATGATTCCTCTGACCCTATCCCCCCAACGGCTCATCTGTATTTTAAGCCCAAGGAACTGATCCTAAACCCAATAGCCCTTGGGACTTGCCACTGAGGTGGTCAGCACGTACTTGGCCAGACCAGATTGTGAAGTCTCTTTGCTGGGATCATGCTTCCCCCTCGTCTATCTTTTAAGGATAAATGCCAAAAACAAATTTCCAAATTGAATTTGACCCAACCATGGAATACTTCCAAATTCATCTGGTTTAGGCTATCCATTTCAGTTCAGTTTTGTATAATTTTTATCTCCCTAAAGAACAGTCACAGCTGAAAACAAAAATATGGAATCTGCAAACAGAAAGTTTGGGAAAAGATTTTGTATCCAATATTTCCGAATTGGTGATCTGAATATTGAGGGGACTATTCTGGGGTTGAATTTAGAAATTCCTTCATTAGCTGAAGCCTAGCTTACCTAACATAAAGTTGTTTTTTTGTTGGTACCTGAGATGACACATTGCTTAGCTTACTTAGCGTGGCTTAACTAGGAAGATGCATTATGCCAGGTGAAAGTAACCCAAAGATGCAGTCCTTTGGGATCCCTAGAAGAACACTTGTCCGCAATGTCAACATCCTTTTGGCCATCCAGAGGAGGTCATCATGCAGTTCCACGTCAGCCTTGACACCCCCCAAGAGAGCTAGTCTGCATTGCTGTGACTCCAGGTGGTACAAGCTGGCAAACCCTGCTACCAGGACTAACCTTTGGAGATGATCAACCTTTTTGCACATTAAGCTGAAAGTTGGCAACACGATATGGAACATCTGCGTACGACGGGGGTGGCACTTCATGTGGCAAGAGGTGGGTCATCTGGGGAAATACTGGGTGAAAGACAAATGGACACGTGCACAGACACTCACACATGCAGGAGACAGACATAAAAAAAAAAGAGAAGCCACACCACCTCACATCGACTTTGCAGACACGTGTGAAAAGACCTTTGGTGCAGTCAATCCTTCCTTGTCTTAGCTCAAGATTCTGTGATGGGAGCACCAGTCCAGGGGGCACCAGTGACCTTGCAGTCGTGCCTGTACCAAGCAAGATGGCGACCTCAGTATTTATGAGCTCCTCAGGTAAGGGTACCCTGTCCTCCAACACTCTCCACCCCCAACAACCCGGCCTCTAAAAGGACTCTCCAAAGAAGCTTCTTCCACCCCTCGAAGGGCTTCAAATCCAGATGTTTCCAGCCCCTGTGCTTTTCCTTTAAAAAAAAAATTGCCATTTTTGTATTTTGGCGGTGGGTAGGTGGGGACGGGGTGAGAAGGCAAAATTGCAAAATGCCCATGAGAACATTCACACGTGAAGATGTTGTGTAGATTTGATTTCTGACAGCTCTGAAATAGCTGGCCTGCTGGAGATGTGCAACAAGGTCCAATTTCTGTCCCTTTCTCCCCACAAATCAATTCCCCGCCCCCACCACCGCACCAATCACACACAAATGATCACCGCCAATTGGAGACGGCCTCCATTCTGTTTCATATCCGGCGCTCTTTATTCCGCCTTTGCCAGGAGAAACAACAAACGCAAGTAAAGTACCTCCATCGACTGGCAGAGCGGCTCTATCTTAGGTGACCATCGCTGGAAATTGGAACTTTTCACACATCTCCACGACCTTCAGATCTTCTGAAAGCCAGGGATACTGCAGCTTAAAAGATTTCACCCTTTTTCTCGTACCTTATGGTTCGCTGCCCTCAAATGTCGGAGGAGGTATAGGCGGCGCAAGACACTGTTCCAGCCAAGGTTCTCTAGTCGCATCCGAATCGGTCAACAAGTCCCTCACGGCGCGACCATCTCCCCTGCCCCCTTCTGTATGTAAACGGAGCATTCTTTCCCTCACCCGCCTAGCAATGCGCCGCGCAATCGAAACCACTAGCCTGAGGTGTTAACCCACTTACTGGGTTCTGTGGGCAATCTTGAATACAGATCGGGATTTAATTTATATATAAATATATATATTTTTTAATTAAATATGATCAATCAGTGTAATACCCTGTTTTCCCTCCCTTTCCCGTGCGCACCCTACCCCCTCCCTACCCAAACCCCATTGAGCCAATTTGAGAATTCTTTTCCCTGCCCAGGTTATCTACCAGGAGGGAAGTCACAGTCTAAACACTGTCCTCAGTAGGTCCCGCGCCAACGGAAACCTGAGACATATTGATGTCAGACCAGCTGCTGCCCCCCTCCCCCTTCCAAGCTGTACTCGAAGCGGCGGGCCTGGCGGCGGGTGAGGCGGGGGTCTCCACGGAACTTCGCCTCGATCCGGCTCGAATTGTAGTCCTTGGCGCGTTGAGGGCGAGGCGGGTGGGCGGCAGGGGGGGCCGGGAAGCCATTTTGGTTTTTTTTGAAGGAATGCTCCATTGACTTCCAGAGGGGGGGAATTGAAACATGTTAGGCAGGCAGATGCGAGAGAAGTGTGGGGGGTGGGGAGGAAAGAAGGTGCAAGAAGAGTAAGAAAGGAGAAAACAGGAAAGGAAGGAAGAGAAATAAAGAAATTTACATATGTATTTGCAATATTAGTACTGTTCATTGGCACAATTTCCATACCATGAAGGTATATCGCACATAGCACATACATATTTATATATATATATTATATATATATATATACACACACATGTATATGTATATATATCACAATAATGAAAGTAATAATGTTAGTTATTTGCTGCTGGATTTCGAAAAAGGTTTTCTTTACAGCCTTTACAGTGCAGGTTACAATAGCTGTGCCCTCACACCGAGAGACCGTTATGCATGAGATGCTGCTGGCCGCTTGACCTCCCGGCGTTTGGGTGAGGAGATTTGAATCAACTTGAAAACTAACTGGCTGGAAGATAGGACGGGAACGGTCCGTTTCTGCACCCAGCCCGATATTGACTTCGGTGGAGAAAGTGAAAGCCGGGCGGGAGATAAGAGTCATAGAGTTCGAGAGCACAGAAACAGGCACTTCGGCCCATCGTGTCTGTGCCGGCCATCAAGCACCCTATCCATTCTCATCCCAATTTTCCAGCACTTGGCCCGTAGCTTTAGATAAAACCGGGCGCGCACCCAATCCCGTCAGACGGGCAGGTTTGGTTAAAATCGCTCCCCACCACCTACCTCCCCCACGTACCCAACCACCCGTGCCTGGCACCACCACCATTAGGGTACGTGGTGATCATGGCGGGGCGTGGCCAAAACCCGCAGCTCGTGTTTGTTCCAAAACTTTTCGTCTGTCGAGCTCCCATCCACCTCAATCTCCGTGGCACTGACACTCACTCCCCGCCTTTTTGTTCCCTAATAAACAGTAATTTTGCAGTTCCCAAGGAAGATGTTAAGGCATAATCCATTTGGCTTCCAAAACTGGGGGAAGGGAGGGGGGTCATGGAAAAGGGATGCTCCCCCCCCCCCCCACCCTTTGCCTGCAGTCACGTGAGCCTGGACCATCCAATCGCGGGAGGATCTCAACTCGTCCCCCCCCGCGCCGATCACGTGATCTTTCACTCCACCCGCCGCCACCCCGCGCAGCCAGACCAGGGGGGGAGCACAGTCAACGGGCGCTGCACCGAAGTCCCCACCCCCTTTCAGACTCCCACCTATCAGAGCTGCTCCTGTTGCCGGGCAACCGATGACGCTCACAACAGACGCAGTTCGGATTGGTCCAAATTGAGCGGGAATTCCCGACACATCTGGTGCCGGGAGCAGGAGGTGGAGGACTGATGTCACTCTCCCCCACCGCCCTCCCCTCCCTCATCAGGTCTTTGAGTAACGCTGGAATCCCCGCCCCTTTTATTTTGGGCCTATCAGAACTTCGCTTGCCACGCGGCAACCGATTACATCGGCGGGAGACGCAGCTCTGATAGGTCAAAATTATAGATTTATTGGTTGTTGGTGGGGGTGGGGGCTGGGACTGCGCCTATTGGCCAGCCCGTTCGCCAGGCGCAAGCGCACCTTGATGAACTCGGTTCTGGAAAGTTCCACACAGAATAGAAGGCGGCGTAAGACGGAAAAGTCCATTGATCACCTTCAAACACCGCCCCCCCGCCCTCACAGTATATGCAGTTTGTCGGCAGATGGGGCGATATTTAGCCGTCCGAGATCTGGGCGGGGTGGAGGGAATCCCACTTTACATCCCCGCTCAATATTTCTCTCCATTGACACCAACGGGGAGTAACATGCTCGGGCGGGGTGTAAAACCAGCGGTGCATCCGATCCCGCGGGTTCCCCGACAGGCGAGTTCGGTTAAAATTGAACCCAGGCCTTTATATGTGTACGCACAATAGGGCGGCTGATTCGGAAAGTAGCGAGTCTCCTGTGCTGGGTGGTAAATAATGGGCGGGGGGCACCCGCGATTTTACCAGTTCCGGTTGGTGGCGGGGGGGTGCGGGGTTGGTGTGTGTAAAATGAACGGTCAATTTGCGTCTGGTTAAGTGATCTGATTCCCATCCCCCCTCCTCCTTGTTCCCCCAAGTGTCAATGCACTGGCAGCAAATCTCCGGGCGGCATGTCGGTACTTGGCAGCTTTGCGCCATGGGATTGCATGGGTTTTGGGGGGGGGGGGCGGGTGTCGAACGGGTGGTATCGCAAAAAAGGCCAATCATACGCCCCCTCCTTAACAGCACTGTTGCGTGACGTTACACCACACCGACTGCAGCAGTTCAAGAATTTCACCGCCACCGGGATGGGCAATAAATGCGGGCCTTGCCAACAAAACCCACGTCCTGGATGAATTCAAATCAATCAACACCGGGTGCGCATGAGAGGTGATTCTGCCCATTTTGGGCTAGAACCCAAGACTAAGTACAGCTGATTGTCACATGCCGTGTCACTGCATACCTTGTGTACCGGATGTCCAATTGCAGCACGTGCATATGGGTGCGTGTACAGGAGTTGCCAACTCTCTCAAGTCACAATCGGTTGGGTCTGGAGTGGAGTGTGGTTTTCAATAGCAGGACCAAACTGGCTCGATTTGCTGGTTTGGAGGTCTGTGGGGAGGAGGGGTGTCAGGCTGCTGTTTTTATTGGCGGTATCAACGCTTAAGATCACCATCCTGTGATTAAAGCTCTGATAGGTGCACAGCAAGCCCAATGTGACAGGGGGAAAAAAAATTCAATTGCAGGATTTGTCCCCTCCCGTACCATTGCGATGAGATAGTGGAAATCAGCGCCTGCCCCCTGCACTTTCTGAGTGGAATAAACTTGCCTGAGCTCACCACAATTCATCAGGAAGATGGTTTTCAGTCAGGATGATCCCAAATTGCCCTGTGACACATTTAAATTGAGCCACTTTTCCTGGGTGACGATTCAATGCGATGACCACCCACCTCCCCACAAGAATAGGGCCTCAACAAATGGCGTGCGGGTGGGTGGGGGGGGGGACAAGAATTGATCCACATAAAACAGGCCAACTGAAGAGGGACCAGCACCCTGTCCTTTGCAACCCATACTACGGAGTGAGTCACGAGACCCAGTGTGCCCACAAACTAGCTGGTACCTCTCCCACAGCGATGCGGCTGTTGACTTCCCATGAAGACAGCGAAGCAAACATGACCAATGTTCAGTGAATGTGGGTAAGATATCAATCTGTGAAGTACCATGGCAATGTCACTAAATCAAACAAACGTGATCTGTGAATGAGGAGTTGGCCTTCGGGAATGCAATGAACTGGAGGAAGGAAGAGAAAGTTACTTCAGGAGTCAAACATTCTTGAGAATGACTCCTCCCTGTGTATTAGTATGTACATTTTCTATAAGTTCACATTGCTGTGCTTGAAGTGGGGGAGGGGGTCGGGGGTTAATTTTAACCTAACCTGTCTGTCGGGGAACCAATGTGATTGGGTGCAATGCTGGTTATAGGCCCTGCCTGATTTTACTCTTCACTAAAATCAATGGACAGGTGTAAAACCAGCATTCCACTGATTCTGTGGGACTCCTGCCTGGCGAGTTCGGTTAGAATGATCCCCAGCTTTTCAGTGAGCAAGACATCAATCTATTGAACAGCCTCTTCCCTATGGAGACAGTGGAAGCAGGGAGTGTTGATTCATTCGAGTACAAAATTAGGCAGAAAAATTGCATTTTGTGACATAGCGCAAGTAAATTTGAGACATGACATATGTTAAGTATAGCATATTTCTGAGAGACAGTTGATTTTGAACCTCTGGTTCCCAAAGCTCTCCACCATGATTTTCTTAACGTCATAACTAATTGATTGCTATGATGAGTCAACAACTTCATTATATTATGTAACTACAAAGATGGTAGAAGATGAACTAGATGGACCATGGTCATTTTTCATCGAGCAATTCCTATGTTCCGAACACATGTTCCTTCCTTTGTGGTCTGTGGGTGTCTCCAGCCATAAGCTATTTCATTACAAGTCAATCAAAAGCTATTCCCCACTGTTTCATCTCCACAACCCCCACCCCCGCCTCCCTCGCAACTTCCCAATTTTCCTGCTTCCTTCCATAATGGAAGCTCATGCTGAGCTGTGGCTCCAGAGGTGCCAGCTACTCTGCTGTACCTCTCTCAAGCACTCAATCATTGTGAGCTCAGGCACTGATTGTCGATGGGCTGTTCAACCATGGGGACCTCACAGCCAGACATAATCCTTTCCTCACTCAACGGTGGACTTTCCAGCAGGAATTAGCAGATGATGAAACCAAGCTGATTTTTTTCATTCGTTAACTCAGGACATTCCAAAACTGTTACCCCCAACTGAGATAAGGGATTGAACATGGGATGCTCCCATCATGTGTGGCTCAGTAAATCCTTGGGTGGTACAATTAACCACCAAAAACACTAGCTGGTAGTAAAAAGTTGGGATACTAAAGAAAGGGGTACAGTGATATTGGGGTCCTTGCTTGAGCCCAACGTCAGAGACTTGAGACAAGATCCATGCTGACTCTCCGAGTACAGTACACACACCATTGGACACTCCACCTTTCAGATGAAACATTTAGCTGAGGCTCCATCTGTCCCCTCAGGCAGACATAAAATATCCCATTGTGCCATTACAAAGCGGATCTGGGGAGTTCTCTCCGGTGCCTTGGACAGTATATAATCCCTCGAACATTATCACTAAAAACAAATTATCTGGTCATTATCACATTGTTTTTTGTGGGACCTTGCTGTGTGAAAATTGGCAACCGTGTTTCCTAATTTGCAACAGTGAATATACATCAAAAGCACTTAATTTGTTGTAAGGCGCTTTAGGAATGTGCTGAAGTTGAGAATGGTGTTGAATAAATGCAACTTCCAATGGGCAGCAGCTGGTGCAGTCTTCAGATGACGCTGCAAAAAACTCTCAGCTGATGCTTTCTGATCTACGAGTGCAGACTGCAAGTTCCTTGCCATCCCACCTGCACCAGGCAATCCCCACAGAGTTCACAACAACTCGGTGATTCACACTTGCCAGGTGAATTTATCAGGAGCTGTGCTGATCAGCATTTTTCCGATTCCACTATCTGATCACCAGCAACCTATCGACTGTATGAACCTTCGAATTCTTAGAAACAATTAAAGGCAACTGGGTTCCTGCAGGGTCTTCCCCTTTTCAGGGTTCAAACTTAACTTCTCACTTAATGGCACAATCCCTTCCTGTCTTTGTAGAATGTGTGACTCACGGAATAATAATACTACTCTGTTTATCTACTATTCTGACATTGCTGTTTGATTGGTAAAGTTGGATCAAATGAAATGAATGCCCGTACACACACGATTTAATCCTGATGACCAGCCCTGGAAAAAAGCAGGAGTACTGAACTGTCCGGAGTCCATCAGAAGCTACAATCATTATCCTTCCACTACCTGCATGACTTACGACAAAGACACAACCTACCATCACAACAAGGTTCATTTATGTGGCCGGCCACGAGCGGCCCCACAGTTCCAGGGCGGGAGGTTTTGCTGATCTCTCCCTGATGCCTAAATTCCATGGGCACACCTGCATGGTCCAACAGCTGTGACTGGCGTGACTGTTCACTGAAGTCCACAAATGCCAGTGCACACAGTGGGACCAGAAGCGATCTCAGCAGGGGCAGAGAGAGATGACAGCAGAACAATGAGTGAGGCACATTCAGTCGTGCTTAGCACAGGGCTTGATTTCCACTGCTGAGATAAGCTGTTCCAAGATACTGATTTGTCAACAACTACTGCTTCCTGCAAATCTACAGCTCCCAGGGATTTTCAGCAGGTTTCCGAGAATCCCCTCCATGCTTGCGGCGAAGAGGGCAGAGGGGAATTGATGATTTTATTGTGTGGCAGAGTCTACCCCTTAGCCTCGGAGTCAACAACAACAGAAGGTTGTGGGTTCAAGGCCCACTCCAGAGGCTTGAGCTCAAAAAAATAAATCTAGGCTGACACTCCAGTGCAGTTCTTTCTTAAGGCTGAAGTACATTACGGCATCAGTCGAGGAGAAAGCTGACGATTTCCTCAGAGCTACTCTCACTTCAGCACAACCTTGATTGTGCGTGCGAACGGGGTTCCTGCCAAAGGTCCAGTTAAGCCACAGTGGTACAGCAGAAGCAGGTCCTAGGAAATTTCCGGAATAAGTTGGAGGATGCCATATTTAAACTGTACAATGCTGGTTAGACTGCAACTTTTTAAAAATTCATTCGCAGGATGTGGGTCTTGCTGGCAAGGCTAGTATTTATTACCCACTGTTACAACCGGCTTGCTAGACCATTACACAGGGGCAGTCAACTGGAATCATGTATAGGACAGACTGTGAAAAGATGGCAGATTTCCTTCCCCGAAGGGAAAATTGGAGACGTTCTTCAGCATTGAAAGAAAATGGCTGAGAGGTTACATATGGCTGCATTTACACAATAAAGGTCCCATCAACGCAAAGTGGTTTCACTTTGTAGCAAAATGCAGTCGTAGTGTTTTTTTAAAATTTATTCATGGGATGTAGGCATCCCTGGCCAGGCCAGCAATTACTGCCCATCCCTAATTGCCCTTGAGAAGGTGGTGGTGAGCTGCCTTCTTGAACCGCTGCAGTCCATGTGGTGTAGGTACACCCACAGTGCTGTTAGGAAGGGAGTTCCAGGATTTTGACCCAGCGACAGTGAAGGAACGGCGATATAGTTCCAGGTCAGGATGGTGTGTGACTTGGAGGGGAACTTGCAGGTGGTGGTGTTCCCCTGCATCTGCTACCCTTGCCTTTCTAATTGCCCTTGAGAAGGTGGTGGTGAGCTGCCTTCTTGAACTGCTGCAGTCCATGTGGGGTAGGTGGTAGAGGTCGCGGGCTTGGAAGGTGCTGTCTAAGGAGCCTTGGTGAGTTGCTGCAGTGCATCTTGTAGATGGTACACACTGCTGCCACTGTGCGTCGGTGGTGCAGGGAGTGAATGTTGAAGGTGGTGGATGGGGTGCTGATCAAGCCGGCTGCTTTGTTCTGGATGGTGTCGAGCTTCTTGAGTGTTGTTGGAGCTGCACCCATCCAGGCAAGTGGATAGTATTTCATCACACTCATGACTTGTGCCTTGTAGATGGTGGACAGGAGTCAGGAGGTGAGTTACTCGCCACAGAATTCCCAGCCTCTGACCTGCTCTTGTAGCCACAGTGTTTATGTAGCTGAAGTTAGTTTCTGGTCAATGGTAACCCCCAGGATGTTGATAGTGAGGGATTCAGCGATGGTTATACCTTTGAACATCAAGGGGAGATGGTTAGATTCTCTCTTGTTGGAGATGGTCATTGCCTGGCACTTGTGTGGTGCGAATGTTACTTGCCACTTATCAGCCCAAGCCTGGATATTGTCCAGGTCTTGCTGCATCTGGACATGGGCTGCTTCAATATCTAAGGAGTCATGATGGAACTGAACATTGTGCAATCAGCGGACATCCCCACTTCTGACATTATGATGGCGGGAAGGTCATTGATGAGGCAGCTGAAGATGGATGAAGATGTTTGTAAGAAGGACTTTGCAGGTTGAGAGGCCTGGGTATGCCATTGCCGTTTCCGGTGCCTCGGTCGATGATGCGTGGTCTGTCTGGTTTCATTCCTTTCCTGAGACTTTGTAGAGATTTGATACAACTGAATGGCTTGCTAGGTCATTTCGGATGGTATTTAAGAATCAACCACATTGCTATGAGTCTGGAGTCACATGTAGGCCAGACCAGGTAAGGACAGCAGATTCCCTTCCCTAAACGACATTCGTGAACCAGATGAGTTTTTACAACAATTGACAATGGTTTCATGGCCATCGTTAGACTAGCTTTTTTATTAATTGAATTCAAATTTCACCATCTACCGTGGTGGGATTCGAACCCATGTCCCCAGAGCATTAGCCTAGGCCTCTGGTTACTAGTCCAGTGACATTACCACTACACCGTCACCTCCCCTGAACACAGCCTGAACCTGGTGTCTGGGCCTGGCCCTAACGAAGCAAAGCGAGATTCTCCAGAGGAAGCAGACTTGCTCTGTTCACACCTCTAGCTCCACTTCACAAGTTTGACGGATGGCGAAAAGCCGAGACCCCTACCCCCACTTCGCACTAGCATTGTAGTGTGAAAAGGCTCATTAAAACGGTTTTCGAAAAGGCAAAACCCAAACTACTTCAAACTAAAACCACAAGAGTTAGGACAAGGTGGTTGGAGGTTGGGGCAGGAGGTCACAGGCAAAATGTCGGTCCGATTCTTTACACAAGTCGAGTGGCAGAGACAAAAGCCCCTGGAATCGTTTAAGAAACAGCTCGGTGCTGTTAACAGAGGCATTGTAGGATGTTTCAGGATGGATGGGCCTGCGACCTTGTGTGTGTTGCATCTCAGTCTTGTGACCTTTTGACAGGCAATCCACCCCTTCCCTGTCGTGCTCCTTTCGAACCAACTGATGGCAGTGTTGCCTTAAAATACAAGCCTGAAATCTGACCTTGGTGGAAGATTGGGATCGCAAAAATGGAAGAAGATGGATGAATTGTGCTGAAAATAAAACACTTTAAATGAAAAAGAACGGTGTCTGAGCTGATTTGGAGAGACACTGAAAAACTGTTCATTCACACAAACTTCAAATCAAGCAAAACAGGAGTGCCCTGGGCTGGAGGATGCATTGCTGCAGTGCTCAGTCTCACCTGGCAGTTCAGTAATCATGGTTTCAGACCGGTGAACAGATTCACTTCTGGTCTTGTTCTATTAGAGGGGGTGCAATGTCACAGCGCCGCATATCCCTCAGAAAGGAGGGTTCTGGGTTTGTTATGCATGGATTCATTTAAGGGTAATCTTGTTAAACACCTGAGAGAGAAAGGAATAAAAGGATAGTCTGACAGGGTGACATGGAAAGAGGTGTGAGGAGGGTCATGGAGTATAAACGGCGAATGGTCTTGTTTCTGAGTTGAAGATGTTATATAGCTGTATTGCTTTATTCCTACATGACAGCAGTGACTAGGCTTCTAAAAGTACTTTGTTGGCTGTAAAGCACTTTGGGACATCCCGAGGTTTTGAAAGGTGCTAGAAACATTTAAGTGTTCTTTTTATTTATTGTTACTATTGTTGTGAATTAAGTAAATAGGGAATTTACAGGAAACAATTGGGGGCGCATTTATACTTGTACACTTTAGAGTGCTTTAGGATGGGAGAATTGTTGACCAGAAGTGCATTAGGCTTGTCAGTTATGTTGAGGATGGATCACTATTCTTGTTGATACACTGGGATGATGGTGCAGTAGGCCCTTCTTGCAAAAGCATATTGTATGTTTGATGAGGTGGAGCTGTGGTGGGCCAACTCCCAGGATGTCCACACGCACACACATGCACACACCGACTCCTTAGCATGTCCTGACAGCTCCTTTGCAGAACTCTGGCTTGAAGCTGGATGGCACAGATCATCAGCACCGTATGGGAAGCTGCACCCATATTAATGATCCAGTGCCACATACAAGGCCGATAATCCGTCCAGTAGAGGCACAAACCACACATCTCTCATTCATACTCGTAGCGCGTGTCAGCTAACAGAGTGTCACAGCTAGAGTCTTCAGGCTGGGTCCCTACACATCCTCTGGTATCTGCCACAAGCAGGGTGAATCATTAGTAAGTGAAGCTCCCTCTGCGCTGTCCCATCAAAC
Organism: Heterodontus francisci; assembly: GCF_036365525.1. Classification (NCBI taxonomy): domain Eukaryota; kingdom Metazoa; phylum Chordata; class Chondrichthyes; order Heterodontiformes; family Heterodontidae; genus Heterodontus; species Heterodontus francisci. The sequence goes on from NC_090399.1 coordinate 16,877,901, forward strand.
ACTCCCAGGACAGGTATAGCACAGGTGAAAAAAGTTTAGATACAGAGTAAAACTCCCTCTGCACTGTTCCCATCAAACACTCCCAGGACAGGTATAGCAAGGTAAAAAAAAAAACAGTTTAGATACAGAGTAAAGCTCCCTCTAATTTGTCCCCATCAAACACTTCCAGGACAGGTACAGCACGGGGTTAGATACAGAGTAAAGCTCCCTCTACGCTGCCCCATCAAACACTCCCAGGACAGGTACAGCACGGGGTTAGATACAGAGTAAAGCTCCCTCTACGCTGCCCCATCAAACACTCCCAGGACAGGTACAGCACGGGGTTAGATACAGAGTAAAGCTCCCTCTACGCTGCCCCATCAAACACTCCCAGGACAGGTACAGCTTGGGGTTAGATTCCATACCAGTCAAATGTGATGTGGTGGGAGGAAACTTTGTTTTGTTATGGTGTGCCAAAGTGGAGTGTTGAGAGAGCTTGTGTGCGAACCACAATTCCCTTGGAACAGCAAAAAGAAAAAAAAAATATTTTTTAAATAAAAAAAAAACGGTTCGATACAGAATGAATCTCCTTCTACACTGTCCCATCAAACATTCCCAGGACAAGTAAAGGTCAGGCTAGATACAGAGTGAAACTCCCAATATACTGTCCCCAGCACTGCTGAACCTTCAAAAAAGCAGCCTTACTGTAGTAGTGATTGTTTTGATTTCCCACATTAACTATCCTCTGACTCAAAACTCATTGGTAGTTAGTAATGATTTGGGGAGTTTTGTCGTGTGGACTGGTGCTTAATTGAAACTGCGATGAGATGGTCCAAACTCATTTGATAGGGCAGGATTCATAGCCAGGTTTCTGAGCTACACGTGTGCTCCGTCAGGTGTGCTAAATCACTGTATCCTTCATGTTTTTGCTCTTGTACCTCAAAGCAGCACGATGCAGAAAATACCAGGGACACAAGTTTAGATAAACCCTGCACTCCTCAACATGTAAAAGAGAACAATCATTGTACTACTACACCAAACAGAATTGACATTGACTTCGAACTGCCATAAGCAGACATCATCGGCAAATCCTTTGAGATTATACTTGAATAACAAAATGAACAATATCAGTACCACATTGCTTAGTCAACACTGGTTCCTTAAATAAACATGGTCTCACCTAACATTTTACAAATATTCTGAAGAGACGTTTGGAGGGGTAAAACTCAACTTTAACGGGCACAAAACGGGAAATAGTGGATCAACCACCCCCAATACAATCCGCCTAATTTATTTTTCCGTCGACTGTTGGGGGGGGGGGGGTGGTGATCCGCTACCACCTATTTTGTGTCCCCACCAAATTTGAATTTCATCTCCATTGGGTTGAGGCTACTGGCACCATTATAAAAGTAAGGTATGAAAAGTGACCGTGATTAGATCAGTTCTCCAAAACATTGTAAACTACAGTCAATAATGCCAAATGTAGCTACTTTGAACAGGGCAGTGACAACTAGACACGCTCTCAACATCTACACTCACCTAAACACCAGCAAATCATTTTGGACCAGCCATGGTGTGAATGGGGTAGTGATGACTGGACACCTTCTTAACACCTGCACTTACCTCAACACCAACAAAACCAACAGCCAGTCAATTATCTATCAAATCACAACATGAACAAAGCATCATTGAGCCTGGTGCACTAAACAGCAGCAAATACAGCAACCAGTCCTTTTGAACCAAATCACGATGTTAACAGGGTATCGATGACTCAAAACCCACACTTGCCTAAATACTAGCAGAGTACAAAGTCAGTCATTTTGAACCAAAGAAAGGGTGTGATTATGTAGACAGATGTTCAGCATTTGAACTTACCTAAACACTGAGAGAAATGGTCTTTTTCAGTAGGTTAGACTAGTTAATTGATTAGAAATAGTTTGCATCCCTTAAAGTCCTATTATTATAGTCAGTTGTAAGTTGGCTGACAAGCTGACAGGGTGTGGAGCTGAAAGTAAGGAAAAGATGGGTGTGATCTCAAAGATGCCCATGAACTGAAATAGTGATTTGGTGATGTTGAACCTCAAAGAAAAGTGGGGGACGGTGGATGGAATGATGGGACGAAGGGGAGGGAAAGCAATTGACAGCAAGTTCTGCACGTTTATGGGCAGGCTCAAATTCTACAACAGCTGCAACCCTCAAATTTGTCAGATATACTGTCATAGCTTTACAGGCCAAGGTATCTGACCAATGTCCCTTCCTCCCAATTTTCTTCCATTTTCTTCTCCTAGTAGTACTGACTTGCACTGGGGTGCGATTTTCAAGGTCACCCACGCCCCACTACAAACGTGGCCTCGGTTGACTGCAACCCCCCTCATCTGAGGGCCTCAATGGAGAAACATCATGGGGCCCTTTCAGCAGGAACCCAGGGCGAATTTCCAACTTCCATGGCACGCTGAGACGAACTGTAGCACTCCAAATGCTGCTCGCAGCTGAGATCATAAAACTCAGCACAGACCAGGGGTCATACTTGGGGTCGTCCTGATCTGTCACTGTCAAATAAAATTCTCAAACCTCCTGTCCAGGCCCCTCCATGGCCTTGCCCTTCCCTATCTTTGTAACCTCTTTTAGTCCAACAACTATCGGAGATCTCTGACCTCTTATGCATTTCTCACTTCCTTTGTCCCACTACTGACGGCCCTACCTTCAGCCGTTTAGGCCCTAATTTCTGTATTTCCCTCCCTAAATCTCTCCGCTTTTCTATCGCAGCGCCACCCCCCCACCCTTCCCCCATCTCTCTCTCTTTCCTTTTAATACCTTACTTGAAACCACCTTGTTGGCCAAGCTTTTAGTCACCTGTTCTAATCTCCTTTCTTTGGCTTGGTGTCATTCGTAGTCTGATTATTGCTTTGGGACGTTCTCCTATGTTAAAGCCATATAGATGCAAGTTATTATTGTTGATATGACACCAGGCATCAAATAAACCAACAGAGCATCGGGAACAACTCAATGGGATGTGCGTTCAATAACAGGTAAGAGTGTTGCTAGTCACATTGACAGACATACTGAAGTACCTTGGAAGTTCAGTCTGCAGCTAGTAGGAGCTGAGGCACACGGTGACTATGCCCAATGTCTTTTCTGGGGACAAAACACGCAATGTGACTGGGTCTTCCTAACACGCGGCAGGTGAAAGAGAACCAGGTCTTACTGGAATAGTTAAAAGAACTCCACTTCAAACATACGTTTTTTTTTAAAGAAAGGATCCAACTTGATACTATTACCACCCCTGCCTCCTCTCCTCCCTTCTTCCTACCTAAGTCCAAGTCTCAAATGTTGCCATGCGTCACTTCCAAGAATGAATCTTGCTGTGCTTCCTAAACTTCTGAAGCAACTCTGGTCAGCTCTAGCCTTTGCTCTTCACACACTGAGAACTGCCTATTGTGTTTTTTTTGTGTGGTGCTGGGGTTGGAATTCTCCCTCTTCCCCCACCCCCCCCTCCCCACCCACTTTCCTATTCCAGTTTACACACCATGACCACCTTGAAATTTGTGGCTGTTCCCATTTCTGTTCTCAGTTACGATCTCTTGCTCTGACCTCTCACTGTCCTTCTGTTATTATTTACCAGCATGTGAAGTACGTTCCCTTAACCCTTTTTCAAACGTTTCAAACCAGCTCAGTGTAAGTAGCTATTGCCGGGTGCCATAGTGGTGACTTGGCCACACTTGGTCCAGTTGGTCATTTATGGCATCAAGTGGGAGGGGCAGTTACCCAACACTGAGTCCGTTGACTTGTTTGAATTTTCTTTTTCTCCTTTGCTCACACACAGGTACTTTTCCTTGCGCCTGCACGACTCGACTGGCATAGGATAACCTGTTTTTTGACAACTACCAGACGTTGCACAAGCACCAAGGCTCCATTTGGGTACATTGCATTTATGAAACAGAGAGTTTACTGGGAGTGTGAGAATATAGTGGTGGGTCTGGTACGGTAACTAGCGGCAACAGTATCGATGTTCGGCCTACTCCAAAGAGTTCATTAGTGTAAACAGTGCGACAAACCTGAGTGTATGTTGGCAAAATTGCTGCACACTTTGTACTAGTTAGCAGCCTCATGACCACTTAAGAGTGCATACCCTTCGTGCCCTAGTGCCAGCTAATACCCCCGCCCACTCAATTCATTACGGAGGTGGGCAATCGCGTAGAGGAATTAAACAAAAACAAAAAAAAAATCTGAGGTTACCATTGGCCTCCTGGTTTTCCCACTTGTACATAACCAAGGCAGAACCCTGCCTGTTTACTACCAGACTATTTCCCTGGTCAAACCTCGTCTTCACAAACTCACAAGGGGCTGGCCCAAATCGGGCTGTGTTTCTAAAACCAAGGGAGAATTAAATATCGGAGCCATCCTGCTTTGGCCCTGCTCCCTCCCCATCACACAAAGCCACGTACGTCACTGAATGCAGCCAAAATTATCACTAGCCAGCCAATTTTCCTCCAACCCTGCCAAGTCGGTTGCCCCCCGCCATTTTGACGGGCGGGTTGAAAGCTGACACTAAAAAATAAAATGGTATCTAGGGAGGGGTGGATGGTAGTGGGAGTCTCCCTGCCGAGTATTTGTTGGAAACAGAAGTGACGGTGGAGCCACCTTCGGAGGAGAGAAGAAAATCTGCAACAGTTTGTTCAGATGAGGTTTGACCGGGGTTGTCCTATCCCGACAAGACTGAATTGCTGGCGCTTCTCCCTCAGTGTCATTTGTTGATCTTTGAGGTGATGATTTTCTGTACCTGAACGTCGATAATCCGCTGCTTGGCATCGATGGCCTCCTGCATGTTGGCATGGTCTTTCCTCAACTCGTCTTCCACCACCATTAACCTGTGGGCAGAGGCAAAAGGCAGCACAGCTCAGCAATGGGATGGAGAACTGGGGGTGGGGGGTGGTGTTGGAATCACTGACGTTTACACTTATTTCAAGGTTTAAGCCCTTGAGTCAAACCAGTCGTGTATCTACAATCAAATGCTATCTTTATAAATTACTGGTTAGACCTCAGTTAGAGTATTGTGCCCAATTCTGGGGTCCAAGCTTTAGGATGCCAAGGCCTTGGAGAGGGTGTGGAAGAGATTTACTGGAATGGTACCAGAGATGAGGGACTTCAGTTATGTGGAGAGACTTAGACAAGATCGGACTGTTCTCCATTGAGCAGAGAAGGTTAAGGGGAGATTTAATGGGTGCTCAAAATCATGAAGGGTTTTAATAGCGTAAATAAGCAGAAACTATTTCCACTGGTCAGTAACCAGAGGACATAGATTTAAGGTAATTGGCAAACGTATCAGAGGGGAGCTGATGAGATTATTTTTTACAGTGAGTTCTTGTGATCTGCAGTGCACTGCCTGAAAGGGTGGTGGAAGCAGTTTCAGTCGTAACTTTCAAAAGGGAATTGGATATATAGTTGAAACAGAAAAAAATGCAGGGCTATGGGGAAAGAGGAGGGGAGTGGGACTAGTTGGATAACTTTCAAAGTACCGTCATGGGCACGATGGGTTGAATTGGACTCCTTCTATGCTGTAAGATTCTGTGAGTCCTCTGCACCTTCACCAAGGCCTTGACATCGTTCCTAAATTGCTATGCTCAGAATGGCACATGGTACTCCAGCTGAGGCCTAACCAGCTATTTGTAAAGATTTCAGACCTAGGTGCAGAGTCAAGGCTCATAGTGCCGAAATTAAAGAAGAAGCAGAGACAACTGGATAATTCACGGTCAAGCTTCGGGTGAGCTACAGTTAGAGTTCTGAAGGATTGAAAACTGTAAGAGGATGGAAAAGCAGATGAGGAGCTCCACAGTGCAGAAGTCGTGGGGAGGAGTAGGAGACGATGCAGTCAGCCCAGATCTCACCACTCAGGATGCGAAGGAGGCATAATGAGGATTAAATGGCCGACTCCCATTCCTACGTCATGACTTTATACAATAGAATCCACTTGTGGCCTCATATCTTTTTACTGACCTTCAAGGTATCAGCCATGGCTCAGTTAATAATGCCTCAGGTTGTGGGTTCAAGACCCACGACAGAGACTTGAGTGCAAAAATCTAGGCTGACACTCCAGGGCAGTACCGAGGGTGCGTTGCGCTCTTGGAGGTGCCATCTTTTGGATGAGGTGTTAAACCAAGGCCCCATCTGACCTCTCGAGTGGAACTAAAACATTCCATGACACTATTTTGAAGATGAGCAGGGGAGGTTTGCCCAGTGTTCTGGTCAGTGTTTATTCTACTAACATCACTAAAACATGATGGAGAAGGACAGTGTAGGTGTAGAGATCAGGGAGGGGGGTTGTGATATACTTGAACAAATTAGTATTGAAAGGGAGGAGGAATTGGCGGTTTTAGTGGGCTTAAAAGTCGATAAATCCCCAGGCCCAGATGAGATGTATCCCAGGCTGTTATGTGAGGCAAGGGAGGAGATTGCAGGGGCTCTGACACAAATTTTCAAATCCTCTCTGGCCACAGGAAAGGTGTCAGAGGACTGGAGTACAGTGAATGTGGTACTATTATTCAAGAAGGGTAGTAGGGACAAACCAGGTAATTAAAGGCAGGTGAGTCTAATATCAGTGGAAAAAATTCTGAGGGACAGGATTAATCTCCACTTGGAGAGGCAAGGAATAATCAAGGATAGTCAGCATGGCTTTGTCAGGGGGAGATCGTGTCTAATTGACTTGATTGAATTTTCTGATGAGGTGACTAGATGAGGGTAAAGCAGTTGATGTAGTATACATGGACTTCAGTAAGGCTTTTGATAAGGTGCCGCATGGGAGACTGGTTATGAAGGTAAGAGCCCATGAGATCCAGGGCAATTAGGCAAATTAGATCCCAAATTGGCTTAGTGGCAGGAGGCAGAAGGTGATGGTCGAGGGCTGTTTTTGCGATTGGAAGCCTGTGACCAGTGGTGTACCGCAGGGATCAGTGCAGGGACCCTTGCTGTTTGTAGAGTACATTAATGATTTAGACGTGAATATAGGAGGTATGCTCAGTAAGTTCGCAGATGACATGAAAATTGGTGGTGTTGTAAATCGTGAGGAGGAAAGCCTTAGATTACAGGACGATATAGATGGGCTGGTAAGATGGGCGGAGCTGCGGCAAATGGAATTTAATCCTGAGAAGTGTGAGGTGATGCATTTTGGGAGGACTAACAAGGCAAGGGAATATACAATAGATGGTAGCACTCTGGGAAGTACAGAGGCTCATAGGGACCTTGGTGTACTTGTCCATATATCACTGAAGGCAGCAGCACAGGTAGATAAGGTGGTTAGGAAGGCAGATGGGATACTTGCCTTTATTAATTGAGGCATAAGAGCAGGCAGGCTATGATGGAACTGTATAAAACGCTAGTCAGGCCACAGCTGGAGTATTGTGTACAGTTCTGGGCAACACACTGTAGGAAGGAGGTGATTACACTGGAGAGGGCGCAGAGGAGATTCACCAGGATGTTGGCCGGGCTGGAGCATTTCAGCTATGAAGAGAGACTGAATAGGCTCGGGTTGTTTTCCTTCGAGCTGAGAAGGCTGAGGGGGGAACCTGATTGAGGTCTACAAAATTATGGAGGGGCATTGATAGGTTAGAGGCGTCAATAACCAGGGGGCATAGATTTAAGGTAAGGGGCAGGAGGTTTAGAGGGGATTTGGGAAAAAAATATTTCACCCAGAGGGTGGTTGGAATCTGGAACGCACTGCCTGAAGGGGTGGTAGAGGCAGGAACCCTCACAACATTTAAGAAGTATTTAGATGAGCACTTGAAACGCATGCAGGACTACAGGTCAAGTGCTGGAAAATGGGATTAGAATAGATAGGTGATTGATGGCCGGCATGGACAGAATGGGCCGAAGGGCCTGTTTCTGTGCTGTATAACTCTTATGACTATGATCTGATCATCACACTGCTATTGGTGGGATCTTGCTGTGAACAAACTGCCCCGTTTCCTACATTACAACAGTGACTACACTTCAACTATTTAATTGACTGTGAAGCACTTTGGGAAATCCTGAGGTTGTGCAAGGCACTATATAAACGCAAGGCTGCCTTTCTTTCTTAAACTCTTTTGGATTGTATAATCTACTTATTTTTAGAAGCCACTTGCAGTTACTTACATTTCAGAATCATGAATACCATCTGCCATTCAACTGCTTGAGTTGTTAAGTATCTGTAGGCCTTGTTGAATGCTTTTCTTTCCTCAACATCCTGTTTTCCCACGCAATTTGGCACCATCCACCAACATATGTCCTCCTCATATGATAGAATGGCTTTAAGAAGTAGTTTTATAATACCCCAGGGCGCCTGGTTTCTGTGCAATCCAGCTCATTCTATATCACCGCAGCAAAGACAAACCATACTTATGTGAAAGTCACAATGCACGAGATTATTTGTGGCTTGTAAAAGCCTGCAAAGTCTCAAGAAAAAAAACTGCATGTTTTATCTCCTTTCTTGACCTCAGCACATGTCAAAGCGCGTTACAGTCAATTAAGTATCTTTGAAGTATAGTTGCTGTTGTAATGTAGGAAACACAGCAGCCAATTTGCACATAGCAAGGTCCTACGAGCAGCAACGTGATAATAACCAGACAATTTGTTTTTGTGATGTTGACTGAAGGATAAAATATTGGCTAGGACACTGGGGAGAACTCTCTCGCTCTTCTTTGAAATAATGCCATTAGAGCCTTTACACTTAATTGAGAGAGCGGGGGCAACTTGAGAATTTGAATTCACTTTTTAAATATTTGGAAATGAGAAGCCTTTGAAGATGTTGTATTGTCGTAAAAATCCAACTGGTTCACCTTAAGGAGTGAAAACTGCTGGTTCTTACCTGATCTGACCCATTTGTGACTCCTGCCCCACGCCAAGGTAGTTGACCCTTAACCACCCTCTGACGTGGCCTAGCGCACCACTCAGTTGTTCCAAACCACTCTTACGTGATTCAAGAAGGCCCAACATCACAATCTCAAGCACAATAAGGATATGGTCAATATATACAGCCTTGCCAGCAATGCCCGCATCTTGAGAATTAATTGTAAAAATACATCAGTGTGAAAAGATGACATAGAAAGCTATGTACTATTTTAACATGGCAGCTCCTGGCCTGATGCCTGGGCTCACAGTCAGAAAACCAACCTCTTGAAACAAATCTTGGCTTCCAACAACCTAACAAACCATCCAGATTAACACTGACCATCCCAAATCTAGAAGGCTCTGTCAGAGGTACGATCTCTCGGATGTGATGCTAAACTGAGGCCCCCTCTGCCCTCCTAAGTGGACATAAAAGAATCCATAGCAGTATGAAGAGAAAGGGAGTTCTCCCTGCATCCTTGCCAATATTCATCCCTCAACCAACAACACGAAAAACAGATTATTTATTCAGCATCATATAGCTGATTGAGGGAGCTTGCCATGTGCAAATTGGCTGCTGCATTTCCTACATTATAACAGTGACTACATTTCAAAAGTATCTCATTGGCAGTAGAGTGCTTTGGGACGTCCTGAGTTTGTGAAAGGTGCTGCATAAATGTCTGTCTGTCTTTCATGTGCACCTAGTGATCGTAAGATTGGGCTATTGACTGAGGAAGCGGCGTTGCATTTTTTTTTTTACAGGCTGTGAGATGGATGACTGGGCAAGATGTTTTTAGCAGATATTCATTGAAGAAAGAACAGAACACCAGGATAAGGTCATAAGATCATAAGAAATAAGAGCAGCAGTAGTCCATTCGACCCCTCGAGCCTGCTCTACCATTCAATAAGATCATGGCTGATATGATTGTGGCCTTAACTCCACTTTCCTGCCTGCCCCCTATAACCTCCGACTCCCTTGTAGATTAAACATCTGTCTAACTCAGCCTTGAATATATTCAGACCCAGCCTCCACTGCTCCAAAGAGAATTCCAAAGATTAATGACCCTCAGAGAGAATAAATTCCTCCTCATCTCCGTCATAAATGGGAGACCCCTTATTTTGCAACTGTGTCCCGAGTTCCCACGATGAGAAACATGCTCTTAGCATCTACCCTGTCAAGCCCTTCAGAATCTTATATGCTTCAATAAGATCACCTCATTCTTGTAAACTCCAGTGAGTAAAGGCCCAATCTGCTCAACCTTTCCTCATAAGACAACCCCTTCATCCCAAGAATCAACTGCTTCCAATGCAAGTATATCCCTCCCTAAGTAAGGAGACCAAAACGGTACATAGCACTCTAGGTGTGGTCTCACCAATGTCCTGCACAGTTGTAGCAAGACCTCCTTACTTTTATACTCTCTGTCTAGCAATAAAGGCCAACATTCCATTTGCCTTCCTAATCACTCGCTGTACCTGCATGCTAACATGTGATTCATGTACAAGGACACCCAGATCCCTCTGTACTGCAGCATTCTGCAGTCTCTCTCCATGTAAATAATATTTTGCTTTTCTATTCTTCCTGCCAAAGTGGACAGCCTCACATTTTCCCACATTATACTCGATCTGACAAACTTTTGCCCACTCACTTAACCTATCTATATCTCTTTGCAGATACTTTGTGTCCTCACAACCTGCTTTTCTGCCTGTCTTGTCAACAGTATGTCAACAAATTTGGACACAATACACTCGGTCCCTTCATCCAAGTCATTAATATAGATGGTAAATAGTTGAGGCCCCAGCACTGATCCCTGTAGCACGCCACTAGTTACAGTTTGCTAACCCTATTTATCCTGCCTCTCAGGTTCTTGTTAGTTAGCCAATCCTCTATCCATGCGAATATATTTCCACCCTGCTTGTTACATCGTGAAAGAACGCGTATAAATTTGTCAAATATGATTTCCCTTTCATAAAACTATGTTGATTCTGCTTGATTGTATTAGGATTTTCTAAATGTCTTGTTACTACTTCCTTTATAATAGATTCTAGCATTTTCCCAATGACAGATGTTAGGCTGACTAGCATATAGTTTACTGCTTTCTATCTCCCTCCTTTCTTGAATAGAGGTGTTACATTTGCAGTTTCCCAGTCCGCTGGGATCTTTCCCGAATCTAGGGAATTTTGGAAGATTACAACCAATGCATCCACTATCTCTGCAGCCACTTCTTTCAAGATCCTAGGATGCAGGCCACCAGGTCCAAGGGGATTTGTCAGCCGCATTAGTTTTCCTAGTACTTTTTCTCTAGTGACAGTGATTGTTTTAAGTTCCAAATCTGTCCCTTGATGCAGAGCTCTATACGTGCTTAGGGACAGCAGCTACCACCTATGGCCGATTTGTGAAACACGAATGGGGGTAACAGCAAGCTGACCCTTAGGACCAAGTTAATGGTTTATAAGGCCTGCTGTATGGCTGTGAAACATGGGCAACGTACAGCTACCAGAAAAGAAGCTCAATAATTTCCATCTCCACTGTCTGTGGTGCCGATCAAGTTCCTCCCTCCCTTTTGCCTCTTGATTTTCTGCTATTCTTAGGATGCTTTTTGTGTCTTCTACTGTGAAGGCAGATACAAATAATTGTTCAATGTCTCTGCCATTTTCTTGTTTCCCATTATTAATTCCCCAGTCGCATCTCCTAAGGGACCAATGCTTAACTTTAGCTGCTCTTTTTATATATATTGTAGAAGCTTTTACTGTCTGCTTTTATACTTCTTGCTAGTTTACTCTCACACTACAATTTCTCCCTCTTCTTTTTAAGTCATCCTCTGCTGGTTTCTAAAATGTTCCCAATCTTCTGGCCTACCACTAATCCTTGCAGCATTGTATGCCTTTTCTTTCAATTTAGTACCATCTTTAACTTCTCTCTATCTTTGTTGCGAGTTATGAAGCATTTACTTAAATGTCTGCTACTGCTTCTCTATCGTCTTACCTTTTAAATTATTTTCCCAGTCCACTTTAAGCCAGCTCTGTCTTCATACCCTTGTAATTGCCTTTATTTAAGTTTAAGACACTAGTTTCAGACCCAAATTTCTCACTCTCAAACTGAATGTGAAATTCTATCGTGTTATGGTCACTCTTGCCTAGAGGATGCTTTACTATGATGTCATTTATTAATCCTGTCTCATTGCACATTACCAGGTCTAAAATAGCCTGCTCCAAGGTTGGTCAAAGAAACCATCCCCAATATACTCTATGAACTTTTCATACAGACTGGCTTTGCCAATGTGATTAATCCAATCTGTATGAAGATTAAAATCGCCCACGATTATTGCAGTACCTTGCCTACAAGCCCCCATTTTTTCTTGATTTATATACTATCCTACAGTGTGACTACTGTTAGGGGGCCTATAAACTGCCCCCATCAGTGTCTTCTTTCCTTTGTTATTTCTTATCTCTATCCAAATCGATTCTACATCTTGATCTTCCGAGCCAAGATCATTTCTCACTACTATACTGATCTCATCCTTTATTAACAGTGCTACCCCGCCTCCTTTTCCTTTCTTCCTATCCTTCTGAAAAGTCAAACACCCTTGAATATTAGTTCCCAGCCTTGGTCCCCTTGCAACCACATCTCTGTAATGGCTATCATATTGTATCCACTTATTTTTATTTGTGCTATCAATTCATCCATCTTGATATGAATGCTGCGTGCATTCAGATAAAGAGCATTTAAATCTGACTTTCTGCCATTTTTCCCTACTCTGACCTTATTTGCTGGTGCACTCATATTTGTACGCTCTGTCCTTTCCTGTCACACACAGGTTATCATTACCTGTATCGCTACCCTGCATTATTGCCTTGCCCTTTCTTGCTAATTTTCTAAATTTCCCCTCACCTGAACCCTCCCCCTACAGTATTTAATTTAAAGCCCTCTCTATAGCCCTAGTTATGCAATTCGCCAGGACACTGGTCGCAGTGCGGTTCAGGTGAAGGCCATCCCAACAGTACAGTTCCCTCTTTCCCCAGTACCGGTGCCAGTGCCCTAAGAATCAAAACCCACTTCTCCCACATCAGTCTTTGAGCCGCGCATTCAACTCTCCGATCTTATTTACTCTAAACCAATTTGCTTGTGGCACAGGTAATAATATTGCCGTTGTGGTTCTGCTTTTTAATTTAGCCCCTAGCTGTTCATACTCTCTCAGCAGCACCTCTTTCTTAGTCCTACCTATGTTGTTGGTACCCAGATATCCTTTGATATCCACCTGAGCCAATGAGCAGGCTGATAGTTTCACAGCCCTTCCATAGGCCAACACCTCTGACAAAGCATCCCTCCCCTTACTGTCGTACCAGCCTCACTTATGTGCTCAAGTCCTGGAGTGGGGTTTGAATCCATAATCCTCTAAGGTGCAAATGCGACTGACTGAGCTACTGCAGTGGGAAAATGAGGGAACTGGAGGGATTAGCATGGATGGACTGTGACTTTTTGGCTGGAATTTTCCTATTGGATTGGTCTTGCATGCAGTGCTCTATTATGGGAAAATTACGGGTGCACTTCCCTGCAATTTTCCATCTACTCATACGAAAGGATGAAAAATCATGGGCAGTGCATCTGCTGATTGAAACGTTCCGGTGCTAGTGTGGGGTCTTGGAAAACACCAATCTTTACGTTTGTTTAAAACTTAATATAGTCGTGATTGCAGTTCCCTGGCAGCCTACACATATGGCGGCGTCTTCGGTGACCAGTTTGACTGTAACAAAGAATTGTTCTTGCAGTTTGTTTCCATGGAGTCAAAGGAACTTGTTGACTTGCCTCTAGGAATTGCTAATTCTGAAAGTTCCTGACATATGTTCCACAAACGGAGCCAAAGAAACTAATGATTGCGTTTGTGGCAGTAATCAATCTGTCCAATATTTCAGTGGCAAAATTCCACGATCTTAACATCTATCATTTAACTCGAGCAAACGCAAAATATTGTGGATGCTGGAAATCTGAAATAAAAACAGAAAATGCTGGAAATACGCAGCAGGTCAAGCAGCATCTGTGGAGAGAGAAACAAAGTTAATGTTTCAGGTCGATGACCTTTTCACTAATGCTGCCTGATTTGCTATTTCCAGCATTTTCTGTTTTTTTTTAAATTTAATTCAGTCAGATTCAGATGTGGCATGGGTTAGATGCAGAGTAAACCTCCCACTACTGTACTATCAAGCGCACTCAGGTCAGGTACAGCACTGGTTAGATACAAAATAAAGCTCCCTCTACATTGTCCCATCGAACAATGTTGAGGCAGATTTAGGGTGAAATAAGTTACATTATAAATTAAGCCTGAATTCAGCAGCAGAGCCCAACTTGAGAACAAAAGGAAGCTCTCTGAAGGAGCAAGTCTCACTCCCAGTAAATTCAGGCCTTGGCACCAAGTTTACACTGCAAGTTTAGCATTGGCATGAAGTGTGAATACACTGTCAAGTGCATCTAATCCACACTGTTTTGACTTCACCTCAGGTTTTTTGGAGGGGAACTTGTGTTGCAAGTAGCCTCGAGTGGTGAGAGTGTGGAACTTGCTACCACAGGAAGTAGTTGAGGTGAATAGGATAGATCCATTTAAGGGAAAGCTAGATAAGCATATGAGGTAGACAGGAATTGAGGGTTACGCAAATCGAGTTAGATTAAAAAAGAATGGGAGAAGGCTTGAGTGGAGCATAAATGCTGGCACAGACTAATTGGCCTGCTTATGCTGTTTATTCTACGTAATGCCCCTTGGTGGGTGTTGGGCAAAGATGGCAATGAACTCTGGGCAGTCTCTTTGGAGATTTTGGTCCGGATATGCTTGGACCAAACTATTTAGATTCTTGGGATGTGGGTGTCGCTAGTCGGGCCTGTATTATTGACCACTCCTCTTTGCCCTCAGGAAGGTGGTCGTGCGCCTCTTCTTGAACCACTGAAGTTCATGTGGTGAAGGTGCTCCAGGTAGGAAGTTTATTCTTTATAATAGTTTGATTCAGCTCGGTGGTTTGCTCAGCCACTTTGGAAGCAGTTAGATGTCAACCAGGCTTCAGTCACGTACAAGTCAGACTGGGTAAGAACCAATTAGATTTTTTAAGCAGCTTTTTATTTTCAGATTTTTTTTAAAAAAGCAATTTTAAATTGGTGGGGATTTGAACTCATGTTCTCTGGATTATTGGTCCAGCAACATGACCACGACACTACCATACCTGGCTTGTATGGAGCGTTGTTGGAGCTGCATCCCATCCAGGCAACTGAAGAGCATTCCCTCACACTCCTGACTTGTAGGCAGTGGAGGCGAGGCACTCACCACACTGACCTGCCCTGGTAGCCAAAGCATTTATGTGGCCGGTCCAGTTCAGTTTCTGGTCAATGCTAAGATCTCGGTTGGAGAGGGGACTTGGCGATGATAATGCCATTAAATGTCACTGGCCCTGAAGGTTTCCCAGCCAAGCCATTGGTTAGGTCGGCGCTCCGCCGTTTACCTGTTGATAATGCCTTTGATCTGGTTGTCCTTCTCCTCTTGTTGGCGGCGCAGACGGTTCTCGCTCTCATCCAGGCGCGACTGGTATTCTCGCAGGATCTTCCCTGTCTGTTCCTCCTGCGACATCAGCCGTCGCTCGTACTCCTCCAGCTTGCGGTTCGACATCTGCAGCCGTTCCTTCAGGGAAAGAATCTCCTCCTCATACTGGGTCTGTTGCCCCTGTGGAAATGGATCACAGGGGGGAATAGATTACACGTAACCTGTCACACCAGGACGTTGAAAGGTGGGGGGAGGTGTTGGGGATGGGCGTCGGCGCTCATCAATTCAGCTGCCGTATGGAACCTGACTTTTTTTTTTAAAGCAGGCAGCCTTCAAGAGCTGCGACCTTCACAGATTGGTCACGGTCATTCCTCAGGCGAGTCGGCAGGCTGCACCCTGGCAGCACATTCCCTGTCTCAGGAGTCGCTGGACAGCTGACCTCTGAATGTGGATGGCTGGGTTTCCCGGCAGCCACTGTGTCACCTCTTGTATGAGTTTCCATCCAAGTTAAGGTTGAAAGCTGTTAATGAGCTCTTAATAAGACACACAGAGCCCTCTCTTTACCATATAAAAATAACTTTCCAGGTAAAATCCAACAAGTATGACAGTTCTGGGAACACTATGTCCTAGAATTTAGTTGGCGCTGCCCCCTTTTTGTGACTTTATTACAGTAAAGAATCCAATATAGATATTGGTACAGGCATGAAGAGAGGCATTCAGTGCCCATATGTTAAAAATATACTTAACTGATTTTGGTGTCATGCGGTACTGGAGTGCCTCCTCCTGACTCCACTTTAAAGCCACTGGCTGCTGCTGGCCACCGTTCATCCCCCTCTCCAGCTCGCGCGCTGTTGATTGCTCCCCTTTCTGGTTCACCCCCTTCCCTTAATCTCCCTCCCCACCTCACCTTGTTATCCCACCTTCTCTCTCTCTCGCCTACCTTTTCATTGTTCCACTCCTCCATTCTCCCCCTCTTGTCCCCTCCCTTCTCCCTCTCTTGTCCCCTCCCTTCTCCATCGCTTCCGTCGATCATCTCCCCCCCACCCCCACCAACACCACCCCCCCTCCCTATTCTTCTCCATTGCTCCCGTCACCCAGTCTCTCCCCACTTGGTCTCCCCTTTGTCGAACGCTGTCCTCCCCTGCTTTCTTGCATGACCTGCCTGACCGACTGGTAATGCAATGACCTCAAATGCAGACTGCGAGCTGCCTTGGGGCACCCAGCAGGTAGCTGCAGCTCACTGGTCAGATGTTAGGGACCCAGGGCCCAATATCGGGTGGGCGACAGGCGAACTGCGCTGGCCTGTTTCTAATTTCGGCACCCCGCCCCCTCCCCCTTGGAACTCCCCTAAAAACCAACACCCTTTGCCAACACAGCCCCATTTTCACCTTGTCAAGCCTGCTCTCATCCATCGACTTTGAATATTCCCGTAATTTGTACTCTTCCCGTTCCAGGTGCGAACTTTCGATGTCTGCAGAAAGGTGAGTCATGTTGGTCACCCAGGCGACAGTGCGCTCTGAAGGGGTGACGGGGTGCAGGGTGGAGGGTGAATGGGAGGCCTGAGGGACAGAAGCAGATAGCATTTATGAAACACCTCACAGCGACTTAAAAACTAAAACAGGCTCTGACACATAGCACACTGTTGCTCTTTCTTTTTCTGAACTGCCTAGGCTTTCTTTCCTTCGTTTTGCATTCGTAACAAAGGGAAGGATATCCAGTGTGTGACACTTGGCACCAAACTTCTGGACTTCTTGGGCTCAGGAGATATCTGGGCAGGCAAGTTGGGATTTGGGGATGGGATGGGGGCGTGGTGGGAGGGAATGGAGCAGGAGGGATCTGGTTCCAGTGATTCCTCAGCACTTTTTCCCTACGTTGGGGAATTCCACTGAAAGGGGCGGTGAGCGCATCATGGTCCCTCTGCCAGTGTCATGAGGTGGGTCTGGCAGGATGCCATCACCCAACCAGAAGCTTCGTCCACTCTTCCCACAGTCCCTCCTCCCAAACGCCTGCATGCCGGGACCAGATCCTGGAGGAATCAGGGGTCCAAAAAATAAAATGTGGCAAATGCCGGACGGTTGGTGGCAGTCAGCCAGAAAGTGGTGGCTTTCAAATAAAAACTTACTCTTTTTTTCCTTGAGTTCTTTAGTCAGAACAATCCACCCACTGAGGGAGCTTCTGACCTGGAATAGGCCAGTTGTGATATAAGGGGCTGCTCACTTACCTCCATAACCCTTCCCCACCCAATGGAGTGAGAACTGCTCCCTGCAAATACAGCAATCGGTGCAGGTGCCCAGCAGTTGAACACCAATTGTCCCAGAGTTCGGGGCAGGGTCAGGGCAGCAGAAACTGGTGGGCAAATATACTCAGAAGGGATAGTGAAAGGAAAGAGAGGATTGGGAGTGGTAGTATACTGTTTCCAATGGCAGCAGGGTCAGTGACTAGGGGACACAGATTTAAGATAATTGGCAACAGAACAAGAGGGGAGATGAGAATTATTATTTTTTTTTTTTACACAGCGAGTTATGATCTGGATTGCACTGTCAGAAAGGATGTCGGAAGCAGATTTAATAGTAATTTTGAAAAGGGATTTGGATTATATACTTTAAAAGGAACAAAATTGCAGGGCTATGGAAAAGTGTCAGCTGTGGCTCAGTGGATAGCACTCTCATCTCTGAGTCACAGTACTGAGGGAGTGCTGCACTGTTGGAGGTGCTGTATTTTGTATGAACATTAAACTGAGGCCCCATCTGCCTGCTCTGGTGAATATAAAAGATCCCATGGCACTATTTCCAAGAAGGGACCGAAGGTATGGTTGCTAAATTTGCCGATGACAGAAAGATAGGTAGGAAAGTAACTTGTGAAGAGGACAATAAGGAGGCTACAAAGGGATATAGATAGGTTAAGTGAGTGGGAAAAGATCTGGCATATGGAGTATAATGTGGGAAAATGGGAAATTGTTCCTTTTGGCAGGGAGAATAAAACAGAAGCATATTATCTAAATGGTGAGAGATCTGGGTGTCCTAGTGCATGAATTGCAAAAGGTTAGTATGTAGGTACAGCAAGTAATTAGGGAAGCTAATAGAATGTTTTCATCTATTGCGAGAGGAGTTGAATACAAAAGTAGGGAGGTTATGCTTCAGCTTTACAGGGCATTGCTGTGACCACATCTGGAGTACTGTGTACAGTATTGGCCTCCTTATTTAAGGAAGGAAGTAAACGTGTTGGAAGCAGTACAGAGAAGGTTTACGAGAATAATACCTGGAATGGGTGGGTTGTCTTATAAGGAAAAGATGAACAGGCTCGGCTTGTATCCACTGGAGTTTAAAAGAGTAAGAGGCGACTTGATTGAAGCATATAAGATCCTGAGGGGTCTTGACAGGGTGGATGTGCAAAGGATGTTTCCTCTTGTGGGAGAATCTGGAACTAGGGGTCACTGTTTAAAAATAAGGGGTCGCCCATTTAAGACAGAGATGAGGAGAAAGTTTTTCTCTCAGAGGGTCGTGAGTCTTTGTAACTCTTTTCTCAAAAGGCGGTGGAAGCAGAGTTTCTGAATATTTTTAAGGTAGAGGTAGATAGATTTTTGATAAGCAAGGGGGGGGGGTGAAAGGTTATCGGGGGGGAGTAGACGGGAATGTGGAGTTGAGGTTACAATCAGATTAGCCATGATCTTATTGAATGGTAGAGCAGGCTCGAGGGGCCGAGTGGCCTACTCCTGCTCCTAATTCGCATGTTCGCATCTAAGAGCAGGGGAGTTAACCCTGGTGTCCCGGTCAATATTTAAACCTCAATCAACATCACAAAAGCAGTTTATCTGGTCATTATAACATTGCCGTTTTTGGGAGTTTGCTATGAGTGAATTGGCTGCCGCATTTGCTATATCACAACAGTGACTCCTGTTCAAAAGTACTTCATTGGTTGTAAAACGCTTTGAGATGTCTGGTGGTTGTGAAAAGCGAGTCTTTATTTTAATGGAGCCGCGGTGTGGGACTAATTGGATAACTCTTTCAGAGAGCTGGCACAGACAGGATGGGCCGAATGCCCTCTTTCTGTGCTGTGAGATTCAATATCCTGCAGGGCCACAGTTCCAGTGTTAGAGAGGGGCCTTTGGATTTTCAGACCCATGGGACAGCTTCTGTAGCTCGGAGATTTCATAAGGGCTGTAGCGTCACAGCTGCAATACACAATTCTATTGTTGACTTTAGCTTCTGGCCAGTTGGTGGTCAGACTGGCTTCCTTTGAACATGGGTGGCATGTAAAGCAAGACACATAAAGAGAGCCACTTAACGTGTGATACTTGTCAGAGCATGCAGGAGCGATCTCAGTGCAGGGAAGTGTGGAGTAAAAATTCCATGACTTTTCCCCCATTAAAACAAGTTGCCAGATAGTGTAGTGAGCACCAAATTCACTGTGTAGCTTCTGTGTTGTAATGACTCTATAACAGGGAGCTGAACTGGCTGTTCCCAGCTGGGCTGAACATCAAGCCATACCAAAACAATATAAGTCACTGTCATTATAATAAAAGCAAAATACTGCGGATGCTGGAAATCTGAAATAAAAACAAGAAATGCTGGAACCACTCAGCAGGTCTGGCAGCATCTGTGGAAAGAGAAGCAGAGTTAACGTTTCGGGTCAGTGACCCTTCATCGGAACTGACAAATATTAGAAAAGTCACAGGTTATAAGCAAGTGAGGTGGGGGTGGGGCAAGAGATAACAAAGGAGGTCTGGATTGGACCAGGCCACATAGCTGACCAAAAGGTCACAGAGCAAAGGCAAACAATATGTTAATGGTGTGTTGAAAGACAAAGCATTAGTACAGATTAGGTGTTAATACACCTATGTATTAACCTCTGTATTATCAGTGTATTAACACCTAATTTGTACTAATGCTTTGTCTTTCAACACACCATTAACATATTGTTTGCCTTTGCTCCGTGACCTTTTGGTCAGCTATGTGGCCTGGTCCAATCTAGACCTCCTTTGTTACCTCTTGCCCCACCCCCACCTCACTTGCTTATAACCTGTGACTTTTCTAATATTTGTCAGTTCCGATGAAGGGTCACTGACCCGAAACGTTAACTCTGCTTCTCTTTCCACAGATGCTGCCAGACCTGCTGAATGGTTCCAGCATTTCTTGTTTTTATTTAAGTCACTGTCATTGTTGTCTCCTGAACTTCTTTCAATCATCTAGGGAGTGCAGAGAGGAATTTCTTAGGTTTCTATTTTTAATTTCAGATTTCCGGCATCTGCAGTATTTTGCTTTTATTCCCAGGTTTCTCACCTGGTTGGGAGTGCCCATGTTCACTGAAAGATTGAGGGGGGCGTAATCTTAAAATTAGAGCCAGGCTGTGAAGAAGCAAAATCAGGAAGCACTTTTTCACACAAATGGTAGAAGAAATCTGGAACTCTGTAAGGGGAACGTAGCGAAGATCATTCCGCTTGGATGGGAGTTCAAAGCTAGGGGGAAATAAATGTGATGGTCAGTGATAAGGATTTTAAATCCTCACTTGCTTGATCAGCAATTCGGGAGAATAATCCTTACCCAGAGAGTGGCGAGAATGTGGAACTAGCTATCGCAAGGAGTGATGAAGTGAATAGCATAGATACAGTAAGAGGAAGCTAGGGAGGGAGGGAGGGAGAAAGGAACAAAGGATAGGCTGATAGGATTAGGTGGAAGTCGAGTGAGAGGAGGCTCATGTGGAGGATAAGCACTAGACTAGACCTGTTGGTCTGGATTACCATTTCTGTGCTGTTAACTCTGTCTGTTTCTATGTAATGTGAAAAGGCTGTGGGTATCAAGGGATAGGGACCAAAGGTAGATAAATGAAGCTGAGGAACAGGCTTGAGGTGCCGAATAACCTTCTCCTGTTCCTATATATCGTGACGCATAAGGCATCACTGGTGTGGGACCCAGATTGGATGGACCAGCTGCTGTTGCCCTGTCCGACATTTGCCTTGTGTTGGTATACGGAAGGGCTGGGTATCTGCTGGAAACAACATGTTCAAAAGTAAGATAAACGTGAATTTATACTGCATCCGTCACAACCTCAGGACGTCCCAAAGAATTTTACAGCCAATGAAATACTTCTGAAGTGTAGTCGCTGCTGCAATGTAAACATGTGGTGGCCAATTTGTGCACAGCAAGCTCCTATAAACAGCACTGAGATAATGACGATAAAAGGAAAATACTGCAGATGCTGGAAATCTGAAATGAGAACAGAAAGTGCTGGAAATACTCAGCAGATCTGGCAGCATCTGTGGAGAGAGAAGCAGAGTTAATGTTTCAGGGCTGTGGCCTTTCATCAGACCGGGCAAAGGTTAGAAAAGAATTAGGTTTTAAGCAAGTGAAGGGTGGTGGGGGGGCGGGGGGTGGGGGGTGGGGCTGGGGGAGGTGCGGTGGTGGTTGGTAGGGAAGAGAACAAAAGGGAAGGTGTGTGATAAGGCAGAGGGCAGGAGAGATTAAATAACAAAGCTGTCCTGGGACAAAGGCAAAGAGTGTGTTAATGCTTGTGGTGAAAGAAAAAGCATCAGTTCAGAGAGAGTGTTAATGGCACAATAATGAGCAACTGTGTCTACATGAAAAACAGACAAATGGTTAAAAAAATAAAATTAATAAAAGAAAAATATAAAAAAAGGTCAGTCATGCCTTGAAATTGCTGAACTCAAGGTCGAGTCCGCGAGGCTGTAGAGTGCCTAATCGAAAGATCAGGTGCTGCTCCTCGAACTTGCGTTGATGTTCAGTGGAACACTCATAAATGTGGGCATGAGAGCAGGGAGTGGGGGGGGGGGGGGGGGGGTGGTGTTGAAATGGCAAGTGACCGGAAGCTCAGGGTCATGCTGTCGGACTGAGTGGAGGTGTTCCAACCTGCCCTTTTACCTCCTCTCTCCTCAGCATGCAAGACCCCAAACACTTCTTTCAGGTGAAGCAGCGATTTACTTGTACTTCCTTCAATTTAGTATACTGTATTCACTGCTCACAATGTGGTTGCCTCTACATTGGGGAGACCAAACACAGATTGGGTGACCGCTTTGCTGAACAGCTCCGCTCAATCCGAAAGCGTGACCCTGAGCTTCCTGTCGCTTGCCATTTCAACACTTCCCCCTGCTCTCATGCCCACATTTCTGCCCTTGACCTGCTGCAGTGTTCCAGTGAACATCAACGCAAGCTCGAGGAGCAGCACCTGATTTTTCGATTAGGCACTCTACAGCATCGCGGACTCAACCTTGAGTTCAGCAATTTCAGAGCATGACTGGCCTTTATTTCATATTTTTCTTTTTTTAATTATTTTATTTTATTTTTAAACCATGTGCCCGTTTTTTTTTTGTGGACAGAGCTTCTTATTACTGTACCATTAACATTCTCTCTGGACTAATGCCTTGTCTTTCACCACAAGCATTAACACGTTCATGAGAGCTGTGTTATTTAATCTCTCCTGCCCTCTGCCCTATCACACACCTTCCTTTTTGTTCCCTTCCCCGCCAAACCCCGTCCCCCCACTTGCTTAAAACCTAATTCTTTTCTAACCTTTGCCAGTTATGATGAAGAGTCACAGACCTGAAATGTTAACTCTGCTTCTCTCTCTTCAGATGCTGCCTGACCTGCTGAGTATTTCCAGCACTTACTATTTTTGTATGAGATAATGATTCTTTCAGTGATGTTAGTTGGCCGGGGTACCAGGCAGAACTTCTCTGCTCTGCTTCAAAATAAAGCTATGGGATCTTTCACATCCACCCAAGAGAGCAGACGGAGCTTTTGGTTAATGTCTCATTCGAAAGATGGCACCTCCAACAGTGAAGTACTTGATTGGGGTAGCACTGGAACACACAACTTTCTGACTGAGTTGTGAGAATGTTATCCACTGAGCCATGACTGACAACAGACCTGGATAAATGGGTGCACGTATTGATACCCCTGCAGGAAACCTACCTGTTTGGTGATGCCTGATTTTGGAGCCGGGGCATCAGTTTTGGCCATAATTGACTGCTGCCGCACCTTGGGGCCGTGTGCTGGCTCAGCAGGCGACTGCAGCAGGTTGGCGCTGGGTGGCCGGGGTCGCTGGGCCGCACTGACTGTCAGCTGCTGCGTCTTCCCTCGGACGAGAGGGGGAGGAGGTGGCGGCGGCTGGTCTATCCTCCTCTGGGGGCCGATGTTGGCCGGGGGTGCCGACAGCATGTGCTGGAGGTTGTCGGTCAGCGAGAGCTGCCGGCGGCTGAACTCGCTGTTCTGCCGGGCGAACTCGTCACTGTAGCTGTGGCTGTGGAAGATCTGCTTGTTGGCAGACAGGTCCTCGCTCTTGCTGTAACCATGGTAACCCAGGAGGCCGACCCCAGGCTCGGCGGGAGTCCGTAGTGAGGCAGGCCCATCGGAGGTCATGTTGAACAGGGGGTTCTGAAAGGACAAGGGGACTCGCAGCTGCCCATGCAATCCGTCCGTGGTAATGCCCATTTGTCCCAACCGTAGGCCTCCTGACACACTCGACCCGCTGCCCTGTGAGAGCCGGCTAGGCCTGAGGCCTACTGTCGTTCCAATCGAGGCCTGACTGCTGTTTAGCATGTCCCCAACAGTCTGGAGGTTGCTTATGCTGTTCATGCTCCTGCTGTCCTGCAGATCCATCATGGAGATACTCTTGTTCGTGGTCATCATTTTGGGGTCGGGTTCGGTGATGTCGGAGCTACTTGTACAGTATGCTGGGGAGGAGCGCGCAAGCGGAGGCCTCGTCACGTAAAAGACGTCCTTTCCCTTTTCCTTGGTCGGGGAAGGTAGCCGGGTCATATCAATTGAGCTGTGAATTGAAGGAGAATGATAGGACTAATTTACAACAGGACAGGAAGACTCACTGTGTTCTACTCTCACCCATTCCCTCTTAGGGCCTCAAAACTGCGAAACACCACTTCACGTCCCTCCGCCTTCCCTCCTTCCAGCCTCATCCAATACCCTGCTGCCCGTATCCTAACCCACACCAAGTTCCATTCACCCATCACCCGCGGTGCTCGCTGCCCTATATTGGTTCCCGGCCCAGCTATGTCTCAATTTAAAATTTTAATTCATGTGTTCAAATCCCTCCACAGTCTCGCCCCTCCCTCTCTTTTAACTTCCTTCAGTCCTATACCCCTTGAAGAACTGAGTTGCTCCAATTCTGGCCTCTTGTGCATCCCCAACTACTTTCAGTCTACCATTGGCAGCTGTGCCTTCAGCTGGCTAGACCCTAAGCTCTGAAATTCCCTTCCTAAACCTCACTGCCTCTCCCTCCTCCTTTAAGACCCTCCTTAAAACCCACTTCACTGAACAAGCGTTTGGTCACCTTTCCTAATGTCTCCTTTGTTGGTTTGGTGTCAAGATTTTGGTGGATAACACTGCTGTGAAGTGCCTTGGGTCGTTTTACTACATTAAAAGTTGCTATAAAAATGTAAGTTGTTGTCGCTATTGACATTGCTTCCGCCTACAATGTACTGTCTTGTTAAACCTAAACTTGGTGTCTTCTCGCCAGTGGATCTCAATTCATCTCAGCTTCTTTTCCAAGTTTATTGATGCATTTCCTGCAGTTTGGACCTCAATCCCTTCACCTGGGCTCCTCATCAAGATAAACAGGCTGTAAAATATTACAGCAGGTATTCATCATCAGAAATGGCAAGCGTTTCTTTGAGAATCAAATTCAAATGTCGTGACCAAGACTGTATCTTTGGGACACCTGTTACAGAAGCAAACTCCCCTGCCCCCATTTTTCTATTCACCATATATAAATGTGGCCAGTTAAAAAAGCCATAACTAAAATTCATTTCCCATAATTAGCGACGGCAGCTCAGCTACTCCACAAGGATCTCTCACTATTCTGCAGTAGAGATGTTTAGGCTAAGGAACATTGCTGCGACAGTGTAGACAGATAACTACTCTTATCTAATCCACGCTGAACTTGCCCTGGGAGTGTTTCGTGTTGGTAAAGTGAGCCATTTCCTTTCCACCCTCACCTGTTCAGATCTTTAACTGTGTACTTCTGAAGGTCAGATGAAACACCGCGGTTGATGCTGGGCCCAGAGGTATAGCGTTCCGCTATGTGACTGGACTGTCGCTGTACATGCGATGGGTTTCTCAACGCCCCACTTATGTCATTGAGGAGGCGGGGGAGGGGACCCAGTTTTAGCACAGCTTCCTGCATGGCATAGGAAAGGTATTTTTAGCTGGGGTGAACTATATGCAGCAAATCACAATTGCATTTAGTGACTGGAACAGTTCTCAATGTAGAGCAATCACAGTACAATGGTGGGACATGTTCACTTCACATATATAGAATCTCAAAGGACCCAAGCACTTTCCATTCACTCCACGTATACAAAAATCCTAATAGACCCAAATCTTCCACTCACTCCACAGAATCCCACTGACAAACCCATTCTCCAATTGCACTCCAATTAACAATGGATTCACACACTTCCCACTTGCAATGTAGGGTCCCAATTGACCCAAGCACTTCCTATTCATTCATCTTATGCTAACTTAATGGCCCCAACCATGTCCCATCCACTCACACCAGGCAGAATCTCAGTGGACCTAATCACATTCAACCACTAACTATATACGGAATTCCACTTCCCATCACAGAATCCAAAGTGGACTGAAGTACTATCGTCTCAGGAATAGGATCATAGATCCAATCGCGCCCCATTTACCCTCCAGAAAAAATACTAATGGACCCAACCACTAACATTCACTTCCTATATTTCAAATGCCAATGGATCCAACCACCTGTGAAATTACACAGCACGTGCAGTACCCAATGGAACCAACTAATTTCCCGCTGGCCCCCAAGCGCACAGGTTTCCTGTCCTGTGAAGTTCTGCTGAACCTGTCCGAGTGAGTTTTAATGCTTCACCTTGCTGAGCTGAGGCAGCACCTCCCACAGAAGGGAGTGCAGCGTGGAGAGCTCTCGGCCTAGGTCAATGTAGCCCTCAAAGCTAGCTGCGTTGGTGACCGTGTCCGGATTGGAGATCTCCATCAAGAACTGCTGCATGCTGCCCCATTCGAGCTCCAGAAATTCGTTCATGAATGACATGTAGTCCTCCTTGCTGCCGAACCTGAACACACGGAGGAAGAAGAAAAGCAGCACAATAGCAACACAAGACACCTCACTTCATCCCTAATCTGTCTCCACGACAAATTAGAAAACATAAATGACACCCTTTAAGTGTAGGTATAGCAGGTTGTTGAAGCACAGCAAGTATTTTCCAAATATATATTCACATATCAGTACTCACTCTGCAATGGCTGTCTGAGATTTTGAATGCTTCAGAGAACTAATGACCCCTCAGTAATAATCAGTAATTCTGGGCATCACACTTTGGGAAGGGTATCAAAGCCTTCGAGAGGGTGCAGAGGAGATTTACAAGAATGATGCCTGGTATAAAATACTTCAGTTTCGAGGAAAGACTAGAAAAGCTGCAGTTCTCCGTGGAGCAGAGGTTAAGGGGAGATTTAACAGTGCTGTTCAAAATCATTAATAGAGTAAATAAGGAGAAACCGTTTGAGTAGCAGAAGGGTCAGTAAACAGAAGGCACAGATTTAAGGTTATTAACCCAAAAAAGGTGATATGAGAAAGAAGTAATTTACACAATGAGTTGCTGTGATCTGGAATGCACTGCCTGAAAGGATGATGGAAGTACATTCAGTAGTAACTTGCAAAGGGAACTGGATAAATACTGGCAGGGGAAATATTTGCAGACCTGTGGGAAAAGAGCAGGGGGAGTGGGGACTAATAGTATAGCTCCTTCAAAGAGGCAGCAGAGTCATAATGGACTGAATGGCCTCCTTCAGGGCTGTATGATTCACTCTATGATACTATAACAACCTTTGTAAATTTTTAAAATATATAATTCATATACCCGTACTCATTTTGCAGCAGCTATGAGATTTTAAATGCCACAGAAAACTAATGATCACTCATGTGAGGAATGTCTGAAGTGTAATAAACAATCCAAGACATTGAAGGCCTGCGTAACAAATGGTAACAGCTAACCTCACCAATGAACAAGCTTACTTGTCAGCTGTGTACACACAGAACATGATATATGGGTCCCACATTTATCCTACATCATTCAACTTATAAAAGATACAACACATTGGAGCTCCTGGGGGAACTTTAATCTAGTCTTGCCGAGGCTGGCATAAAGCACTCCAGACATTTGCGACCTCCTCGAAGAGAGCTTGGTACACATGTAGTGGTACCTCATTTACAGATTTAATAATTAGCCAGACATTTTCAGTGTTTTTCTCTGGTCCTCAAATCTGTTTTAGAGGCAAAGAATATATGACGATATCCTAGAATACCTCCACGTTAGAGCAATATGGATACACCACAATATCCTCGATCAATCCAACAACATGCAGGGTTGTTTTCACAGCAAAGCATGTTGAAAATTAACCAAATATTGAGGGATGGTAACCTACCAGTCCCTTTAGGCCTTGATTACTCAATTAAAGACACCAGACCAATACTATTATTACATTGCTACCAATGATATTCTTCCAGTAGGACTTCGGGTACATTGTCACGACTGATACTTACCTCCCTTACACCAGCCCACAGGCTACATTACCCACTGAGTGGGCTGGTGTGATGGGGAGCGGGGCTTTCTCATGCCTGGAAAGACTTACTTGGTAAAGTTTGCCAGATTTTGAATGACTTTCGCTATAAGGGTCAAGGTTCGGGAGGTGCGGTCGTCCGGATATTCCTGCATCAGGTTAAAGAGGCTGGGAGACATGATGGCAGGGCAGAGGAACCGGAGGAACAAGGAGGCGCTGATCAGGCGGTCGGCAATGTCCTCTCTGCCACGCTCGGCACAGCGATGCCTCCAAGAGGCGAAGACTTCCTTCAGCTCACGAGGAAAGACGCTGTACAAAGCAAAGAGAGCGAGAGCAAAAAATTATAAAAGTCGGTCACTTTAATGGAGGACAAAGAGGCACCGTGCAATGTGATATTTAACGTGGCTTTCATTTCACTACTTGCAGAGGGTTAAATATAAAAGCACCCACAGGCATTCAGCCATGGTTCAGTGGCAGCACTCTCCTCTCCAGTCTTTCAGCAAGTCTTTTTATATGGAGAGTTGTTATGACCTGGAATGCACTGCCTGGAAGCGAGGTGGAAGCAGATTCAATAGTAACTTTCAAAGAACAAAGAACAGTACAGCACAGGAACAGGCTATTCGGCCCTCCAAGCCTGCGCCGATCTTGATGCCTGCCGAAACTAAAACCTTCTGCACTTCCGGGGTCCATATCCCTCTATTCCCATCCTATTCATGTATTTGTCAAGATGCCTCTTAAACGTCTCTATGGTACCTGCTTCCACCATCTCCCCCGGCAACAAGTTCCAGGCACTCACCACCCTCTGTGTAAAGAACTTGCCTCGCACATCCCCTCTAAACTTTGCCCCTCTCACCTTAAACCTATGTCCCCTAGTAACTGACTCTTCCACCCTGGGAAAAAGCTTCTGACTATCCACTCTGTCCATGCCGCTAATAACTTTGTAAACCTCTATCATGCCACCCCTCCACCTCCGTCGTTCCAGTGAAAACAATCCGAGTTTATCCAACCTGTCCTCATAGCTAATGCCCTCCAGACCAGGCAACATCCTGGTAAACCACTTCTGGACCCTCTCCAAAGCCTCCACTTCCTTCTGGTAGTGTGGCGACCAGAATTGCACGCAATATTCTAAGTGTGGCCTAACTAAAGTTCTGTACAGCTGCAGCATGACTTGCCTATTTTTATACTCTATGCCCCGACTGATGAAGGCAAGCATGCCGTATGCCTTCTTGACTACCTTATCCACCTGCGTTGCCACTTTCAGTGACCTGTGGACCTGTACGCCCAGATCTCTCTGCCGGTTAATATTCCTAAGGGTTCTGCCATTTACTGTATACTTCCCACCTGCATTAGACCTTTCAAAATGTATTACCTCACATTTGTCTGAATTAAACTCCATCTGCCATTTCTCCGCCCAAGTCTCCAACCGATCTATATCCTGCTGTATCCTCTGACAATCCTCATCACTATCCGCAACTCCACCAACCTTTGTGTCGTCCGCAAACTGACTAATCAGACCAGCTACATTTTCCTCCAAATCATTTATATATACTACAAACAGCAAAGGTCCCAGCACTGATCCCTGCGGAACACTACTAGTCACATCCATCCATTCAGAAAAGCACCCTTCCACTGCTACCCTCTGTCTTCTATGACCGAGCCAGTTCTGTATCCATCTTGCCAGCTCCCCTCTGATCCCATGTGACTTCACTTTTTGTATCAGTCTGCCACGAGGGACCTTGTCAAAGGCTTAACTGAAGTCCATATAGACAACATCCACTGCCCTTCCTTCATCAATCATCTTTGTCACTTCCTCAAAAAACTCGATCAAGTTAGTGAGACACGACCTCTCCTTCACAAAACCATGCTGCCTCTCGCTAATAAGTCCATTGTTTCCAAATGTGAGTAAATCCTGTCCCGAAGAATCCTCTCTAATAATTTCCCTACCACTGATGTAAGGCTCACCGGTCTATAATTTCCTGGATTATCCTTGCTACCCTTCTTAAACAAAGGAACAACATTGGCTATTCTCCAGTCCTCTGGGACTTCACCTGTAGCCAATGAGGATGCAAAGATTTCTGTCAAGGCCCCAGCAATTTCTTCCCTTGCCTCCCTCAGTATTCTGGGGTAGATCCCATTAGGCCCTGGGGACTTATCTACCTTAATGCTTTGCGAGACACCCAACACCTCCTCCTTTTTGATAATGAGATTACTGAGACTATCTGCACTCCCTTCCCTCGGCTCATCATCCACCAAGTCCTTCTCTTTGGTAAATACTGATGCAAAGTACTCATTTAGTACCTCGCCCGTTTCCTCTGGCTCCACACATAGATTCCCTTCTCTGTCCTTGAGTGGGCTAACCCTTTCCCTGGTTACCCTCTTGCTCTTTATATACGTATAAAATGCCTTGGGATTTTCATTAATCCTGTTTGCCAATGACTTCTCATAACCCCTTTTTGCCCTCCTGACTCAAGTTCCTTTAGAAAAGAACTGGATAAATATTTGAAGTGAAAAAAATTACAGGGTTGTGAAGAAAGAGCAGCGGTGTGGGACTAATTGGAGTGCTGTTTCAAAGAGCCAGCACACGCACGAAGGGCTGAATGGCCTCTGTGTGCTGTACAATTCTATGTTTCTCTTCCGAGAACGTAGTTTGAAAGTGACCTGCAGGATCTGGTACTGGACCTGGGAGGTTCCATTTCCAATTTGTGCCAATGTACCACAATCAGAGTAATGATGGCTGGGAGAGGCAGTCGGTGGCAGAGGGCAGGGAACAGGAGGTGCTGTGGAGAGAAGGGTTCCATTTGACCTCAGCATTCCTGGCTACAGCGAGAAAAATGGGTCAGAATTCCCTTCCCGATTGCTATCGAGTGGCCCCAGCCAGGTAGCACGTGTGCGGAGGCCAGAATTCTCTGTGAGGTAGCCTGTAGTCGAATAGCTTGCCAACACTCAATGTCCAGGCTGGTGAGGGATTGGAGTGTGGCTAACACCCACAGAGCTGAACCCCGAATGAGAGTTCATTTCCAGAGAGGGACAAGAGTGTGGAGAAGTTGACGGAAATATTTTATTTGATTCACTGAAATAAAGCAAAATACACACTCAAGACCAAAATAGTAAAATAGGACCGCAACAACATTTTATGCCAATAGAATCAATCGCACAGTAACTGTGACGTCAAGGTACAAATAATGAAGAGCAACAGCGTGGCTTCCTATGAAAGGAACTTATCCCAAGTTCAGTTGACTAAGTCCCAATGACTGACAAGCAAGAACCAACAGTGAGAGCTCAGTGATGCAATTCCACCCCCCGCTTTCAAACTAGAGAAACTTGACTGTTGGATTTGAACTCCTAGAACTGGAGGAAAATGCATGGGGGTAGATTATCAACTTGCCATTTGGATGTATTTACATAGAATTACACAGATTGTACAGCAGAGAAACAGGGCCATTTGGACCACTTGCTCTGTGCCGAGGTTTATGTTCCACACAATCCCCCTCTCACCCCTCTTTATCTCCCCCCAACCACATATTGTTCTATTTCTTTCTCCCTCGTGTACCTATCTAACTTCCCCTTAATCCACGCTAACCACCTCAACTACTCCATGTGGTAGCAAGTTCACACATTCTAACCACTCACTGGGTGAACATGTTTCTACTCACTTCCTTCTTGGATGTATTGTTGATTACCTTATATTTATGTCCCTGAGTTTAGGGCTCCCCACATTTCTATGTCGATCCTGTCAAACTCCTTCATAATTTTAAAGACCTATATTGGGTCACCCTTCAGATCTCTTTTTTTCTAGAAAAAAGAGCCCCAGCCTGTTCAGTCTTTCCTGAACAGCTATAACCTTCCAGCTCTGGTATCATCCTTTTAAGTCTGGTTTTAGGATTCAGACACCGTTTATGGAAACTACCTAGTTTTGGTTTCCATTAGTCAGCTTCACCTCGGCCAGCAAGTTGAAAATCTACCCCCCAGTACGTCATCACACCAGTCAGTCCTCCGAAGAGGGACTGTTTCACCTCACCTCACCTGACCCCTTCTGTGGATAGATGTTTGAATCACTTGGCCCTCAACAGGTGGGGGCGGAAATATATTCCAACAAAGCATGCTAGAAATGTACACTGGAAGTAAGAGATCTCTGTTCTCTGTCAGGTTGGATTTAAAGTCCCAGAATTGTCTGGACAGTCCTCTCGACTTCAGTCCCTGGCACCACTGATTGATTTTTACTGCTTTTTAATCTGTCACGTCACACCAGCACTGACCAATGGGAGTTGACGATCTTGCAAAGTGCCAGCTCGCAGCACATCCTCAAGTTAGCCTGGTGATCGGCCAAAGTGGAAAAGGTGCACTTGGCTGGGTCCACCTCACAGTTCTCCTCAGATTCGTAAAGCGCTCGGATAAACTCCCCTGTGAAAAAGATAGTTATCCTTCGTTATTATTTACGCCCTGGCACTTGTCAAATTACCCACACACCATCTCATTACATTGCATCCCAAAACATGCCGCTTATCGCACCATCCAACATCACATCGCGCACACACACACACACACCATCCAACGGCCCATCACACGCACACCATCCAACATTCCATTGCACACACACACCATCCAACGGCCCATCACACGCACACCATCCAACATTCCATTGCACACACACACCATCCAACATCTCACTGCACACACACACCATCCAACATCTCACTGCACACACACACCATCCAACATCTCACTGCACACAAACACCATCCAACATCTCACTGCACACAAACACCATCCAACATCTCACTGCACACAAACACCATCCAACATTCCATCGCACACAAACACCATCCAACATCTCACTGCACACAAACACCATCCAACATTCCATCGCACACAAACACCATCCAACATCTCATCGCACACACACACCATCCAACATCTCACTGCACACAAACACCATCCAACATTCCATCGCACACAAACACCATCCAACATCTCACTGCACACACACACCATCCAACATCTCACTGCACACACACACCATCCAACATCTCACTGCACACAAACACCATCCAACATCTCACTGCACACACACACCATCCAACATCTCACTGCACACAAACATCATCCAACATCTCACTGCACACAAACACCATCCAACATTCCATCGCACACAAACACCATCCAACATCTCACTGCACACACACACCATCCAACATCTCACTGCACACAAACACCATCCAACATCTCACTGCACACAAACACCATCCAACATTCCATCGCACACAAACACCATCCAACATCTCACTGCACACACACACCATCCAACATCTCACTGCACACACACACCATCCAACATCTCACTGCACACAAACACCATCCAACATCTCACTGCACACACACACCATCCAACATCTCACTGCACACACACACCATCCAACATCTCACTGCACACACACACCATCCAACATCTCACTGCACACACACACCATCCAACATCTCACTGCACACACACACCATCCAACATTCCATCGCACACAAACACCATCCAACATCTCACTGCACACACACACCATCCAACATCTCACTGCACACAAACACCATCCAACATCTCACTGCACACACACCATCCAACATCTCACTGCACACACACACCATCCAACATCTCACTGCACACACACACCATCCAACATCTCACTGCACACAAACACCATCCAACATTCCATCGCACACAAACACCATCCAACATCTCATCGCACACAAACACCATCCAACATCTCATCGCACACAAACACCATCCAACATCTCATCGCACACAAACACCATCCAACATCTCATCGCACACAAACACCATCCAACATCTCACTGCACACAAACACCATCCAACATTCCATCGCACACAAACACCATCCAACATCTCATCGCACACAAACACCATCCAACATCTCATCGCACACAAACACCATCCAACATCTCACTGTACACACACACCATCCACCATCTCACTGTACACAAACACCATTCAATGTCTCATCGCACACAAACACCATCCAACATCTCATCACACACACAACATTTAACGTCTCATCGCACACAAACACCATCCGATATCTCATTGTACACACACCATCTAAAATCCCATTGCACATACACCATCCAACATCTCATTGCGCACAAACAACATCCAATATCTCATCACATGCATACCATCCAATGTCTCGTTGTACACAAACACCATCCAATATCTCTTCGTGCACAAACGCCATCCAACATGATACTGCACACATACTATCCAATGTCCCATCGAATGCACACACACCATCCGAAGCCTGGAGTGGAGAAGAGCAGCAAAGAGAGCGAGGCCTGGAGTGGACTAGCATAAAGGGCGAGGCCTGCAGTGGAGCAGAATAAAGTGCGAGGCCCAGAGCAGAATGGAGTAGAATAAATGGCGAGGCCTGGAGCGGAACGGAGCAGCATAAATGGCGAGGCCTGGAGCTGAACGGAGCAGCATAAATGGCGAGGCCTGGAGCTGAACGGAGCAGCATAAATGGCGAGGCCTGGAGCTGAACGGAGCAGCATAAAGGGCGAGGCCTGGAGCTGAACAGGGCAGCATAAAGGGCGAGGCCTGGAGCTGAACGGAGCAGCATAAAGGGCGAGGCCAGGAGCGGAACGGAGGAGCAGTAAGGGCGAGGCCCGGAGCGGAACGGAGCAGAATAAAGGGCGAGGTCTGGAGCGGAACGGAGCAGCATAAAGAGCGAGGCCAGGAGCGGAACGGAGCAGCAGAAAGGGCGAGGCCCGGAGCGGAATGGAGCAGCATAAATGGCTAGGCCAGGAGCGGAACGGAGCAGCAGAAAGAGCGAGGCCTGGAGCGGAACAGAGCAGCATAAATGGCGAGGCCAGGAGCGGAACGGAGCAGCATAAAGGGCGAGGCCTGGAGTGGAACGGAGCAGCATAAAGAGTGAGGCCTGGAGCGGAACGGAGCAGCATAAAGGGCGAGGCCTGGAGTGGAACGGAGCAGCATAAAGGGAGAGGCCTGGAGCGGAACGGAGCAGAATAAAGGGCGAGGCCTGGAGCGGAACGGAGCAGCATAAAGGGCGAGGCCTGGAGCGGAACGGGGCAGCATAAAGAGCGAGGCCCGGAGTAGCATAAAGGGCGAAGCCTGGAGCGGAACGGAGCAGCATAAAGGGCGAGGCCAGGAGCGGAACGGAGCAGCATAAATAGCGAGGCCTGGAACGGAACGGAGCAGCATAAAGAGCGAGGCCAGGAGCGGAACGGAGCAGCATAAAGGACGAGGCCAGGAGCGGAACGGAGCAGCATAAAGGGCGAGGCCTGGAGCGGAACGGAGCAGCATAAAGGGCGAGGCCAGGAGCGGAACGGAGCAGCATAAATGGCGAGGCCTGGAACGGAACGGAGAAGCATAAAGGGCGAGGCCTGGAGCGGAACGGAGCAGCATAAAGGGCGAGGCCTGGAGCGGAACGGAGCAGCATAAAGGGCGAGGCCTGGAGCGGAACGGAGCAGCATAAAGGGCGAGGCCAGGAGCGGAACGGAGCAGCATAAAGGGCGAGGCCAGGAGCGGAACGGAGCAGCATAAAGGGCGAGGCCAGGAGCGGAACGGAGCAGCATAAAGGGCGAGGCCTTGAGCGGAACGGAGCAGAATAAATGGCGAGGCCAGGAGCGGAACGGAGCAGAATAAATGGCGAGGCCTGGAGCTGAACGGAGCAGAAGAAAGGGCGAGGCCTGGAGTGGAACGGAGCAGCAGAAAGGGCGAGGCCCGGAGCGGAACGGAGCAGCAGAAAGGGCGAGGCCTGGAGCGGAACGGAGCAGCATAAAGGGCGAGGCCAGGAGCGGAACGGAGCAGAATAAAGGGCGAGGCCAGGAGCGGAACGGAGCAGAATAAAGGGCGAGGCCTGGAGCGGAACGGAGCAGCAGAAAGGGAGAGGCCCGGAGCGGAACGGAGCAGCAGAAAGGGCGAGGCCCGGAGCGGAACGGAGCAGCAGAAAGGGCGAGGCCCGGAGCGGAACGGAGCAGCATAAAGGGCGAGGCCAGAAGCGGAACGGACCAGCATAAAGGGCGAGGCCTGGAGCGGAACGGAGCAGAATAAAGGGCGAGGCCTGGAGCGTAGCAGCAAAAAGAGCGAGGCCTGGAGCGGAACAGAATAAAGGACGAGGCCTGGAGCGGAGCAGAATAAAGGACGAGACCTAGAGCCGAGCGGAGCAGAATAAAGGGTGAGGCCTGGAGTGGAGCGGATCAGAATAAAGGGTGAGGCCTGGAGCAGAGCAGAGCAGAATAAAGGACGAGGCCTGGAGCGGAGCAGAGCAGAATAAAGGACGAGGCCTGGAGCAGAGCAGAGCAGAATAACGGGCGACGCCTGGAGCGGAGCAGAGCAGAATAAAGGGCGAGGCCTGGAGCGGAGCAGAGCAGAATAAAGGGCGAGGCCCGGAGCGGAGCAGAGCAGAATAAAGGGCGAGGCCTCAAGCGGAGCGGAGCGGAGCAGAGCAGAATAAAGGACGAGGCCTAGAGCAGAGCAGAGCAGAATAAAGGGGGAGGCCACCAAACAGGAGGAAAAATATCGCACAGTGACATCACAGCACAAGAAGGCCTGCGTGGGTAAATCTACTGGTAAACATTTGATTTAATCAAACTATAATGTAAGCTAGATCAATTAATTAGTACAAAAACTGAAAGTAAGCTGATTTGATAAAATAAGTAAACTTTAACTTATGTTTTATACTTTGCATATTGGATAATTTATCATAATTATGATCAGCATTTAATTAATTAGATCTCGGAGGATAAAGTTCCATATTTTTCAGTAAATTAAAATCTGAGATATATAAATATTAAGAGTTAAGTTAAAACATTTAAGTTAACCACCCTATAAAATAAAGTGACAGGAGCTAATGGGTGAGTAGCCGGTGAGTGCTTATTTAAGTCTCAAGTTTATTCTCTTAATTTAGTTAATAGTTTAATAAATAAAGGCATGGTAGGGCACCACAGTCGCATTGAATGCAAACCCTGTTCCAGGTGGGAACTCCAGGATAACCACAGGTGCAGAAAGTGTCCTCGGTTGGAGGAATGCAAGCTCCACGTTTCGGAACTTGAGCTGCAGCTGAATTCACTGTGGTGCATCTGCAAGGCTGAGTGTTCCTGGATGTAGTCACACTGCAGATTAAGGTTGTGCAGGCAGGGAGGGACTGGGCGACCACCAGACAGTCAAGCAGAACTAGGCAGGTAGCGCAGGGGTCCTTGAATGCACCTCACTCTCCAGCTGGTATTCTGTTCTAACTATCGGTGAGGGCGATGGTTTCTCTGGGGAATACAGCTAGAGCCAAGCCCACTGTACTATGGGTGCTCAGCTCAGCGGGGGAGGGGGTTGCTGGTGGTGGGAAGGAGGAGGTCAGAAAAGCAATAGTGGTGGGGGACTCAATAGTCAGGGGAGCAGACAGGTGTTTCTGCAGAAGCAGATGTGATTCCAGGATGGTTATTACCTCCCTGGGCCCAGGGTGAAGGATGCCACTGAACAGCCGCAGAGCATTGAGGGGGAGAGTGAACAGCCAGAGGTTCTGGTCCATATCAGTACCAATGATGTAGTTAGAAAGAGGGATGAGGTCCTGCAGGCAGAGTTAGGGGAGCTAGGAAAGAAATTAAAATGTAGGACCTCAAAGGTAATAATCGCCAGATAACTCCCAGTGCCATGTGCCAGTGAGTACAGAAACAGAAGATGGTTCAGATAAAAGCATGGTTGGAAGGATAGTGCAGGGAGGAGGGCTTTAGATTCATGGGGCATCGAGACCTGTTTTGAGGGAGATGTGACCTGTGCAAGCTGGATGGGTTTCACCTTAACGGGGCCAGGACCAATATCTTGATGGGGTGCTTTGCCGGTGCTATTAGGGATGGTTTAAATTAGCTTGGCAGGGGGATGGGAACCTGAGCATAGATTCCGAAGGAAGAGAAGGAAAACTGGAAATAGAAAGCAGAAAATTAGTGAGCAAATATGGAAGGTTGACGAATCAAAGGAAAGATGATAAACAACACAGGAGTTGTTCAGTGATTATTGGTAAATACTTCAATGCAAGCAGTCGAGTGAAGCAGGCAGATGAGCTGAAGGCACAGATAGACATTTGGAAGTATGATATCATAACTATTGTTGGAATACAGCTTAAAGAAGGGCAGGAATGGCAGTTCAACTGTCCTGGCTACAGGGTTTTCAGAGGGCACAGATAGGGGGATAAAAAAAGGAGGTGGGGAGAGGGGGGTGGTCGCAATATTGCTTAAGGAAACAAACACAGCCCTGAGGAGGAATAATATTCTAGAAGGAGCATTAAATGAAGCCATATGGGCTGAACTGAGGAACTAAAAAGGGGCAATCACACTACTGGGAGTATACTATAGCCCCTCAGAGGGAGATAGAAGAGCTAATATGTAGGCAAATTGCTGAAAAGTGTAGAAACGAAAGGACGTTAATAATAAGGGATTTCAACTACCCTAATATTAACTGGGATAACTTCATTGTGAAAGGTCCAGAGGGTGCAGAATTCTTAAAATGTATTCAGGAGAACCTTTCTAGCCAGTATGTAGCAAGACCAACAAGAGAAGGGGCAGTTCAGGGCTTTGTTTTAGGGAATGAATCGGACAGGTGGAAGGAGTATCATTGGGAGAGCTTTTTAGTGATAATGATCATAATTCAGTTAGATTTAGAGTACTTGTGGAAAAGGTTAAAGACAGACTAAGAGTAAAAGTTTTAAATTGGAGAAAGGCCAATTTTGGTGAGCTGAGATGTGATTTGGCAAAAGTGGATTGGAAACAGCTACCTAAAGGTAAATTAGTGTCAGAGCACTGGGAGGCATTTAAGGTGGAGCTAAAGAGGATTCAGAACAAATATGTTCCCACAAAGAAAAGGGGCGGGACTCACAAATCTAGACCCCTGCGACCCTCCCCACAACCTCAGATGTCAAAGAGCATGCATTATAGAAAAGTACAGGGATGAAATTGAAAAGAAATTAGGAAGGCAAAGAAAGGACATGAAAAAATACTGGCAAGTAAAATCAATGAAAACCCAAAGATGTTTTACAAATACACAAAGAGAAAAAGGAAAGAGTAGGGCCTATTGGAGACCAAAAAGGCAGCCTGTGCACGGAGGCTCAAGATATGGGTACAGTTCTTAATGAATACTTTGCGTCTGTCTTCACAAAAGAAATGGACAATGTAGACATTGTAGTTGAGGAAGAATGGGAAATGTTGGATGGGATAAACATAGTGAGGGAGGTAATATTAAAATATTTAGCATCCTTGGAAGTGGATGAACGACCAGGCCCGGATGAAATGTATCCCAGGCTGCTAAAGGAAGCAAGGGAAGAATAGTGGATTGCTCATCATTTTCTAATCCTCTCCGGCTACATGCGTGGCGCTGGAGGACTGCAGATGTTGTACCGTTGTTTAAAAAGGGAGGAACGGATAACCCGAGTAATTACAGGCCAGTCACCTAACCTCCGTGGTGAACAAATGACTGGAAAAAATTCTGAGAGACGGTATAATCGTTATTCAGAGAGAGGCACGGATTAATCAAGGTCAGTCAGCATGGATTTGTTAAGGGAAGGTCGTGTCTGATTGCATTCTTTGAGGAAATAACAAAAGGTCGATGAGGGTAGCACATTTGATGTAGTCTAAATGGATTTTAGCAAGGCTTTTGACAAGGTCTCACATGGCAGACTGATCAGTAGATTAAAAGCTGATGGGATCCAAGGGAAAGTGGCAAGTTGGATCCAAAATCGGCTCAGTGACAGGAAGCAAAGGGTTATGGTAGACAGGTGTTTTTGTGACTGGAATGCTGTTTCCAGTAGGGTTTTGCAGGGTTCAGTACTGGGTCCCTAGCTATTCCTAGTATATCAGATTTAAATGTAGGAGGCATGATTAAGAAGTTCGCAGATGATATGAAAATTGGTCATGTGGTTGATAATGAGGAAGAAAGCTGTAGACTGCAAGAAGATATCAGTGGACTGGTCAGGTGAGCAGAAAAGTGACAAATGGAGTTCAATCCAGAGAAGTGTCAGGTAATGCATTTGGGGAGGGCAAACCAGGCAAGGGAATACACAACAAATGGTGGGATTCTGAAAAGTATGGAGGAACAGAGTGTATGTCTGCAGATCCCTTAAGGTAGCAGGACAGGTAGATAAGGTGGTCAAGAAGGCATATAGGATACTTTCCTTTATTGGCTGAGACCTAGAGTGCAAGAGCAGGGAGGTTATGCTAGAACTGCATAGAACACAAGTTAGCCTGCAGCTAGAGCACTGCGTACAATTCTGCTCACCACATCAAAGAAAAGGGTGCAATCACACGAGAGATTTACAAGAATGTTGCCAAGAATGGAGAATTTTAGCTAGCAGGAAAGATTGGGGTTTTTTTTCTTTGGAACAGAGGAGGCTAAGGGGAGATTTAATTGAGGTGTATAAAATTATGAAGGGCCTAAATAGAGTGGGTCGGACGGACCTATTTTCCTTTGCAGAGAGGTCAATAACCAGGGGGCATAGATTTAAATTAATTGGTGGAAGGATTAGAGGGGTGTTGAGGGGTAAGTATTTCACCCAGACGGTGATGGGGGTCTGAAACTCACTGCCTGAGAGGATGATAGAGGCAGAAACCCTCATCGCATTTAAAAAATCTCTTGGATATAGATTTGAAGTGCCGTAACCTACAGGGCGATGGACCAAGAACTGGACAGTGGGATTCAGACTGGATAACTATTTTTCGGCTAGCGCAGACACGAACTTGCTCCTTCCATGCCGTAAATTTTTCTACGTTTCTATCCAACCTCCTATCATGCACACCATCCAATGTCCCATCACAGGCAACGGCAAACCACCCAGAATACTTCATCACATGCATCCCAAACATCATGTCACTTGTTCCCCCAGTCACCCCATCAATTACATCCTAATGACCCAGTCACTCCCAAAAACCCAATTACATCTAACCTGAACATCCCACCAATCACACCTCAAATACTCATTCATTCCCAGGAACGCTATTACATGCCTCCCAAACATCCCATCACCCATACCCCAAAACATCCTGTAACTCACACTATGCAAATGCTCTATTACATGCATACCCAAATATTGTCACATGCATGTCAAAACAGCTGGACATGCTAACCCCAAACACCCCACCACACAATCCCTCAAACACTCAATCACTCAAACCCCCAAATACATATCACATGCATGGCCAAACTCGTCATCCCAAGCACCCCCAAACACCATGCCATAGCCCATCTAATTAGGAATGGGGCTGAGGGTTAGGAGGATAAGTGCAGATAGTGATGATGGAATGCTCTGTGGACCATGAGCAACTGAATGTCCTATCAAGGAAGGAAACCAGTCAAAGATGTGGAGTGTTGATCTTAAGTTTTACTTGATTTACCTTTGGGAACAGGATGAAAGAAACGTTGTCTTTTCCTCAGGAATAAATGATTTAGGTTGACTCCATGACTGAGCAGATACCACATGGTCTATGCAGAGCACAGGCTTGTTAAGTTAAAGGACCTTTTCTTGGAGCCAGTTACTTAGTTTTCTAATTTTTCCTTATTTCTGCCTCTTATATCAACATCAACACTTCCAGGTCAGGTACAGGATAGGTTAGACACAGAGTAAATCTCCCTCTGCACTGTCCCATCAAACATTTTCCAGGTCGGGTACAGGATAGGTCACATAATGAGTC
This sequence comes from Heterodontus francisci, assembly GCF_036365525.1. Classification (NCBI taxonomy): domain Eukaryota; kingdom Metazoa; phylum Chordata; class Chondrichthyes; order Heterodontiformes; family Heterodontidae; genus Heterodontus; species Heterodontus francisci. The sequence goes on from NC_090399.1 coordinate 16,919,521, forward strand.
AACGTCTCTTTACATTATTTCACCAACACATCATAATTACAACTGACTCTACCAATTTTCCTATTTCTAATCCTTACACTAGCCAAAGGAACATGAGCAAGTTAGTCCCACCAGTGTACTGTGCAATTTTGATCACTAAGCTCATTTGAAGCTGGGCCCTTACAGATTTTGACTTTGGATTCAGCGCCTTTTGGACATCCTGGTGAAATTTGCTGTGTCTAAAGATTTTGGAAGATTTTCTCGGTTTGTAACGAAAGGCTGAAGACTAGGTTCTGTTTTCATTTACAGACAGTCAACAGACCAAACCTTCCAATTACAGATGCGTTCACACCCATTGTATCATTGTAGCAGATGGAGAACTTTAGAATAAGTAATTGAATTTATAAGGTGCAGATGGAGTTGGACAAGGTAGCAAATGAATAAAAAATTAATGCAGGTGTACTTTTTCAAAATTCGTTCCTGGGATGTGGGCGTCGCTTGCCAGGCCAGTATTTATAGCCCATCCCTAATTGACCTTGAGAAGGTGGTTGTGAGCTGCCTTCTTGAACCGCTGCAGTCCATGTGGTGTAGGAACACCCACAGTGCTGTTAGGAAGGGAGTTCCAGGATCTTGACCCAGCGACAGTGAAGGAACGGCAATATAGTTCCAAATCATCATAAGAACTAGGAGCAGGAGTAGGCCGTCCGGATGATATGTAGCTTGGAAGGGAACTTGCAAGTGGTGGTGCTCCCATGCATCTGCCGCCCTTGTCCTTCTAGGTGGTGGGGGTCGCGGGTTTGGAAGGTGGTGTCTAAGGAGACTTGGTGCGTTGCTGCAATGCATCTTGTAGATAGTACACACTGCTGCCACTGTGCGTTGGTGGTGGAGGGAGTGAATGTTTGTAGATGGGGTGCCAATCAAGCAGGATGATTTGTCCTGGATGGTGTTGAGCTTCTTGGGTGTTGTTGGAGCTGCAAGTGGAGAGTAATCCATCACACTCCTGACTTGTGCCTTGTAGATGGTGGACAGGCTTTGGAGAGTCAGAAGGTGAGTTACTCGCCGCAGGATTCCTAGCTTCTGACCTGCTCTTGTAGCCACGGTATTTATATGGCTACTCCAGTTCAGTTTCAGGTCAATGGTAGCCCCTAGCATGTTGATAGTGGGGGATTCAGCGATGGCAATGCCGTTGAATGTCAAGGGGAGATGATTAGATTCTCTCTTCTTGGAGATGGTCATTGCCTGACACTTGTGTGGCGTGAATGTTACTTGCCACTTATCAGCCCAAGTCTGGATATTATCTAGGTCTTGCTGCATTTCTACATGGACTGCTTCAGTATCTGAGGAGTCACGAATGTTGCTGAACATTATGCAATCGTCAGCAAACATCCCCACTTCTGAGCTTATGACTGAAGGAAGGTCATTGACACAGCAGCTGAAAATGGTTGGACCTAGGACACTACCTTGAGGAACTCCTGCATTGATGTCCTGCAGCGGAGATAATTGACCTTCAACAACCACAACCAGCTTCCTTCGTATCGGTATGACTCCAACCAACGGAGAGTTTTCCCCAATTCCTACTGACTCCAGTTTTACTAGGGTTATTTGATGCCATACTCAGTCAAATGCTGCCTTGATGTCAAAGGCAGTCACTCTCACCTCACGTCTGGTAATGAAGGGTTTACTCTGTTTCTGGAATGTGCTGTTTGGGAATCAAAGTGCTCTCCTCCGGCTCAGTAGGTTCTTGTGCATCTAGCACTTAATAGCGGCAAATCCCTATGAAGCAATAAAAAGCTCAAGGAGCCAAGTTTGTTTGAGTCTTGCTCCGCTGTCAGGGCTGGACACTCGTTCCATCACCTCCCTCCCCAACCCCAGGGTTTTGATGTTGCAAATCAGGTGGATGGGTGTATTAGCATGAAGGGGGCAAGGGATGGCGGAGAACAGGGTCCAGGAAAATGATCAGGCATGGTGAATAGTTCGGGTGTTTAGGTCAAAGAGCTTGACTTTAAAAAAGAAACTAGCAAGAATTTCTTTTGCAGCTGCCTGATGTTCCTCTCTTCTGTGCCGGTGCAGTCAACATGCCTGCTTAGTACTGATGCAAAGTACCAAGGTCCACAGGAATGGTGGTACTGGATGAATTTCTGGTGGGAGGAGACGCCCCACCAGTCCCGCGCTTTGACTGCTGCTGTGTCAGGAGGTGAGTTGTCTGGTGCAAGGAGTGACTATGCTCTCATGACATTGCATAAGAGAAAGTAACAAAAGGACGGGAGGAGGCTTTTCAACCCCTCGAACCTGTTCCGCTATTCAGTTAGATAATGGCTGATCTGTATCTCAACTCCATCCAGCTGCTTTGGTCCCTAATCCTCAATACCCTTGCCTAACAAAAAACCTGTCGATCTCAGGTTTGAAGTTTTCATTAGAATCCCCAACCTCAACAGCTTTTTGGTGGAAAAATCGAGATTTACACTGCCCTTTGTGTGAAGAAATGCTTCCAGACATCAGCCCTAAACAGCCTAGCTCTATTTTAAGGTCCTGCCCCTATGTTCTGAACTCTCCCACCAGAGGAAACGTTTCACTCTACCTAACCTATCAACTTCTTTAATCATCTTAAACACCTCAATTAGATCACCCCTTGGTCTTCCATACTCAAGGGAATACAAGCCTAAACTATGCAATCTGTCCTTTTAATGTAACCCTTTTAGCTACAGTATAGGGGTGCAGAGACCCTCCTGACTCGTCTGCTCATTCTGCCCTCCCAGCAAGGTCAGAATCCAAATGTTTTTTCCTGGGACCACCTAATATGCGCATAACCAATGGATCCTGAGATTTCCCACCTTCTAAAGCACTTTATTAAAAAATTGATGTCGCCTCATCATTCCAGTAGAAAATCGGGTCCTGGAATTTCACAGGTGTTCTCCCAGTCTCTCACCATCCCTAAACTCTGGAATGTCACAGGTGTTCTCCCAGTCTCTCACCATCCCTAAACTCTGGAATGTCACAGGTGTTCTCCCAGTCTCTCACCATGCCTTAAACTCTGGAATGTCACAGGTGTTCTCCCAGTCTCTCACCATCCCTAAACTCTGGAATGTCACAGGTGTTCTCCCAGTCTCTCACCATCCCTAAACTCTGGAATGTCACAGGTGTTCTCCCAGTCTCTCACCATGCCTTAAACTCTGGAATTTCACAGGTGTTCTCCCAGTTTGTCACCATCCCTAAACTCTGGAATGTCACAGGTGTTCTCCCAGTCTCTCACCATCCCTAAACTCTGGAATGTCACAGGTGTTCTCCCAGTCTCTCACCATGCCTTAAACTCTGGAATGTCACAGGTGTTCTCCCAGTCTCTCACCATCCCTAAACTCTGGAATGTCACAGGTGCTCTCCCAGTCTCTCACCATCCCTAAACTCTGGAATGTCACAGGTGTTCTCCCAGTCTCTCACCATCCCTAAACTCTGGAATGTCACAGGTGTTCTCCCAGTCTCTCACCATCCCTAAACTCTGGAATTTCACAGGTATTCTCCCAGTCTCTCACCATGCCTTAAACTCTGGAATTTCACAGGTGTTCTCCCAGTTTGTCACCATCCCTAAACTCTGGAATGTCACAGGTGTTCTCCCGGTCTGTCACCATCCCTAAACTCTGGAATTTCACAGGTGTTCTCCCAGTCTGTCACCATGCCTTAAACTCTAGCCATTCCATTACGTCACGACTGATTTGTAACTTAACTCCATCAACCCGCCTTGGTTCCGTAACCCTCGATACCCTCACCCACTAGGAATCTGTCAATACTTCCTGACTTCACTCCTGAATGGCCTAGTTTTAATGCTAACATGAAACACCCTTGTTCTGATGGTCATTGGTGTAACCTGGGTTCGACGATTAGCTTAATGGACCGATGGTACCCTGGGTTGCCCTTGGTGGGTGGATGAGTGTGTAAGGACCTTAAATGTCTTGTAGGTTTGTTCATGGTTGGTTGTTTCATTCAGAAAATTGAAGGTTGTTGTGGAGGCGGGGGTGGTGGGGGGGGGGGGGGGCGGGGATTTGGGGGAGGCGGGGGAGGGAATAGGGCAGATCAGGGTCGTCCAGTGGGCCATGCCTGGCCCGGGAATGCTGGTAAACCCAGCTCACAATGGCCAGGAACTCAGTTCTATCTGCACTTATATTTCTTACTCGCTGGTGTGTCCTGTTTTGAATTTGGCAGGGCCAGTAGGTTTTGGGAGAGCACTGCTCCTAGCGCTGTTGCCTCACTGATGGTTAGATCCTAAATCAGAACACCAAGATTAGGTTAGTATGTGCAGCTTAAGATATATGAAAAGTAATGGAAACATGGACTTATACTGGATATGTGTCTTCACGGTACACTGCAGGAAAGCTCCAAAAAGGCAAGGAGCTTTTACATTCCTGAGGTTCTGTATACACAGCCTGTGGAGAGAAATTCATTTTTTGACAGGCTGAATAGCCTTTTCAAGGAAAGGAAGAAAACAAGTGGCTACACAGCTCTGGCTATGAGAATTTTTCAGAGGAAGATTTTTGAAAAAAGATACAAAAAGTTAAAAGGATAGAAAAAAAAGGGTCCAAGAGGGAGAGCACAACATTGCTTCACTCTTGCAAGAGGATCTTCAGAAGCTGACCAAAAACAATTCATCAAAGCAAACTGTTAAAGCAGCACCGGGAATAATGGACTGCCAAGTTAACAAAATACTTAACCATTTTGTGCTTTGTACTTTCTTTCGCTTAAACGAGAAGGAGACTCCTCACAGCAATTTGCCTCCCTGGTTGCAAACTGGCAGACAGGTCATTTTGCTGTTAAAATTTCAAATTGACCTGAAACCAGGACTTGCTGGTAATTTTGACAATCCCGTGAACATCCTTTTTAGGGTTTGGTTATTCCGCAAATAGAAAGGAAGTGACTTCCCCGCATCCAATAGTCTGCAGTGATTTCCACCATCAACATTACCTTGCCCAATGCTCAAATGTGCTGGCGGATGATGCACAAGTATCTCGTGGGGGTTTTTGCGAGGCACAAGGGCATCACCCAAAAGGCACGCAGATGCATACAAGCGTGCACACCAACAATAAGATACACAGACACACACAGGCCGTCCCATCACATAATCCCAGACAAATCATTACAGGAGATATTGAGACCAACACACTCGCTACGCGATCACGAGAGCAGAGCATTTTCGGCAGTGATTCCAACCAATAAATGTGAGGAATTCTACTTATCTTTCAATTGGCAATGGGGGAGGGGGAAACAAAAGGCAAAACTGCCATCCAAAACACAGAACTGCATTTCCTCTCAAATGTTTTCCCCTTCTTCCGTTTAAGGTGCTAACCCCCTCAGCCACAAATTGGCTACAGAGCAAAAGGTTTCACGAACAGCAATGTGATAATGATGAGTTAAATCTCTTTTTAGTGATGTTTGTTGAGGGAGAACCGCCCCCCCCCCCCCCCCCAGCATTCTGTGGAATATTTTAAGTCCACCTGCAAGAGCAGACGGGGCCTCGGTTTACCAGTGCAGCATTCTCTCAGTACTGGACTGGAAGTTCCAGTCTGGATTTCGTGCTCAAGTCTCTGAATTGGGATTTGAGCTCATAACCCTTCTGATTCAGAGGCTAGACTGCTAGTGACTGAGCCACGACTGACACCCTACATTTAGGGCAAATGTAGCACACCCGCTGCGGAACTGGTTGTAATTGGGGAATTCAGCACAGACCTGGGAATCAAACTGTGCTCTTCTGGGTCCAGTACCATATCAGCACATTGGGTAGTGAACTTCCTTCACTGACTGGCCACAGGGGCTCGACAGTTCTATTTCGGGTTGGAGAGGAGGGTTGTTTTTCTCCTTGCTGCGGAATGAGTGGGATCATTGATCGGCAGGACACGGCGTGACGACTGCCTTCAATGAACCTTCCCTCTCTCCTCTCAGATGGGGGTAAGTAACAGGGCTAGAAGAAGATCCTCTCAGGCGAAGGGGGGGGGGGGGGAGGTTGGCATGAGGGGGAATCGTCATGTAAGGCTGGGAGAAAGAAAACATTGAGAGATAGGCTATGCCTACAAGTCTACTGTAGCTAACCACTGCGCCACTGTGGGCGGCACAGTGGCGCAGTGGTTAGCACCGCAGCCTCACAGCTCCAGCGACCCGGGTTCAATTCTGGGTACTGCCTGTGTGGAGTTTGCAAGTTCTCCCTGTGTCTGCGTGGGTTTCCTCCGGGTGCTCCGGTTTCCTCCCACATGCCAAAGACTTGCAGGTTGATAGGTAAATTGGCCATTAGCAATTGCCCCTAGTATAGGTAGGTGGTAGGGAAATATAGAGACAGGTGGGGATGTGGTAGGAATATGGAATTAGTGTAAGATTAGTACAAATGGATGGTTGATGGTCGGCACAGACTCGGTGGGCCGAAGGGCCTGTTTCAGTGCTGTATCTCTAAACTAAACTAAACTTCTCAGTGATTTGTGTATCAGTATCTTACAGTACAGAAGGAGGCCATTCTGTCCATCGTGCCCGTACCAGCTCTTTGAAAAAGAGGTTCTGAGATCTGGGACAGGCTATTCGGAGGGAGGACAGGCAGGAGATTAAGTCGGACCTGTGCAGTGAACTGAAATGCTGCAAAACTCATATTGTGTCAGTAGAGGGAGCTCTATGTGCCTTTTCACCCCGAGCAAAACAGAGAGAGCGGGAAGAGTTTACAGGCAATGGACTATTAGAGGTGGCAAATAGACATGAATAAGAGCCCTTCAAACTGCTCTGGTCTCGTTGACGTACTACCATTCAGCACAGGCCATCATCACAAGACAAAATATTAACAATCCTAAACAATCCTCATGAGAAATGGAAACTGATTAACCCTTTGAGGCCTTCCAATGTCCTGCAGCCAGATCTCATCTGTGAGAGAAATGGGAATGCCAAAGCATAGACAGGAGAATGATAGCCGCATAACAGCCGAATCTGGTGTGCAGGGGCAGACAACTGCGGCATAGTTAGGAGACACTTGAATTCCACGTGAAAATAGGCAGCCTGTTTTGAGTTCTGTTTAAGGGTTGCCAACTCTGGTTTGACATATTTCTGGAGTCACATGGCTTGCAGCCCCCTGCTCCTGCTATGGGCCATCCGGTACGTCCATCATTACAACGCACGGCCAATGAGAAAGCAAACAGACTCTTCATTATCAAATTGGATGATTCCTGAACCTCCCATATCCAATAGTTCCATTAATAAATGAAAGTGATCAAAGAAAATGAAATAATCTTTGTTTCCCTGGGTTGCTCATAACAGTGTCCAGGAGATTAATCGTTAAATTCTGGAGACTCCAGGGCAAACGTGGAGCGTTGGCAACCTTAGTTCAGTTTGATGACTGGCAAGCCACAAAAAAAAAAATCTGCGCAACCTGTGGAAAGATCGTGAAATTTCTTTAGCTCAGTGAAAGCCTCTGGTGTCAGAAGCCAGGGGAAATGAGCTCCCTCTACGGTTTTTAGCAGGCCCAGGGTTTGATATATTGAGCCATGTTGACTAGTAAAAGGTGTCTGTGCCTAGTTACCACAGCAACGATGCTACGCTGCCGCTGAACTTTAGAGTCCTGCTTGCTAAACAGAATTCCCCGCCCCTGCAATGGACATCAGGCAAGAACAGAGTCAATCCAGCCCTGAGATCCACCAGGGTCCAACTCGGCCGACACGCACCACTCCAGCTTCTCCCATCAAGTTCGGCCGCGAGACTCGGGCAGGGTCACTAATCCTCCAGGGTTGCTCAGGACTTTCCCAAAAATTGAAGACTGACCTTTGCTGTGAGCAAACCCCAGGGAGAAAAAATCCTCAGAGCATTAAAAAAAAAATGTGCTTCTCAAAAAAATAAATCCTCGAACATTTTTTTATTATAAAAATATTGGACATGGGAAAATGGTCTGTTTGAATGACATTCAAGTATTGTCCAGTCGGGTGATGAGTCTCTGCTCACTTTACAATTGGGCGTAGGAAAGTGGGCTGTCACGAGGATGGACATGTTGGGTGACCAATATTGAGAGTCCGGGGCGGGGTGTTGGGGAACAGTGGTTGGAGGCAGGGTGGTTGTGTGATAAAATCTCCAGGAATATGTCCCACTAGAATTGGTAAACCTAGGATCCCTCCAAGGAGGCGGGTGGGAATCCTACAGGACTGCGTGGCCCACCAGTTTTTTGACCTGCCCAATACCGTCTCAAACAGAGGGTAAAATCGGGTGGGGTGTGAAACCAAAGTTGCGCCCGATCCCGTCAGTTTCCCCACGGGGGTGGGGACGGGGGATGGTTAGGTTAAAATTGCTCCCCCAGGGAGACGGCAGAGAAGCGGCTTGACTGGACCGTCAAGGAGGGCCTTGACCCCACAATGCGCCAGTAATTTGCTTTGAAAAACACAGTTCAGCTACAACCTTGCTACACCATCATTCACCTGTCCAACCGAGCTCGCCAACGTCCCATAGAAAGGTGCCTTTTTTTTTTTCCTTTTTCACAGTGTGAACTACAATGCTGCAATTGGCGCCAAAGCACTCAAAGGGTTAATTGTGAAAAAAAAATACATGTGACATTAAAAGTGTTTTACTGAAGAGCAAGCACTGAAATTGACCTTTTATATTTGTTTTTTTTTTGCCCCAGAAAGGAAAGGGTAGGGGTGGAGGGGGGGGGGGGGCGGGGGGGGGGAGGAGGATGTAAAATACTAGAAGTGGCCATGGAAAACTTCCTGGCATCTTCTCAGAGACTCTGCGTCTGAAGGGAATGTCTGAGTGAACATTCTTCCGACACTAAATCCTACCAGCCCACCCCACTCCAAAAATAAAGTACAGGAGGCAACAGAAAAAAAAACTTCTTTAAAAAAACAAAATGCAAAAGTCCATTACTGTTGTTGCTAGGAGTAACGGGCTCCATTGTCCGAAGCAGTCCCAATAGCTCCCTGCCCTCCCCAACAAGAGCAGAAGGCAAAAGGGTCCCTCTTGCCATCTGGACTCGAACACCTGAGGAGTCAAAGCCAACATCTGAAAACAATAACTTGTGGGGGGGGGGGGGGGGTTGCGGAGGGGGATGTGAGCGAGTGAAAGCTCCGCCGGATTGCGAGCGAGGCCTCAAGATGGAGGCCTGGGACAAGGATGCACATCGGTTTGACCCCCACAGGGTAAGTTCCAAACCCGGGCCATGTTGCACTGAGGAGGCCCCGACCGCTGGGCCAGGTGTTACCTCTCAAGAGGCCGAGAGGAAGGAGCCCAGAATGAATCATTCATCCACGGGCCCAACTCAGAGCAAGGCCCCAGCCCACCCTCTCTCTCGAGCGAGTGTGGGGGCGCTTGGTGCTGAGGGATGGAGCAAGAGAGAGGAAGCGGGCCTGGGTGTGAGAAAGACAAAATGATAAAGGAGACAGAGTCAAGGTAAGAGCAAGAACGGGTCAGTGAGAAAGAAAGAGGGAGGGAGTTAGAACGAGCAGGGAAGAAAGCTAGACTACAGTAGATGTGAGTACTTTCAACCTGTCAAACTGAACACCAACAGTAAACAATAGGAAGAAATAATAAATAACGATTGCTCCCATCTCTTCCCTTTGCTGAAAACTAACACTTGTCCATGAAAAGGAATGAGCTTTCCCACAGGGATTAATGGGTGGGGCTATCCTTCCAGTTCAGCAAACCCCCTCCACCCACCCGCCTTCCGCCATTATGCAATTCCAGCGCCTCCCGCAGTATGAGGTTGGGCACTTTTAAGTAAAGCACGTTTTAATTGTGATGGAGGTGAAATGGTTTTACTACTGATTTTATATATTTTTTTTAAAATTTGAAATACAGCGGAGCCCGACTTGTAATCGGACCTTCCGATGTCAGAAATCCATAGGTTAGGACTGAGACCCTCAACACCACTCACTTCCCGGCCACTCTCATGGAATTTCCCCCTCCCCTGGGACTACTCATCTCCTCTGGATGTCCTCAAACACTCTCGCAAGCCCTTCCACACCCCCCACCCCCCGCAACCTCCTTGCCCCCTTCCCCCCTGCTATCCCACTATCCACTGCCAACTGAGCCATTTGAACCTGGAAGCTTTGCTAATGATTTGGAGGCTCTGAACCTCTCGGAGCTGTATGGAATAGGTGGGGCCCCAGGTGTGAATTAACTGATTCTGCCTAAAGCTGAGGGAATGATGCTGCAGGGTGGCAGAATCAGCCCCTGGGTCAGTTTACTGGATTGAGATTGGGGGTGGTGATGGGGACGGGGGAGGGGGAAAGGGAGGAGACAAGGAAATCAATCCAGGTTCCAACTGCTGGGTTGCTGCCCAGCATATGTGCGGTGTTGGTATCGGGGCGTGGCTGTGCCACGATGCCCTCCATGGTCCAGCAGCTTGTCAAAACTTACCCACCGAGGCTCGAGGGTAAAGTGCTGGAGGGCAATGCCGACTGTGGAACTGTAAGCTGCTGGGCAGGGTGGCGGGGTGGTTAGGGTGGGAAGAGGAAGGGGTTAAACTTTAGCAAGAAAAGAATAAAAATAACACGCAGTGGCCCTTTAAATCCCACTTCACCAGGAGAAGGAGCAGGACTAAGTGGATAGTTCTTTCAAAGAGTCAGCACAGGTGTGGGGCTGAATCGCTTCCTTCTGTGCGATAGGAATCTACAAGGGTTCACCTTTCAATGACATGTCCCAGTTCACAAATCACCCAATACCCTATAAAATCAACAAATGGAGCTCAAGGGCCCCATTATGAGCAACGACTGGAGCAACTGGACCTTCCCAGATGAACAGCCCTGTAACCCGGACCGGGCATCCTAACCACCAACCTGCCCAGCTCTTCTTCCCAAAATGGTTACTAAACAAGAGGGAAGTGATCAGCATACATAGGCCCTCCCCAGCCCTGTGCTTCACCGCCCTCTACCACTGCCCCTTTAAATTACAAATTGGCATTGCCTCTCCATGCCAGGCTGGGTGCGATGACTGGCGGACTCCGCTGCATTTCACGGCTAGAAGCGTAACACACCAACGTCAGATACAAACCCTGTGTTAATGGAGTGTCGGTAGCAGTGAGTGTAGCGGTCACGTACACCAACCTACCAATTGCGTCCTTGAGGTATTTCTGACCAATCAACTTTAAGTACTCTTCGATCGCCTTGGTCGCCAGCGTATTCTCGCGGAATATTAAATGCTCACGGTCGACAAAACGGTCAACCTCCGTCATCGCCATGTCGGAGAGGAAGTCCTGCCAGAGACAGAAGGGTGGCAAGGGTCAGGTTCATTTTCAGAAAATCTTGCGGCCATTCCAGCCCATCGAGCCAGCACTCTTCGAAAGAGCCAATAAGGCGTCCACCCCCTGCTTTTTTTTCCCCATAGTCGTGCAAATCTTTCCCTTCCATGTATTCATCTAATCCCCTTGTGCAAGTTATTATCGAATCGGCTTCCACCACCCTTTCAGGCAGTGCATTCCAGATCACAACAAAGCGTTGCGTTAAAAAAAAAAAAAAATCCCCCCTCCCCCACCCCAATCTCCCCTCTGGCTTTTTCGCCAATCATCTTAAATCTGTGTCCTCTGGTTACTGACCTTTCGGTCATTGGACACGGTTTCTCCTTTATCTACTCTGTCAAAACTATTCATGATTTTGAACGCCTCTCGTAAATTTCCCCTTAACCTTCTCTAAGTACCTCCACATAACTGAAGTCCCTCATCCCTGGGACCATTCTAGTCAATTTCCTCTGCATCCCCTCAGAGCCCTTCACATCCTTCCTAAAGTGCGGTGCCCAGAATTGGACACAATGCTGTAGCTGGGGCCTAACCAGCAATTTATAAAGGTTTAGCATAACTTCACTGCTTTAGTACTCTAGGCTTCGAGAATAAAGCCAAAGATCCCACGTGCCTTTTCAATGGCCTACTCAACTTTTTAAAAGTTTTATTTCCACATTGACTTGACCCAGCTTGATCTGAATAGGCGGAACAGCCAAATACGAGAGCATCCGGTGCAGTAAACTCCCTGTGCATGAATGAACAACTGATCCCCGACATCCAGCATTTCTTGGAGTTGGGATATCAGCCAAAGTGCCATAAACCCATCTCCGAGCTTAAAAGAAAATGACTGAGAAATGTGTGCAGGTAGAGCTCCTGTTTACCCAAGATAGAAAGGGAAAAGGATTTGCATTTATGTAGCATGCACCTTTCACAACGTCGGGACATCTCAAAATGCTTTACAGCCAATGAAATACTTCTGGACTGTAGTCACTGCTGTAATGTATGAAACGCAGCAGACAACCGGACCCAGCAAGGTTCCACAAACAGCAATGCGATTATGAACAGAGAATCTGTGTTTAGTGACGTTGGTTGATGTTGGGGATAAATATTGAGCTGGGAGAACTCCCTTACTCTTATTCGAATAATGCCACGGGATCCTTTATGTCCACCTGAGAGGGCAGAGGGGGCCTTGGTCTAGGGTCTCATTCAAAAGACAGCACCCTCCGACAGGGCAGCACTATGCTAAATCCACCAAGCTGTTGTTGATGTGGGCTTTGCTGGGAAAGGGAGCATTTATTGCTCACCCACCGGTTGCCACAACTGAGTGGGATTGTGGGCGCAAGTAGGCCAGTCTAGATAAAGGCCTCAGGCTTCCTTTCCTAAGCGGCATGAGTGAACTGGTCGGGTTTTTAAACGGCAATCTGACACCTCCGTGGCCACTTTAACTGAGGTCGGCAGTTTATTTCCAGATAGTTTTGAAAATTAAATGCAAGTTCTTCAAGTGACACAGTGGGTTTCTGGACCCACGTTGTCTAGATTATTAGCCCAGGCATCTGGATTACGAGTGCAGTAACATGACCACTACCATCCCCCAACTGATAGCGTGCTGGTTAATGCACTCCAATAAGATGGCTTTGTGTGGCATTTTACTGCAGTAACTAACGGTGGCTGTGTGTTATGGAAGAGTGGCTGACGCCTTTTCAAACATTACCACAGCAGGGGTCAGGTTTTTTTCGAGAGAGGAGGTAGGAAAACTGGAAATGAAAATTGGAGCATTAACAGCCTGACACCCAACCAGGGAAAAACATAATGGAAGATAAAGCATAGTGACTGCCATGTCTCTCTGCCAGCCCATTAAAAACCTCAAGATGAAATCCTTTGTGCATCCGTTCAGGATTAAGCTGCTTCAGGCCCCTGAGCTTTCCCCGTAAATAATGGGCATTCATACTCAGTGAAGCTTTTTTTTTTATCACCTCATAACTATTTTAACTACCGGAAGGCACTGAGTACATCAAGAGGAGAGAGATGAGTCAAGCATCTCTCATCCAGTTTCTGGTGTGAGGGGAGTTGATGCCTGAACATTCTGGAACTGGAGTCTGACAATGAGCATGCAGTCCAGAATTCTGTTGTGGAGCTTGCTGCCGCACACTACAAGGACGAGACAGCAATATTGGCAAATGGACAAGGGTGGACTTAGCAAAACAAGCGACATCCTGTTTCTCACAAGGCACTCACTGGCTGTGGTTCCACTGCTGCCTCTCCTGTCCTAGGCATCTGCTTCTCAAAATTATAGAGGTGGGAGATTTGCTTTGCTGTTGCTCCCTTTCTTATCCCCATTCCCGCACCGTTACAGAGGGCAAGAAAGAGTATTGGCAAGTAAAATCAAGGAGAACCCAAAGATGTTTTACCGATACATTAAGAGTAAGAGGATAACTAAGGAAAGAGTAGGGCCCATAAAAGACCGAAAAGGTAACCTATGTGTAGAGGCGGGAGATGGTTCTTCATGAATACTTTGCGTCTGCCTTCACAAAAGAGGGGAGACAATGCGGGCACTGTAGTTAAGGAGGAGGAGTGTGAAGTATTGGATGTGATAAACATAGGGAGAGAGGGACTATTAATGGGATTAGCATCCTTGAAAGTGGATAAATCGCTAGGGCTGGATGAAATGTATCCCAGGCTGTTAAAAGAAACCAGGGAGGAAATAGCGGATGCCCTAACCATCATTTTCCAATCCTCACTGGATACAGGTGTGGTGCTGTAGGAATGGAGGACTGCTAACATTGTACCTTTGTTTAAAAAGGGAACGAGGGATAGACCGAATAACTACAGGCCAGTGAGACTAGCCTCAGTAGTAGGCAAATTATTGGAATCTATTCTGAGAGACAGGGTAAACTGTCACTTAGAAAGGCATGGGTTAATCAAAGATAGTCAACATAGAATTGTTAAGGGAGGATTGTTTCTGATCAACTTGATTGAATTTTTTGAGGAGGTAACAAGGAAGATTGATGAGGGTAGTGCAGTTGATGGGATGTATATGGATTTTAGCAAGGCTTTTGACAAGGTCCCACATGGCAGACTGATTAAAAAAAAGCCCATGGGATCCCGAGGAATGCAGCAAGCTGCATACAAAATTGACTCAGTGGCAGGAAACAAAGGGTAATTGTTGACGGGTGTTTTAGCGACTGCAAGGCTGTTTCCAGTGGTGTTCCGCAGGGCTCAGTACTGGGTCCCCTGCTTTTTGTGGTGTGTATTAACGAGTTGGACTTAAATATAGGGGGCATGATCAAGAAGTTTGCAGGCGATGCAAATATTCGCCGCGTGGTTAGCTGCAGACTGCAGGAAGAAAGCAATGGACTGGTCAGGTGGGCAGAAAAGTGGCAAATGGAATTCAATCTGGAGGAGTGTGAGATGATGCATTTGGGGAGGTCAAACAAGGCAAAGGAATACACAATAAATGAGATGATACTAAGAGGTGTAGAGGAAATTAGGGACCTTGGAGTGAATGTCTACAGATCCCTGAAGGTAGCAGGACAGGTTGATAAGGTGGTTAAGAAGCCATATGGAATTCTTTCCTTTATTACCCGAGGTATAGAATACAAGAGCAGGGAGGTTATGCTGGAACTGTATAAAACATTAGTTAGGCCACAACTTGAGTACTGTGAGCAGTTCTGGTCACCTCATTACAGAAAGGATGTAATTGCACTAGAGAGGGTATAAAGGAGATTTATGAGCATGTTGCCAGGACTGGAAAATTGCAGCTATGAGAAAAGATTGGATAGGCTGGTGTTGTTCTCCTTGGAACAGAGGGGGCTGAGGGGAGATTTGATTGAGGTGTACAAGGTTGTGAGGTGCCTGGATGGAAAGGAGCTATTTCTCTTAGCAGAGGGGTCAGTGACTAGGTGGCATAGATTTAAAGTGATTGGTAGAAGGATTAGAGGGGAGATGAGGAAAAGGTTTTCACCCAGAGGGTGGTGATGGTCTATTCTATGTTACCTCTGGAGTCATTGGCCCTCTCCTATCTCTCATCCACATGCTCCTTTGAGACATCATCCTAAAACACAATGTCAGGTTCTACATGTCCTCTTGACGACACCCAGTGTTACCTTGCCACCATCTTTCTCAGCCCCGCTACTGTCTCTGATTTGTCAAACTGCTTGCCCGACATCCAGTCCTGGAGGAGCAGAAATTTCCTCCAGCTAACTATTCAGGAGACCAAAGCCGTTGTCTTCAGTCCCCGCCACAACCTCTGTTCCCTAGCCCCCAACTCCATCCCTCTCCCTGGCAACCGTCTGAAGCTGAACCAGTCTTGTTTGCAACTTTGGCGTCGTATTTGACACCGAGATGCGCTGCTAACCGCACATCAGCACCATCACCTGGGACCGCTTACTTCCACTTTCATAACATTGCCCGACTCCACCCCGACCTCAGCTCATCTGCTACTGAAACTCTCGTTCATGCCATTGTTACTTCTCCACTCGGTCTCCTGGCCAGCCTTCCAGCTCCACCCTCCATAAACTCAAGCTCATCCAAAACTCTGCTGCCTGTATCCTAACTCGCACCAAGTCCAGTCCACCCGTCGCCCCTGTGTTTCCTGGCCTGCACTGGCTCCCAGTCCGGCAGTACCTTAATTTTAAAATTCTCATCCTTTTTTTCCAAATCCTTCCATGGTCTCTCCCCTCCTTATCTCTAGCCTCTACAAGCCTTTGAGATCTCTGCCTTCCTCCAATTCCGGCCTCTTGTGCATCCCCAATATTAATCGCTCCACCACTGGTGGCTGCCCCATCTGCCCTGTCAGATTGATGTAAATTGTGTGCTCAAGTTTCTGGAGTGGGACTTGAACGCACAAACTTCTGACTCAGAGGAGAGGGCATTGAGCCACAGCTGTGACCTTAACTGCTCATTAACAAAAATTTGCGGCACTGACAACAATGGTGGTGGATGGTAGAGCGGTAAAGAAGTACCAGCCAAAAGTAACGTAAAGGGAGTCCAAAAGTGTAGGTAAGGTTGTGCAGTTACCTGCTCCACGATTGGCAAAGAAGAGGTGTTTCGTTGGAGAGAGGGTTAATTTCAAATGTTAGGATGGAGTCTGCAGTGTCTCACTGAGCCTGTGACATGACAGTGAAAGGGTTAATCCCATCTGTTGGGAAATGTTGAGATGGTGAAAGGGTTAATCCCCTCTGTTGGAACAGGTTGAAGTGATGAACAGATTAATCCTCTTTGTTAGAACAGGGTTTCAGTTGTCAAAGGGTTAATTATCTCTGCGGGACAGTATCGAGTCAATGAAAGGGTTAATCTCCTCTGTGGGTACGGGGTTAATGTAGTGAATAGAGTTAATTCCCCTCTGTGGTATTGTGTTGGTGGTGAAAGGGTAAATCCCCTTTGTTGGGACAGTGTTGAGGCCGTGAAAGGGTTAAATCCCCCCGAGGACACGATTGGGGCAGTAAACCATTTAAGCCCATTGCTGGTACAGTGTTGAGGCGGTAAAAGCGTTAATAATCTCCTCTATGGAATAGGGTCCAGGCAACGATGGCATTAATCCCCTCTGTAAGGACAGAGTCAAGGTGCTAAAAGGATTAAGCCCCTCTGTTGGGACAGTTAAGGCGGTGAAAGAGTTAATTCCCTCTCTTGGGACAGTCAAGATGGTGAAGGGTTAATCCCCTCCCTTGGGATAGTCAAGGTGGTGAAAGGGTTAATCCCCTCTACTGGGACAGCCAAGGCAGTGACAGACTTAAGTTCCGCTGTTGAGGTGGTGAAAGATCTAATTCTCTCCATTGGCAGGCTCGAGACCGTGAAAGGGTTAATCCCTCTGTTGGCAGAGTCCAAGAAGTGAAAGGGTTCATTCATTGTGTTGGAACAGCGTCGAGGTGGTGAATGGGTTAATCCTCTTTGTTAGAACAATAAAGTCGCAATAGTGAAAGGGTTAATCCCCTCTGTTAGGACAGGGTCAAGGCAGTGAAAGGGTTAATCTGCTGTCAGGACAGGGTTAAGGCAGTAAAACGATTAATACCCTCAGTTGAATAGGCAGTAAAAGGGTTAAACCTCTCAGTCGAACAGGCAGTAAAAGGGTTAAACCCCTCAGTCAAACAGGCAGTAAAAGGGTTAAACCTCTCAGTCAAAAAGGCAGAAAAAGGATTAATCCCCTCAGTTGAACATGCAGTAAAAAAGGGTTAATCCTCTCAGTCAAACAGGCAGTAAAAGGGTTAATCCCCTCAGTCGAGACAGGATCAAGGCAGTAAAAGAGTTAATCCCCTCTATTAGGGCAGGATTGAGATGGTGAAAGGGTTAATCCCTGTCTGCCAGGACAGGATTAATCCCGTCTGTCAGGGCAGGGTCGAGGCAGTGAAAGGGTTAATCCCCTCGGTCGGCACAGGGCCAAGGCAGTGAAGGGTTAATCCCCTCGGTCGGGACCGGGTCAAGGCGGTGAAAGGGTTAATCCCCTCGGACGGGTCAGGGTCGAGGCAGTGAAGGGTTAATTCCCTCGGTTGGGACCGGGTCGAGGCGATGAAAGGGTTAATCCCCTCGGTCGGGACAGGATCGAGGCAGTGAAAGGGTTAATCCTCTCAGTCGGGACAGGGTCGACGCAGTGAAAGGGTTAATCCCCTCGGTCGGGACAGGGTCGAGGCAGTGAAATGGTTAATCCCCGCGTTCGGGACAGGGTCGAGGCAGTGGAGGGTTAACCCCCTCGGTCGGGACAGGGTCGAGGCAGTGGAAGGGTTAATCCCCTCAGTCAGGACTGGGTCGGGGCAGTGAAAGGGTTAATTCCCTCGGTCAGGACCGGGTCGAGGCGGTGAAAGGGTTAATCCCCTCGGTTGGGACAGGGTTGAGCCAGTGACAGGATTAATCCCCTCGGTTGGGGCAGGGCCGAGGCATGGAAGGGTTAATCCCCTCGGTCGGGGCAGGGTCGAGGCAGTGAAAGGGTTAATCCCTTCGGTCGCAGCAGGGTCGAGGCAGTGGAAGGGTTATTCCCCTCGGTCGGGACCGGGTCGAGGCGGTGAAAGGGTTAATCCCCTCGGTCAGGACAGGGTCGAGGCAGTGGAACGGTTAATCCCGTCGGTCGGGACCGGGTCAAGGCGGTGATAGGGTTAATCTCCTCAGTCGGGACAGGGTCGAGCCAGAGACAGGATTAATCCCCTCGGTCGGGGCAGGGTCGAGGCAGTGAAAGGGTTAATCTCCTCGATCGGGGCAGGGTCGAGGCAGTGAAAGGATTAATCTCCTCGGTCAGGTCAGGGTCAAGGCGGTGAAAGGGTTAATCCCTTCGGTCGGGACAGGGTCGAGGTGGTGAATGGGTTAATTCCCTTGGTCGAGGCTGTGAAAGGATTAATCCCCTCGGTCGGGGCAGGGTCAAAGCAGTGAAAGGGTTAATCTCCTCGGTCGGGGCAGGGTCGAGGCAGTGAAAGGATTAATCTCCTCGGTCAGGTCAGGGTCAAGGCGGTGAAAGGGTTAATCCCTTCGGTCGGGACAGGGTCGAGGTGGTGAATGGGTTAATCCCCTTGGTCGAGGCTGTGAAAGGATTAATCCCCTCGGTCGGGGCAGGGTCAAAGCAGTGAAAGGGTTAATCTCCTCGGTCGGGGCAGGGTCGAGGCAGTGAAAGGATTAATCTCCTCGGTCAGGTCAGGGTCAAGGCGGTGAAAGGGTTAATCCCTTCGGTCGGGACAGGGTCGAGGTGGTGAATGGGTTAATCCCCTTGGTCGAGGCTGTGAAAGGATTAATCCCCTCGGTCGGGGCAGGGTCAAAGCAGTGAAAGGGTTAATCTCCTCGGTCGGGGCAGGGTCGAGGCAGTGAAAGGATTAATCTCCTCGGTCAGGTCAGGGTCAAGGCAGTGAAAGGGTTAATCCCCTCAGTCGGGGCAGGGTCGAGGCAGCGAAAGGGTTAATCCCTCGGCCGGGGCAGGGTCGAGGCAGTGAAAGGGTTAATCCCCTCAGTCGGGGCAGGGTCGAGGCAGTGAAAGGGTTAATCCCCTCAGTCGGGGCAGGGTCGAGGCAGTGAAAGGGTTAATCCCCTCGGTCGGGGCAGGCTCCTGGAGTCTGACTGTGAGTTGAATTGTAGTTAACGTGTCCCAGTGAACATTCCAGGAAGAGGAGTGTTTTACACAATTGGACACAGTTTGACTCAGGCAACCCTGGACACATTTCCACAGGTTACATTTCCTGACAGGATATGACTCAAGGATTTGAGAAGTACATCTGGGAATTGTTTGCAGCCCACTAGCTCGAAGGAGAAGAATTCATCATTCTTCATTGGCCGGCTGGACTTTTAACAATTTACTGCTGGTGAGGGCCGTCAGTGCTGTGGAATTGAAAATTTTCCACCTCTGACATCTAATTCCCAGCAAACATTCCCAGGTCAGGGACAGCCTAATTAGACTCACTACTACCAACAATGTGTCGCAGCTCCAATTTCAGGAGCACACTCCCGACAGCACCAGTGTCAAAATTACCCTTCCCTTGGCCTCGCTGAGTGACCCTGCCGAATGGTGCTCAATCAGGGTCAGTTTGGTGTCTTGAGCCCACTGAGTACCAAAGGGAGATTGTCTAAGTTCTGCAGGCAGGCGTTCTCCGCAATATACCAACAACAGACTACGTCATTATCACACTGCTGTTCATGGGAGCTTGCTGTGCGCAAACTGGCTGCTGTGTTTCTCTCCATTACAACAGTGACTGTCATGAAAGGCAATATATAAATGCAAGTCCCTTTCTTTCAAGAGACTGTGGGGGAAAATTCTGCTCTGTTGGTGCAAATCGAGAGTACATCGTGAAACTGCGAACCCCAAGCCCACAATTCTCCACAAGTGCAGATGCAGAACCTTACCCTGTCAGCATGGGCTGAGAGGGAACAGCATGGGTGTCGCTCAGCATCTGACCCTGCCCGACCATCTCCCCATCCCAGCCGGGCATGTAGCTGATACAGGGAAGTGAATGGAGTGGGGTACAGTCCATGACCGCACAAGGTCTGCATGAGGAGTCAGCTTGACGGGTCAAATGGCCTCGTCTCGGCTGCTCATGGTATATTAGCTTTCGCTACAAAGCGATTGGAGTATAAGAGTAAAGAAGTCTTACGACAATTATACAGGGCATCGGTGAGGCCACACCTGGAGAACTGTGTGCAATTTTGGTCTCTTTACCTGAGGAAGGACATACTTGCTCTCAAGGGAGAGCAACACTAGACTAGTTCCGAGGATGAGGGGATTGTCCTGGGAGGAGAGATTGAGTAGACTAGGCTTACATTCGCTGGAGTTTAGAAGAACGAGAGATGATCTAATTGAAACATATAAAATTTTTAAGGGGCTTAACAGGGTAGACATTGGAAAAATGTTTCCCCTGGTTGGGGAATCTACATCACAGGGTCACACTCTCAGAACAAGGGGTCGGCCACTTAGGACTGAGATGAGGAGAAATTTCTTCACTCAAAGGGTTGTGAATCTTTGGAATTCTCCACCCCAGAAGGTTGTGGATGCTCAGTCATTGAGTATATTCAAGACAGAGCTCTATAGATTGTTAGGTACCAAGGAAATTAAGGGATATGAGGATAGTGTGGGAAGGTGGAGTTAAGGTTGTAGATCGGCCATGATTTTGCTGAATGGCGGAGCAGGCTCGAAGGGCCGAATGGCCAACTGCAGTTCCTATTTCTTCTGCTCTTTCAGTGCCACCACCATTGTCAGCCAGAGCAGAAACTATCGAGTAATTCCTACATTAATCACACCTAGAGACCACACTCATGTAAGTGACAGAGGCTGGTTTTGCATACACAATGTGCAATATGTAACTATACTCCACTCAATGCATTTTGCTGGAGAAGTTACCCTGCTCTACTTGGGAGATGTTGCTGCAGTTTCAGTCACTGGTTTTAAATAGACTTGGGCTGCTGAGTAAATAGATCTGCTTTGCTGTAAAACAGACTGTTTACGATGAGTCCTGTTGTAAGTCCCACCCCCACCTCCAACTCACTGGCTGACACAGTGGTGTCAATGGATACTCTGCTTTTTCCCATTTCAAGGATTCTTGATATTTAATGACATTGCACAGTGAGCGGAGAACACACCTAAGGAGAGGAAGCCCTCCCCTAGCTCAGGGTCTGGTTCTACACCTCTAGGTCAACAGGCGGGCTGGGCGCTGACTTACCTTTGCCTTCCCCGTGCTCTGCAGGATATGCACCAGTGCACACGCTACCTCCTCCTTGTTCTTGACGCCCAGCACGGGCTCCAGCACTGCGCAGAGCATTTTGTAGTTGTTGGTGACGTACTCGGCAAACTCCTTGTACAGCTCCATTGGCAGGATGTTCATGCTCTGGTAGCGGGACTTGATACGGATGGTGGGGCCGCCCGCCTTACCCCGGCTGGAGCTGGGCTGGCTGACCGGGTACCACTGCTCCACAAACTGGCGGCTGGCCACGCTGCTGATGGGGATGTTCACCAACCCCACGTAGTTGCTCTTGTCCTTCTTCTTCTTCTTGTCTGTATCCTTGTACAGGTGGATCCGGATGTTACGCACGGCCGGCAGGTTGTTGAACTCAAAGTGTTCCCCCCAAAAGACGTTGTCCGTCTTCACCTTGCTGGTTGTCCGGGCGTACAGCATCTCATCCAGGCACAGCTCGCAGTAGTAGCGTTTCTTGGGCGGCAGGTCCTTGCCCTCGATGATCCAGAGCTTCAAGACATTGTCGACGCGTCGGCTGTTGTCCTGTAAGTTGGGACAAGGGGCGGGGGGGGGGGGGAAGATGGTTAGATACAGGGTCTGGGTCAGGGGTCACCAGGTTAGCAGGAGGGTCTGACACTGGGGCCACAAGGTCAGGAAGGCGGCCCGGGTCAAGGGTCACCAGGGCAGCAAGAGGGTTTGACTCAGCGGTCACCAGGTCAGAAGGAGGGTCTGACTCAGGGGTCACCAGGTCAGGAGGAGGGTCTGACTCAGGGGTCACCAGGTCAGGAGGAGGGTCTGACTCAGGGGTCACCAGGTCAGAAGGAGGGTCTGACTGGGGTCACCAGGTCAGTGGGAGGGTCTGACTCAGGGGTCACCAGGTCAGGGGGAGGGTCTGACACAGGGGTCACCAGGTCAGGGAGGGTTTGACTCAGGGGTCACCAGGTCAGGAGAAGGGTCTGACACAGGGGTCACCAGGTCAGGAGGAAGGTCTGACTCAGGGGTCAACAGGTCAGGGGGAGGGTCTGACTCAGGAGTCACCAGGTCAGGGGGAGGGTCTGACTCAGGAGTCACCAGGTCAGGGGGAGGGTCTGACACAGGGGTCACCAGGTCAGGGGAAGGGTCTGACTCAGGGGTCAACAGGTCAGGGGGAGGGTCTGACTCAGGAGTCACCAGGTCAGGGGGAGGGTCTGACTCAGGAGTGACCAGGTCAGGATGAGGGTCTGACTCAGGGGTGACCAGGTTAGGAGAAGGGGCTGACACAGGGGTCACCAGGTCAGGAGAAGGGTCTGACTCAGGGGTCACCAGGTCAGGAGGAAGATCAGAGTCAGAATCCATGGGGACAATTTAACCTCACCTGAACATTGGGAAACTGACGGGATTGGGTGCAATGCTGGTTTTACCCCTCACCCAATGTTATTCTCCATTGGAGGCACCTGATCCCGTGGGATTCCAGCCCGGCCCGTTGGGATACAATTATCCCCAATCAGTAAAGGATCCGAGCCAGAGACAATGAGATCAAACCAACATTAGACTGAAGCCATGTTGTCACCTCTCCACCAAATCCAAAGGCGGAATGAGAGATAATGGGGTAGCTTGGGGTGATAGTAGGATAGGATCGGGAGTGGGGGGGGGTGGTGAGCAGGTGGAGGTGGGGCAGGAGTAGGGGTGGGGGTGGTGAGGCAAGAGCTTCATGGATCAAGTTCAGGGGCTGCTTCATCCAGAAGTTCAGAGGCCTTCAAGTCAGGAAGTAGGGGGGAGAAATGGAGTTTTATTCTTAAAAAGAACACAAAACTTATTCATCTGTTAAAAAACACACACACATCTTGGATGTGCCCATTCCAAACTCTAACTGTCTGGTTATAAACTGACGGGCGGTGGACTACACAAAACACGAAAGTCTCAGAATCTGACTCATGAAAACCCTCAGGCACACATGGAGTGGTTTCATAACATAAGTTCAACGACAACATCAACAAAGTAAAACCACCGCAAAAACAACAAAACAATAAATTGCATTTATATAGTGTCTTTAAACATAACAGGATGCCCCTGGGTGTTTCATAGGAGTACAATCAGTACAATACATTGATGCTGAGGGAGAGGTAGGGAGAGGGAATGAAGGGGAGGAAAAGGGACAGGGAAGGAAAGGGAGAAAGATGAGGAAAGTAGGAGAGAAGAAGGGTTAGGGAGAAGGGAAGATGGAGAGCAGTCAATGGAGGGTAAAATAGGGTGTGTTGTAAAAAAAGGTGGATCCGCTTGTCAGAGAGAGGGGAAAGAGACTGGGAAATGAGTGAGAGACAATGAGAAAGGAGGAGAGACTGGCAGAGAGGGAGCAAGCGAGAGTGGCCAGCATTAAAAAATGGAGTGCACTGCCCACACACACCCGGACACACGCACACACATATGCACACGCCCATCCGCACATGGACACACGCACATGGACACACATGGACACACGCCCACACACACATGGACACACACCCACACACACATGGACACACACCCACACACACACTTTGCTCCTGTTTTATCTGATGAGAGGTTTACAGATTTCATTCTCAGTGAGATCAGTTTGGGGAGGGGGTGGTGGTGAGGGGGGAGGGATTGATGATTTCCAAGATGCGACAGAGGACATGAAACACGCCCGACTTCAAAAACACACTCCCGTTTGCATCATCTGCAAAGGAATAAATTCAATCTGACAAGAAACAAAAGCAAGACTTCAGAAAGAAAGCCTCCTGTGGAGCTTGATCCGAGGTGCAAAGGCAACCCTGAAATAAAGGCAGCGGGGAGCAGCGAATGAGAGGAAGTGACAGGTGGTGGACAGAGAGACCAAGGAGGAGGCATAGGCAGGCGAAGCCAGGGAGTGAGGGAGAAGAGGCTGAGGCTGGAGGAATTGGAGGGCTGGGGTAAAGGTGAAATCAGAAGAGCCAGGTGCGTGAGGAAGGGGTGCAAGTTGGAACATCCTCAGGTCATGAAAGGCCCTGTATAAATGCAATTTCACACTTTCATTCTTAGCCAGTTGAGCCATTAGGGGGGGGGGGATCAGTGCGTTTGTTAAATATTAATAAACAACAGTTGAGTAAAGGCTGCAGAGTGGAGATTTGTGAGTGATACCACAGAGATTCTGGATTAAAGTGGCTGTAGCTCTTGGGAGGTCACGTAATGCATTATTATAAACATCTGTATTGGAACTAGGTATATGGAGCCAGGCGAAAGGAAGACTTTGTTCCCCGCGCCATTTGGAAGCATAAAGGACCAACTTGACGTTTTACTGATGCTTCGGCAATGGCTCAATGTGGTGCTGAGCCCTAAAGGCCAAGGAGGCCTCAGGCTTAAGGAAGGAGTGTCTATGGAATGATACCTACTGGAAGGAAGTATTTGTGGACAGAGATGAGCTCAGATGTGATGGCTTCCTGGGCCCAAAAGCCTCTGAACAGCCACTGCCCAGCCTCACAAAGAATACCCACTGGAACAGAGCTGCAGTATCCCTCTGCAATGGCTGCAAGGACCTCACAATCACTGTCGGCTGTGATAACCGTGTCTTTTAGTGGCTGCCACCTTCGTTGCGGGCTGGCTGGGGCAGCCATGTTTGTTGTGGGCTGGCTGGGGCAGCCATGATTGTTGTGGGCTGCTGGGCAGCCATGTTTGTTGTAGGCGCCCACGTTTGTGGATGCCTGCCATGCTTGTGGGCTGCTGGGTGCCAATGCTGGTGGTTCACTGGCTGGGCAGACATATCTGTTGGCTAGCTGGCTGAGCAGGCTTGTTTGTTGTGAGCATCCTGGGTGGCTACGTTTGTCTCAGGAATAGTTTGACCCTACCTATAACACAAGAATGACACAAACCTCCCATGTCTCTTAAAAAAAACAATGTATGCAACTAATAACATCTGCCCTAGAATTTAGCACACAGGACAAGGGCACTCAGTGTACATACCCAAAGACGGCGCAAACATCTGACAATGCCCAAATAATCTGGCTTTTACCTTGTTCGGCTTCACTGCCCGCTGCAAATTCTCAATCCACTTGTCTCGTTCAGCTCCTGATCTACAGGCGAAACATTTTGTGCCAGATGGTGTAGTCACCTGCCATTCGAAGGAAAGCAAGATAAGTCATCAGGACTCAGCACAGCAAATGGGCACTGGCTGTACGAGGAGCTGCACTGGCCGCCAATCTGGCCAGGGATTCATAAATAAGGCAGCCTCTCAACTTTCTCCAGCCCACTGCCTTCCCACCACCACCAGCTACCAGTCTGAGTAGGTCGCTGGTACTCCCACCTCGGAGTCAGAGTTTGTGGGTTCAAGACCCGCTCCAGAGACTCCGGCATGTAAGCTGGGCCAGCAACTCCGGTGCAGTATTTGAGGGGCTGCTGCATGATCTTTTGGATGACGCTTCCAAGACTGAGGTTTGCTAAGAATTTTGTTGGGTCAGGCTACTGAGCAAAGGTGGGTAAATGGAGTTAAGGTACAGATCAACCATGATCTCAGTGAATGGCAGAAAAGGCTAATGGCACTGAATGCCCTCCTCCACTTGGTACATTCATAGAGCTTTTCCAACTGCACCCCCCCCCCCCCCCCCCACCCCACAGGATTATTCTGGAGTATCCAGGAATTAAATGTTAATGTGCCAGACACTGCTGTGAGCAAACCAGACAGTAAAATCACAAGGGCCGTTTTTTTCCGGAACAATTTCACTTATTACTCAATAAAAAATTGGGGATGGCAAACAAAGGCTGTTTGACTGGCAGTCAGGAATCATCCAATCAGATAATTAAAAAATCTGTCTGCTTTCCTACTGGCTTGGTAAGGTGAGGGGTCACTGCAAAGATGGGCGTATTGCAGTGATCAGCTTAAATGTGAAGGACAGTTGGTGGAAGATAAAGCTTCTCAAAACCCAATTATCTATGCCCCTTACAACCACTCCTACCAGCATTGATCTTCAGTATTGCTGTCACTCATTAGGGAGCTTTCATAGCCCAGTATCCCATGTTGTCCACTTCAAGTTCACTGTGCCCCA
Organism: Heterodontus francisci; assembly: GCF_036365525.1. Classification (NCBI taxonomy): domain Eukaryota; kingdom Metazoa; phylum Chordata; class Chondrichthyes; order Heterodontiformes; family Heterodontidae; genus Heterodontus; species Heterodontus francisci. Next base: position 16,945,854 of record NC_090399.1, read on the forward strand.
TTCTGTACCCACTACATTCCACTGTGCCCCATTCTGTACCCACTACATTCCACTGTGCCCCATTGTGTACCCACTACATTCCACTGTGCCCCATTGTGTACCCACTACATTCCACTGTGCCCCATTGTGTACCCACTACACTCCACTGTGCCCCATTGTGTACCCACTACATTCCACTGTGCCCCATTGTGTACCCACTACACTCCACTGTGCCCCATTGTGTACCCACTACACTCCACTGTGCCCCATTGTGTACCCGCTACACTCCACTGTGCCCCATTGTATACCCACTACATTCCACTGTGCCCCATTGTGTACCCGTTACATTCCACTGTGCCCCATTGTGTACCCACTACATTCCACTGTGCCCCATTGTGTCCCCACTACATTCCACTGTGCCCCATTGTGTCCCCACTACATTCCACTGTGCCCCATTGTGTACCCACTGCATTCCACTGTGCCCCATTGTGTACCCACTGCATTCCACTGTGCCCCATTGTGTACCCACTGCATTCCACTGTGCCCCACTGTGTACCCACTACATTCCACTGTGCCCCACTGTGTACCCACTACATTCCACTGTGCCCCATTGTGTACCCACTACATTCCACAGTGCCCCATTGTGTCCCCACTACATTCCACTGCGCCCCATTGTGTCCCCACTACATTCCACTGTGCCCCATTGTGTACCCACTACATTCCTCTGTGCCCCATTGTGTCCCCACTACATTCCACTGTGCCCCATTGTGTCCCCACTGCATTCCACTGTGTCCCATTGTGTACCCACTGCATTCCACTGTGCCCCATTGTGTACCCACTGCATTCCACTGTGCCCCATTGTGTCCCCACTACATTCCACTGTGCCCCATTGTGTACCCACTACATTCCACTGTGCCCCATTGTGTACCCACTACATTCCAATGTGCCCCACTGTGTACCCACTACATTCCACTGTGCCCCACTGTGTACCCACTACATTCCACTGTGCCCCATTGTGTACCCACTACATTCCAGTGCCCCATTGTGTACCCACTACATTCCACTGTGTCGCATTGTGTACCCACTACATTCCACTGTGCCCCATTGTGTACCCACTACATTCCACTGTGCCCCATTGTGTACCCACTATATTCCACTGTGCCCCATTGTATACCCACTACATTCCACTATGCCCCATTGTGTACCCATTCCATTCCACTATGCCCCATTGTATACCCACTACATTCCACTGTGCCCCATTGTATACCCACTACATTCCACTGTGCCCCATTGTGTACCCACTACATTCCACTGTGCCCCATTGTGTACCCACTACATTCCACTGTGCCCCATTGTGTACCCGCTACATTCCACTGTGCCCCATTGTGTACCCGCTACATTCCACTGTGCCCCATTGTGTACCCACTACATTCCACTGTGCCCCATTGTGTCCCCACTACATTCCACTGTGCCCCATTGTGTCCCCACTACATTCCACTGTGCCCCATTGTGTACCCACTGCATTCCACTGTGCCCCATTGTGTACCCACTGCATTCCACTGTGCCCCATTGTGTACCCACTGCATTCCACTGTGCCCCACTGTGTACCCACTACATTGCACTGTGCCCCACTGTGTACCCACTACATTCCACTGTGCCCCATTGTGTACCCACTACATTCCACAGTGCCCCATTGTGTCCCCACTACATTCCACTGTGCCCCATTGTGTCCCCACTACATTCCACTGTGCCCCATTGTGTACCCACTACATTCCTCTGTGCCCCATTGTGTCCCCACTACATTCCACTGTGCCCCATTGTGTCCCCACTGCATTCCACTGTGCCCCATTGTGTACCCACTGCATTCCACTGTGCCCCATTGTGTACCCACTACATTCCACTGTGCCCCATTGTGTACCCACTACATTCCACTGTGCCCCATTGTGTACCCACTACATTCCAATGTGCCCCACTGTGTACCCACTACATTCCACTGTGCCCCACTGTGTACCCACTACATTCCACTGTGCCCCACTGGGTACCCACTACATTCCACTGTGCCCCACTGGGTACCCACTACATTCCACTGTGCCCCACTGTGTACCCACTACATTCCACTGTGCCCCACTGTGTACCCACTACATTCCACTGTGCCCCATTGTGTACCCACTACATTCCACTGTGCCCCATTGTGTACCCACTGCATTCCACTGTGCCCCATTGTGTACCCACTGCATTCCACTGTGCCCCACTGTGTACCCACTACATTCCACTGTGCCCCACTGTGTACCCACTACATTCCACTGTGCCCCACTGTGTACCCACTACATTCCACTGTGCCCCACTGTGTACCCACGACATTCCACTGTGCCCCATTATGTACCTACTACATTCCACTGTGCCCTATTGTACACCCACTACATTCCACTGTGCCCCATTGTACACCCACTACATTCCACTGTGCCCCATTGTGCACCCACGACATTCCACTGTGCCCCATTGTGTCCCCACTACATTCCACTGTGCCCCATTGTGTCCCCACTACATTCCACTGTGCCCCATTGTACACCCACTACATTCCACTGTGCCCCATTGTGCACCCACGACATTCCACTGTGCCCCATTATGTACCTACTACATTCCACTGTGCCCTATTGTACACCCACTACATTCCACTATGCCCCATTGTATACCCACTGCATTCCACTATGCCCCATTGTACACCCACTACATTCCACTGTGCCCCATTGTACACCCACTACATTCCACTGTGCCCCATTGTATACCCACTGCATTCCACTATGCCCCATTGTACACCCACTACATTCCACTATGCCCCATTGTATACCCACTGCATTCCACTATGCCCCATTGTACACCCACTACATTCCACTGTGCCCCATTGTACACCCACTACATTCCACTGTGCCCCATTGTACACCCACTACATTCCACTGTGCCCCACTGTGTACCCACTACATTCCACTGTGCCCCATTGTGTACCCACTACATTCCAATGTGCCCCACTGTGTACCCACTACATTCCACTGTGCCCCACTGTGTACCCACTACATTCCACTGTGCCCCATTGTGTACCCACTACATTCCAGTGCCCCATTGTGTACCCACTACATTCCACTGTGTCGCATTGTGTACCCACTACATTCCACTGTGCCCCATTGTGTACCCACTACATTCCACTGTGCCCCATTGTGTACCCACTATATTCCACTGTGCCCCATTGTATACCCACTACATTCCACTATGCCCCATTGTGTACCCATTCCATTCCACTATGCCCCATTGTATACCCACTACATTCCACTGTGCCCCATTGTATACCCACTACATTCCACTGTGCCCCATTGTGTACCCACTACATTCCACTGTGCCCCATTGTGTACCCGCTACATTCCACTGTGCCCCATTGTGTACCCGCTACATTCCACTGTGCCCCATTGTGTACCCACTACATTCCACTGTGCCCCATTGTGTCCCCACTACATTCCACTGTGCCCCATTGTGTCCCCACTACATTCCACTGTGCCCCATTGTGTACCCACTGCATTCCACTGTGCCCCATTGTGTACCCACTGCATTCCACTGTGCCCCATTGTGTACCCACTGCATTCCACTGTGCCCCACTGTGTACCCACTACATTGCACTGTGCCCCACTGTGTACCCACTACATTCCACTGTGCCCCATTGTGTACCCACTACATTCCACAGTGCCCCATTGTGTCCCCACTACATTCCACTGTGCCCCATTGTGTCCCCACTACATTCCACTGTGCCCCATTGTGTACCCACTACATTCCTCTGTGCCCCATTGTGTCCCCACTACATTCCACTGTGCCCCATTGTGTCCCCACTGCATTCCACTGTGCCCCATTGTGTACCCACTGCATTCCACTGTGCCCCATTGTGTACCCACTACATTCCACTGTGCCCCATTGTGTACCCACTACATTCCACTGTGCCCCATTGGGTACCCACTACATTCCAATGTGCCCCACTGTGTACCCACTACATTCCACTGTGCCCCACTGTGTACCCACTACATTCCACTGTGCCCCACTGGGTACCCACTACATTCCACTGTGCCCCACTGGGTACCCACTACATTCCACTGTGCCCCACTGTGTACCCACTACATTCCACTGTGCCCCACTGTGTACCCACTACATTCCACTGTGCCCCATTGTGTACCCACTACATTCCACTGTGCCCCATTGTGTACCCACTGCATTCCACTGTGCCCCATTGTGTACCCACTGCATTCCACTGTGCCCCACTGTGTACCCACTACATTCCACTGTGCCCCACTGTGTACCCACTACATTCCACTGTGCCCCACTGTGTACCCACTACATTCCACTGTGCCCTATTGTACACCCACTACATTCCACTGTGCCCCATTGTGTACCCACTACATTCCACTGTGCCCCATTGTGTACCCACTACATTCCACTGTGCCCCATTGTGTACCCACTGCATTCCACTGTGCCCCATTGTGTACCCACTGCATTCCACTGTGCCCCACTGTGTACCCACTACATTCCACTGTGCCCCACTGTGTACCCACTACATTCCACTGTGCCCCACTGTGTACCCACTACATTCCACTGTGCCCTATTGTACACCCACTACATTCCACTGTGCCCCATTATGTACCTACTACATTCCACTGTGCCCTATTGTACACCCACTACATTCCACTGTGCCCCATTCTGTACCCACTGCATTCCACTGTGCCCCACTGTGTACCTACTACATTCCACTGTGCCCCATTGTACACCCACTACATTCCACTGTGCCCCATTCTGTACCCACTGCATTCCACTGTGCCCCACTGTGTACCCACTACATTCCACTGTGCCCCACTGTGTACCCACTACATTCCACTGTGCCCCACTGTGTACCCACTACATTCCACTGTGCCCCACTGTGTACCCACTACATTCCACTGTGCCCCACTGTGTACCCACTACATTCCACTGTGCCCCATTATGTACCTACTACATTCCACTGTGCCCTATTGTACACCCACTACATTCCACTGTGCCCCATTGTACACCCACTACATTCCACTGTGCCCCATTATGTACCTACTACATTCCACTGTGCCCTATTGTACACCCACTACATTCCACTGTGCCCCATTGTACACCCACTACATTCCACTGTGCCCCATTCTGTACCCACTACATTCCACTGTGCCCCACTGTGTACCCACTACATTCCACTGTGCCCCACTGTGTACCCACTACATTCCACTGTGCCCCACTGTGTACCCACTACATTCCACTGTGCCCCACTGTGTACCCACTACATTCCACTGTGCCCCACTGTGTACCCACTACATTCCACTGTGCCCCATTATGTACCTACTACATTCCACTGTGCCCTATTGTACACCCACTACATTCCACTGTGCCCCATTGTACACCCACTACATTCCACTGTGCCCCATTATGTACCTACTACATTCCACTGTGCCCTATTGTACACCCACTACATTCCACTGTGCCCCATTCTGTACCCACTACATTCCACTGTGCCCCACTGTGTACCCACGACATTCCACTGTGCCCCATTATGTACCTACTACATTCCACTGTGCCCTATTGTACACCCACTACATTCCACTGTGCCCTATTGTACACCCACTACATTCCACTGTGCCCCACTGTGTACCCACGACATTCCACTGTGCCCCATTATGTACCTACTACATTCCACTGTGCCCTATTGTACACCCACTACATTCCACTGTGCCCCATTGTACACCCACTACATTCCACTGTGCCCCATTATGTACCTACTACATTCCACTGTGCCCTATTGTACACCCACTACATTCCACTGTGCCCCATTGTACACCCACTACATTCCACTGTGCCCCATTCTGTACCCACTACATTCCACTGTGCCCCACTGTGTACCCACGACATTCCACTGTGCCCCATTATGTACCTACTACATTCCACTGTGCCCTATTGTACACCCACTACATTCCACTGTGCCCCATTGTACACCCACTACATTCCACTGTGCCCCATTGTACACCCACTACATTCCACTGTGCCCCATTCTGTACCCACTACATTCCACTGTGCCCCACTGTGTACCCACGACATTCCACTGTGCCCCATTATGTACCTACTACATTCCACTGTGCCCTATTGTACACCCACGACATTCCACTGTGCCCCATTGTACACCCACTGCATTCCACTGTGCCCCATTCTGTACCCACTACATTCCACTGTGCCCCACTGTGTACCCACGACATTCCACTGTGCCCCATTCTGTACCCACGACATTCCACTGTGCCCCACTGTGTACCCACGACATTCCACTGTGCCCCATTATGTACCTACTACATTCCACTGTGCCCTATTGTACACCCACTACATTCCACTGTGCCCCATTGTACACCCGCTACATTCCACTGTGCCCCATTCTGTACCCACTACATTCCACTGTGCCCCACTGTGTACCCACGACATTCCACTGTGCCCCATTATGTACCTACTACATTCCACTGTGCCCTATTGTACACCCACTACATTCCACTGTGCCCCATTGTACACCCACTACATTCCACTGTGCCCCATTCTGTACCCACTACATTCCACTGTGCCCCACTGTGTACCCACGACATTCCACTGTGCCCCATTATGTACCTACTACATTCCACTGTGCCCCATTGTGTACCCACTACATTCCACTGTGCCCCATTGTACACCCACTACATTCCACTGTGCCCCATTGTGTACCCACTACATTCCACTGTGCCCCATTGTACACCCACTACATTCCACTGTGCCCCACTGTGTACCCACGACATTCCACTGTGCCCCATTATGTACCTACTACATTCCACTGTGCCCCATTGTGTACCCACTACATTCCACTGTGCCCCATTGTACACCCACTACATTCCACTGTGCCCCATTGTGTACCCACTACATTCCACTGTGCCCCATTCTGTACCCACTACATTCCACTGTGCCCCACTGTGTACCCACGACATTCCACTGTGCCCCATTATGTACCTACTACATTCCACTGTGCCCTATTGTACACCCACTACATTCCACTGTGCCCCATTGTGTACCCACGACATTCCACTGTGCCCCATTATGTACCTACTACATTCCACTGTGCCCTATTGTACACCCACTACATTCCACTGTGCCCCATTGTGTACCCACTACATTCCACTGTGCCCCATTGTGCACCCACTACATTCCACTGTGCCCTATTGTACACCCACTACATTCCACTGTGCCCCATTGTGTACCCACTACATTCCACTGTGCCCTATTGTACACCCACTACATTCCACTGTGCCCCATTGTGTACCCACTACATTCCACTGTGCCCTATTGTACACCCACTACATTCCACTGTGCCCCATTATGTACCTACTACATTCCACTGTGCCCTATTGTACACCCACTACATTCCACTGTGCCCCATTGTGTACCCACTACATTCCACTGTGCCCTATTGTACACCCACTACATTCCACTGTGCCCCATTGTGTACCCACTACATTCCACTGTGCCCCATTGTACACCCACTACATTCCACTGTGCCCCATTCTGTACCCACTACATTCCACTGTGCCCCACTGTGTACCCACGACATTCCACTGTGCCCCATTATGTACCTACTACATTCCACTGTGCCCCATTGTGTACCCACTACATTCCACTGTGCCCCATTGTACACCCACTACATTCCACTGTGCCCCATTCTGTACCCACTACATTCCACTGTGCCCCACTGTGTACCCACGACATTCCACTGTGCCCCATTATGTACCTACTACATTCCACTGTGCCCTATTGTACACCCACTACATTCCACTGTGCCCCATTGTACACCCACTACATTCCACTGTGCCCCATTCTGTACCCACTACATTCCACTGTGCCCCACTGTGTACCCACGACATTCCACTGTGCCCCATTATGTACCTACTACATTCCACTGTGCCCCATTGTGTACCCACTACATTCCACTGTGCCCTATTGTACACCCACTACATTCCACTGTGCCCCATTGTACACCCACTACATTCCACTGTGCCCCATTGTACACCCACTACATTCCACTGTGCCCCATTGTGCACCCACGACATTCCACTGTGCCCCATTATGTACCCACTACATTCCACTGTGCCCCATTGTGCACCCACGACATTCCACTGTGCCCCATTATGTACCTACTACATTCCACTGTGCCCCATTGTGTACCCACTACATTCCACTGTGCCCCATTGTACACCCACTACATTCCACTGTGCCCCATTGTGCACCCACGACATTCCACTGTGCCCCATTATGTACCTACTACATTCCACTGTGCCCCATTGTGTACCCACTACATTCCACTGTGCCCCATTGTACACCCACTACATTCCACTGTGCCCCATTGTGTACCCACTACATTCCACTGTGCCCTATTGTACACCCACTACATTCCACTGTGCCCCATTGTGCACCCACGACATTCCACTGTGCCCCATTCTGTACCCACTACATTCCACTGTGCCCCACTGTGTACCTACTACATTCCACTGTGCCCTATTGTACACCCACTACATTCCACTGTGCCCTATTGTACACCCACTACATTCCACTGTGCCCCATTGTGTACCCACTACATTCCACTGTGCCCCATTGTGTACCACTACATTCCACTGTGCCCTATTGTACACCCACTACATTCCACTGTGCCCCATTGTGTACCCACTACATTCCACTGTGCCCTATTGTACACCCACTACATTCCACTGTGCCCCATTGTACACCCACTACATTCCACTGTGCCCCATTGTGTACCCACTACATTCCACTGTGCCCCATTGTGCACCCACGACATTCCACTGTGCCCCATTGTATACCCACTACATTCCACTGTGCCCCATTGTGTACCCACTACATTCCACTGTGCCCTATTGTACACCCACTACATTCCACTGTGCCCCATTGTACACCCACTACATTCCACTGTGCCCCATTGTGTACCCACTACATTCCACTGTGCCCCATTGTGCACCCACGACATTCCACTGTGCCCCATTGTGTACCCACTACATTCCACTGTGCCCCATTGTGTACCCACTACATTCCACTGTGCCCCATTGTGTACCCACGACATTCCACTGTGCCCCATTATGTACCCACTACATTCCACTGTGCCCCATTGTGTACCCACGACATTCCACTGTGCCCCATTATGTACCCACTACATTCCACTGTGCCCCATTGTGCACCCACGACATTCCACTGTGCCCCATTATGTACCCACGACATTCCACTGTGCCCCATTATGTACCCACTACATTCCACTGTGCCCCATTGTGCACCCACGACATTCCACTGTGCCCCATTATGTACCCACTACATTCCACTGTGCCCCATTGTGCACCCACGACATTCCACTGTGCCCCATTATGTACCCACGACATTCCACTGTGCCCCATTATGTACCCACTACATTCCACTGTGCCCCATTGTGTACCCACTACATTCCACTGTGCCCCATTGTGTACCCACGACATTCCACTGTGCCCCATTATGTACCCACTACATTCCACTGTGCCCCATTGTGCACCCACGACATTCCACTGTGCCCCATTATGTACCTACTACATTCCACTGTGCCCCATTGTGTACCCACTACATTCCACTGTGCCCCATTGTGCACCCACGACATTCCACTGTGCCCCATTATGTACCTACTACATTCCACTGTGCCCCATTGTGTACCCACTACATTCCACTGTGCCCCATTGTACACCCACTACATTCCACTGTGCCCCATTGTGTACCCACTACATTCCACTGTGCCCTATTGTACACCCACTACATTCCACTGTGCCCCATTGTACACCCACTACATTCCACTGTGCCCCATTCTGTACCCACTACATTCCACTGTGCCCCATTGTACACCCACTACATTCCACTGTGCCCCATTGTGTACCCACTACATTCCACTGTGCCCTATTGTACACCCACTACATTCCACTGTGCCCTATTGTACACCCACTACATTCCACTGTGCCCTATTGTACACCCACTACATTCCACTGTGCCCCATTGTACACCCACTACATTCCACTGTGCCCCATTGTGTACCCACTACATTCCACTGTGCCCCATTGTACACCCACTACATTCCACTGTGCCCCATTGTGTACCCACTACATTCCACTGTGCCCTATTGTACACCCACTACATTCCACTGTGCCCCATTGTACACCCACTACATTCCACTGTGCCCCATTCTGTACCTACTACATTCCACTGTGCCCTATTGTACACCCACTACATTCCACTGTGCCCTATTGTACACCCACTACATTCCACTGTGCCCCATTGTGTACCCACTACATTCCACTGTGCCCCATTGTGTACCCACTACATTCCACTGTGCCCTATTGTACACCCACTACATTCCACTGTGCCCCATTGTGTACCCACTACATTCCACTGTGCCCTATTGTACACCCACTACATTCCACTGTGCCCCATTGTACACCCACTACATTCCACTGTGCCCCATTGTGTACCCACTACATTCCACTGTGCCCCATTGTGCACCCACGACATTCCACTGTGCCCCATTGTACACCCACTACATTCCACTGTGCCCCATTCTGTACCCACTACATTCCACTGTGCCCCATTGTGTACCCACTACACTCCACTGTGCCCCATTGTGTACCTACTACATTCCACTGTGCCCTATTGTACACCCACTACATTCCACTGTGCCCCATTCTGTACCCACTACATTCCACTGTGCCCCATTGTGTACCCACTACACTCCACTGTGCCCCATTCTGTACCCACTACATTCCACTGTGCCCCATTGTGTACCTACTACATTCCACTGTGCCCCATTGTACACCCACTACATTCCACTGTGCCCTATTGTACACCCACTACATTCCACTGTGCCCCATTGTGTACCCACTACATTCCACTGTGCCCCATTGTGTACCCACTACATTCCACTGTGCCCTATTGTACACCCACTACATTCCACTGTGCCCCATTGTGTACCCACTACATTCCACTGTGCCCTATTGTACACCCACTACATTCCACTGTGCCCCATTGTACACCCACTACATTCCACTGTGCCCCATTATGTACCTACTACATTCCACTGTGCCCCATTATGTACCCACTACATTCCACTGTGCCCTATTGTACACCCACTACATTCCACTGTGCCCCATTGTACACCCACTACATTCCACTGTGCCCCATTGTACACCCACTACATTCCACTGTGCCCCACTGTGTACCCACGACATTCCACTGTGCCCCATTATGTACCTACTACATTCCACTGTGCCCCATTGTGTACCCACTACATTCCACTGTGCCCTATTGTACACCCACTACATTCCACTGTGCCCCATTGTACACCCACTACATTCCACTGTGCCCCATTGTACACCCACTACATTCCACTGTGCCCCACTGTGTACCCACGACATTCCACTGTGCCCCATTATGTACCTACTACATTCCACTGTGCCCTATTGTACACCCACTACATTCCACTGTGCCCCATTGTGTACCTACTACATTCCACTGTGCCCCACTGTGTACCCACGACATTCCACTGTGCCCCATTATGTACCTACTACATTCCACTGTGCCCTATTGTACACCCACTACATTCCACTGTGCCCTATTGTACACCCACTACATTCCACTGTGCCCCATTGTACACCCACTACATTCCACTGTGCCCCACTGTGTACCCACGACATTCCACTGTGCCCCATTATGTACCTACTACATTCCACTGTGCCCTATTGTACACCCACTACATTCCACAGTGCCCTATTGTACACCCACTACATTCCACTGTGCCCCATTGTGTCCCCACTACACTCCACTGTGCCCCATTATGTACCTACTACATTCCACTGTGCCCCATTGTACACCCACTACATTCCACTGTGCCCCATTGTGCACCCACGACATTCCACTGTGCCCCATTATGTACCTACTACATTCCACTGTGCCCTATTGTACACCCACTACATTCCACTGTGCCCCATTGTGTCCCCACTACATTCCACTGTGCCCCATTGTGTCCCCACTACATTCCACTGTGCCCCATTGTGTACCCACTACATTCCACTGTGCCCCATTGTGCACCCACTACATTCCACTGTGCCCCATTGTGTACCCACTACATTCCACTGTGCCCCATTGTGCACCCACTACATTCCACTGTGCCCCATTGTGTACCCACTACATTCCACTGTGCCCCATTGTGTACCCACTACATTCCACTGTGCCCCATTGTGTACCCACTACATTCCACTGTGCCCCATTGTGTACCCACTACATTCCACTGTGCCCCATTGTGTACCCACTACATTCCACTGTGCCCCATTGTGCACCCACTACATTCCACTGTGCCCCATTGTGTACCCACTACATTCCACTGTGCCCCATTGTGTACCCACTACATTCCACTGTGCCCCATTATGTACCCACTACATTCCACTGTGCCCCATTGTGTACCCACTGCATTCCACTTTGCCCTATTGTGCACCCACTACATTCCACTGTGCCCCATTGTGTCCCCACTACATTCCACTGTGCCCCATTGTGTACCCACTACATTCCACTTTGCCCTATTGTGTACCCAGTACGTTCCACTGTGCCCTATTGTGTACCCATTACATTCCACTATGCCCCATTGTGTATCCATTATATTCCACTGTGCCTCATTGCATGCTCACTGTACCTCAGTCTCTGTCCTTTAAATCCCACTATACCTCATTGTGTACCCACTATACCCCACTGAGCCCCATTGTGTGTCCTATGTACCTCATTCGCTGTCCTTTGTAACCCACTCTACCCGATTGTGTACCCACTATATTCAAATGTGCTCCATTGTGTGTCCTCTGTCCCTTATTCTCTGTACTCTGCATTCAACTATACCTCATAGTATATCCTCCATATCACAGTGACCACTGTGTGTCCTCTCTATCTCACTATACCTCATTGTGCATCCTCCATATCCCTGAATTCTGATTGTATTCTCGATATCTCCCTGACAGAAGTGCCCCCATAGAGTCTGCAAATACAGGGAAAATCCTAGGAAGTTTCTTGGTGTTCTGTTGGGAGATCAGTGGCTGAAAGCGAGGTGTAAATGCCGCTTAGATCCTATTAACCATTTGTATTCGAGTAGTCTCAAGGGCAATTAGGGATGGGCAATAAATGCTGCCTTCACCAGCAACGCCCACATCCCAAGAACGAATAAAAAAAAGTTCACAGACATGCAAACACTTCCCATCGTGGACATTCCCAGGAGAAACTTGGCAGGGTAGTAACCCAATGCATAGTTCTCTGTGCCAGCATAATACTGCAACCCCAAAGAGCACCAATAAAATTCCACAAGTGCACATTATTTTGATTCTCTGTAAAACATAAAGTGATGTTTGCCTATAATGGATATCCCGCCCCCCCACCCCCGACAGGACTCTTCTCTCATTAGAAAACTACAAACACACAGTAAAATCTCACATCAAGCTCTCTAAGTAAATAATGCATACGTTCAGGTTAATTCATTCAACTCTCAAATTAAAGTAAAAAAATCCCTTAAGGATTGAGGACATGATAAACTCATAATTTATTCATAATTACTGCTACAGTAATTGGCAAGGAATGTAACATATAAATGCCTGAAAGCCAAGGTTTAGACAGCACCCGACCCCGCTTTTCTATTTATACTTTAATTCAATCCGCTGCTACCTCACCATCAAGATAGCAGATATATATATATATATATCTGAGAGAGAGAGAAAGACGGGGGAGAAAGAGAGAGAGAGAGTGAGAAACAGAGAGAGAGAGAGAGACGGAGGAGAAAGAGAGACAGAGAGTGAGAGAGAGAGAGAGACACGGAGGAGAAAGAGAGACAGAGAGTGAGAGAGAGAGAGAGAGACGGAGGAGAAAGAGAGACAGAGTGAGAGCGAGAGAGAGAGACAGACGGAGGAGAAAGAGAGACAGAGAGTGAGAAACACAGAGAGAGAGAGAGAGAGGGAGGAGAAAGAGAAAGAGAGAGAGAGAAACACAGAGAGAGAGAGAGAGAGACAGAGGAGAAAGAGAAGCAGAGAGACAGAGAGATTTACCAGAATGGTACCAAGGATGAATGACTGAAGTGACATGGAGAGACTGGACAACTCGAGGTTGTTCTCCTAACAGCAGAGAGGGTGAAGGGGAAATTTAATAGAGGTGCTGAAAATCTTGACGGGTTTTGATAGAAGTAACTAAGGAGGAACTGTTTTAGTAGCAGGAGGGTCAGTCACCACAGAGCTAAGACTTATATATAGAATAATGGATACCTGGGAGTGAGTTACAGACTGGAATTTAATCGAGGGGTTCAAATGGTTTATATATAGAATAATGGATACCTGGGAGTGAGTTCCAGACTGGAATCTAATCGAGGGGATCAGATGGTTTATATATAGAATAATGGATACCTGGGAGTGAGTTACAGACTGGAATCTAATCGAGGGGTTCAGATGGTTTATATATAGAATAATGGATACCTGGGAGTGAGTTACTGACTGGAATCTAATCGAGGGGTTCAGATGGTTTATATATAGAATAATGGATACCTGGGAGTGAGTTACAGACTGGAATCTAATCGAGGGGTTCAGATGGTTTATATATAGAATAATGGATACCTGGGAGTGAGTCACAGGCTGGAATCTAATCGAGGGGTTCAGATGGTTTATATATAGAATAATGGATACCTGGGAGTGAGTTACAGACTGGAATCTAATCGAGGGGTTCAGATGGTTTATATATAGAATAATGGATACCTGGGAGTGAGTCACAGGCTGGAATCTAATCGAGGGGTTCAGATGGTTTATATATAGAATAATGGATACCTGGGAGTGAGTTACAGACTGGAATCTAATCGAGGGGTTCAGATGGTTTATATATAGAATAATGGATACCTGGGAGTGAGTTACAGACTGGAATCTAATCGAGGGGTTCAGATGGTTTATATATAGAATAATGGATACCTGGGAGTGAGTTACAGACTGGAATCTAATCGAGGGGTTCAGATGGTTTACATTTAGAATAATGGATACCCGGGAGTGAGTTACAGACTGGAATCTAATCGAGGGGTTCAGATGGTTTATATATAGAATAATGGATACCTGGGAGTGAGTTACAGACTGGAATCTAATCGAGGGGTTCAGATGGTTTACATTTAGAATAAAGGTATTAAACATTTACAGGGCTAAAAACAGGATTTCTGCCTTTTCCAGTGCACACTGGCCAAGAGCCAGTGCCTGCACCATCAGGGCAGTAGTGTTCAGTTAAGCATCATGAGCAGTAATTGTAATACTTCAGATTCAGCTGGAGAGTTGGTCTGATTTTCCACAGGATATAGTCTGTCCTCCAAACACAAAGCGAAACAAAGCTCCTGGTGGAGCAGCATATCAGCCAAACTCCAAGAGGAGAAGGTAACTTCCTCCAAACCAAATCATGGGGGCTTGAAAGTGTAGATTTAACAGCTCGCTCACAAACAGGAAGCGCTGCATCACATCACCTTAGGAGTTGTAAAAAATAACTGAATTTTTTCATTATGTACCTGTCCTGGGAGTGTTTGATGGGACAATGTAGAGGGAGCTTTACTCGATATCTAACCCCCGTGCTGTTCCTGTCCTGGGAGTGTTTGATGGGACAATGTAGAGGGAGCTTTACTCCATATCTAACCCCCGTGCTGTTCCTGTCCTGGGAGTGTTTGATGGGGACAATGTAGAGGGAGCTTTACTCTGTATCTAACCCCCGTGCTGTTCCTGTCCTGGGAGTGTTTGATGGGGACAGTGTAGAGGGAGCTTTACTCTGTATCTAACCCCCGTGCTGTTCCTGTCCTGGGAGTGTTTGATGGGGACAGTGTAGAGGGAGCTTTACTCTGTATCTAACCCCATTTTTTTTTTTCTTCTTTTTCTTCTCTTTTTTTTGTAGGTGGCGTTTATACCCCAGGCCCCTTTTATATAATCTATGTCGAGGGGGCCTGTATTCCTCAGGCCCCCTTTATATACATAATTTTAAAATAACTTTATTAAAACCAGATAAATAAACAAAACTCAAATTAAAATGCCATTGTCGGCGTCGACGATGCACTCCAGTCCTTGCGGTGCCCACCGGTCGCGGAATGCCTCAAGCGTACCGGCAGACACCGCAAGCTCCTTCTCCAGGGACACCCGGGCGCAAACGTAACCGCGCAAGAGGGGCAGGCAATCGGGTAAACGGAACCCCCGACGGCCCGCAACCTGGACCTGTGAACTGCCACCTTGGCCAGGCCCAGGAGCAGACCGACGAGGAGATCCTCCTCCCTGCTCTGTGCAGCACCCTCCACCACAGGTCCCCGATGTAAAGGGGGAAGACTCCCGCGCAGAGAGACCTCCATCGGGGTTTCCCCTCGCCGCCAGATGGCAACGCGGACCGCCAGGGCGTGTCCGGCCGGCTGACGAGGAAGTGGAGAGTGTGCAGGAGCAGCCCATACAGGAAACCCCTCCACATCGATTGGAATGGCACGGAGGGCATTTCCGAGAGGCGGCTTGGGTTGTGCGGGACCGGCTCCCGAGGAGGGTTTCGGGGCCTGGGTCCGATGAGCAGTTCCGGCTGAGCGGGGGTCAGCTCGGCCGGGATCGCTCCGCACTCCCGAGCCCCCTCGCCACCCGCAGCGAGGGGCGTCCCGGGGGTTTCGGCTACTCCTCCGCCCTCCGGACCGTCCCCAGAGTCGGCCGCCCGGACAGCCGAGGCGCTCTCCTCCGCCGGCGGGGGAGCGCCCTGACTGGAGGCGACCATGTTCCAGACTCGGAATAGATTCTGGTAAAAGACAGGCAACTCCCTCAGAGAGGCGCGGCTAACGGACTCCACCGGGAGCTGCGTGTCGTCTTGAAGGCAGTGACACTGGCGGAAAAAATACGTCGCCAGCGCACACCATCTGGGAGGACGCTCGACGTACAGGTATCTCTGCAGGGTCCGAAGGCGGAGAGTCGCAGCCTGGGTGCGGACGCACACCAGCGACTGACCGCCCTCCTCAATCGGGAGACTCAGGACCGCGGCAGAGACCCAGTGTTTCCTCTTGCCCCAGAAGAAATCGACGAGTTTCTTCTGGATCTTGTTGGCAAATGCAGGGGGCGGGGCCAAAGTGACCAACCGGTACCACAACATGGAGCCCACCAGTTGGTTTATGACCAACGCTCGGCCCCTGTAGGAAAGCACTCGGAGCAGTCCTGTCCAGCGCCCCAGCCGAGCGGTGACTTTCGCCTCCAACTCCTGCCAGTTTGCCGGCCAGGCTTCCTCAGCGGGGCTAAGGTGGACTCCCAGATAGAGGAGGTGCGTGGTGCTCCACGCAAAAGGTGTCATCTCCTCCGGCAGGGAGTCCACCCGCCACTGACCAACCAGGAGTCCGGAACATTTCTCCCAATTGATCCTCGCGGAGGACGCGGCAGAAAGGGTCTGCTGGCAGTCGCGCATCCTCCGCAGGTCAACGGGATCTGTGATTGCGAGGAGCACGTCGTCGGCATAAGCCGAGAGGACGACCCGCATGGCCGGCTCGCGCAGAGCCAATCCCGTCAACCTCCTGCGAAGCAGGCACAGGAAGGGCTCCACGCAGATGGTATACAATTGGCCGGACATGGGGCACCCCTGACGCACTCCTCTCCCAAATCGAAGGGGCGCCGTCAAGGACCCGTTAACTTTGACTAGACACTCTGCGGCGGCGTATAAAAGTCGGACCCGGGCCACGAAATGCGGCCCGAGTCCGAAAGCGCGCAGAGTCCCGAAAAGGTAATCGTGATCCACCCTGTCGAACGCCTTCTCCTGACCGAGGGAGAGAAAGGCGACCGACTGA
This sequence comes from Heterodontus francisci, assembly GCF_036365525.1. Classification (NCBI taxonomy): domain Eukaryota; kingdom Metazoa; phylum Chordata; class Chondrichthyes; order Heterodontiformes; family Heterodontidae; genus Heterodontus; species Heterodontus francisci. Next base: position 16,963,777 of record NC_090399.1, read on the forward strand.
CCAGTCCTCTGGATCAGGTCCCGGACCAGGTGGACGTTGTCCTGGATGGACCGGCCCGGGACCGTGTAGGACTGGTCGGGGTGGATCGTGTGTGCCAGCACGGAGCCCAGGCGGGTAGACATAGCCCGAGCAAAGATCTTCTAATCCGTGCTGAGGAGGGAGACCGGACGCCAGTTTTTAAGCAGGCAGAGATCGCCCCTCTTCGGCAGCAGGACGATGACCGTCCTGTGCCACGAGAGGGGCATCTCCCCGGTCGCCAGGCTTTCCCCCTGGACCCGTGCGTAATCGTCCCCCAGGACGTCCCAGAACGCCCTGAGGAACTCCACGGTCAACCCATCCAGCCCTGGGGATTTGCCCCTTGAGAGCTGGTGGAGGGCGCCAGTCAGCTCCGCCAACGTGAGTGGAGCCTCCAATCCTTCGGCACCCTCTGGGCTGACCTGCTGCAGGTCCTCCCACAAAACTCTGCGCGCATCCTCGCTGGACGGATCCGGAGAGAACAACGCACTGTAATAAGTACGGACCAGGAGGCCCATTCCCTTCGGATCCGTGATGGAGGATCCGTCGTCGGCCAGCAGCTCGACGAGCTGCTTACGGACCCCCCGCCATTTTTCCAGCGAGTAGAAGAAGGGTGAGGCGTGGTCCAAATCTACCAGGATCTGGATCCGCGACCTCACGTAGGCGCCTCGGGACCCTATGAGCTGCAGGTCCCTCAGTGCGCCCTTCTTCTCTTTGTACGCCTGCCACAGGACCGGGTCCACGACGGCATGACCGAGGCGGGACTCCAAGTCGAGCACCTCCCTCTCAAGGCGCCCGATCTCGGCTTCCCGCCTCTTGGTCGACCCCTTCGCGTACTCCTGACAGAAGACGCGGATGTGAGTCTTGCCCACATCCCACCATCGCCTCAAGGAGGCGCCAGATTCGACCAACGGCCGAGGGCCAGCTGAACTTTATCGCGCCAACCCCTGCAAGCCCCCCCGCTTCCTTCTCCAGTCGGCCCAGAATCGACAGAACGAGTCCCGAAATCGCTCGTCCTCCAGCAGCTGGTTGTTAAAGTGCCAGTACACGGACCCCGCCCGCATGCGGAGCGGAGTGAACTCCACCCACACCAGGCGGCGATCCGAGCCCGGCACCAGCCGCATGGAGGCCGCTGAGACGTGGGAGACGTACGCCTGCGAAAAGTAGAGGCGGTCGATTCGCGACCCTCCTCCTTCAGACCTCCACGTGAAGGCGCTGGAGTCGGGATGGAGATTCCGCCAGACGTCCACCAAGTTAAGGGAGCTGATCAGTCCCCTCAACTTCTCCAACGATGCTTGGCCGCGCTGGGGACCGGAGCGATCCCCCACCTCGAGGGTGCAGTTAAAATCCCACCCCCCCCGAGGATGATGCACTCGCCGCTATCGATGGAGCTCAAGCGAGCGGACACTTCTTCAAAGAAGCGCGCTTGCAACGCGCCGGGCCTGGGCGCGTACATGTTCACAAAGTGGAGCGGCACGCTACCCAGGCGAACGGCGAGGTGGAGTAAGCGGCCCGGCACTAGCTCCTTGACCCCCAAGATCTCCGGCTGAAAAGTCGGGGCCAACAAGATAGCCACCCCACTAGAAATAGGGGTGAGGTGACACCCTGCCACTCCAGGAGCCAGGTGGCTTCGTCTCCCGGAACGGTGTGGGTTTCCTGCAGAAAGCACACCGCGTATCTCCCTTCCCTAAGGACTGAGAGATTGTGAAATCTGCGGTGAGACCCCCTGCTGCCGTTGATGTTGAGGCTGGCTATGGTTATCTTCATGTCAAAGGTACTTAAAACCCGTCACCAACAGCTCACTGTGAGGAGGGAGTGGAACTGCACCTGGCCTTCCACTCCCCCAGCAACCCATTGAGGAACACATTAAAACGGCGCCTCTCAACCAGTTTCACGCCCGCGCGCTTGCCTGCTTTCTTCAGGGCGGCACGGACGGACTGTATGATCAGCGCCAGATTCGACCAACGGCCGAGGGCCAGCTGAACTTTATCGCGCCAACCCCTGCAAGCCGCGAGGAAATCCCGGAGTTCTGCCGTGGGGATAAGGGGAGATTCGGTGGGAGGCACGAGGGACTCCACCACCTCACTGGCGATGGAATCAAGGTCATCCTCTGTGCCTCACACCGAATCCCCATCCTCCTCCGGGTCGTCACCGCCAACGGCCGACACATCCACCACACACTGTGGGGCGGACGTCCCGGCCGCACCAGCTGGTCCTGCCTCCGTCACGATCCCACCCCCAGGATCGCTGGCGGAGGAGTGCTCTCTGGGTTCTACTGTGAAACTGGAGCCTGTGGGCGCCAGCAGTTCAGGACCCCTCTCCACCTCCGTCCCCAGGCCAATGAGTGGTCCAGGGGAGACAGAGGTTCCTGACCCCGGATATCCAGCCGGAGTCAAGACCGGAGGCGGAGGGAGGAGGCTATCTCCCGCTCCGCCAGCACCCACAGGCCCAGCAGATGGGGCAGCATTCTCAGTTATAACCGGGTCGGGTGTCTCCTGGTTGGTGGTGGACTCTGGCTGGGAGGGCCGACCCTCTGGAGCCTCGCCCTCCCCTTCACTCAGTAGCAGTGGCAGAATGGGCGGCGTCCCCAGGCTCCCCCACCACAAGCAGGGCCCCACTTACTCCTTCAGGAGGGGCCTCATGTACTGGGGCCTTCCCCTCCCCTCCATCCTGCCCGGACTTTGCAGCCTTGGTGGTGGCGGTAGGGGAAACCTGGAGACCCGAAACAGGAGACAGCTCCCCTCCAACAGATGGGCCCTCTGCCTCAGGGCCCCTTGTTACCTCTGTGGAGGGGTGCCTTCTCCTCTTTTTCCCAGTTGTGTGCGGAGGCTCAGAGACCTCCATATCATCAGAGGCCTCCACCTCCACACTCTCCTTTTTTTTATTCACCCTGGGCCTGAGCCCAGCCCTGGGGCAAGTTGACTTCCCGAGATCGGACTTTGTGCTGAGCTCAGACTCGGGTAGTGTCACGGTGTCCAGGGGACGCGCCTCTCGATGTTTGTTTCTCCTCCGCGCCTTCCTTCCACTTGGACGGTCAACCCCCTCCCTGCCGGAGGCCGTGAAAACCACAGCCTCCGGTACCGACTGAATGGTATCTGGTGGAGGTGTAGGGGGTTTGGGAGGAGGTGCAGCGTCGCCACCCTGGGCCGCCGAGTTGGAGTTGGCAGCCGGCAGGTTGGGGCAGTTCTTACGAACATGCCCCACCCCCTTACAGACATGGCACCGCACCCCATCCAAGGTCCAGAAGACGCGGTAGGCCGTCCCCTGGAATTCTACATTAAAGTGGCCTTCTGTCACCTCCTCCCGCGCCAGCTGCATGAATAACTGGCGGCGGAAGGAGTACACGTCTGGAGCCGCCCGGTACTCTCCTCTTCTGATTTTAACAAGACAGTCTTCACCCGGGCAACTCCAGCTGTCCCGAGCAGGCAGTTGGGGTGGGGAGGGAACTCCCTGTGTGCAAGCACCAATACAAATACAGGGGCCCCTACTGGATTTGGCTGCCCCACCCCTGTGTCTTCAGGCCTCTTATCCCTCCCCCAAACAGTTCAAACTTAAGAGTCTTTCAGGTGCCCTGACACCCATCTCTCCAAAACAATTGCAGCCTTCCTTGATGGTTTCTCTCCACTCTGTATTCACCTTTCTCCAGTCTCCTCTCTCCAGTTGCTGCAGTCTCCACTCTGCAGTTGCTGCAGCACAGGTGCAGCTGCTCCCCCGGATTGCTGGCAGGAAGTGCTTCCCAAATTGCCCAGCCAATCCCTGTGCTGTACCTGCCCTGGGAGTGTTTGATGGGGACAGTGTGGAGGGAGCTTTACTCTGTATCTAACCCTTGTGCTGTACCTGCTCTGGGAGTGTTTGATGGGACAGTGTAGAGGGAGCTTTACTCTGTATCTAATCTGTTTTTTTTTCTTGATAAGGTTTGCCCCATGGCCCTGCTCCTGTACCTGTCCTGGGAGTGTTTCACGGGGGCAGTGTAGAGGGAGCTTTACTCTGTACCTAATCCCCGTGCTGTACCTGCCCTGGGAGTGTTTGATGGGGACGGTGTAGAGGGAGCCTTACTCTTTATCAAATCCGTGCTGTACCTGCCCTGGGAGTGTTTGATGGGGCCATCTTAGCACATCTTGACACTCTATACATTCAAGTTCTTCTTTGTGTCGTGCAGACCAGTTCGTAGTGGCAGGTGCCCTTTACCAAACCAGTCGGGTTTTTATGACATTCTGGCATCTTCCATGGCTATTGTGTTTAGCATTTATTGATTTTACAACAAAGTGTCAGCCATGTCTCAGTGGCTCCGACAGTCCCGCTCGAGAGACCTGAACACCAAACCTCGGCTGACACTCCCAGTGCAGTATTGCATCAGATATAGAGCACAGAAACAGGCCATTTGGTCCAACCAGCCCATGCGAGCATTTGTGCTCCACTCGAGCCTCCACCTTTCCTTATCTAACTCTGTCAGCCATAACCCTCCATTCCTTCCTCCCCCATTTGATTATCTGGCTTCCCCTCAAAATTCACCTCGATAAGCCCTGTGTTGTGGTCGCAAGTTCCTCATTCACACCAGTCTCTGGCTAAAGAAGTTGCTGCAAATTTCCCGATTTGATTTCTTGGTGGCTATCATATTTATAGCCCCTTGTTTTCCTCTTCCCCACAAGTGGAAACATTCCCTCTGTGTCTGCTTTGTCAAATCCTGTCATAATTTTAAGGACCTCTATTAGGTTACCCCGAGCCTCCTTTTTTCAAGAGAAAGGAGACCCAGCCTTATTGTGCTACTGCCCAGTGGGATTTCTTTCACTCCACTTTGTCGGGAGATTCCAAAACATCGGGTGCAAAGGCACAGAAACAGGGCATTTGACCCAACTGTTCCACATGAATTCACTACCCCAGAGTGCGGTGGATGCCGGGACATTGAGTAAATTTAAGGAGGAGATAGACAGGTTTTTAATTAGTAATGGGTTGAAGGGTCATGGAGAACGGGCAGGAAAGTGGAGTTGAGGCCGAGATGAGATCAGCCACGATCATATTGAATGGCGGAGCAGGCTCGAGGGGCTGAATTGCCTACTCCTGCTCCTAGTTCTTATGTTATGAGCCCCCTCCCATTCTCTTCATCTCCCCCTATCAGCACAACCTTCTATTCCTTTCTCCCTCATACATTTATCCAGCCTCCCCTTATGTGCAACTGTGCTATTCGCCTCAACCACTCCCTGCGGTGGCAAGTTCCATATTCTCACCACTCTGTGTAAAGATGTTTCATGCAAATTTCTTATTGGATTTATTAGTGACTCTCTCATATTTACGACCTATAGTTTTGGAATCCACCGCAGTGGAAGCATCTTCTCTGTGTCTACCCTACTAAACCCTTTCATTATCTATCAGGTCACTTGTCAGCCTTCTCTTTTCTCCAGAAGCCCTATCCTGCTCAGCCTTTCCTGATAAGCATACCTACTCAGTTCTGGTATCAACCTGGTGAATCTTTCTCGCGCCTTCCCCAGTGCTTCCATGCTGTTTTTGTGATGCGGAGACCGGAACTGTGCACAAAACTCCCAAGTGAGTAAAATAAAGTGTGGTCTATACTAGGTTTTATACAAATTTAACATAACTTTCGTACTCTTCAGTTCTATCCCGCCAGAAATGAACCCTGGGACTCGGTTTGCTTTTTTTAAAAAATGGCCTTATTAATCTGAGTCACTAACATTGGCGATTTGTGTTTCTGTACCCCCAGATCCCTTTGCTCCTCGCCCCCTTTATGACTCACCAGATCACACTTATCTCCATTGATATTTATTTGTCAATTACACTCTATAAGCTTATTCATGTCTTCCTGTATTTTATTATCAGGAGAAACAATTATGCGCACATGAGACGGCTGTAAAACCAGAGTCCCAATCTGTCAATTCAGAAATTAACGCAGTGTGAACAATGTGGGTATCCAGTGAGCAGCTGTTCCACTGAGAACATACCGGTCTCAGGGTCAGAGCTCAGCCTAACCAGGACAGCAAGGAACACAGACTCAGCAATTGGAGCAGGGTCATTTAGCCCCAAGAGCCTGTTGCGCCATTCAATAAGATTATAGCTGATCGTCAACCTAGCTCCATATACCTGCCTTTGCCCCATATCCCTTAATCCCCCACAATAAGCATCCTGGGGGTTACCATTGACCAGAAACTGAACTGGACCAGCCACATAAATACTGTGGCTACAAGAGCAGGTCAGAGACTGGGAACTCTCCTCCTGACTCCCCAAAGCCTGTCCATCATCGACAAGGCACAAGTCAGGAGTGTGATGGAATACTATCCACTTGCCTGGATGGGTGCAGCTCCAACAACACTCAAGAAGCTCAACACCATCCAGGACAAAGCAGCCCACTTAATTGGCACCCCATCTACAAACATTCAATCCCTCCACCACTGACGCACAGTGGCAGCAGTGTGCATCATCTACAAGATGCACTGCAGCAACACTCCTTCGACAGCACCTTCCAAACCCGTGACCCATACCACCTAGAAGGACGAGGGCAGCAGATGCATGGGAACACCACCACCTGCAAGTTCCCCTCCAAGTCACACAGCATCCTGACTTGGAACTATATCGCCGTTCCTTCACTGTCGCTGGATCAATATCCTGGAACTCCCTTCCTTACAGCACTGTGGGTGTATCTAAACCCCAAGGACTGCAGCGGTTCAAGAAGGCAGCTCACCACCACCTTCTCAAGGGCAATTAGGGATGGGAAATAAATGCTGTCCGAGCCAGCGACGCCCAATTCCCATGAACGAATAATTTAAAAAAAATTTTTGTTAACAAAAATCTATCAATCTGACTTTTAAAATTAGCAACTGATCTAGCATCAATTGCCAATTGAGGAAGAGAGTTCCAAAATTCGACCACTCTTTCTGTGTTGAAGCGTTTCTTAATTTCACTCCTGAAAGATCTGACTCTAATTTTTAGATTCTGCCCCCTTATCCTAAACTCTCCAACCAGCAGAAATCATTACTCTCTATCCTATCAGCTCCCCTTAATAGCTTGAAAACTTGGATCAAATCACCTCTTATCCTTGTAAATTCCAGGGAAAGCAACACTAGTTTGTTTAATCTTGCCTCATAATTTAACCCTTGGAGTCCAGGTATCTTTCTGGTAAATCTACACTGCCCTCCCACCAAGGCCAATATATCCTTCCTAAGGTGTGGTGCCCAGAAATGAACAAGTACTCCAGGTGTGGAGGGGCTACAACTGGTTAGGGAAGAGGAACATCATGCAGGGTTCTCATTCTTAATCTTTATAGGACCTCAGCTGAGGTCAGAATAAGAATGGTTGCGATCCACTGACCCCGTCCTGACCGCTGCCCCGACCCCCACAGCCATTCCCCCATCCCAACCCTCATCACCATCCCTTACCCTAACCCACCAGCACCAACCCACATCTCTAACCCCACACTCCAACCCCAGCCCTCAGTTTCACCCCTAACCTATCCAATTTCCACCCACCATCTACCACCCCAACCGGCATCCTCCCATCTGTGCCCCCATTCCCACCTCTACACTACCTTCATCTGCCCCTCCCATCTCTACCCACTCCCCACCTCCAAACCCCCTCCCCCCATCGCCAGCCCCAACACTCACCAAGCCGCACTCACTATTCCCTGCTCCCATTCCCGTTCAGACTACTACCCACCAATCCCAACCCGCCCCATCTCCATCCCTGTCCACACGCCCGCTCCGTTCCTATCCCCACTCCTGCACTCACTTCCATCACTATCCATAACCCTCACCCTATTGATATCCCTTCCCCCATTCCCACCCATAATCTGGGCTACCAGACAACCTACAAATCCACCACCCAGACCACCCGGTGACCATCTGGACAGTGACCTGTGCTACAAGGTACCCACAGAGTGACCGAGGGCTACCGGATGCTCACAGACTGGTGCCCCCCCCCCCCACACACACACACGCACACTGCCCACCCCAGACAGCGACCTCCGTCGCAAGAGACCCGCAGACTCGGACTGGGAAAGTGGCTCCCTGCCGCCCCCCCCCCTTACCTCAAAGCAGAACTCTTGTCCCAGAATGCTGCTGTGCACTGGCTTGATGATGGCATCCTCATCGATGCTGAGCTCCAGTGCTTCCGCTGCACTGCTGGGGCTGAGCAACGACTCATGGGAGTGCGACTCCTTAAAACTCTGCATCAGACGGGTTCTGGAATAAAGAGAGAGAAAATTGAGGTGGCAACGGGAGAACGAAACAGAGACGGCGTCAGCAGCTGTCAGCTGCACGGAGGGGGCTAACTGAAGCCCTTCACAGCAGGCCCGGCTAGTTTTGCTCATTGGCGGTGTTATAATCACCCACTCACTTTCAATTCAAATGCACATTACTCTTAAAAACAGACATCCCTCCATTTGTTTAGCTCGGTTTGAGTTCCATAAAAATGCAAGTAAATTACAGATGCCAGATGCACGCTGGGATAGTTTCACTGCTTTTGAAACCTGGTACCAAGATGGCCGCCACTCCAGTGGCAGAGAGAGAGAGATGACAGATCAGTGAACCTCACTTTGACTTCTGAAACAACTGCCAGAGGGTTTAAACAACAAAAGATCACTTCTGATGTACAGGCAGTGTGGTTGGCCACTGATTCAATGTCCAAAAAAACCCCTTCAAACAGAAACTGTTCAAAACTCTTTTGAGGCAGCATCTGCGGCGAGCCCAGTAAAGGCCAACTTCACAGCCGTCGGCCTTCGCCAGAGCTGCGTGTTTCTGGCACTTTCTGTCCTTGTTTGGGATTTTCAGTGCCTGTAGTTTTTTTAAAAAAAACATCTTTTTGTCCCTTGATTCTGAACTTCCCTTGCTCTCTCCACATGCCTGTCATTCCTGCTACTGGTACCAGTAGAGGGATATGGGGGGGGGGGGGGGGGTTTCAGCTTTACAAGATACTAAAACCAGCACTTCAAGTGGCTAAAATCATAAAGAGCGAACACTGTGCTGGGTTTTATGGGTAAGAGGTATAGGTTATAAAAATCTAGGTGTAATGATGAAGCTACATCAAACCTTAGTAAGACCACAGTTAGAAAAAGTGCTGAAAAGGTAGACTAGCATTTATCATTGTATAATAACACAGCCATTCAGCCCATCATTCCTCTGCCAGCTCTGAAAGAGCCAGTCAAATAGTCCCACACCCCATGCTCTTTCCCTGTAGCCCTGCAATTTCTTTTTCCCTTTTCACGTCTTTATCCAATTCACTTTTTGAAAGCTATGACTGAATCTGTCTCGACCCCTCTTCTCCGGCAGTGAAATAAGTGACCAGATCATCTTGTTGTTTTGACTGTTGATCGAGGGGGACACCAGGGAAAACTCCCCTGCTTCTCTTCAAAAAGAGTGCCATGGGATCTTTTACACCCATCTGAGGGGGCACACGGGAGCCCCAGTTCAACATCGCATCCCGAAGACGGTCTGCCTCAACACTGCCCGACAATGTCAGCCCGAGATTTCGCGGTCAGGTTCCTGGAACGGGATTCGAACCCACGACCTTCTGATAGAGGTGACAGTACCACCCACTGAGCCACAGCTGACACCGCCAGTTGGGGTGCTGTGCACAGTTTGGGGCTCCACACTAATAGGAAAGACACTGAGCCAACAGAGAGGGTACAGAGAAGATTCACTAGGATGCTGCCTGGTTGTGAGCAAATGCAAATATGAAGAAAACTTGGGGCTAAAGGCCTGCTCGGGGTATAAAATTGAAACTCGAGCCGGGCCCGAACCGACCACAGCCAAACCCGAACCCGATCCGGGCCCCAGTCCTTTTAAGTTTTTTTTCGCGCCCGACCCGACCCGACATGAATATCGTTCATCCGTTCCGGCAGCAGGCTATTCCTGCGGATGGAGTTGTGGGGAATCACGGGCGGGCCTGATGCAGTGAGCTCCCGGAGGCAGCACTGTCCAGCCTGACCCGAACCCGAACCCTGGACTCGGAATATAGACCTGACCCGGCCCGAACCCGACACATGTAGTCGGGTCTAGTCGGGTAGCCAGCCTTTACTTGGGGCGGCTTTCCCTGGAACTGGTGAGATTGGGAAGCCGATTCGGTGGAGGCGTTTAAAATAATGGCGGAATGGACAGTTAGAAACAGAAACTGCTGGAAATACTCAGCAGGTCTGGCAGCATCTGTGGAGAGAGAAGCAGAGTTAACGTTTCAGGTCAGTGACCTTTCATCAGAATTGGCAAAGGTTAGAAATGTAATAGGTTTTGAGTAAGTGAAGGGGCGGGGGGGAAGAAAAACAAAAGGGAGGGTCTGTGATAGGGCGGAGGGCAGGAGAGATTAAATGACAAATACGTCAAGGATCAAAAGGCAAAGGGAGCGCTAATAGCTGTAGTAAAAGACAAAGCACTGCAAAGATACTTTTCATTCTTGGCACAATGTGCTGGATGACAGGCATACTGCCAGTGGTGAGCATCACTGCTGTACCTCCCTTTCAGTGAACCCCACCGTACTTCCCCCTCTCGACCCCAGCATTCTCATGGTGAGTTTAGATTGCAAAATCCCCCAGGCATCGGGGGAAATCTGAGATTGAGGCCCCGAACTCCTGATTACCCAATGACAAAGCAGGGCAATGAGAGGCAGTTAAACTGGGGGGAAGGGGACGGGCAAAACATGCATTTGTTCAGCAATCACCCCACGCATCCCCGACCCTCCTCCCCCCACACCCCATTCCCCGGATTGTTTTGTAACCCAGCATTTACCAGAGGCAGCCAGGTTCTACTCTATTACCCCCTCAATAAAAACTTGCATTTATATAGCGCCTTTAACGCAAGAAAACATCCCAAGACGCTTCACTGGAGTGTTATCAGATAAAATTTGGCCCGGCCTCAGAATGTAAACCTCTAAGCCCTGGTATCATTCTGGTCAATCTGCACCGCACACACTCAAAGGCCAACATAACCTTCCCGAGCCGTGACGCCCAGACTGAGCTCAGTTCTCCAGATGGGATTTGACCAAGGCTCTGAACTGAAGCTTCATTTCCTTTACATTCCAGGAGGAATCCCTGCGGATAATTACAGATATGCGCCAACACAACCCTCTGGCCCTCCCCCTATTTCTACACAGCAACCGTACCTGCGTTTGAAAACGCTGTAAATCATGGTGCTGGAAACAGCCCATTGAGGTGAGATCATTGTGTTAGAAACTCGCTCGCTCCCTGCAGTGTCCAAAGCATTGCCACCAACCCCGCCCGCTGCCCCCCCCCGCAACCCACACTGCTCCTTGACCTTTCCGAGTTCAATGGCAGCAGGAGGTGGGAAGAGAGTGGGGTCACACTAAAATACTGGGAGGAGGGGGGGGACAGGCTGAGATATTGGGGGGAGGGGGGTCAGGCTGAGATACTGGGGGGAGGGGGGACACACTGAGATACTGGGGGGAGGGGGGTCAGGCTGAGATACTGGGGGGAGGGGGGACAGGCTGAGATACTGGGGGGAGGGGGGACACACAGATACTGGGGGGAGGGGGGACACACAGATACTGGGGGGAGGGGGGACACACAGATACTGGGGGGAGGGGGGGGACACACAGATACTGGGGGGAGGGGGACAGGCTGAGATACTGGGGAGAGGGGGGACAGGCTGAGATACTGGGGAGAGGGGGGACAGGCTGAGATACTGGGGAGAGGGGGAAGATTCGGAGGTACTGAGTTAGACAGGGGAGATGTAGGGGGTAGGGGAAATCAGACAGTGGTCAATGATCCTCACAGTACTGGTCTTTGGGGGCTCTCAGCCGTACCTCCGCAGTGAGGCCCACGCATGAGGGAGAAGCCTGGAGCTCAATTTTAAACCCACGTTCCGGTTCCAGATTTTCATACACTGACACAAGATAAAAATGAGGGAAAGCAAATCAATATTGATTTCAAAGATCCTGAGAGTTAAAAATTAACGTCTGCCAGCAACAAACAAGGGGGCACGGCTTGGATTTAAAGGGACTGTAAAGAAAACAATGGAAAGAACTCACATTTATATACAGCAACAATAAGTTGCAATCATATAGTGCCTTTAATATAGTAAAATATGCCAGGGAACTTCCCTGGAGTGCTGGAAAACAGAATTTGACACCGGGCCGCATCAGGCGATATTAGGGCAAATGACCAAAAATTTGGTCAAAGGGGCAGGTTCTAAGAAGAGTCCTATTACAGGAAAGAGTAGAGCGATGGAGAGGTTAAAGTCCAGGCAGCTGAAGGCACGACAACCAATGGTGGAGCGGGTTAAAATTAGGAATGCGCAGGAGGCCAGAATCCGAGGTGTGGAGAACGTTATGCAGACGGGAAGGGACGAGGCCATGGAGGGGTGAACGGGATTTGGTGCGAGATAGGACGCAGGCAGCAGAGTATTGGATGACCTCAGGTTTACGTGGGAGGCCACAGCGGGGGGTGTCAAATCTAGAGGTAACCAAAGGCCCGAATGAGGCTTTCAGCAATGGATAGGCTGAGACGGGGCAATGGTGCAGCGATGTGGGAGGATGTTCATCACAGACAACATCAAGGTTGCAAATATAGTGCCCTTCACAACCTACGGATATCCCAAAGATCTTTACAGCTCTTGAAGTGTTATCACAGCTGGCGACAGTGGTGTCGGTGGTAATGTCACTGAACCAGTAATCCAGAGGCTCATACTCTGGGAGCATGGGTTCAAATCGCATCACGGCCGCTGGTCAAATTTAAACCCAATTAATTAATAAATTCAATTGATTAATTAAAAAACCCGGAATTGAAAACTAGCCTCAGTCATGGTGCCGCAAAAATATCTCAATTGTCGTAAAAAACCCATCCGGTTCACTAGGGAAGGAAATCTGCTGTCCTTACCCGGTCTGGCCTACATGTGACTCCGGACCCACAGCAATGTGGTTGACCCGTAACTGCCTTCCGGAATGGCTTGGCAAGCCGCTCAGGATGAGCCAGGAATGCTGGCCTAGCCAGCGGAGCCCACTTCCCATGAAGAGTTTTTTTAAAAAAACACAGCCAATTTACACACAGCAAGATCCCACAAACAGCAGTGCGTTAATGACCAGATAATCTGTTTTTAGTGATGTTAATTGAGGAATAAATATTAGCCAGGGCACTGGGAAGAACTCCCCAGCTCACCTTCGAAATAGTGCCATGGGATCTTTTACGTTCACCCGAGAGGACAGACTGGGCCTCGATTTCAGGTCTCATCTGAAAGGTGGCTCCTCAAACAGTGCAGCACTCCCTCAGTGCTGCCCTAAAATATAAGCCTCGATCTTGTGTTTTAGTCTTGAGACTTAAACCCATGATCTTCTAACTCAGAGGCAAGAATGTCACCCACTGAGTCACAGCTGACAAACAGAGTCATAGAGAGTTATATGGCACAGAAACAGGCCCTTCGGCCCACCGTGTCCATGCCGGCCATCAAGTCCCACTTAAAGGGCCTCGCAGATAAAGCGTGTTTAAACACACAGAGGACTTGCCAGTGACAACATTCCAGCAATGACGATACCTTCTGCAGCTATACCGCCATATCCACTTGGCTTTCTTATCCCCAGAGAGCAAATTAGGGGACAGTTCCATCCATAGCAAAGCCTTCAAATGCTCACTTGTGTCGTCTGACAGTGAGCACCAACAAGCAGGCGTCAGCCTTGGTTCAGTGGGAGGCACTCTCGCCTTCAGCCACCTGGGCCCAAAGCTCTGGAATTCCCTTCCTAAACTTCTCCCTGCTTGGTGCAGCGCCTTGGTACAATTTTACTATGTTACAAGTGCTACGTAAATGCTGATCTGTGTTGCTGAGTGCAAACGGGTTATCTCCTGTCAGAGAAATCAGCAAATGTCCAAAGGTTGCCTCACACAGTGGCAAGGACTTCCCGTTTTCTCTTGGTCTTCATTTGCGATCTACTCGGACAGCTTCCTCCGGGTTTTCTCGGCAGCATTCTCTCATTGCTGTTTGTGGGACCTTGCTGTGCGCAAATCGGCTCGAGAGGGCGCAGAGGAGATTTACTGGGACGGTACCAGCCTTCACTTATGTTCGAGTATAGACGGTCGAGGGGCGATTTAAGAAATATGTTCAAAATTATGAGTCGATTCTGACAAATGAAGAGAAACCGTTGCCAGTAGCAGAAGGAGTGGTAACCAGAGGACACCAGATTTAAGATAATTGGCAAGAGTACCAGAGGGGAGATGAGGAGAATTTTGATGTAAACAGTGAGTTGTTAGGATCTGGAATGCACTGCTTGAAAGGGCAGTGGAAGCAGAATCAATAGTAACTTTCAAATGGGAATTGGATAAATACATGAAAAAAATATTGTAGGGCTATGAGTGAGGGGGGTGCGGCGTGGGAACAATTGCACAGCGCTTTCAAAGAGCAAAAACAGGCATGATGGCCGAGGACATTACCTCACACAGGGTCCTGGGTTTCGGAAAGAATACGTTTAACCCGGGCTCCTCACCACACATCTGTTCCTCAAATAGTCACATTCTTACACACAAATACGCAAGCAGACAAGAAACCAAAGAACAACAATTTACAGGAGAAAAGGCTTTTGAAGTCTCTGGCTGCAGCGAGGTAGGAAGTGACAACCCAGACAGGTTCCATCTGTTGAACAGCACTCTCAGCTCTCCAACAAGCAAAATAAAAACAAATGCATGTCGGAAAAGCGTAGAGACCTCGGGGAAGGTGGAAGCTGGGCAGGTCTGAATCATTTTCATCTCCAGCTCTGTCAGAACTGAATGCTGGGATTGGTGTCTAGTGGGGTTACTTGTGTTTGATGGGTGAGGTGGTTTCCATTGTACAGGGTCGGTTCCAGGCCAGCTAGAAGTACTCCGAAGACAAAAACTGTGAGGTACGCAATGGGATATCACCTGAGCACCTCTAAATAATCCGCTCGAGAATCTCGACCGTGAGATGTCTGCAGAGGGGAGGAAAAATTCATGTTCCAAGAAGGATTGTGCTGGGGTAAGATGATGTGAGGTTTTCAGAGACCAGATACCAAAGAACCATTCCCTCTGGTGAGTGGGGCCAATAATCAGAGTCATAGCTTTAAAATCACTGGCAAAAAATCTGCGGGGGGGACGAGGAGACATTTTTCCACTCAGAAACTTGTCGGGATCGGGAACTCGGCGGAAGCAGGTTCCTTAAATCATTTTAAACGGGAGTCAGACGGAAAGTTGATGATGAGGAAATTACAGGATTATGGACAAAAGCTGGGAGTGAGGGGCGAAACAAGACTGCTCTGTCGAAAAAGCCAGCACAGCCACAACGGGCCGATTGGCCTCTTTGTGTGCCGTACATTTCTACAATTCTATGAAATTCTCCTGGGAATATAGCTGCTGTCACCTACCCGCTCCCTCACCCCACATCCTCTCTCCCAACGTGCTGTCCCTGGCCAGGCTCCTTCTCAGCCGTGGCTCAGCGTGCAGTCAGGAGGTCGCGGGTTCAAGACGCACTCAAGGAGCCCGAGTCCACAATCCAGGCCGACACTCCCAGTGCAGTAGCGAAGGAGCACTGCACGGCCAGAGGTGCCGTCTTTCGGATGAGGTGTTAAACCGAGGCCCCGTCTGCCCTCTTGTGTGAAACTGTAAAAAGGTTGCACGGCCGCAAATTCAAAAAAAGAACAAGGGTTCTCCCCCCGTGTCCTGGATAAATCTGTGTGGGCGGGGGGGGGGGGGGTGCGGGAGGGAGAGATGGAGGGAGAAGGGAGGCCATCGACACCATTCTGCAGGCAACAGTGCTTTGCTTGGTTCACACTCTCTCAGATTCCAGAATTGGGAGACACCAATCCTCACACTGCAGCTCTCTCAAGGCATCGGCAGGAGAGAGCGGCAAGCAGAGAAAGTAGCGCATCTTGTCGGATAGAACACTCGTCAGTGAACAGCTGAGCGACAATCTCTGAATCTCAATCTGCCACAGCCAGCAATGCCTCAAATTTAAAAAGCTCACGCTAGTGTTCAAATCCCTCCATGGCCTCGTCCCCTCCCTATCTCTGGGTATCTCCTCCAGCCCTACAACCCTCCGAGATATCTGCACTCCTCCAATTCCGGCCTCTTTCACATCCCCCCATTTTCATCGCTCCACCACTGGCGGTCATGTCTTCAGCTTCCAATGTCCCTAAGGTCTGGAATGGCCTCCTTAAAGTGATTGGTAGAAAAATTAGAGGGGAGATGAAGAAAAACATTTTCACCCAAAGGGTGGTTTGGAACTCACTGCCTGAAAGGGTAGTTGAGGCAGAGACCCTCAACTCATTCAAAAGGAGTCTGGATATGCACCTCAAGTGCCGTAATCTGCAGGGCTACGGACCAAATGTTGGAAGGTGGGAATAGAATAGGCGGATCGTTTTTCGGCTGGCACAGACACGATGGGCCAAGTGGCCTCTTTCTGTACCTTAAACTTTCTATGATTCTAAACCTCTCCGTTTCTCTCGCTCGCGACCTCTCTTTAAGATGTTCCTTAAAACCTAATTCTTCGACCTTTGAGCTTTTGGCCACCTGCCCTAATGTCTTCTAATGTGACACATTTTTATCTGATAACACTCCTGTGAAGTGCCTTGTGCTGTTTTACGAAGTTAAAGGCATTATACAAATGTAAGTTGATGTTGTCTGACCATATGGCTCCTGCACGCCAATACATGAGTGTGCACGCTCAAAAATGTCCCTGCGGACAGACTACAGAGGTACTGGCCACGTGCCTGAAAGTAGCAAACACTGTATGCAAACCAGGTATGTGCGGGGGTTGGGCACTGATCACAAGCCAAGTAGGTGGGAACCCAGCCAAGAGCATGAAAGCACAGCACACTCATAAAAAGAAAAGCACTTCCTTCCATCTGTGGAGTCTTTACTAAACATTTTGTTTTGGAAAACCTGTAAGGGAGATATTTCTCCTGGAGTGTAGGCAGTAATGAGCTCTGCCATTGCAAATCCACCAGTACAACAAAGGTACTCAACACAAAAGGTGGCTCAGTTTGAAGGAGGTCCCTTTGGTGCATAGTTCTATCACAATGTCCCAGATTACCAGTCCTATCCCTTCCCCATGACACCATCTTGTTGCCTCTTAAAGGGCTATCGCTCGCCCTGGCTCAGCTGTTGACCAGCCTTAGTGTAAGGAAAGCCTCACGGACCCAGGTCTTGTGTTTACCCCTCGCAACTCTGTACCTGTACCTTCTCAGAATCACTGAATGGCACAACACAGAAGGGAAATGGCTGTGCTATCATGCCTGTGCTGGCCGTTTCGATGAGCTATCCAATTAGACTTGTTAGCAAAACGGAAGCATATGGCTGAAAGGGCCAGAGGTTGTGTGGATGCAGGAATTGGCTAAAACACAAGAATACAAAGCACAACCACAACGGGCCGATTGGCCTCTTTGTGTGCCGTACATTTCTACAATTCGATGAATGTCTCCTGGGAATATAGCTGCTGTCACCTACCCGCGCCCTCACTCCACATCCTCTCTCCCAACGTGCTGTCTCTGGCCAGGCTCCTTCTCAGCCGTGGCTCAGCGTGCAGTCAGAAGGTCGCGGGTTCAAGTCGCACTCGAGGAGCCCGAGTCCACAATCCAGGTTGACACTCCCAGTGCAGTACCGAGGGAGCGCTGTACGGCCAGAGGTGCCGTCTTTCGGATGAGGTGTTAAACCGAGGCCCCGTCTGCCCTCGAGTGAAACTATAAAAAGGTTGCACGGCCGCAAATTCAAAAAAAGAGCAAGGGTTCTCCCCGTGTCCTGGATAAATCTGTGTGGGCCGGGGGGGGGGGGGGAGCGAGGAAGAGATGGAGGGAGAAGGGAGGCCACCGACACCATTCTGCAGGCAACAGTGCTTTGCTTGGTTCACACTCTCTCAGATTCCAGGATTGGGAGACACCAATCCTCACACTGCAGCTCTCTTAAGGCATCGGCAGGAGAGAGCAGCAAGCAGAGAAAGTAGCGCATCTTGTCGGATAGAACACTCGTCAGTGAACAGCTGAGCGACAATCTCTGAATCTCAATCTGCCACAGCCAGCAATGCCTCAAATTTAAAAAGCTCACGCTAGTGTTCAAATCCCTCCATGGCCTCGTCCCCTCCCTATCTCTGGGTATCTCCTCCAGCCCTACAACCCTCCGAGATATGTGCACTCCTCCAGTTCCGGCCTCTTTCACATCCCCCGTTTTTCAGACTTTGATGGATTAAAACAGTGGTGTCCCAGGACTGGTACTCTGGCCACTGCTCGTTTTGATGTATGTTAATGAACAGTACGCAGGGCATAATTTCCACGCCTGCAGCTGTCATGAAATGCGGAAATGCAGCGGTGAGGAATAGTTACAAACTTCAGGAGGACAGAGACAGACTGGTGAAAGGGGAAGACACATTGCAGATGAAGTTTAGTGAAGATAAGTGTGAAGTGATTCATTTTCGTAGGAGGGAAGAGGAGAGGCAAGATAAATTCTATTTTAAAATCTTCAATTTTAGAGGGGGAGCAGGAACAGGTCTGCACGGAATGTCCTCAAGGCCCGACGGGAAAAGGAGACGGTGGATCCTGTCGGATGGTTCCCCAGGGCCTAACAGAGGGTGCAGATGGCATTGACTAGAATGGTACCAGGGATGAGGGGCTTCAGTTATGTGGAGACACACTGGAGAAGCTGGGGTTGTTCTCCTCAAGACCGAGAAGGTTAAGGGGAGTTTGGATAGAGGTGTTCAAAATCCTTGAAGATGTGGCAAGTAGGGAGAAGCTGGTTCCAGTGGCAGGAGGGTCGGTAACCCAGACGGCACAGGTAACCGGCAAAAGAACCAGAGTGGAAGGTGAGGAGAATTAATTTTACTCAGCGAGTTGTGATCTGGAATGCACTGCCTTGAAAGGGCGGTGGAAGCAGATTCAATAGTAACTTTCAAAGGGAACTGGATATATACATTTGCAGGTCTATGGGGAAAGAGCAGGGGAGTGGGACTTACTTGCTCACAGAGCCACATATCGAATGGCCTCTTTCTGTGCCGCATCATTCTATGATTCAAACCCCACTCCCCTGCTCTTTCCCCATCATCTCTGCAATTTTTAACCCCTCAAATGAAGTTATACTTCCACCACCCATTCAGGCGGTGCATTCCAGTTCCGAACAGCTTTATGAATCGTGCTGCTACCCTGGTGCAACTTTTGAGGGATCTACTGAAACCCGGGCAAGTACTTGAAAAGCCGGTCATCTGATCGTCCATCTTTTGCTCACCTCGAGCCTCTCTCCATGTCGTAACCTTCTCATCTTTCTCTGTGTTTAGTCACGACGCTCTGAACATCATGATGTGGGGCAGACTTGAGGGATTAGCTGGTCTTTTCCTAGCCTTCAGTTTCCTATGTTTGTATATCCTCTCCATCCACCACACAGCCATACAGCCACAGAGTTATACAGCACAGAAACAGGCCATTCAGCCCATCATATCCGTGCCGACCATCAAGCACCTATCTATTCTAATCCCATTTTCCAGCACTTGGCTCGTAGCCTTGCATGCTATGGCGTTTCAAGTGCTCATCTAAATACTTCTTAAATGTTGTGGGGGTTGCTGCCTCCACCACCCCTTCAGCCTGCGTACTTCAAGTTACTTTCAACTCGTAAACCCTCCCTCCATCCTTCCCAATTAGTAAACTTGCTCAACCAAAATTCGACTCAGCTGTTGGTGGAGCAATTGAGGGATATTCCCTAACAAGTTCAGGATCAATGTGCATCAGGGAGGACAAAACGGGTGGATATGGAGCAGGAATTCTGACCCCTACCCCCACCATCCCCAAGCAATACCATACAGAGATTGACTCACACAACTATTGACAGAGGCATTAAAAAAAACGCAGAATGTTCTGCATTTTACTATTTAAAGTCATCATTTAAAAAAAAATTTGACTTTGTTCTATCTTGGAGCCATGACTACGTTCTTTCGCTGTCAATCACAGCCAAGTGCGTACATCAATGCAAATATATACAAAGGGCCTGTTTGCAAATAGCACACATCTCCTTATATAGTCACTGGCACTAGCCCAGTCTACTCACTGCTCATCTGCTGCTTCACAATGTGGCAGATTTAACAAGGATTTAAAAGGGCAACGTCGGCAAAACAAAACAGAGACTCTTGCTGGCGTTTCCATAGGAACGTGGCACGAAGGGATGGGAGCCAATCCCATCTCTGCTTCTCCAATTTGTGCGGCACTGCCCGTTGCCGACAATCCCAAACACGCAGCCAGTCCCAGAATTGCAAGGATGCTCCAAAAAAGGAAGGTTACCGTGCGAACGCGGTCCCTTTGAGAGAGTACGAGGGGAACAAGTCCGTGAGACCAGTCCCCTGAAAGCACCAAAAAACCTCTCAACTCAATTCCTTCAGGGAACTGGTGCAGTGGGTTATAAACTCCGCTTCAAGACCTGAGTTTAGGTCTAATTGGGTATTCTAAAAAGCATTAAGGTGGACAAGTCCCCAGGTCCGGATGGGATCTATCCCAGGTTACTGAGGGAAGCGAGAGAGGAAATAGCTGGGGCCTTAACAGATATCTTTGCAGCATCCTTAAACACGGGTGAGGTCCCGGAGGACTGGAGGATTGCTAATGTTGTCCCCTTGTTTAAGAAGGGTAGCAGGGATAATCCAGGTAATTATAGACCGGTGAGCCTGACGTCAGTGGTAGGGAAGCTGCTGGAGAAGATACTGAGGGATAGGATCTATTCCCATTTGGAAGAAAATGGGCTTATCAGTGATAGGCAACATGGTTTTGTGCAGGGAAGGTCATGTCTTACCAACTTAATAGAATTCTTTGAGGAAGTGACAAAGTTGATTGATGAGGTAAGGGCTGTAGATGTCATATACATGGACTTCAGTAAGGCGTTTGATAAGGTTCCCCATGGTAGGTTGATGAAGAAAGTGAAGTCGCATGGGGTCCAGGGTGTATTAGCTAGATGGATAAAGAACTGGCTGGACAACAGGAGACAGAGTAGCAGTGGAAGGGAGTTTCTCAAAATGGAGACATGTGACCAGTGGTGTTCCACAGGGATCCGTGCTGGGACCACTGTTTGTGATATACATAAATGATTTGGAGGAAAGTATAGGTGGTCTGATTAGCAAGTTTGCAGACGACACTAAGATTGGTGGAGTAGCAGATAGTGAAGGGGACTGTCAGAGAATACAGCAGAATATAGATAGATTGGAGATTTGGGCAGAGAAATGGCAGATGGAGTTCAATCAGGGCAAATGTGAGGTGATGCATTTTGGAAGATCCAATTCAAGAGTGAACTATACAATAAATGGAAAGGTCCTGGGGAAAATTGATGTACAGAGAGATTTGGGTGTTCAGGTCCATTGTTCCCTGAAGGTGGCAACGCAGGTCAATAGAGTGGTCAAGAAGGCATACGGCATGCTTTCCTTCATCGGACGGGGTATTGAGTACAAGAGTTGGCAGGTCACGTTACAGTTGTATAAGACTTTGGTTCGGCCACATTTGGAATACTGCGTGCAGTTCTGGTCGCCACATTACCAAAAGGATGTAGATGCTTTGGAGAGGGTGCAGAGGAGGTTCACCAGGATGTTGCCTGGTATGGAGGGCGCTAGCTATGAAGAGAGGTTGAGTAGATTAGGATTATTTTCATTAGAAAGACGGAGGCTGAGGGGGGACCTGATTGAGGTGTACAAAATCATGAGAGGTATAGACAGGGTGAATAGCAAGAAGCTTTTTCCCCAGAGTGGGAGATTCAATTACTAGGGGTCACGAGTTCAAAGTGAGAGGGGAAAAGTTTAGGGAGGATATGCGTGGAAAGTTCTTTACGCAGAGGGTGGTGGGTGCCTGGAACGCGTTGCCAGCGGAGGTGGTAGACGCGGGCACCATAGCGTCTTTTAAGATGTATCTGGATACATGAATGGGCAGGAAGCAAAGAGATACAGACCCTTAGAAATAGGCGACAGGTTTAGATAGAGGATCTGGATTGGCGCAGGCTTGGAGGGCCGAAGGGCCTGTTCCTGTGCTGTAATTTTCTTTGTTCTTTTTCTTTGTAATTCAGAGAGATGGCATGAAAGCTTCCTCAGTCTGTTGGATGCAAGGGCCCTACATGAGTTCAACCAGTCTCAGCCTGGTATTTATGTTATACCTCGCCTGGAAGTGTTTGATGGGACAGTGTAGAGGGAATTTTACTCTATCTAATCTGTGCTGTACCTGTCCTGGGAGTGTTTGATGGGGACAGTGTAGAGGGAGCTTTACTCTGTAACTAACCCCGTGCTGTACCTGTCCTGAGAATGTTTGATGGGACAGTGTAGAGGGAGCATCACTCTGTATCGAACCTGATCATATTCAAGTTCTCGGGTGGTAAAGAGGGTTTAAAATGATGCTCTCTGATGGGTTAACTGCTGAGAGCAGCCAAGCTGCACAGACTAGATGGGTCTCAGGTTCCAACTCCGAGCTCGCTGACCTCATTCGAGATGGCATTTGAGGCATGATGGCTGGCAGCAGCATTCCCAGGGTTAGGGAGTGAACATCAGAGAAAGCTTGAGCTCCTGGGCACAATCCAACCACTCGGGGACAGAGGCTGGGTGTCGAGACAGGGAACAGGAAACAGGGGGCAGGGAGCGGGAAACCAACATCGGGCTCGGCTGTCATGGCTCCGACAATCTCCTGACGCTCACTCTTGTGGCTCCGAGATGCACATTTGGATTTGGGTGATGGAGGCTGACTGGGACTGCCGGCTATGCAGGGCCCCTCACAGGGGAGGCTGAACTGTCAGGAGGGAGCCTGAGCCATGGTGAGGGAGTTGGCCCCCCACCCCCCGTTGAGGGAGTCCAAACAGTCGGGAAGGAGTTGGCATTTTTTTGGGCAGTGGGGAGGGAGAGACAGAACTGGCATTAAAAAGAAAAAGATGGTGGAAAAAAAGAATCAAGTGATCGCCTGAGCAAAACAAGCCGAGGATGCAGATGTTTCTTACATTTATTGCCCATCCCCTGGTCACCCCGAGAAGGTGCTGGTGGTGGTGGTGGTGGTAATGGTGGTGGACCGCCTTCTTGAACCATGTGCTGAAGGCTCTCCTACAATGCTGCTACTCTTTGTCTCAATCCGATACAACTGCGTTATCGAATTAACCACAGTGATGAGAGTCTGGAGTTACACGTAGGGCAGACTAGGTAAGGGAGGAAGGTTTGCTTTCCAAAAGGAAATATTAAATGAACAAGTTGAGGTTCCACAGCAATCCTACGGTTTTATGGTCACTTGTAGTGTTGCCCCTTTCAGTTTCCAGATTTCAAAGAAAAACTGCATTCAAATTCTCACAGTAAAGATTTGAACTCATGTTCTCTTAATTATTAGTCCAGGCCTCCGGGTTCCTATTTCAGCAGCACGAAGCCTGGTTCAGCCTCTAACTGTCAGCGTCACGTTTCACTACCTGTGTCACCTGCCCTGCCAACAATATGGAAAAGCTGCTTCTGCTGGATGGGACTGGCTCGACTGCCAGCTGCCTCCCTGTACAACAGGATGTGGAAGGCCGGATCTGAGAGAACGCCCAGTCACGCGCACACACACACAGACACAGACACACACAGACACACACAGACACACACACACGCACACAATCTGCTTCCAGCATGACCCCACATTCAACAGCATTTAGAAGAACGCCTGCCACGCAGGAAAATGGCCCACGGCTCAGTGTTGCCAACTCTGTGTTCCTGGAGGGTTCCATCACGCGACCCTCCTGCCTCAAACCGGCCGCGCCCCCACACTCCCGCCCTCTGTCGCCCAACACGCCCGTCCTCCCGGTGCCCCGCCTGCCCACAGCCAGCTGCAACGTGAACAGACTCAGCATTCCGCCCCACCCCGCCCCAGACCGGGTGACTCTTGACTGTTATCAACAAGTCCCCGCAACGCCCGATATTTTTACAACCAAAAGTATTCAATGCAAGCTTTAAAATAAATTAAAAAATAACTTTTTTTCCGTCCCTGTGATTTCTCTCCTTGGTGTTTTGCTCGCAGCGGTGTCCTGGAGATTAGACTTTCAGTAACTGGAGACTCCGGGGTAATCTTGGAGAGTTGGCAACCCCCACCTAAGGCGCTTCATGGTGAAATAAAAATGGAGGCCTATCCCCAAAGGGAGATGTTAGGAGGAGTGATTGACAGCTTGGCCAGAGAGAAGGGTCTTCAACGAGGAGAGGGAGGTGAAGGGGAGAAGGATTTAAAGAGGAGATTCCAGAACATGGGGCCTAGAAGGGTGAAGGGTACAGAGTGGTTGAAGTATAGCATTTCATATATTTTAGGGAAGGCTTAAGGCAAAATGAGGGAGATGGTCATCGATGGACACAGAGGACAGGGTTAATTAGAGTGGGAGGTCCACACATCACTGAAAGTGGCAACACAGGTGGATAAGGTAGTCAAGAAGGCATACGGCATGCTTGCCTTCATCGGTCGGGGCATAGAGTATAAAAATTGGCAAGTCATGTTGCAGCTGTACAGAACCTTAGTCAGGCCACACTTGGAATATTGCGTACAGTTCTGGTCGCCACACTACCAGAAGGATGTGGAGGATTTGCAGAGGGTGCAGAAGAGGTATACCAGGATGTTGCCTGGTTGGGAGGGCATTAGCTATGAGGAGAGGTTGGATAAACTCGGATTGTTTTCACTGGAACGACGGAGGTGGAGGAGCGACATGATAGAGGTTTACAAAGTTATGAGCGGCATGGACAGAGTGGATAGTCAGAAGCTTTTTCCCAGGGTGGAAGAGTCAGTTACTAGGGGACATAGGTTTAAGGTGCGAGGGGCGAAGTTTAGAGGGGATGTGCGAGGCAAGTTCTTCACACAGAGGGTGGTGAGTGCCTGGAACATGCTGCCGGGGGAGGTGGTGGAAGCAGGTATAATAATGACGTTTAAGAGGCATCTTGACAAATACATGAATATGATGGGAATAGAGGGATAAGGACCCCGGAAGTGCAGAAGGTTTTAGTTTAGACAGGCATCGTGATTGGCGCAGGCTTGGAGGGCCGAATGGCCTGTTCCTGTGCTGTACTGTTCTTTGTTCTTTGAAGCACATGTGGAGCAAGAACACTAGTAGAGACCAGTTGGGCTGAATGGTGTCTTTCTGGCTGTAGCTTCTATGTAATGTAAAACTACAAGACTGTGGGGCCATGCACGTGGGTCTCCGAGCAACTGGCTGTCGGACGGTTTTGGATTTGTAAATTTATAGATAGCGGAGCGGCTGAGGTCACGACCAAGACCCATAATGCAGGGCAGTACTGAGGGAGTACTGCACTGTAGGTGGGGCCATCTTTTGGATGAGATGTTAAACCGAGGCCCCGTCTGCTCTCTCAGGTGGACGCAAAAAATAAGAAATCTCGCCATCGCTATTTTGAAGAATGGGAGAGGGAGTTCTCCCAGCCTCTTGGCCAACCAACACCACAAAACAGATTACCCGCTCATTATTGTCTTACTGCTTGCGGGAGCTTCCTCTGCTCAAATTTCCTGCCTCATTTCCGACACTGCAAGAGTGACTAAATCTCAAAAGTACCTCATCGGCTGCACGACCAATGAGGTCCGGAAAGGCTCTGTATAAATTGCAACTTCCTCCGCTATCTTTGGAGTGAGATTTTCCGGGCTGGTTTTCTCTTTTGTCCAGTTGACGATGGTCAGTGACACAGGCAGGGCAGGTACAGCACACGTCAAATACAAAGCAAAGCTCCTCGTGCCTGGGCCATTTACATAACCCCCTTCACGTCACAACACATCCCAAGGTGCTTAACAGAGGCATGAGAAAACAAAATAATGACACCGAGCCACATGAACAGATATTCAGGACAAAAGCTCAGCCAATGAGGCAGGTTTTAGAGGTCGAGAGGCCGAGAGGTTTAGGGAGGGAATTCCAGAGCTTGAGGCCAGGCTACTGAAGGCACGTTGGACTGATTACAATTGGGGATGCTCAAGAGGCCCGAATTAGGTGTGTACAGATAACTCAGAGGGTTATGCGGGCTGGAGGAGATTACAGAGATGGGGAGGGAAGGGGAGGGGGCAGACGATGGATGGATTTGAAAACATAGAGTCATATAGAGTTATAGAGTCTGGATGAGAATTTTAAAATCAAGATGTTTCTCAACCGGGAGTCAGTGTGGGTCAACGAACACAGCGGGTGATTGGGATTTGATGTGAGTTAGGACACATTGGGCAGACATTTGGATGATCTCAGGTTTACGAAGAGTAGCATGCCTGCAGGAGTCCCACGGCTGATAATTGCAGTGGGTTTGACGAGAGCCCGATTTCATGTGGGGACCCTTTCGTTCCTTCAGTCCTGGATTTGAAGCCAGACCCAGAGGTGAAACTAGAGTTTGCCAATTCTTCAGGGATTGCCCTAGAAAGGAAGACCAAACTCCTGTGACAAGCAAACTCATGGGAGAGAAAAGAAAAGTGATAGGAGCCTTAAAAGAAAAGGGCATAGTTTTGTTTTCTTTGTTCATTAGTTGTAAAAGTATTGGAGATCGGCGGGGATTAAATTAAACTAAATTACGTTAAACACACACAATATTTGCCCGGGGACGGTACGTCTGAACTGGTGCGACGTGTATATCAGATTGTCTGTCAATTCAACGGAGGTCACTGTGTATTTTGGAACATAAATGAAACATGATCATCAAACGCAGTGCAACTCAGCACACCCTGTTTTAGATCTGTCCGAACAGGATCCAGTTTGCCTCTTTTTTTTTTAACACACACCGAGTCTCTAAAAAAACGATCCTCCTCGCTTGCTCGCCCACACTTTGTTCACAGCCAGTCGCCATGGCAACAGAAAGCTAAATGGGA
This sequence comes from Heterodontus francisci, assembly GCF_036365525.1. Lineage (NCBI taxonomy): Eukaryota > Metazoa > Chordata > Chondrichthyes > Heterodontiformes > Heterodontidae > Heterodontus > Heterodontus francisci. The sequence goes on from NC_090399.1 coordinate 16,990,510, forward strand.
ATCCAAAGATCAATACTCTCACCGAGTACCCCAACCCCCACGCACAAACGCTCCCCTTTATGAGGTATTTAAGACGACGGAAGTTATTATTAAACCGTCCGACGTGACGTTACTTCATACTTCAGCTTGACAGAAGTAAAAGATAAACATGCCCTTCTCGCCCACTCACACACACGAGAAACCTGGATTTTTTGTCATGCAAATATCAAGAATCCTCGTGGAGAGGGATGGCTGTAATTTACTGGTGCGGGCCCTTGGATTTGCACTCGCCACTCAGGCATATTGTGGACAAACCGCCCTTTACAGAAACTGCCCAGTGTTCATTTCTCATTGGTTTCAATCGGAATTGGAATTGGGCGATTTCCACAACGGGGTGACTGGTCCAGCAACTTAGCTTTACACCCAGGCGCAGAGATAATAACCAATCCCGTCATTTCACTCACAATCCTCGACTGGACTCGAGATAATATCTGTAGCTTGCTAAGGCTGCAGACAAGGGACAAAGCAGAGAGAGAGAGAGAGGCACAGAGAGTGAAGCGCAGAGAGATGCAGAGAGAGTGAGGTGCAGAGAGAGAGAGAGGCACAGAGAGTGAGGTGCAGAGAGAGAGAGAGGCACAGAGAGTGAAGCGCAGAAAGATGCAGAGAGAGTGAGGTGCAGAGAGAGAGAGAGAGGCACAGAGAGTGAAGCGCAGAGAGATGCAGAGAGAGTGAAGCGCAGAGAGAGAGAGGCACAGAGAGTGAAGCGCAGAGAGAGAGAGAGGCACAGAGAGTGAAGCGCAGAGAGAGAGAGAGGCACAGAGAGTGAAGCGCAGAGAGAGAGAGGCACAGAGAGTGAAGCGCAGAGAGAGAGAGGCACAGAGAGTGAAGCGCAGAGAGAGAGAGGCACAGAGAGTGAAGCGCAGAGAGAGAGAGGCACAGAGAGTGAAGCGCAGAGAGAGAGAGGCACAGAGAGTGAAGCGCAGAGAGAGAGAGGCACAGAGAGTGAAGCGCAGAGAGAGAGAGGCACAGAGAGTGAAGCGCAGAGAGAGAGAGGCACAGAGAGTGAAGCGCAGAGAGAGAGAGGCACAGAGAGTGAAGCGCAGAGAGAGAGAGGCACAGAGAGTGAAGCGCAGAGAGAGAGAGGCACAGAGAGTGAAGCGCAGAGAGAGAGAGGCACAGAGAGTGAAGCGCAGAGAGAGAGAGGCACAGAGAGTGAAGCGCAGAGAGAGAGAGGCACAGAGAGTGAAGCGCAGAGAGAGAGAGGCACAGAGAGTGAAGCGCAGAGAGAGAGAGGCACAGAGAGTGAAGCGCAGAGAGAGAGAGGCACAGAGAGTGAAGCGCAGAGAGAGAGAGGCACAGAGAGTGAAGAGCAGAGAGATGCAGAGAGAGTGAGGTGCAGAGAGAAAGAGAGAGGCACAGAGAGTGAGGTGCAGAGAGAGAGAGGCACAGAGAGTGAAGCGCAGAGAGAGAGGCACAGAGAGTGAAGCGCAGAGAGATGCAGAGAGAGTGAGGTGCAGAGAGAGAGAGAGGCACAGAGAGTGAAGCGCAGAGAGAGAGAGGCACAGAGAGTGAAGCGCAGAGAGATGCAGAGAGAGTGAGGTGCAGAGAGAGAGAGAGGCACAGAGAGTGAAGCGCAGAGAGAGAGAGGCACAGAGAGTGAAGCGCAGAGAGATGCAGAGAGAGTGAGGTGCAGAGAGAGAGAGAGGCACAGAGAGTGAAGCGCAGAGAGATGCAGAGAGAGTGAGGTGCAGAGAGAGAGAGAGGCACAGAGAGTGAAGCGCAGAGAGAGAGAGGCACAGAGAGTGAAGCGCAGAGAGAGAGAGGCACAGAGAGTGAAGCGCAGAGAGATGCAGAGAGAGTGAGGTGCAGAGAGAGAGAGAGGCACAGAGAGTGAAGCGCAGAGAGATGCAGAGAGAGTGAGGTGCAGAGAGAGAGAGAGAGAGAGATGCACAGAGGGACACACAAAGAGAAAGAGACAGAGAGAGAGAGACACAGAGAGGAGAGACAGAGAGATGCAGAGAGTGAGGCGCAGAGAAAGAGATGCAGAGAGAGAGAGAGATGCAGAGAGATGCAGAGAGAGACAGAGAGAGAGAGACGCAGAGAAAGAGAGGCAAAGAGGGGGAGAGAGATGGAGAGAGACAGAAAGAGACGCAGAGAGAGAGAAACAGACGCAGAGAGAGAGACGCAGAGAGGAGCGACAGAGAGAGACGCAGAGAGGGAGAGAGACAGAGAGAGAGAGATGCACTGAGAGAGAGATGCACAGAGAGAGAGAGAGATGCACAGAGGGACACACAAAGAGACAGAGAGAGAGAGACGCGGAGAGAGAGACACACACAGGAGAAAGAGACACAGAGAGAAAGACAGATGCAGAAGGAGAGAGACGCAGAGAGAGTGAGAGACACAGAGATAGAGGCAGAGAGAGAGATACGCAGAGAGAGAGGCAGAGAGATAGAGATGCGGAAAGAGAGAGAGAGGGATGCAGAAAGAGAGAGACACACACAGGAATAGAGACACAGAGAGAAAAAAAGAGACAGGGAGAAAGAGAATGAAAAAAGGATGATCCAAAAACAATCAATCAATCAATCAGACAGGGATCTTGCTCCTGATCAGTATCCAGTGATTTGGGTTGGGTCGTGTATGACTGTAGATACAAGGCCAGCATTGGTTTTGGCTGCCGGTTCTGGTTGCATGTGCTTCTAAGAGTTTCACTACATGACCGGCTGCTTCAAACCGCCCCACCCAGTCAAACAGCCTTCATCTCCAATACTCTTCAAACCAATAAATTAAAAATGTCCAAAACGCAAAACATCCCTATTATTTTTCTCTCGGGGCTCAATCACAGCAGTGTCTGTCTGGGAGATTAATCTGAAATTCCTGGAGACTCCTGGACAATCCGGGAGTGTTGGAAACCCGACTGGCAGTGATGTTCCGCATGGACGGAACCCCGGGCACACTGTGTTGCCGGAATCAGCATGAAAGGAGGGAGAAATTCCGCAGGGGTTGCGCTAGTCTCCTGCCACAGTTTTGGAATTTCAAGGACAACCAGTTTCACAAATATATATCTTCCTACCCGGCAGAATCCCGCCCGGTTCCAGATCGGAATGGGAGCGTCGGGCGAGATGATGAGGCCGTTAACCTCCGATGCTCCACACACCCAGCCTAACAGGATCAGGCAGAAAGCCAGGAAGTAACGGCTACATCGCAAGAAAGTGATCAAAGTAGGGGAATGTTTTTCACACGAGCTTGCATAATGTAGGCTGACACTCCCAGTGCAGTACAGAGGGAGTGCTACACCATCGCAGGTGCTGTCCTTCAGATGAGACAGTAAGCCGAGGCCCCGCCAACCCTCACAGGTGGATGTCAATGATCCCATGGCACTAAATTGAAGAGAAGCAGTGAAGGTCTCCTCAGTGTCTTGGCCGCTACTAATCCCTGAAACCCACATTACGAAAGCAGCCTCTCTGATCATGATCACATTTTTCTCACTGTGGGAGCTTGCGGTGTGCAAATTGGCTGCAGGGTTCCCTATGTTACAACACTGACTACACCACAGAAAGTACTTAATTGTCTGTAAAAGTGCTTTGGGATGTCCTGAGGTTGTGCTACGTGCAACAGAGAAGCAGGTATTTCCTTCTTTATCCAAGGCTGTTTCTCTAATCATTCTGTTTGCATTGCAGCGGGGGAAGGAACGCTGCATTAAGTTAGTTCTGGGGAATGAAGTGAAAGCAAATAACAGCAGGAGAACAATTGGGAAATAATGACCATGGTTTCGTTAGGTTGCGTGTAGAACCGCACCACAGTGAAGAATTAATGACAAGACAATGATAGGGGGCTCTGGACTGGGAAAACAGGGCAAAGCTCATCATGGACAGTAAGTTAGAGAACAGATAGTGGGAAATCTTAAAACATGCTATGCATTTTTGTTAGAACATATGGAACAGGGGCAGCAGTCGTCCCTATGACCCCTCGAGCCTGCACTGCCATTCAATATCATGGCCGATTAACCTCACCTCCACTTTCCCACCCTGTGCCCCTATTCCTCGATCGCCTAAGTGTCCAAAGCTCTGCCGCCCTCTATCTTGAATCGACTCCAATGACTGAGCTCTCGCGGCCCTGGGGTAGAGAATTCCAAAGATTCATGACACCCTGAGTGAAGAAATTCCTCCTCACCTCAGTCATAACTGACTGACCCCCCTGATCCTGGGAATATTAGGCAAGCGTGTGAAGGGTTACAGAACCGAGGTGGGCTGACGGCAGTTGAAATACAGACCAACCACGGTCTAACTGAGTGGCGGGAATAGGCTTGAGGGGCTGAATGGCCTCCTCCTGTCCCGATGAGATGGTTACAGTAGAGTAAAAATATATCCCTATGCGTAGAAAAGAGGAGTGCAAAGAACAGAGCTCTATGTATAAACAGGGAGATTAAAACTAAACCGAAACGTAAAAAAAGAGAGGGACGTCTTGATTGTAAAATTCTCATCCTTGTTTTCAAATCCCTCCATTACCTCGCCCCTCCCGATCTCTGTAACCTCCTGCAGCCCCACAACCCTCCAAGATATCTGTGCTCCTCTAATTCTGGCCTCGTGTATCCCTGATTGCTCGGCCATTGGTGGCTGTGCCTTCAGCTGCCTAGGCCCCAAGCTCTGGAATACCCTCCCGACACCTCGCCACCTCACTTTCCTCCTTTAAGACACTCCTTTGGCCAAGCCTTTGGTCACCTGACTCTATTGTTTCCTTCTGTGGTTCAGTGTCCAACTTGGTTTTATAATGCTCCTGTAAAGCACCTTGGGATGCTCTATTACATTAAAGGTGCTACACAAAAAAAATGTTGTTGATGACGTGATAGAGTTAAGGCTAAAAATACTGAGAAAAATTATGAGAAACGTGGGAAGTGTGGCGGGGCGGAGAAATAGGAATTGAAAGAGATATAAAGGGAAAGACTACAGCCGACAGTAAGGAAGAATATAGCAACAGATTTCATCAGGATATAAAAAGAAAAAGACTATTTAAAGAGAGGGTAGGATCACTCATGAGTGAGAGAGGAAGGCTAATTGTAAAGGATTAAGCTTGATTGATACATTGCGTCAGTCAGTGCAAATAATAGTGGCAGTGAGAATGCCCGTGTGCAGAAGAATTATGGAACAATTGACAAAGAGACAACTGCAGAACTGGTTCTGAAAATAACAGCAGAGCTCAAAAGCAAAATGAGTCACCCGGCCCGAAATGACATCTACCCTGGGTTGCTGAAAGGATTCAGACAGGGGACAGAAGAGTTTTGGACTGCTGTTTCTGAAGCGTCTTTTGTTATGCCGGAGGGCTGGACCGTAGCCAAGGCTGAACATCTCTCTTCAATAAGGGGCAGGAAAGTTGAACCGGTTTATCTGCCGTCTGCTTAGTCTGATGTGTTACGGGCAGAGACTTGGGGCTGGATTTTCCTCCGGGGTGGGATACCGAAGTCGGGACTGCTGTAACTCTTTGGGATTTTCACAAAGGCGCCCCCTTAATTGGCATGGAGACGGGTGGCTGATCTTGGGCTTCAATTCCACTTTCCTGCCCGCTTCCCATATCCCTTGATTCCCTGCGAGACCGAAAATCTATCTACCCCAGCTTTAAATATATTCAATGATGGAGCATCCACAACCCTCTGGGGTAGAGAATTCCAAAGATCACAACCCTTTGAGTGAAGTAATTTCTCCTCATCTCAGTCCTGAATGATTGATCCCTTATCCTGAGACTGTGTCCCCGTGTTCCAGATTCCCTGACCAGTGGGAACAATCTCTCAGCTTCTACCCTATCAAGCCCTTTCAGAATCTTGTATGTCTCAATTAGATCGCCTCTCATTCTTCTAAACTCCAGAGAATATCGGCCCAATTTACTCAGCCTCTCATCATAGGACAACCCCCTTATCCCAGGGACCAATCTAGTAAATCTTCACTGCACTGCCTCCAGTGCAAGTCTATCCTTTCTTAAATATGGAGACCAAAACTGCACACAGTATTCCAGGTGCGGTCTCACCAAAGCCCTGTACAATTTTAGGAAAACTTCTTTATTCCTGTACTCCAATCCCCTTGCAATAAAGGCCAACAAGCCATTTGCCTTCCTAACAGCCTGCTGCACCTGCATGTTAACTTTGTGTGTTCCTTGTACGAGTACCCTCAAGTCTCTCCGAACATCAACACTTCCCAGTTTCACACCTTTTAAAAAATATGACCAAAGTGTACAAATTTACACTTCCATACATTATACTCCATTTGTCATCTTGTTGCCCACTCACTTAACCTGTCTTTATCTCTTTGCAGCCTCTCTACATCCTCTCCGCAGCCTACCTTTCCACCGAGCTTTGTATAATTAGCAAACTTAGATACATTACTCTCCAAGTTAATGACTTGGATAAACAGACAGAGCGTAAATAGCTGAGGCCCCCGCACTGATTATTGCGGCACCCCACTATTCACTGCCTGCCAACTTGAAAATGCCCCATTTATGCCCACTCTCTGCTTCCGGTCTGTTAACCATTCCTCTATCCAGGCTAATATATTACCCCCAACACCATGAGCCCTTCTCTTGCCTATGAATCTTTTATGTGGCACCTTATCGAATGTCTTTTGGAAATCCAGATATACTACATCTACTTGTTCCCCTTTATCTACCCTAATAGTTACATCCTCAAAGAAATCCAATAATAAATTTGTCAAATAGGATTTCCCCATAGTGAAACCATGCTGACTTGTTCTAATCATACGATGTTTTTCCAAGTGCATTGTTAAGACTTCCGTAATAATAGTTTCCAGCATTTTCCCAATGACTGATGTTAGGCTAACTGGCCTGTAGTTCCCTATTTTCTCTCTACCTCCTTTCTTGAAAAGCATTGTAACATTTGCCAACTTCCAATCTGATGGGACCATTCCTGAATCTAAGGAATTCTGGAAAATCATTGTCGTTGGCAAGGCGAGAATTTGTTGCCCATCCCTAACTGCCCTTGAACTGAGTAGTTTGTTAAGCCAGTTCTGAGGGCAGTTCAGAGTCAACCACATTGCTGTGGGTCTGGGGTCACACGTAGGCCAGACCAGATAAGGACGGCAGATTTCCCTCCCTAAAGGTCATTAGCGAATAGCAGAACAGGCTCAAGGGGCTGAATGGCAAACTCTTGTTCCTACGTTCCTATGAGAGTAAGACAAGGGGATCACTGAATTGTACAGGTTTACAGCACAAAAGGTCAGTCAGCCTCATCGTGTCTGTGCTGGCTGTTGGCTAGAGCAACCCAGAACCTATCCCATTGCCCTGCTGTCTCCCCAGAGTCCTGTAGCTTTCTTTTGCTTTATCCATGTTTCCTTTGAAAAGCACAGTGGCTTCTTCCTCCAATATTCCCTGCAGCAATGCGTTCCATGCTCCAACAAGCTCCGTATAAAAGTATTTCCTCTTTAACCAATGTTCCCTCGAACTTTTGTTTGCTGTGTATGGCCGGCATCTTGCACTGCGCTGTCCTTTTGAGACTGATGTGCGGCCAAGCATGCATGTGCACCTCCTATGTGTGTGCAGTCTGTCTGTTCCCTGTGTGACGCATTCCAGATTGCTGTGTGGCCGCACAGCTTAGAGGGAACATTGCTTTGAAACTCTCCCTCCATGACAGTTTTAAATTGATGATCACTCGTCACAAACTCCCCAGCTAGAGGAAATAGTCCTCCCCCATTCACCCTTTCAAAGTGCCATCGAACACTAAGAGCCTCTGTCAAACCTTCACTTGGCCTTCCCTGCTCATGGAAATAGCTGCAGTGCTTCAATCTCTTCTATCCAGAGTTTCCCCATCCCTGGTACCATCCTGGTGTATCTGTGCTGTGTTGCTCTCTGTGGTTTAAATATCCTTTCTATAATGAGATGCCCAAAATTACACGCAGTACTGTGACCTCACCATTGCCTTGTGCAAGTTTCTTTAAACCTCGTCGCTCTTGTACTCCACCCCACGACTTACAAAAGCCAAATTGTTATTTTGTTCATATTTGTCTGGAGTTAACAAATCCTCGGGTCTTACAGCCCTGAAGGAGGTCATTCGGCCCTTTGTGCCTGTGCTAGCTCCAGCTATCCAACTGAAGTCAATGGAACGGAATATGGGGCAGAGCCTATAATAGGTGGACCATGCATTCCCACCCGTATCCGGTTTCACACCTTTGCACGTTTCACGAAGGAGGACGTAGATGACTGTATAGTCTCATTCCCGTTTTCCTTCCTTGCAAAATGCTTTGGCTCTCACATTTCCACGTTAAATGGCATCTGCCACCTCCTGGTCCAGTTCTACCAACTTCTTGTCGTCTTTCTGAAGTCCTGTACAGACCTCCCAAACCCCTCATTTTTTGTAGCATCACCATGTTTTGATAGCATGCTCCCTCTGCTCAAATCCAAACCGTCTATCTATCTCTGTCTCTCAATGGATGTACGTGTGAAGGCAAAAGGGAATCACAGCTCTGAATCCTGGCGTACACCACTTTCTATGATCCTCCAATTCAAGCATGCATTTCCCTAACCTTTAGCATCCAATCCGTCAACTAACTTTGCTTCCATGATGCTATGCTTTCCCTCACACCATATGCCTGAATTTTTGTAACAGGCCTCCTGTGCGACACCTGATAGGTAACACAGGAACGAGGGTTGGTGGGGGGGGGGTGCATTCAGCCCCTTGAACCTAATCATGACCCATCTACCCACCTTGGTTCCACATCCTTGAATCCCCTTAACCCAACAAAAATCTATCAATGCAAAGACACAATACAGCTGAGTGTTGGAAATGTGAAATATGCGCAGAAATTGGGAGAAATCCTCAGCAGGCCAGGCGGCATCTATTAATCACAGTTTTGAAACTGGGGACCCCAAGCCTCAACAGGCTTTTTTGGGGGACAGAGTTCCAGATTTCCACTACACGTTCTGTGACGAAAAGCTTCCTAACCTCACCTGTGAACAGCCTTGCTCCAATTTTAAGGTTCTGCCTCCTTGTTCTGGACTCTCCTCGCCAGAGGAAATCGTTCCTCCCCAATTCGATCCTCCCTTAAACTTCTGTACTCAAGGCAATGCAAGACTAGACTATGCAACCTGGCCTCATAATTGAACCCTTTACACCCCTCAGAGTTTATTCTGATCGACTGCTTGGGGAGCACTCTTGGCATAAACAAATACAGCAGAGAAACAGGTCATTCAACCCAGCTAACTAGTCGATGCTGGTGTTTATAACCTACATGAGTCTCATCCCTTTCCATCTACCTCAACTCAGTTTTTCAGCATATAATTTTCCATATTATTGAGTATCTTATATTGACAGCTCTGTCAGATCATCTCAGCTGCCGTTTGTTCAAGGCTGAAAGAACCAATCCCTAATATTACTTCAAAACTGAACCTTCTTGCACTAGGGGAGTTAGCTGAATTACACATTCTGTGCACTTCCACTATCCTTGCATCTAAAAAATATTTTGCCAGTTCTGAAGAAGGGTCACTGACCTGAAACGTTAACTCTGCATCTCTCTCTACAGATGCTGCCAGACCTGCTGAGTATTTCCAGCATTTCTTGTTTTTATTTTGGACTGATAAGCGGCAAGTTATATTCGTGTCATACAAGTGCCAGACAATGGACAGCTCAAACAAGAGAAAATCCAACCATCTCCCCTCAACATTCAGTGGCATTATGATCGCTGAATCCCCCACTATCAACATCCTAGGAGTTACCATTGACCAGAAACTGAACTGAGCCAGCCACATAAGTTCTGTGGCTACAAAAGCAGGTCAAAGACTGGGAATTGTGCAATGAGTAACTCACCTCCTGACTCCCCAATGCCTGTCTACCATCTACAAGGCACAAGTCAGGAGTGTGATGGAATACTCTCCACTTGCCTGGATGGGTGCAGCTCAAAACTACACTCAAGAAGCTCGACACCATCCAGGACAAAACAGCCCACTTGATTGGCAAACCATCTACAAACCTTACTCTCCCAAGACTTTTGACATGCAGATCTCCAGAGCGTCCAACAGCAGTGGCCATGGGGCAAACCAGTGTTGCAGAGGGAACCTCAAAGAGGCATTGGGCTCCTCCACCATCGACACACAGTGGCAGCAGTGTGTACCATCTACAAGATGCACTGCAGCCATGCACCAAGTTCCTTAGATAGCACCTTCCAAACCCACAATCTCTATCACCTAGAAGGACAAGGGCAGCAGATGCATGGGAACACCACCACCTGCAAGTTCCCTTCCAAGCCACACACCATCCTGACTTAGAACTATATCGCCATTCCCTCACTGTGGCTGGGTCAAAATCCCAGAACTCCCTTCCGAACAGCACTGTGGGCGGACCTACACCCCGAGGACTGCAGCGGTTTAAGAAGGCAGCTCACCACCACCTTCTCAAGGGCAATTGTGGATGGACAATAAATGCTGGCCTAGTCAGTGACGCCCACATCCTGTGAAATAAAAAAAAGAGCAATAGCAAATCTGGCCTGACCAGTGAACTATTGGCCTAGAAATTAGGCGCGTAGCACCTATTTTTCCAGGCACATTGCGGCCTACTATGGTCCCAAAATGGCAGGAGGATGCACATGTGCACTTCGAGCCTGAAGTGTGCACCCCTGCCTCGGGCATCTTGGGTAAGGACAAAAAAAAGAGGCAAATGCAAATAAGGAGCCCAATGCCTCTTTGAGGTTCCCTCTGCAACACTGGTATGCCCCATGGTCACTGCTGTTGGACATCCTGGAGAGCTACATGTCAAAAGTCTTGGGAGAGTAAGGTCAATAAGCGAAATTTCTTGAATCTTGGAGCAACAGACTTTCCAATATAAATAGAAGGGCTTTCAAGACTCGTGGGAGGAAAGCATGGCTTGTCTTCTGCTTTTACTAGCTAGAGTAACAAAGATATTTCGAGGGATCCATTAACTATAATGTCGAAAGATAACACTTAATAAAGCCTATTTCTCAAAGGATTCCTGAACAGTCCAGCCAGGAAGGCTTGTTTGAGGGGAAGTAGCTTCTGAGTAAACAACTAGAATTGTTTACATGAATGGATTGTTTCCAAGAAATTCAGGAACAGATACGTCATGAGGTCTTATCTGAGACATGTACCTTTGATGCAGGCAAAACATGATGCATAAAAGAACATGGATGTCAATAGTTTTTCAGAGCGCTTACAAGGCAGATGACAGGTCAAAGTCTGTGTCTGGTTGGGCCGATCACATACACTCGACATCAATAAAATCCGACCCTCACATCAACAGCACTGCCAGACTCCGACCCCCACATCACCAACACTGCCAGCCTCCGACCCCCACATCACCAACACTGCCAGCCTCCGACCCCCACATCACCAACACTGCCAGCCTCCGACCCCCACATCACCGACACTGCCAGCCTCCGACTCCCACATCACCGACACTGCCAGACTCTGACCCTCACATCACCGACATTGCCAGACTCTGACCCTCACATCACCGACACTGCCAGCCTCGACCCTCACATCACCAACACTGCCAGCCTCGACCCTCACATCACCAACACTGCCAGCCTCCGACCACCACATCACCAACACTGCCAGCCTCGACCCTCACATCACCAACACTGCCAGCCTCGACCCTCACATCACCAACACTGCCAGCCTCGACCCTCACATCACCAACACTGCCAGCCTCGACCCTCACATCACCAACACTGCCAGCCTCCGACCACCACATCACCAACACTGCCAGCCTCGACCCTCACATCACCAACACTGCCAGCCTCGACCCTCACATCACCAACACTGCCAGCCTCGACCCTCACATCACCAACACTGCCAGAATCCGACCACATCACCAACACTGCCAGAATCCGACCCCCACATCACCAAGACTGCCAGAATCCGACCCCCACATCACCAAGACTGCCAGAATCCGACCCTCACATCACCAAGACTGCCAGAATCCGACCCTCACATCACCAACACTGCCTGACTCCGACCCTCACATCACCAACACTGCCAGAATCCGACCCTCACATCACCAACACTGCCAGACTCCGACCCTCACATCACCAACACTGCCAGACTCCGACCCTCACATCACCAACACTGCCAGACTCCGACCCTCACATCACCAACACTGCCAGACTCCGACCCCCACATCACCAACACTGCCAGACTCCGACCCCCACATCACCAACACTGCCAGACTCCGACCCCCACATCACCAACACTGCCAGCCTCGACCCTCACATCACCAACACTGCCAGACTCTGACCCTCACATCACCAACACTGCCAGCCTCCGACCCTCACATCACCAACACTGCCAGACTCTGACCCTCACATCACCAGCACTGCCAGACTCCGACCTCCACATCACCAACACTGCCAGACTCTGACCCTCACATCACCAACACTGCCAGACTCTGACCCTCACATCACCAACACTGCCAGCCTCGACCCTCACATCACCAACACTGCCAGACTCCGACCTCCACATCACCAACACTGCCAGCCTCGACCCTCACATCACCAACACTGCCAGCCTCGACCCTCACATCACCAACACTGCCAGACTCCGACCCTCACATCACCAACACTGCCAGCCTCGACCCCCACATCACCAACACTGCCAGACTCCGACCTCCACATCACCAACACTGCCAGACTCCGACCCCCACATCACCAACACTGCCAGACTCTGACCCTCACATCACCAACACTGCCAGACTCTGACCCTCACATCACCAACACTGCCAGCCTCGACCCTCACATCACCAACACTGCCAGACTCCGACCTCCACATCACCAACACTGCCAGCCTCCGACCCCCACATCACCAACACTGCCAGACACCGACCCCCACATCACCAACACTGCCAGCCTCGACCCTCACATCACCAACACTGCCAGACTCTGACCCTCACATCACCAACACTGCCAGCCTCGACCCTCACATCACCAACACTGCCAGACTCTGACCCTCACATCACCAACACTGCCAGACTCTGACCCTCACATCACCAACACTGCCAGCCTCGACCCTCACATCACCAACACTGCCAGACTCTGACCCTCACATCACCAACACTGCCAGACTCCGACCCCCACATCACCAACACTGCCAGCCTCGACCCCCACATCACCAACACTGCCAGCCTCCGACCCCCACATCACCAACACTGCCAGCCTCCGATCCCCACATCACCAACACTGCCAGCCTCGACCCCCACATCACCAACACTGCCAGACTCCGACCCTCACATCACCAACACTGCCAGACTCCGACCCTCACATCACCAACACTGCCAGCCTCGACCCTCACATCACCAACACTGCCAGCCTCCGACCCTCACATCACCAACACTGCCAGCCTCGACCCTCACATCACCAACACTGCCAGCCTCGACCCCCACATCACCAACACTGCCAGACTCCGACCACCACATCACCAACACTGCCAGCCTCGACCCTCACATCACCAACACTGCCAGCCTCACCCCTCACATCACCAACTCTGCCAGCCTCGACCCTCACATCACCAACACTGCCAGCCTCGACCCTCACATCATCAACACTGCCAGACTCCGACCCTCACATCACCAACACTGCCAGCCTCGACCCCCACATCACCAACACTGCCAGACTCCGACCACCACATCACCAACACTGCCAGCCTCGACCCTCACATCACCAACACTGCCAGCCTCACCCCTCACATCACCAACACTGCCAGCCTCGACCCACACATCACCAACACTGCCAGCCTCGACCCAAACATCACCAACACTGCCAGCCTCGACCCCCACATCACCAACACTGCCAGCCTCGACCCCCACATCACCAACACTGCCAGCCTCCGACCCCCACATCACCAACACTGCCAGCCTCCGACCCCCACATCACCAACACTGCCAGTTCTGCACAGAGATGCAGAACAATATTGTTGTATTGTGAAAACCAGCACTGTCTGAAGGCACAGCTCTGGGACTAAGCAGCCAAATTTCTTAAATGTTGAGCTTACTCTAGCCCGCCATTGTCCTGCCCACGCACCAGCCTTGCCTCCCGTGGGCCGTTTAACTACAATCACACAGGTCACGGCATTGGTAATCTATTTGATATCATGAGAAATCCCGCCAGCTGGATTGTGGTACCAGTTAGCTGGCGAGCGGAGTTAGAGTTGTCGGGGGCAGCAGATGGAAACCTGCCCAGGAATACGGCAAGAGATAGGTCCGAGAGCTGCCGAAGCAGCCGCCAATGAACCAGCAGGTTTGTTTTGCCACCCAGTCTGCCTGGAGCAGGCCCAGAAAAGACAGCAGCAACCTGGAACTGGGACAAAGATCAGCGAGTGAGCCTTTCGTAGTAACACTCACAGTCTCCCTTTATTCTCTCCTCCCTTACTCTGTCTCCAACTCTCCATTTTATCCCCCGTTGCATAAGAACATGAGAAACAGGAGCAGGAGTAGACCATTCGGCCATTCGAGCCTGCTCATCGTCTGCTTCACCTCCATTTTCCCGTCCACTCCCGATATCACTCGACTCCCTGAGTGACCAAAAATCTATTTCAGCCTTAAATGTATTCAATGGTGGAGCATCCACAACCCTCTGGGGTAGAGAATTCCAAAGATTCACAACCCTTTGGGTGAAGAAATTTCTTCTCATCTCAGTTTCAATCATCGGCCCCTTATCCTGAGACTGTGACCTACCCGTGTTTTACTTTCGCCAGCCAGCGAAAGCAATCTCTCAGCGTCTACCCTGTCCAGCCCCTTCATAATCTTGTATGTTTCAATGAGATTGCCACTCGTTCTTCTAAACTCCTGCGAATACTGGTCCAATTTACTCAGCCTCTCATTATAGGACAACCCCCTCATCCCATGGACCAATCTAGTGAACCTTCACTGCACTGTCTAAAAGGAAGGTATATTTTTCCTTAAATATAGAGTGCAAAACCGTGCACCGTATTCCAGGTGTCCTAGAGTCATAGAGTTGGACAGCACAGAAAGAGGCCCTTCGGCCCATCGTGTCCGTGCCGGCCATCAAGCACCTAACTATTCTAATCCCATTTTCCAGCACTTGGCCCGTCGCCTTGTAGGCTATGGCGTTTCAAGTGCTCGTCTAAACACTTCTTAAATGTTGTGAGGGTTCCCGCCTCTACCACCCCTTCAGGCAGTGCGTTCCAGATTCCAACCACCCTCTGGGTGTAAAAATTTTTTCCTCAAATCCCCTCTAAACCTCCTGCCCCTTACCTTAAATCTATGCCCCCTGGTTAGTGACCCCTCCGCTAAGGGGAAAAGTTTCATCCTATCTAACCTATCAATGCCCCTCATAATTTTGTATACCTCAATCAGGTCCCCCCTCAGCCTTCTCTGCTCTAAGGAAAACAACCCTAGCCTTTTCAGTCTCTCTTCATAGCTAAAATGTTCCAGCCCAGGCAACATCCTGGTGAATCTCCTCTGCACCCTCTCCAGAGCATTCACATCCTTCCTATAGTGTGTTGACCAGAACTGTACACCTGTGTCGCCTCACCAAAGTCCTACAAAATTGTAGCAAGATTTCCGTACTCTTGCACTGCAATCCCCTTGTTTCTCCAGCAGACCATATCCCATGCTGGAGTATTGAGGCCCATGAGACACAGATCTCCTTGAAGCGGACCGTCAACCCAGGTGAGCTGGGACATAGAGCCCCTAAAACTCAGAGACGATCACCAGTTCTCCCGGTGTAAGTTCAGGGGGCTTGGTGGGCAAGGGAGTTGCTTTGCAATGCTATTCGCATCAGGACAACCTCACCCAGGCCCTGTCTCGTCAGACTCTCCCGGTCATGCACAGAGGTTTGGAGGCAGAACGCAAGAGGCCAATGTGCGGATATGGGGGTGGGGGGGGGGAAACAGAGTGCCGGTGTGAGGGAGCTGGGGGGGAAAGAGAGTGTCAGTGTGAGGGGGGGGGGGGGGGGGGAAAGAGAGTGCCGGTGTGAGGGAGCGGGGGGGAAAGAGAGTGTCAGTGTGAGGGGGGGGGGGGGGGGAAAGAGAGTGTTAGTGTGGGGGGGGGGAAAAGAGAGTGTCAGTGTGAGGGGGGGGGGAAGAGAGTGTCAGTGTGAGGGAGCTGGGGGGAAAGAGAGTGTCAGTGTGAGGGGGGGGGGAAGAGAGTGTCAGTGTGGGGAGGGGGAAGGTAGTGTCGGTGTGGGGGGGGGGAAAAGAGAGTGTCAGTGTGAGGGGGGGGGGGGGAAAAGAGAGTGTTAGTGTGGGGGGGGGGAAAAGAGAGTGTCAGTGTGAGGGGGGGGGGAAGAGAGTGTCAGTGTGGGGAGGGGGAAGGTAGTGTCGGTGTGGGGGGGGGGAAAGAGTGTGTCGGTGTGGGGAGGGGGAAGGTAGTGTCGGTGTGGGGGGGGGGAAGAGAGTGTCAGTGTGGGGGGGGGAAGAGTGTGTCGGTGTGGGGAGGGGGGAAGAGGGTGTCAGTGTGGGGAAGGGGGAAGAGGGTGTCAGTGTGGGGGAGGGGGAAGAGGGTGTCAGTGTTGGATGGGGGGGGGGGACGAGAGTGTCAGTGTTGGGGGGGAAGAGAGTGTCGGTGTGGGGGGGGGGGAAAAGAGAGTGTCAGTGTGAGGGGGGGAGGAAAGAGAGTGTCAGTGTGGGGAGGGGGAAGAGAGTGTCGGTGTGGGGAGGGGGAAGAGAGTGTCAGTGTGGGGAGGGGGAAGAGAGTGTCAGTGTGGGGAGGGGGAAGAGAGTGTCAGTGTGGGGAGGGCGAAGAGAGTGTCAGTGTGGGGAGGGGGAAGAGAGTGTCAGTGTGGGGAGGGGGAAGAGAGTGTCAGTGTGGGGGGGGGGGAAAGAGAGTGTCAGTGTGGGGGGGGGGGAAGAGAGTGTCAGTGTGGGGGGGGGGGAGAGAAGAGAGTGTCAGTGTGGGGGGGGGGGAAGAGAAGAGAGTGTCAGTGTGGGGGTGGGAAAGAGAGTGTCAGTGTGGGGAGGGGGGGGGAGAGTGTGTCAGTGTGAGGCGGGGGTAGAGAGTGTGAGTGTGGGGAAGGGGGGAAGAGAGTGTCAGTGTGGGGAAGGGGGAAGAGAGTGTCAGTGTGGGGGAGGGGGAAGAGAGTGTCAGTGTGGGGAAGGGGGAAGAGAGTGTCAGTGTGGGGGAGGGGGAAGAGAGTGTCAGTGTGCGGAGGGGGGAAGAGACTGTCAGTGTGGGGGAGGGGGAAGAGACTGTCAGTGTGGGGGAGGGGGAAGAGAGTGTCAGTGTGGGGAGGGGGAAGGGAGTGTCAGTGTGGGGGGGGGGGAAGAGAGTGTCAGTGTGGGGGGGGGGAAGAGAGTGTCAGTGTGGGGAGGGGGGTAGAGACTGTCAGTGTGAGGCGGGGGTGGAGAGTGTCAGTGTGGGGAAGGGGGAAGAGAGTGTCAGTGTGGGGGAGGGGGAAGAGAGTGTCAGTGTGCGGAGGGGGGAAGAGACTGTCAGTGTGGGGGAGGGGGAAGAGAGTGTCAGTGTGGGGGAGGGGGAAGAGAGTGTCAGTGTGGGGAGGGGGAAGGGAGTGTCAGTGTGGGGGGGGGGGAAAGAGAGTGTCAGTGTGGGGGGGGGGGAAAGAGAGTGTCAGTGTGGGGAGGGGGGTAGAGACTGTCAGTGTGAGGCGGGGGTGGAGAGTGTCAGTGTGGGGAAGGGGGAAGAGAGTGTCAGTGTGGGGAAGGGGGAAGAGAGTGTCAGTGTGCGGAGGGGGAAAGAGAGTGTCAGTGTGGGGGAGGGGGAAGAGAGTGTCAGTGTGCGGAGGGGGAAAGAGAGTGTCAGTGTGGGGGAGGGGGAAAGAGAGTGTCGGTGTGGGGGAGGGAGAAGAGAGTGTCAGTGTGGGGGAGGGGGAAGAGAGTGTCAGTGTGGGGGAGGGGGAAGAGAGTGTCAGTGTGGGGGAGGGGGAAGAGAGTGTCAGTGTGGGGGAGGGGGAAAGAGAGTGTCGGTGTGGGGGAGGGGGAAGAGAGTGTCAGTGTGGGGGAGGGGGAAGAGAGTGTCAGTGTGGGGGAGGGGGAAGAGAGTGTCAGTGTGGGGAGAGGGAAGGGAGTGTCAGTGTGGGGAGAGGGAAGGGAGTGTCAGTGTGGGGGGGGGGGGGGGAGAAGAGTGTGTCAGTGTGGGGGGGGGGGAAGAGAGTGTCAGTGTGGGGGGGGAAAAGAGAGTGTCAGTGTGGGGAGGGGGAAAGAGAGTGTCAGTGTGGGGAGGGGGGAAGAGAGTGTCAGTGTGGGGAGGGACGGGAGTGTCAGTGTGGGGAGGGACGGGAGTGTCAGTGTGGGGAGGGACGGGAGTGTCACTGTGGGGGGGGGGGGGAGGAGAGTGTCAGTGCGGGGGGGGGGAGGAGAGTGTCAGTGCGGGGGGGGGGAGGAGAGTGTCAGTGCGGGGGGGGGGAGGAGAGTGTCAGTGCGGGGGGGGGAGGAGAGTGTCAGTGCGGGGGGGGGGAGGAGAGTGTCAGTGCGGGGGGGGGGAGGAGAGTGTCAGTGCGGGGGGGGGGAGGAGAGTGTCAGTGCGGGGGGGGAGGAGAGTGTCAGTGCGGGGGGGGGGGGAGGAGAGTGTCAGTGCGGGGGGGGGGAGGAGAGAGAGTCAGTATGAGTAGGGCGGGGGGTGAGGGGGGGGGGAGACTCATTCTGTCGGCGAGGAGTGGGGTAGAGTATCAGTGTGAGTAGCGCTGGGCGTGGGGTAGAGTGTCAGTGTGAGTAGCGCGGGGCGTGGGGTAGAGTCTCATTGTGAGTAGTGCGGGGGGTGGGGCAGAGTGTCATTGTGAGTAGTGCGGGGGGTGGGGCAGAGTGTCATTGTGAGTAGCGCGGGGGGTGGGGTAGAGTGTCAGTGTGAGTAGCGCGGGGGGTGGGGCAGAGTGTCATTGTGAGTAGCGCGGGGGGTGGGGTAGAGTGTCATTGTGAGTAGCGCGGGGGGTGGGGTAGAGTGTCAGTGTGAGTAGCGCGGGGGGTGGGGTAGAGTGTCAGTGTGAGTAGCGCGGGGGGTGGGGTAGAGTGTCAGTGTGAGTAGCGCGGGGGGTGGGGCAGAGTGTCATTGTGAGTAGCGCGGGGGGTGGGGCAGAGTGTCAGTGTGAGTAGCGCGGGGGGTGGGGCAGAGTGTCATTGTGAGTAGCGCGGGGGGTGGGGCAGAGTGTCAGTGTGAGTAGCGCGGGGGGTGGGGCAGAGTGTCAGTGTGAGTAGCGCGGGGGGTGGGGCAGAGTGTCATTGTGAGTAGCGCGGGGGGTGGGGCAGAGTGTCATTGTGAGTAGCGCGGGGGGTGGGGTACAGCGTCATTGTGAGTAGCGCGGGGAGTGGGGTAGAGTGTCAGTGTGAGTAGCGCGGGGGGTGGGGTAGAGTGTCATTGTGAGTAGCGTGGGGGGTGGGGCAGAGTGTCATTGTGAGTAGCGCGGGGGGTGGGGTAGAGTCTCATTGTGAGTAGCGCGGGGGGTGGGGCAGAGTGTCAGTGTGAGTAGCGCGGGGGGTGGGGTAGAGTGTCAGTGTGAGTAGCGCGGGGGGTGGGGCAGAGTGTCATTGTGAGTAGCGCGGGGGGTGGGGCAGAGTGTCATTGTGAGTAGCGCGGGGGGTGGGGCAGAGTGTCAGTGTGAGTAGCGCGGGGGGTGGGGCAGAGTGTCATTGTGAGTAGCGCGGGGGGTGGGGCAGAGTGTCATTGTGAGTAGCGCGGGGAGTGGGGTAGAGTGTCAGTGTGAGTAGCGCGGGGGGTGGGGTAGAGTGTCATTGTGAGTAGCGCGGGGGGTGGGGCAGAGTGTCATTGTGAGTAGCGCGGGGGGTGGGGTAGAGTCTCATTGTGAGTAGTGCGGGGGGTGGGGCAGAGTGTCAGTGTGAGTAGCGCGGGGGGTGGGGTAGAGTGTCAGTGTGAGTAGCGCGGGGGGTGGGGTAGAGTGTCAGTGTGAGTAGCGCGGGGGGTGGGGCAGAGTGTCATTGTGAGTAGCGCGGGGGGTGGGGCAGAGTGTCAGTGTGAGTAGCGCGGGGGGTGGGGCAGAGTGTCATTGTGAGTAGCGCGGGGGGTGGGGCAGAGTGTCATTGTGAGTAGCGCGGGGGGTGGGGTAGAGTCTCATTGTGAGTAGCGCGGGGGGTGGGGCAGAGTGTCAGTGTGAGTAGCGCTGGGCGTGGGGTAGAGTGTCATTGTGAGTAGCGCGGGGGGTGGGGTCGCGTGTCATTGTGAGTAGCGCGGGGGGTGGGGTAGAGTGTCATTGTGAGTAGCGCGGGGGGTGGGGTAGAGTGTCATTGTGAGTAGCGCAGGGGGTGGGGTAGAGTCTCATTGTGAGTAGCGCAGGGGGTGGGGCAGAGTGTCAGTGTGAGTAGCGCGGGGGGTGGGGCAGAGTGTCAGTGTGAGTAGCGCGGGGGGTGGGGCAGAGTGTCAGTGTGAGTAGCGCGGGGGGTGGGGTACAGTGTCATTGTGAGTAGCGCGGGGGGTGGGGTACAGTGTCATTGTGAGTAGCGCGGGGGGTGGGGCAGAGTCTCATTGTGAGTAGCGCGGGGGGTGGGGTAGAGTGTCAGTGTGAGTAGCGCAGGGGGTGGGGCAGAGTGTCAGTGTGAGTAGCGCGGGGGGTGGGGCAGAGTGTCAGTGTGAGTAGCGCAGGGGGTGGGGTAGAGTCTCATTGTGAGTAGCGCGGGGGGTGGGGCAGAGTGTCATTGTGAGTAGCGCGGGGGGTGGGGTAGAGTGTCAGTGTGAGTAGCGCGGGGGGTGGGGCAGTGTGTCAGTGTGAGTAGCGCAGGGGGTGGGGTAGAGTCTCATTGTGAGTAGCGCGGGGGGTGGGGCAGAGTGTCATTGTGAGTAGCGCGGGGCGTGGGGTAGAGTGTCATTGTGAGTAGCGCGGGGGGTGGGGCAGAGTGTCAGTGTGAGTAGCGCGGGGGGTGGGGCAGAGTGTCAGTGTGAGTAGCGCGGGGGGTGGGGTACAGCGTCATTGTGAGTAGCGCAGGGGGTGGGGTAGAGTGTCATTGTGAGTAGCGCGGGGGGTGGGGCAGAGTGTCAGTGTGAGATAGAGGGCGGTTGCAGTGTTTTTTCAATTCCGATCGACACTAACTTTCCTCCTTTTTCCGATCTGAAGGATTGATTTTTTTGAGGAAATGTATTGTCTCTTTGACTTTGCTCAATACTCTAGGCAGATTGTCGAGAGATTATGCCTGTGCAATTCCACCTTTCCTCACAACACAGTTGCTGCTGCTCCATAAATGTGGATTTTCAGAATTTTGCTGAATTCTACCCAACAAACACAACACCAGATCTCAAATCCTCGCTCGCTTACGCATTAGTCTTCCTCACCTGCTGCTTCACAGGCTCCAGGTCAGTAAACAACAATATAATAACTCGCTGAGAGACACACCAATTAAAATAAGCTTTAAATGCCAAACATCTTTGATTGTATGTCATAAAATGCAGCTGCACAACAGCAGTTTAAACATGCTGACGTCTGACCTATAACAGCTATACTTCTCCTAAACTAAACTGCCTTCTCCATGTTAAACACTGTCCCCATAAAACACTCCCAGGACAGGTACAGCACAGGGTTAGATAAAGAGTAAAACTCCCTCTTTACTGTCCCCATCAAACACTCTCAGGGCAGGTACAGCATGGGGGTTAGATACAGAGTTAAAATCCCTCTTCACTGTCCCCATCAAACACTCCCGGGGCAGGTACAGCACGGGGGTTAGATACAGAGTTAAAATCCCTCTTCACTGTCCCCATCAAACACTCCCGGGGCAGGTGCCGAGGTTTACACTGTTGAATACAGAAACTAAGACAATGATCTCACAACACATGATGTGGCCATCCCAGGCAAACACCAAGCTGCTCAATGAAGCTTACATACCCCAGTGTGTAACCCTCTGCAGAGCCACTCTCTCTCGGCCACTGGTCAGTTGGTGCATTTCTGAGCCGTACAGACCCAGTTGTCTCCCGTCCCTGGTTCAGTTCCAGTTCCCTGCTGAGCTCACAGGGAGAGAGGCTGCACTACCAGTGCTCAAGTATTTGGCTCTGTACCCCAAGGCTAAGGAGTGGGAGAGAAAAACAAAACACAGGAAATAAAAGCTGAACTTCCTGCAGCTGCTGACTATCCAGCATCTAATGAAGAGCAGCAACTTGTATGTGATGCCCCACAGGGCTGAATTGCCAGCCAACGCTTTTCTGACTGGCATTATTTTCATGCCAGCAGGAACACGCATGACTTAAGCATAGGTCTTTGGGGAATTTTGACTGCACGGTCTCCATTTGCACAACAAGAATGGACACTTTGGGCGAGACACCAGGTCGCCCATCAAACCTCCCCCACTGCTCCCCGCCCCGAAGAATTAGTCTCCTCAGGTGAGGGCAGAGGAGGACATTGCTCAGGCAGAGAAATACTACTTGAAGAGCCAAGTACGTAAGATAGGACACAAGGAGTGAAGGAGAGAAAAACACAGATGGAAGAGGGGGAAAAAGAAAGAGCGAGAGAGAGAGCGAGAGAGAAATAGGAACGAAGGGAGAAAGCAACAGGAGTGAAGGTAAAGGAAAGAGTGGGTAAATGGGGATCGTGGGGGTGGGGGGGGTGAAAGGAGAGAGTGGGACAACGAAGGGGGCAAAGCATGCAGGATGTGGGTGGGGAGCGCTCAGGTAGAAAGGGAGTACGCAGGGCAAGGGGCAGCATGTGGGGCAAAGCAGGGAAGAGAGAAAAACTGGAATAAAAGCAGAGAGGGAGAGAAACAGGAGTAAAAGGAGAATGAAAGAGAAAATAAATGTCCTCAGTTGTGTCGAAGGGACAATTTGGGTTTTAGAAACAGAAACTACTTGATACGGACAGCAGGTTGAATGTCGATTTGGACTGAAAAACAGGGCAGGGAATGACATCACCGTAACTCATCACGAGAAGCCTTTTTAGATTGCTTTTCTAATGTTTTTGACTTGCCCTTATCCTAGCCAAAGATATTTAACTATTAAAGGAAGATGGTTGTGGGTGTTGAAGGTCAGTCAGCTCAGTCCCAGCACATCACTGCAGGAGTTCCTCAGGGTAGTGTCCTAGGCCTAACCATCTTCAGCTGCTTCATCAATGACCTTCCTTCAATCAGGAAGGCCAGAAGTGGGGATGTTCGCTGATGATTGCACAATGTTCAGCAACCCCCATTCTCGACTCCTCAGATACTGATGCAGCCCATGTCCAGATGCGACAAGACCTGGACAATATCCAGGCTTGGGCTGATAAGTGGCAAGTATCAATCACGCCACACAAGTACCATCTCCAACAAGAGAGAATCTAACCATCGCCCCTTGACATTCAATGGCATTACTATCACTGAATCTCCCACTATCAACATCCTGGGGGTTACCATTGACCAGAAACCTGCACATAAATATTGTGGCTACAAGAGCAGGTCAGAGGCTGGGAATTCTGCGGTGAGTAACTCACCTCCTGACTCCCCAAAGCCTGTCCACCATCTACAAGGCACAAGTCAGGGGTGTGATGGAATACTCTCCACTTGCCTGGATGGGTGCAGCTCCAACAACACTCAAGAAGCTCGACACCAACCAGGACAAAGCAGCCGGCTTGATTGGCACCCCATCTACAAACATTCACTCCCTCCACCACCGACACACAGTGGCAGCAGTGTGTACCATCTACAAGATGCACTGCAGCAATGCACCAAGGCTCCTTAGACAGCACCTTCCAAACTCGCGACCTCTACCACCAAGAAGGACAAGGGCAGCAGATGCATGGGAACCACCTGCAAGTTGGAACTAACTTGGAACTATATCGCCGTCCCTTCACTGTCGATGGGTCAAAATCCTGGAACTCCCTTTCTAACTACACTGTGGGTGTACCTACCTCACATGGACTGCAGAGGTTCAAGAAGGCAGCTCACCATCACCTTCTCAAGGGCAATTAGGGATGGGCAATAAATGCTGGCCGAGCCAGCGACACCCACATCCCATGATTGAATTTAAAAAATTAAAATAGTCTCTGTCATACATGGTTAAACAAGCATGTCCTGAGTCCAGTTCATGCCCACCTGCCCCTGGTCTACTCCCAGCTCTGGTACAGGGGCAGCAATGAACCCATTTAATTTCAGGGCTTTATTATCGGTGGAAGGCACGAAAGGCTTCAGTCCACAGGCTTAGAGTGGTATGTCCGGGGTTAACATGCCACTGAAAGAAACCAGATCCTGTAAAGTTGCATTGAAATTCTTAAGGAGACTTTAGCTCCGAGTTTAACCTGCCCAGTTCAGCCCGGCCTAGTGGGAACAGGACGAGTTCAGTTCCGATGCCCCTTTGACTTTGCAGACTTGGCAACTGTCAAAGGGGTTTGAGGTGCTCTCAACCTGCGTGGACGAAGGCGAGGTCTGCAAGGTGGATGAGCAGACTGGCCATGACCCTGTGGTACAGGAAGTCATTCAAGTGGGAGGGAGCAAAAAGGAATGTAGTGGTAGTAGGGGATAGTATAGTGAGGGGGATAGACACTGTTCTGTGCATCCGACAGCGTGAGTCCAGAAGACTGTGTTGCCTGCCCGGTGCTGGGGTTCGGGACATCTGCTCAGGGCTAGACAGGAACTTGGAGTGGGAGGGGGAGGATCCAATTGTCATAGTCAAAGTAGGTACCAATGACATAGGTAGGACTAGGAAAGAGGTTCTGCTTAGACAAGTATGAGGAGCTTGGCACCAAATTGAAGAGCAGAACCTCAAGGGCAATAATCTCTGGATTATTATCTGAACCACGTGCAAATTGGCAGAAGGCACAGAAGATTAGTGAAATGAATACGTGGCTCAAAGACTGGTGTGGGAGAAGTGGGTTTCGGTTCGTGGGGCACTGGCACCTGTACTGGGGAAAGTGGGGGCTTGGCCGTTGGGACAGTCTGCACGTGAACCGTGCTGGGACCAGTCTTCTCGCAAACCGTATAACTAGGGAAGTACAGAGGGCTTTAAACTAAACAAGGTGGGGGAGGTGAGGGACCAAGCTTGGGTAGATGTAGCAAATCAAGGGGTAGAGTCAAGGCAGGACAGCAGAATAGTAATCTGGGAAATAAAGGTCAGAGAATGGCAGGAAGAACAGAGAGAAAAAAACTAAGACCATACCAACAGTCAAGACTAGATGTAACAAAGATAACAAAAAGACAAAACTAAAGGCTCTGTATCTGAATGCACATAGCATTCATAAAGTAGCTGAACTGATGCTGCACATTGAAGTAAATAAATATGATCTGATAGCCATTACAGAGACCGTGGTTGCAGGATGACAAGGATTGGGTCCTGAATCTTGAGGAGTATATGACATTCAAGAAGAATAGGATGTTAGGTAAATGTAGAGGGGTAGCACTGTTAATCAAGGCTGGCTTTGGTGCGATAGTTAGAGATGACCTTGGTTCAGGAGATCAGGATGTAGAATGGGTGGAGAAGAGGAAGAGTGGAGGAAAGAAGTCACTATTGGGAGTGGTCTACAGGCCCCTTAACAGTAATCACAATGTAGGACAAAGTATACAAGAAGAAATATTGGGTACTTGTGATAAAAGGATGTCAATAATCATGGGTGATTTTAATCTACATATAAACTGGAAAAATCAGACTGGCAATAGTAGCCTGGATGATGAGTTCATAGATCACTTTCGAAATAGTTTCTGAGAGCAACACATTCTGGAACCAACCAGAGAGCAGGTTATATTAGACTTGGTATTGTCTAATGCAACAGTATTAATTACTGACCTCAGAATAAAAAGGAACCTCGAGGTAGCGACCACAATATGATTGAATTTTACATCCAGTTTGAAAGACAGAAGATTGGGTCTCAGACTAGTATTTTAAACTTAAATAAGGGCAACTACGTGGACATGAAATCTGAGCTAGCTGAAGTGAACTGGGTTAGTAGCTAGGAGTTAGATCAATAGAGAAGCAGTGGCAGACATTTAAGGGGATATTTCAGAATACTCAGAATAAGTATATTCCTAGTATAAAGAAAAATTCTAAAGGGAGAACCCACCATCCATGGTTAACTAAAGAAGTTCAGGAAAGCATCAAACTTAAGGAAAAAGCGTATACTTGTGTGAAGATGAGTGACAGGTCAGATGATTGGGCAGAATCTTAAGAGCAACAGAGAATGACTTAAAGGTTAATCAGGAGAAAGAAATTAAGAGTATGAGAGGAAACTAGCTAGAAATGTAAAAACAGATAGTAAAAGTTTCTACAGGTATTTGAAAAGAAAATAAGTAAGTAAAGTGAGTGTTTGTCCTCTAGAGAGTGAGAATGGGGAACTAATAGTAGATAATAAGGAAATGGTAGATGAAGTGAACAAATATTTTGCTTCTGTCTTCACTATAGAGGATACAAAAAACATTCCAGGAATAGCTGTAAATCAGGAGGTGGAAGAAAGAGAGAAACTTGGGGAAATTACAATCACTAGGGAAACGGTCCTGAGCAAACTGATGGAGTGCAGACTGACAAGTCCACAGGTTCTGATGGGCTTCATCCTAGGGTCTTAAAAGAGGTGGCGAATGAGGTAGTAGATGCTTTGGAGCTAATTTTTCAAAATTCGCTGGATTCTGGAAAGGTTCCAGCAGACTGGAAAGTAGCAAATATAACCCCTCTATTCAAGAAGGTGGGGAGGCAGAAAACAGGTAACTATAGGCTAGTTAGCTTGATGTCTGTCGTGGGGAAGGTGTTAGAATCAATCATTAAGGAGGTTATGGATGGGCATTTAGAAAAACTCAAGGTAATCGGGAATAGTCAGCATGGTTTTGTGAAAGGAAAATCATGTTTAACCAATTTATTGGAATTCTTTGAAGGAGTAACATGTGCTGTAGATAAAGGGGAGCCCATTGACGTATTGTACTTGGATTTCCAGAAGGCATTTGACAAGGTGCCACATAAAAGGTTATTGCGCAAAGTAGGAGCTCATGGTGTAGGAGGTAACATATTGGCATGGATAGAAGATTGGCTGGCTGGCAGAAAACAGAGTAGATATAAATGAGTCCTTTTCTGATTGGCAGGATGTGACGAGTGGAGTCCCACAGGGGTCTGTGCTGGGCCTCAACATTTTACAATTAATATCAATGACTTCGATGAGGGGAGCAATGGCATGGTAGCTAAATTTGCAGATGACACAAAGATAGATAGGAAAGTATGTTGTGAACAGGACATAAGGAAGTTGCAGACTGATATAAATAGGTTGAGTGAGTGGGCAAAAATCTGGCAGATGGAGTATAATGTGGGAAAATGTGAAGTTGTTCATTTTGACAGGAAGAATAAAAAAGCAGAGTATTACTTAAACGGAGAACAACAGCAGAATTCCGAGGTGCAGAGGGATCTAGGTGTTCCAGTGCATGAGTCACCAAAAGTTAGTATACAGGTACAGCAAGTAATAAAGAATACAAATTGAATGTTATCCTTTATTACAAAAGGAACTGAAAATAAAAGTAAGGATGTTATGTTATACAGGGCACGAGTGAGACCACATCTTGAAGACTGTGTGCAGTTTTGGTCTCCTTATTTAAGGAAGGATGCAAATGCACTGGAGGCGGTTCAGAGGTTTACTAGGTTGATACCTGGAATGAGCGGGTTGTCTTATGAGGAAAGGTTGGTCAGATTGGGCTTGTTTTCACTGGAGTTTAGAAGAGTGAGGGGAGACTTGATTGAAGTTTATAAGATCCTGAACGGTCTTGACAAGGTGGATGTGGAAAGGACTCTTGTGGGTGAGTCCAGAACTAGGAGGGCACTGTTTTAAAAATTAGGGGTCGCCTTTTTAGGACAGAGATGAGGAGAAGTTTTTTCTCTCAGAGGGTTGTGCGACTTTGGAACTCTCTGCCTCAGACGGTGGTGGAGGCGGGGTCATTGAATATTTTTAAGGCGGAGGTAGATAGATTCTTGTTCGGCAAGGGAATCAAAGGTTATCGGGGGTAGATGGGCGTGTGGAATTCGAGACACAAACTGATCAGCTATGATCTTATTGAATGGCACAGCAGGCTCGAGGGGCTGAATGGCCTACTCCTGCTCCTAATTCATATGTTCGTATGTACTCGCCATTGAGCACACAGACCTACACAAGCACACACAGGCAGGCCTGTGAGCACTTCATTC
Organism: Heterodontus francisci; assembly: GCF_036365525.1. NCBI lineage: Eukaryota > Metazoa > Chordata > Chondrichthyes > Heterodontiformes > Heterodontidae > Heterodontus > Heterodontus francisci. The sequence continues at coordinate 17,018,444 of NC_090399.1, forward strand.
GGGGCATTTGGTCAAGTTAAAACTTGCCAAGAAGCAGAATGGGGAAAGGGATGGGGAAGCAGATCTCACTGTTGACATTTCCTTTGCGAATGATGAGTAGCTTCAATAGCAACTCCACATCAATTGATGCAGAGAATTAAATGGAAAAGAGCAGATTTTTAAACAAAAAACAGACATTTGGTTCTGGTTTTCATTGTTGAAATACTCAGACATACCACAAAAGAAATAATCTGGCGAGAGATAGTGAATTACTTTGAAGTGCAGCTCCTTCTTTTGCAGACGCCAGCAGAAGCCATTTTGGACACAGCAAGATCCCAAAAATGGCAACAAGATGGCCCAGGCTGCCAGGGGAGGTGTTGGCTGAGGGAGGCACGTTGACCAGGACTTCCCCACTCTCCTTCAAACAGTGCCTTGGCATGTTTTACAAGTGAACGGGGGCTGTGGTTTATGTATAGCACAGAAGAAAGACGCAACTTCCTAAAAGTGTCAGTGCAGATGGCAGTATTTGGTGGGACAGTGGAGAAGGAGCTTTACTCTGTACCCTACCCATGCTGTACCTGCCCAACAGAATCTGTGATTTTCTTTTGGATTTATTCATGGGATGTGGGCATCGCTGGAAAAGCCAACATTCGTTGCCCATTCTGAATTGTCCCAGAGAAAGTGATGGTGAGCCACCTTCTTCAAACATTGCAGTCCATCTGGTGTATGTACACGGACAGCGGAGGGAGTTCCAGGTATTTGACCCCTGACATGAAGGAATGGCAATATAGGTCAGGATGGTATTTGTAGTTGGTACACATTGTACACCGCTGGTGGAGGGAGTGAATGTCGAAGGTGGTGGATGGGGTGCCAAACAAGCAGGCTGCTTTGTCCTGGATGATGTCGAGCTTCTTGAGTGTTGGTGGAGCTGCACCCATCCAGGCAAGTGGAGAGTATTTCCATCACACTCCTTACTTGTGCCTTATAGATGGTGGACAGGCTTTGGGGAGTCAGGAGGTGAGTTACTCGCCTCAGGATTCCCAGTCTCTGACCTGTTCTTGTAGCCACAATATTTATATGGCTGGTGCACTTAGGTTTCTGGTCAATAGTAACACCCAGGATGTTGATAGTGGGGGATTCAGCGATGGCAATGCTATTGAATGTCAAGGAAGATGGTTAGATTCTCTCTTGTTGGAGATGGTCATTGCCTGGCACTTGTGTGCCGTGAACGTTACTTGCCACTTATCAGCCTAAGCCTGGATAGTGTCCAGGTCTTGCTGCATTTCTACACGGACTGCTTCAGTATCTGAGGAGTCACGAATGATGCTGAACATTGTGCAATCATCAGCGAACATCCCCACATCTGACCTTATGATTGAAGGAAGGTCACTGATGAAGCAGCTGAAGATGGTTGGGCCTAGGACACTACCCTGAGGAACTCCTGCAGTGATGTCCTGGAGCTCAGATGATTGACCTCCAACAACCACAACCACCTTCCTTTGTGCTAGGTATGACTCCGGCCAGCGGAGGGTTTTCTCCCTGATTCCCATTGACTTCAGTTTTGCTCGGGCTTCTTTATGCCAAAGGCAGTCATTCTCACCTCATTGTGAGGTTGTCCACTTATGTGGGAAAAACAGAAAAGCAGATTATTTAAATGAAAAGAGACTGCAGAATGCTGTGGTACAGAGGGAGGGTGTCCTTGTACATGAATGGCAAAAAGTTAGCATGCAGGTACACCAAGTAGTTAGGAAGGCAAATGGAATGTTGGCCTTTATTGCAAGGGGGGTGGAGTATAAAAGTAGGAAAGTCTTGCGACAACTGTACAGGGCTTTGGTGAGACCACACAGAGTACTGTGTACAGTTTTGGTCCCTTTACTTAAGGAGGGATATACTTACATTGGAGGCAGTTCAGAGAAGGTTCACTAGGTTGATTCCTGGGATGAAGGGATTGTCAAATGAGGAAAGGTTAAGCAGGTTGGGCCTGCTTAGAAGAATGAGAGGAACATAGAAGATTTTGAGGGGGCTCGACAGGGCAGATGCTGAAAGGATGTTTCTCCTTCGGGGCAATCTAGAATTTGGGGGCACAGTTTCAAAATAAGGGGTCTTCCTTTTAAGACGATGATGAGGAGGAATTTCTCCTCTCAGAGGGTTGTTAATCTTTGGAATTCTCTTCCCGAGAGAGCAGTGGAGGCTGGGTCATTGAATATACTCAAGGCTGAGTTAGACAAAATTTTGATCTACAAGGGAGTCGAGGGTTATGGGGGGGCTGGCAGGAAAGTGGAGTTAAGGCCATAATCAGTTCAGCCATGATCGTTCTGAATTGCACAGCACGGTCGAGGGGCTGAATGGCCTATTCCTGCTCCTATTTGTTATGATCTCATGACCTCACCTCCGGAATTGAGCTCTTTTGTTCATGTTTGGACCAAGGCTGTAATGAGGTCTGGGGCGGAATGACCCTGGTCGAACCCAAACTGAGCATCAGTGAGCTGTTTATTGCTGAGTAAGTGCCGCATGATAGCACTGTCAACGGCATTTTCTATCACTCTGCTGAGATCGAGAGTAGACTGATGGGGGTGGTAACTGGCCAGATTGGATTTGTCCTGATTTTTATGGGCAGGACGCCTTTTGGGCAGTTTTCTACATTGCCAGGTAGATGCCAGTGTAGCTGTACTGGAACAGCTTGGCTGGGAGGGCCACTAGCTCTGGAGCACAAGTCTTTAGTACTAAAGCTGAGATGTTGTTGGGGTCCATAGACTTTGATGTCTCCAGCGCCTTCAGCCACTTCTTGATATCACATGGAGTGAATCAAATTGGCAGCTTTGCTCTGATACATTGCTTAGCTCTGTCTATCGTACGCTGCTTCCGCTGTTTGGCATGCATGCAGTCCTGTATTGTAGCTTCACCAGACTGCAACCTTATTTTTTTTTAGGTATGCCTGGTGCTGCACCTAGTATGCTCTCCTACACTCTTCATTGAACCAGGGTTGATCCCCTGGCTTGATGGTAATGGCAGAGTGGGGGATATGCCGGGCCATGAGGTTACAGATTGTGGTTGAGTACAATTCTGCTGCTGCTGATGGCCCACAGTGCCTCATGGATGCCCAGTTTTGCATTGCTAGATCCGTTCTGAATCTATCCCATTTAGCATGGTGCTCGTGCCACACAACACGATAGAGGATATCCTCAGCGTGAAGACGGGACTTCATCTCCACGAGGACTGTGCAATGGTCACTCTTACCAATACTGTCATGGACAGAGACATCTGTAGATTGTAGACTGGTGAGGATGAGGCCAAGTAGGTTTTTCCCTCTTGTTGGTTCACCACCAGCCACAGACCCAGTCTAGCAAATATGTCCTTTAGGACTCGGCCAGCTCGGTCAGCACTGGAGCTACCGAGCCACACTTGGTGATGGACATTGAAGTCCCCACTCAGAGTACATTCTGATACCTTGCTACCGTCAGTGCTTCTTCCAAGTGGTTTTCAACATGGAGTAGTTCTCACTTATCAGCCGAGGGGTCGGTAGGTGGTAATCAGCAGGAGGTTTCCTTACCCATGTTTCCCCTGATGCCATGAGACTTCATGGGGTCTGGAGTCAATGTTGAGGACTCCCAGGGCGACTCCCTCCTGACTGTATAACACTGTGCCACCACCTCTGCTGGGTCTGTCCTGCAGGTGGGACAGAACATACCCGGGGATGACGTTGGAAGAGTCTGGGGCATTGGCTGTAAGGTGTGATTCTGTGAGTATGACTATGTCAGGCTGTTGCTTGACATCTGTGAGGAGGACTTTGCAGGGTTGACTGGTCAGAGTGCGCCTTTGTCATTTTCTGTGGCTCAGTTGATACTGGGTGGTCCGTCCAGTTTTAATCTTATTCAGCTTTTCTGTAGTGGTTTGCTACATCTGAATGCTATTGGCGAGGGTTTAATCTAGCTTAGATGGATGAGAACATGAGAGTCGATTCAGAGGGGAAGAAGAAAAGTTGACAACAGGAGGCAGAAAATTAGTCAGCGTGTTTGGAAGGCAGAGGAAGCAAAGGCTAGAAAATCGACAAGGAAGTTTGGCAGTGCTAAATCATATATACTTCAATGCAATAAGTCTAGGGAATAAGGCAGATGAGCTGGGAACATAGACTGACACGTGGCAGAATGATATTACAGCTGTTACTGAAACATGGCTGAAAGAAGGGCAGGAATGGCAGCTCGACATTCCTGGTTTTCAGACGAGATAGAGAAGGGAATAAAAAAGGAAGGGAACTGCAATATTAATTAAATAAACAATTACAGCTGTGAGGAGGAATGATATGGTAGAAGTATCCTCAAAGGAGGCCCACATGGATTGAATTTAAGAACAAAAATGGGGAATATCCAAGCCATTTATATATAAATATCAAAACAAAGTAGTGCTCCTCGCAGACCCTTGGGGAACACCATTGTTTACCACCCTTCAGTCTGAAAAATAACCATTTACCAACCACTCGCTGTTTTCAGTCCTTAAGCCAATTTGTTTTAATTCATCCTAACACTGACCCTCCGATTCCAAGAGCCTGAATTTTGTTAACCAGCCTTTTATGTGGGATGAAATTGAAAAGGAAGTTTGGAAAGCAAACAAAAAAATACTGGCAAGTAAATCAAGGAAAACCCAAAGATTTGTTTTATAAATACATAAAGAGCAAGAGGATAACTAAAGAGTCGGGCCCATTAGGGACCATCAGGGTAACCTGCGTGTGGAGAAGGAGGACGTTGGTATAGTTCTTAGTAAATACTTTGCATCCGCTTTCACAAAAGAGGGGGAAAGTACAGCCATTGCAATCAGGGAGGCAGAGTGTGAAATATTCAACGAAATTAACATAGTGAGCGAGGAAGTATTGAGGGGTTTAACATCTTTGAAAGGGGACAAATCCCCAGGCCCAGACGAAATATATCCTAGGCTGTTAAGTGAAGTGAGAGAACAAATAGTGGAAGCTCTGACCATCATTTTCCAATCCTCCCTGGCTACAGGCATGCTGCCAGAGGACAGCTAACATTGTACCATTGTTTCAAAAGGCACAAAGGGATAGACTGAGTAATTACAGGCCAGTCAGCCTAACCTCGGTGGTGGGAAAATTACTGGAAAAGATTCAGAGGGACAGGATAAATCTTCATTGAGAAAGACGCGGATTCATTAAAGTCAGCACGGATTTGTTGAGGGAAGGTCGTGTCTGAATATTTTTGGGAGGTAACACGGAGGGCCGATGAGGGTTGTGCATCTGATGTAGTCTGTATGGATTTTAGCAAGGCTTTTGATAAGTTCATGCATGGCGACTGGTCACAAAAGGAAACGCCTACGGGATCCAAGGCAAAGTGGATCCAAAATTGGCTGAGATGCAGGAAACAAAAGGGTAAATGGTCAATTTTTTGTGACCGGAAGGCTGTTTCCAGTGGTATTCCACAGGGCCCTTGCTTTTTGTGGAATATATCAATGATTTGAATGGAGGAGTATAATGAAGATGTTTGCAGACCATACAAACATTTGTCATGTGGTGGATAATGACAAAGAAAGCTGTAGCCTTCAGAAAGTTATCAATGGACTGGTCAGGCGAGTGGAACATTGGCAAATGGAGTTAAATCCGGAGAAGCGTGAAGAAATGCAGTTGGGGTAGGTTAACAAGGCAAGAGAGTACACAATAAATGGTAGGACACTGAAGTGCAGAGGAACAGAGGGACCTTGGAGTGCATGTCCACAGACCTCTGTAGGTGGCTGGACAGGGAGATGAGGTGGTCAAGGACACCATGGCCTAGAGTCTATGAACAGGGAGGTTCTGCTGGAACTGTAGAAAACACCAATTAGACCATAGCTGCTTGCAGTCCTGCTCATTTAGGGAAGATGTCATTGCACTAGAGAGGGTACACAGCAGATTTATAAAGATGTTGCCTGGACTGGAAAATTTTAGTTATGAGGAAAGATTGGATAGGTGAGGGTTGTTTTCTGTAGAACAGAGGAGGCTGAGTGGCGGGGGTGGAGGGGGGGGGGGGGTGGTTGTAACTGATGTGCATAAAATTTTGAGGGGTCTAGATAGAATGGATAGGAAGGACCTATTCCTCTTGGTTGAGGGCTCCATGACCAGGGGACATAGAATTAGGATCAGAGGTTTAGAGGGGATTTGAGGGGAGGTGTTTTTTCACTTAAGAGGGTGGTGGGGAAATGGAACTCACTGCCTGAAAGGGTGGTAGAGGCAGAAACCCACATAACATTCCAAAAGTACTTGGACATGCACCTGAAGTGCCCGAACCTGCAGCGCTACGGAACAAGAAGGGGAAAGCGGCATTAGGCTGGATGGCTATTTGTCAGCTGGCGGCAATATGATGGGCTGAAAGGTCTCCATCCACACTGTAAATTTCTATAATTCTATGAGTGGCTTGCGAGGCCATCGCAGAGGGCAGCAAAGAGTCAACCGTATTGTTGTGGGGCTTGAGTCACATGTAGGCCAGACCAGGTAAGGACGGCAGATTTCCTTCCCTAAAGGACATCCATGAACCAGTTGGGTTTGTCCTGACAATCCAATCGTTTCATCATTACTGAGACGAGCGTTTTATTCCAGATTTGTTGCTTAATTCAATTTAAATGGTGGGATTTGAACTTGTGTCTGTGGAGCAGCACACCAGGCCTGTGGATTACTGGTCCAGTAGCATGATGATTATGCTGCCACTCCCACAAGATAAAACTCAGGTGATTTTAAGACACGAGATTGTTGCCGACTCCGGAATGAGGATGTGGGGGGGGGGGCGGCGGTGGGAGCCTGTGCAGGGAGCAATATCTGCTCCTGTCTTCCAAATACATTGGCCTCCTACAGCCAATGTCTGAAGGCGGGCGTGACAGATCACTGTTGAACTAGCACCAGGTAAGAGTTCCACTGTCAAGGTATTAATTGCCGTGTCATCTGAGCATTCTAAAGTGAGGATCGGGGGAACTATTGCGACAGCGTTTACAGTGTCGCCAAAGAACAATGAATGGAGAGAATCTCCCCGAGGCGTATGTAATGCTCCTGGCTCACAGACCACAGAGAATCTCCCTGCTATAGTTATACTGTCACTGATTACAGACCAGAATCTCCCCGCTGTGTTTATACTGTCACTGATTACAGACCAGAATTTCCCCGCTGTGTTTATACTGTCACTGATTACAGAGCAGAGAGAATCTCCCCGCTGTGTTTATACTGTCACTGATTACAGAGCAGAGAGAATCTCCCCGCTGTGTTTATACTGTCACTGATTACAGAGCAGAGAGAATCTCCCCGATGTGTTTATACTGTCACTGATTCCAGAGCAGAGAGAATCTCCCCGCTGTGTTTATACTGTCACTGATTACGGAGCAGAGAGAATCTTCCTGCTGTGTTTATACTGTCACTGATTGCAGAGCAGAGAGAATCTCCCCACTGTGTTTATCCCGTCACTGATAACAGAGCAGAGAGAATCTCCCCGCTGTGTTTATACCATCACTGATTACAAAGCAGAGAGACTCTCCCCGCTGTGTTTATACTGTCACTGATTACAGAGCAGAGAGAAAATCCCGGCTGTGTTATACTGTCATTGATGACAGAGCAGAAAGAATCTCCCCGATGTGTTTATACTGTCACTGATTACAAAGCAGAGAGAATCTCCTCGCTGTGTTCATACTGTCACTCATTACAGAGCAGAGAGAATCTCCCCGCTGTGTTTATCCTGTCACTGATTACAGAGCAGAGTGAATCTCCCCGCTGTGTTCTCCTGTCACTGATTACAGAGCAGAGAGAATCTCCCCGCTGTGTTTATACTGTCAATGATTACGGAGCAGAGAGAAACTCCCCGCTGTGCTTCTACTGTCAATGATTACAGAGCAGAGAGACTCTCCCCGCTGTGTTTATACTGTCACTGATTGCAGAGCAGAAAGACTCTCCCCGCTGTGTTTATACTGTCACTGATTACGGAGCAGAAAGAATCTCCCCGCTGTGTTTATACTGTCACTGATTACAGAGCAGAGAGAATCTCCTCGCTGTGTTTATACTGTCACTGATTACAGAGCAGAGAGAATCTCCCCGCTGTGTTTATACTGTCAATGATTACAGAGCAGAGAGAATCTCCTCGCTGTGTTTATACTGTCACTGATTACAGAGCAGAAAGAATCTCCCCACTGTGCTTATACTGTCACTGATTACAGAGCAGAGAGAATCTCCCTGCTGTGTTTATACTGTCACTGATTACAGAGCAGAAAGAATCTCCCCACTGTGTTTATACTGTCAATGATTACAGAGCAGAGAGAATCTCCTCGCTGTGTTTATACTGTCACTGATTACAGAGCAGAAAGAATCTCCCCACTGTGCTTATACTGTCACTGATTACAGAGCAGAGAGAATCTTCCCTCTGTGTTTAAACTGTCACTGATTACAGAGCAGAGAGAATCTCCCCGCTGTGTTTATACTGTCACTGATTACAGAGCAGAGTGAATCTCCCCGCTGTGTTTATACTGTCACTGATTACAGAGCAGAGAGAATCTCCTCGCTGTGTTTATACTGTCACTGTTTACAGAGCAGAGTGAATGTCCCCGCTGTGTTTATACTGTCACTGATTACAGAGCAGAGAGAATCTCCCCGCTGTGTTTATACTGTCAATGATTACGGAGCAGTGAGAATCTCCCCGCTGTGTTTATACTGTCCCAGATTACATACCAGAATCTCCCCGCTGTGTTTATACTGTCACTGATTACGGAGCAGAGAGAATCTTCCTGCTGTGTTTATACTGTCACTGATTACAGAGCAGAGAGAATCTCCCCGCTGTGTTTATCCCGTCACTGATTACAGAGCAGAGAGAATCTCCCCGCTGTGTTTATACCGTCACTGATTACAGAGCAGAGAGACTCTCCCCGCTGTGTTTAAACTGTCACTGATTACAGAGCAGAGAGAAAATCCCGGCTGTGTTATACTGTCATTGATGACAGAGCAGAAAGAATCTCCCCGATGTGTTTATACTGTCACTGATTACAGAGCAGAGAGAATCTCCCCGATGTGTTTATACTGTCACTGATTACAGAGCAGAGAGAATCTCCCCGATGTGTTTCTACTGTCACGGATTACAGACCAGAATCTCCCCGCTGTGTTTACACTGTCAATGATTACAGAGCAGAGAGAATCTCCTCGCTGTGTTTATACTGTCACTGATAACAGAGCAGAGAGAATCTCCTCGCTGTGTTTATACTGTCACTGATTGCAGAGCAGAGAGAATCTCCCCACTGTGTTTATCCCGTCACTGATTACAGAGCAGAGAGAATCTCCCCGCTGTGTTTATACCATCACTGATTACAAAGCAGAGAGACTCTCCCCGCTGTGTTTATACTGTCACTGATTACAGAGCAGAGAGAAAATCCCGGCGGTGTTATACTGTCATTGATGACAGAGCAGAAAGAATCTCCCCGATGTGTTTATACTGTCACTGATTACAGAACAGAGAGAATCTCCCCGCTGTGTTTATACTGTCACTGATTACAGAACAGAGAGAATCTCCTCGCTGTGTTTATACTGTCACTGATTACAGAGCAGAGAGAAGCTCCTCGCTGTGTTTATACTGTCACTGATTACAGAGCAGAGAGAATCTCCTCGCTGTGTTTATACTGTCACTGATAACAGAGCAGAGAGAATCTCCTCGCTGTGTTTATAGTGTCACTGATAACAGAGCAGAGAGAATCTCCTCGCTGTGTTGATACTGTCACTGATTACAGAACAGAGAGAATCTCCTCGCTGTGTTTATACTGTCACTGATTACAGAGCAGAGAGAATCTCCTTGCTGTGTTTATACTGTCACTGATTACAGAACAGAGAGAATCTCCCCGCTGTGTTTATACTGTCACTGACTACAGAGCAGAGAGAATCTCCCCGCTGTGTTTACACTGTCAATGATTACAGAACAGAGAGAATCTCCTCGCTGTGTTTATACTGTCACTGATTACAGAGCAGATAGAATCTCCTCGCTGTGTTTATACTGTCACTGATTACAGAGCAGAGAGAATCTCCTCGCTGTGTTTATACTGTCACTGATAACAGAGCAGAGAGAATCTCCTCGCTGTGTTTATACTGTCACTGATTACAGAGCAGAGAGAATCTCCTCGCTGTGTTTATACTGTCACGGACTACAGAGCAGAGAGAATCTCCCCGCTGTGTTTATACTGTCACTGATTACAGAGCAGAGAGAATCTTCCCGCTGTGTTTATACTGTCACTGATGACAGAGCAGAGAGAATCTTCCCGCTGTGTTTATACTGTCACTGATTACAGAGCAGAGAGAATCTCCCCGCTGTGTTTATCCTGTCACTGATTACAGAGCAGAGTGAATCTCCCCGCTGTGTTCTCCTGTCACTGATTACAGAGCAGACAGAATCTCCCCGCTGTGTTTATACTGTCACTGATTACAGAGCAGAGAGAATCTCCCCGCTGTGTTTATACTGTCAATGATTACAGAGCAGAGAGAATCTCCTCGCTGTGTTTATACTGTCACTGATTACAGAGCAGAAAGCATCTCCCCACTGTGTTTATACTGTCACTGATTACAGAGCAGAGAGAATCTCCCTGCTGTGTTTATACTGTCACTGATTACAGAGCAGAGAGAATCTTCCCTCTGTGTTTAAACTGTCACTGATTACAGAGCAGAGAGAATCTTCCCTCTGTGTTTAAACTGTCACTGATTACAGAGCAGAGTGAATCTCCCCGCTGTGTTTATACTGTCACTGATTACAGAGCAGAGTGAATCTCCTCGCTGTGTTTATACAGTCACTGATTACAGAGCAGAGAGAATCTCCTCGCTGTGTTTATACTGTCACTGTTTACAGAGCAGAGTGAATCTCCCCGCTGTGTTTATACTGTCAATGATTACGGAGCAGAGAGAATCTCCCCGCTGTGTTTATACTGTCCCAGATTACATACCAGAATCTCCCCGCTGCGTTTATACTGTCACTGATTACGGAGCAGAGAGAATCTTCCTGCTGTGTTTATACTGTCACTGATTACAGAGCAGAGAGAATCTCCCCGCTGTGTTTATACCGTCACTGATTACAGAGCAGAGAGACTCTCCCCGCTGTGTTTAAACTGTCACTGATTACAGAGCAGAGAGAAAATCCCGGCTGTGTTATATTGTCATTGATGACAGAGCAGAAAGAATCTCCCCGATGTGTTCATACTGTCACTGATTACAGAGCAGAGAGAATCTCCCCGATGTGTTTATACTGTCACTGATTACAGAGCAGAGAGAATCTCCCCGATGTGTTTCTACTGTCACGGATTACAGACCAGAATCTCCCCGCTGTGTTTACACTGTCAATGATTACAGAGCAGAGAGAATCTCCCCGATGTGTTTATACTGTCACTGATTACAGACCAGAATCTCCCCGCTCTGTTTACACTGTCACTGATAACAGAGCAGAGAGAATCTCCTCGCTGTGTTTATACTGTCACTGATTACAGAGCAGAGAGAATCTCCTCGCTGTGTTTATACTGTCACTGACTACAGAGCAGAGAGAATCTCCCCGCTGTGTTTATACTGCCACTGATTACAGAGCAGAGAGAATCTCCTCGCTGTGTTTATACTGTCACTGACTACAGAGCAGAGAGAATCTCCCCGCTGTGTTTATACTGCCACTGATTACAGAGCAGAGAGAATCTTCCCGCTGTGTTTACACTGTCACTGATTACAGAGCAGAGAGAATCTTCCCGCTGTGTTTATACTGTCACTGATTACAGAGCAGAGAGAATCTCCCCGCTGCGTTTATCCTGTCACTGATTACAGAGCAGAGTGAATCTCCCCGCTGTGTTCTCCTGTCACTGATTACAGAGCAGAGAGAATCTCCCCGCTGTGTTTATACTGTCAATGATTACGGAGCAGAGAGAAACTCCCCGCTGTGTTTATACTGTCACTGATTACAGAGCAGAGAGAATCTCCCTGCTGTGTTTATACTGTCACTGATTACAGAGCAGAGAGAATCTCCTTGCTGTGTTTATACTGTCACTGATTACAGAGCAGAGAGAATCTCCCCGCTGTGTTTATACTGTCAATGATTACAGAGCAGAGAGAATCTCCTCGCTGTGTTTATACTGTCACTGATTACAGAGCAGAAAGAATCTCCCCACTGTGTTTATACTGTCACTGATTACAGAGCAGAGAGAATCTCCCTGCTGTGTTTATACTGTCACTGATTACAGAGCAGAGTGAATCTCCCCGCTGTGTTTATACAGTCACTGATTACAGAGCAGAGAGAATCTCCTCGCTGTGTTTAGACTGTCACTGTTTACAGAGCAGAGTGAATCTCCCCGCTGTGTTTATACTGTCAATGATTACGGAGCAGAGAGAATCTCCCCGCTGTGTTTATACTGTCCCAGATTACATACCAGAATCTCCCCGCTGTGTTTATACTGTCACTGATTACGGAGCAGAGAGAATCTTCCTGCTGTGTTTATACTGTCACTGATTACAGAGCAGAGAGAATCTCCCCGCTGTGTTTATCCCGTCACTGATTACAGAGCAGAGAGAATCTCCCCGCTGTGTTTATACCGTCACTGATTACAGAGCAGAGAGACTCTCCCCGCTGTGTTTATACTGTCACTGATTACAGAGCAGAGAGAAAATCCCGGCTGTGTTATACTGTCATTGATGACAGAGCAGAAAGAATCTCCCCGATGTGTTCATACTGTCACTGATTACAGAGCAGAGAGAATCTCCCCGATGTGTTTCTACTGTCACGGATTACAGACCAGAATCTCCCCGCTGTGTGTACACTGTCAATGATTACAGAGCAGAGAGAATCTCCCCGATGTGTTTATACTGTCACTGATTACAGACCAGAATCTCCCCGCTCTGTTACACTGTCACTGATAACAGAGCAGAGAGAATCTCCTCGCTGTGTTTATACTGTCACTGATTACAGAGCAGAGAGATTCTCCTCGCTGTGTTTATACTGTCACTGACTACAGAGCAGAGAGAATCTCCCCGCTGTGTTTATACTGCCACTGATTACAGAGCAGAGAGAATCTCCTCGCTGTGTTTATACTGTCACTGACTACAGAGCAGAGAGAATCTCCCCGCTGTGTTTATACTGCCACTGACTACAGAGCAGAGAGAATCTCCCCGCTGTGTTTATACTGTCACTGATTACAGAGCAGAGAGAATCTCCTCGCTGTGTTTATACTGTCACTGACTACAGAGCAGAGAGAATCTCCCCGCTGTGTTTATACTGCCACTGATTACAGAGCAGAGAGAATCTTCCCGCTGTGTTTATACTGTCACTGATTACAGAGCAGAGAGAATCTTCCCGCTGTGTTTATACTGTCACTGATTACAGAGCAGAGAGAATCTCCCCGCTGCGTTTATCCTGTCACTGATTACAGAGCAGAGTGAATCTCCCCGCTGTGTTCTCCTGTCACTGATTACAGAGCAGAGAGAATCTCCCCGCTGTGTTTATACTGTCAATGATTACGGAGCAGAGAGAAACTCCCCGCTGTGCTTCTACTGTCAATGATTACAGAGCAGAAAGACTCTCCCCGCAGTGTTTATACTGTCACTGATTACGGAGCAGAAAGAATCTCCCCGCTGTGTTTATACTGTCACTGATTACAGAGCAGAGAGAATCTCCTCGCTGTGTTTATACTGTCACTGATTACAGAGCAGAGAGAATCTCCCCGCTGTGTTTATACTGTCAATGATTACAGAGCAGAGAGAATCTCCTCGCTGTGTTTATACTGTCACTGATTACAGAGCAGAAAGAATCTCCCCGCTGTCTTTATACTGTCACTGATTACAGAGCAGAGAGAATCTCCCTGCTGTGTTTATACTGTCACTGATTACAGAGCAGAGAGAATCTCCCTGCTGTGTTTATACTGTCAGTGATTACAGAGCAGAGAGAATCTTCCCTCTGTGTTTAAACTGTCACTGATTACAGAGCAGAGAGAATCTTCCCGCTGTGTTTATACTGTCACTGATTACAGAGCAGAGTGAATCTCCCCGCTGTGTTTATACTGTCACTGATTACAGAGCAGAGAGAATCTCCTCGCTGTGTTTATACTGTCACTGTTTACAGAGCAGAGTGAATCTCCCCGCTGTGTTTATACTGTCACTGATTACAGAGCAGAGAGAATCTCCCCGCTGTGTTTATACTGTCAATGATTACGGAGCAGAGAGAATCTCCCCGCTGTGTTTATACTGTCCCAGATTACATACCAGAATCTCCCCGCTGTGTTTATACTGTCACTGATTACAGAGCAGAGAGAATCTCCCCGCTGTGTTTATCCCGTCACTGATTACAGAGCAGAGAGAATCTCCCCGCTGTGTTTATACCGTCACTGATTACAGAGCAGAGAGACTCTCCCCGCTGTGTTTAAACTGTCACTGATTACACAGCAGAGAGAAAATCCCGGCTGTGTTATACTGTCATTAATGACAGAGCAGAAAGAATCTCCCCGATGTTTTTTTACTGTCACTGATTACAGAGCAGAGGAAATCTCCCCGATGTGTTTATACTGTCACTGATTACAGAGCAGAGAGAATCTCCCCGATGTGTTTCTACTGTCACGGATTACAGACCAGAATCTCCCCGCTGTGTTTACACTGTCAATGATTACAGAGCAGAGAGAATCTCCCCGATGTGTTTATACTGTCACTGATTACAGACCAGAATCTCCCCGCTGTGTTTACACTGTCAATGATTACAGAGCAGAGAGAATCTCCCCACTGTGTTTATACTGTCACTGAATGCAGAGCAGAGAGAATCTCCCCGCTGTGTTTATACTGTCACTGATTACAGAGCAGAGAGAATCTCCTCGCTGTGTTTATACTGTCACTCATTACAGAGCAGAGAGAATCTCCCCGCTGTGTTCATACTGTCAATGATTACAAAGCAGAGAGATTCTCCTCGCTGTGTTTATACTGTCACTGATTACAGAGCAGAGAGAATCTCCCCGCTGTGTTTTTCTGTCAATGATTACAGAGCAGAGAGAATCTCCTCGCTGTGTTTATACTGTCACTGATTACAGAGCAGAGAGAATCTCCTCGCTGTGTTTATACTGTCACTGATTACAGAGCAGAGAGAATCTTCTCGCTGTGTTTATACTGTCACTGATTACAGAGCAGAGAGAATCTCCTCGCTGTGTTTATACTGTCACTGATTACAGAGCAGAGAGAATCTCCTCGCTGTGTTTATACTGTCACTGACTACAGAGCAGAGAGAATCTCCCGGCTATGTTTATACTGCCACTGATTACAGAGCAGAGAGAATCTTCCCGCTGTGTTTCTACTGTCACTCATTACAGAGCAGAGAGAATCTTCCCGCTGTGTTTATACTGTCACTGACTACAGAGCAGAGAGAATCTCCCCGCTATGTTTATACTGCCACTGATTACAGAGCAGAGAGAATCTTCCCGCTGTGTTTATACTGTCACTCATTACAGAGCAGAGAGAATCTTCCCGCTGTGTTTATACTGTCACTGATTACAGAGCAGAGAGAATCTTCCCGCTGTGTTTATACTGTCACTGATTACAGAGCAGAGAGAATCTCCCCGCTGTGTTTATCCTGTCACTGATTACAGAGCAGAGTGAATCTCCCCGCTGTGTTCTCCTGTCACTGATTACAGAGCAGTGAGAATCTCCCCGCTGTGTTTATACTGTCAATGATTACGGAGCAGAGAGAAACTCCCCGCTGTGCTTATACTGTCAATGATTACAGAGCAGAGAGACTCTCCCCGCTGTGTTTATACAGTCACTGATTACAGAGCAGAAAGACTCTCCCCGCTGTGTTTATACTGTCACTGATTACGAAGCAGAAAGAATCTCCCCGCTGTGTTTATACTGTCACTGATTACGGAGCAGAGAGAATCTCCTCGCTGTGTTTATACTGTCACTGATTACAGAGCAGAGAGAATCTCCCCGCTGTGTTTATACTGTCACTGATTACAGAGCAGAGAGAATCTCCCCGCCGTGTTTATACTGTCAATGATTACAGAGCAGAGAGAATCTTCCCGCTGTGTTTAAACTGTCACTGATTACAGAGCAGAGAGAATCTCCCCGCTGTGTTTATCCTGTCACTGATTACAGAGCAGAGTGAATCTCCCCACTGTGTTTATCCTGTCAATGATTACAGAGCAGAGAGAATCTCCTCACTGTGTTTATACTGTCACTGATTACAGAGCAGAGAGAATCTCCCCGCCGTGTTTATACTGTCAATGATTACAGAGCAGAGAGAATCTTCACGCTGTGTTTAAACTGTCACTGATTACAGAGCAGAGAGAATCTCCCCGCTGTGTTTATCCTGTCACTGATTACAGAGCAGAGTGAATCTCCCCACTGTGTTTATACTGTCACTGATTGCAGAGCAGAGAGAATCTCCACGCTGTGTTTATACTGTCACTGATTACGGAGCAGAGAGACTCTCCCCGCTGTGTTTATACTGTCCCAGATTACAGACCAGAATCTCCCCGCTGTGTTTATACTGTCACTGATTACGGAGCAGAGAGAATCTTCCTGCTGTGTTTATACTGTCACTGATTACAGAGCAGAGAGAATCTCCCCGCTGTGTTTATCCCGTCACTGATTGCAGAGCAGAGAGAATCTCCCCGCTGTGTTATACTGTCACTGATGACAGAGCAGAAAGAATCTCCCCGATGTGTTTATACTGTCACTGATTACAGAGCAGAGAGAATCTTCCCGCTGTGTTTATACTGTCAATGATTACAGAGCAGAGAGAATTTCCCCACTGTGTTTATACTGTCACTGATTACGGAGCAGAGAGAATCTTCCTGCTGTGTTTATACTGTCACTGATTGCAGAGCAGAGAGAATCTACCCGCTGTGTTTATCCCGTCACTGATTCCAGAGCAGAGAGAATCTCCCCGCTGTGTTTATACCGTCACTGATTACAGAGCAGAGAGACTCTCCCCGCTGTGTTTATACTGTCACTGATTACAGAGCAGAGAGAAAATCCCGGCTGTGTTATACTGTCACTGATGACAGAGCAGAAAGAATCTCCCTGATGTGTTTCTACTGTCACTGATTACAGAGCAGAGAGAATCTCCTCACTGTGTTTATACTGTCACTGATTACAGAACAGAGAGAATCTCCCCGCTGTGTTTTTCTGTCAATGATTACAGAGCAGAGAGAATCTCCTCGCTGTGTTTATACTGTCACTGATTACAGAGCAGAGAGAATCTCCTCGCTGTGTTTGTACTGTCACTGATTACAGAACAGAGAGAATCTCCCCGCTGTGTTTTTCTGTCAATGATTACAGAGCAGAGAGAATCTCCTCGCTGTGTTTATACTGTCACTGATTACAGAACAGAGAGAATCTCCTCGCTGTGTTTATACTGTCACTGATTACAGAGCAGAGAGAATCTCCTCGCTGTGTTTATACTGTCACTGATTACAGAGCAGAGAGAATCACCTCGCTGTGTTTATACTGTCACTGACTGCAGAGCAGAGAGAATCTCACCGCTATGTTTATACTGCCACTGATTACAGAGCAGAGAGAATCTTCCCGCTGTGTTTATACTGTCACTGATTACAGAGCAGAGAGAATCTTCCCGCTGTGTTTATACTGTCACTGATTACAGAGCAGAGCGAATCTCCCCGCTGTGTTTATCCTGTCACTGATTACAGAGCAGAGTGAATCTCCCCGATGTGTTTACACTGTCAATGATTACAGAGCAGAGCGAATCTCCCCGCTGTGTTTATCCTGTCACTGATTACAGAGCAGAGTGAATCTCCCCGATGTGTTGATACTGCCACTGATTACAGAGCAGAGAGAATCTTCCCGCTGTGTTTATACTGTCACTGATTACAGAGCAGAGAGAATCTTCCCGCTGTGTTTATACTGTCACTGATTACAGAGCAGAGCGAATCTCCCCGCTGTGTTTATCCTGTCACTGATTACAGAGCAGAGAGAATCTCCCCGCTGTGTTTACACTGTCAATGATTACAGAGCAGAGAGAATCTCCCCGATGTGTTGATACTGTCAATGATTACAGAGCAGAGAGAATCTTCCCGCTGTGTTTATACTGTCAATGATTACAGAGCAGAGAGAATTTCCCCACTGTGTTTATACTGTCACTGATTACGGAGCAGAGAGAATCTTCCTGCTGTGTTTATACTGTCACTGATTGCAGAGCAGAGAGAATCTACCCGCTGTGTTTATCCCGTCACTGATTACAGAGCAGAGAGAATCTCCCCGCTGTGTTTATACCGTCACTGATTACAGAGCAGAGAGACTCTCCCCGCTGTGTTTATACTGTCACTGATTACAGAGCAGAGAGAAAATCCCGGCTGTGTTATACTGTCACTGATGACAGAGCAGAAAGAACCTCCCTGATGTGTTTCTACTGTCACTGATTACAGAGCAGAGAGAATCTCCGCACTGTGTTTATACTGTCACTGATTACAGAACAGAGAGAATCTCCCCGCTGTGTTTTTCTGTCAATGATTACAGAGCAGAGAGAATCTCCTCGCTGTGTTTATACTGTCACTGATTACAGAGCAGAGAGAATCTCCTCGCTGTGTTTGTACTGTCACTGATTACAGAACAGAGAGAATCTCCCCGCTGTGTTTTTCTGTCAATGATTACAGAGCAGAGAGAATCTCCTCGCTGTGTTTATACTGTCACTGATTACAGAACAGAGAGAATCTCCTCGCTGTGTTTATACTGTCACTGATTACAGAGCAGAGAGAATCTCCTCGCTGTGTTTATACTGTCACTGATTACAGAGCAGAGAGAATCACCTCGCTGTGTTTATACTGTCACTGACTGCAGAGCAGAGAGAATCTCCCCGCTATGTTTATACTGCCACTGATTACAGAGCAGAGAGAATCTTCCCGCTGTGTTTATACTGTCACTGATTACAGAGCAGAGAGAATCTTCCCGCTGTGTTTATACTGTCACTGATTACAGAGCAGAGCGAATCTCCCCGCTGTGTTTATCCTGTCACTGATTACAGAGCAGAGTGAATCTCCCCGATGTGTTTACACTGTCAATGATTACAGAGCAGAGCGAATCTCCCCGCTGTGTTTATCCTGTCACTGATTACAGAGCAGAGTGAATCTCCCCGATGTGTTGATACTGCCACTGATTACAGAGCAGAGAGAATCTTCCCGCTGTGTTTATACTGTCACTGATTACAGAGCACAGCGAATCTCCCCGCTGTGTTTATCCTGTCACTGATTACAGAGCAGAGAGAATCTCCCCGCTGTGTTTACACTGTCAATGATTACAGAGCAGAGAGAATCTCCCCGATGTGTTGATACTGTCACTGATTACAGAGCAGAGAGAATCTCCCCGATGTATTTATACTGTCACTGATTACAGACCAGAATCTCCCCGCTGTGTTTACACTGTCAATGATTACAGAGCAGAGAGAATCTCCCCACTGTGTTTATACTGTCACTGATTACAGAGCAGAGAGAATCTCCCCGCTGTGTTTATACTGTCAATGATTGCAGAGCAGAGAGACTCTCCTCGCTGTGTTTATACTGTCACTGATTACAGAGCAGAGAGAATCTCCCCGCTGTGTTTATACTGTCACTCATTACAGAGCAGAAAGAATCTCCACACTGTGTTTATCCCGTCACTGATTACAGAGCAGAGAGACTCTCCCCGCTGTGTTTATACTGTCACTGATTACAGAGCAGAGAGAAAATCCCGGCAGTGTTATACTGTCATTGATGACAGAGCAGAAAGAATCTCCCCGATGTGTTTCTACTGTCACTGATTACAGAGCAGAGAGAATCTCCTCGCTGTGTTTATACTGTCACTGATTACGGAGCAGAGAGAATCTCCCCGCTGTGTTTATACTGTCACTGATTACAGAGCAGAGAGAATCTCCTCGCTGTGTTTATACTGTCACTGATTACAGAGCAGAGAGAATCTCCTCACTGTGTTTATACTGTCACTGATAACAGAGCAGAGAGAATCTCCTCGCTGTGTTTATACTGTCACTGATTACAGAGCAGAGAGAATCTCCTCGCTGTGTTTATACTGTCACTGATTACAGAGCAGAGAGAATCTCCTCGCTGTGTTTATACTGTCACTGATTACAGAGCAGAGAGAATCTCCTCGCTGTGTTTATACTGTCACTGATTACAGAGCAGAGAGAATCTCCTCGCTGTGTTTATACTGTCACTGACTACAGAGCAGAATCTCCCCGCTATGTTTATACTGTCACTGATTACAGAGCAGAGAGAATCTTCCCGCTGTGTTTATACTGTCACTGATGACAGAGCAGAGAGAATCTTCCCGCTGTGTTTATACTGTCACTGATTACAGAGCAGAGAGAATCTCCCCGCTGTGTTTATCCTGTCACTGATTACAGAGCAGAGTGAATCTCCCCGCTGTGTTCTCCTGTCACTGATTACAGAGCAGAGGGAATCTCCCCGCTGTGTTTATACTGTCAATGATTACGGAGCAGAGAGAAACTCCCCGCTGTGCTTATACTGTCAATGATTACAGAGCAGAGAGACTCTCCCCGCTGTGTTTATACTGTCACTGATTACAGAGCAGAGAGACTCTCCCCGCTGTGTTTACACTGTCACTGATTACGGAGCAGAAAGAATCTCCCCGCTGTGTTTATACTGTCACTGATTACAGAGCAGAGAGAATCTCCTCGCTGTGTTTATACTGTCACTGATTACAGAGCAGAGAGAATCTCCCCGCTGTGTTTATACTGTCAATGATTACAGAGCAGAGAGAATCTCCTCGCTGTGTTTATACTGTCACTGATTACAGAGCAGAGAGAATCTCCCCGCCGTGTTTATACTGTCAATGATTACAGAGCAGAAAGAATCTCCCCACTGTGTTTATACTGTCAATGATTACAGAGCAGAGAGAATCTCCCCGCTGTGTTTATACTGTCCCAGATTACAGAGCAGAGAGACTCTCCCCGCTGTGTTTATACTGTCCCAGATTACAGACCAGAATCTCCCCGCTGTGTTTATACTGTCACTGATTACGGAGCAGAGCGAATCTTCCTGCTGTGTTTATACTGTCACTGATTACAGAGCAGAGAGAATCTCCCCGCTGTGTTTATTCCGTCACTGATTACAGAGCAGAGAGAATCTCCCCGCTGTGTTTATACCGTCACTGATTACAGAGCAGAGAGACTCTCCCCGCTGTGTTTAAACTGTCACTGATTACAGAGCAGAGAGACTCTCCCCGCTGTGTTTATACTGTCACTGATTACAGAGCAGAAAGAATCTCCCCGATGTGTTTATACTGTCACTGATTACAGAGCAGAGGAAATCTCCCCGATGTGTTTATACTGTCACTGATTACAGAGCAGAGAGAATCGCCCCGATGTGTTTCTACTGTCACGGATTACAGACCAGAATCTCCCCGCTGTGTTTATACTGTCAATGATTACAGAGCAGAGAGAATCTCCCCGATGTGTTTATACTGTCACTGATTACAGACCAGAATCTCCCCGCTGTGTTTACACTGTCAATGATTACAGAGCAGAGAGAATCTCCCCACTGTGTTTATACTGTCACTGAATGCAGAGCAGAGAGAATCTCCCCGCTGTGTTTATACTGTCACTGATTACAGAGCAGAGAGAATCTCCTCGCTGTGTTTATACTGTCACTGATTACAGAGCAGAGAGAATCTCCTCGCTGTGTTTATACTGTCACTGACTACAGAGCAGAGAGAATCTCCCCGCTATGTTTATACTGCCACTGATTACAGAGCAGAGAGAATCTTCCCGCTGTGTTTATACTGTCACTCATTACAGAGCAGAGAGAATCTTCCCGCTGTGTTTATACTGTCACTGATTACAGAGCAGAGAGAATCTCCCCGATGTGTTTATACTGTCACTGATTACAGAGCAGAGAGAATCTCCCCGATGTGTTTCTACTGTCACGGATTACAGACCAGAATCTCCCCGCTGTGTTTACACTGTCAATGATTACAGAGCAGAGAGAATCTCCTCGCTGTGTTTATACTGTCACTGATAACAGAGCAGAGAGAATCTCCTCGCTGTGTTTATACTGTCACTGATTGCAGAGCAGAGAGAATCTCCCCACTGTGTTTATCCCGTCACTGATTACAGAGCAGAGAGAATCTCCCCGCTGTGTTTATACCATCACTGATTACAAAGCAGAGAGACTCTCCCCGCTGTGTTTATACTGTCACTGATTACAGAGCAGAGAGAAAATCCCGGCGGTGTTATACTGTCATTGATGACAGAGCAGAAAGAATCTCCCCGATGTGTTTATACTGTCACTGATTACAGAACAGAGAGAATCTCCCCGCTGTGTTTATACTGTCACTGATTACAGAACAGAGAGAATCTCCTCGCTGTGTTTATACTGTCACTGATTACAGAGCAGAGAGAAGCTCCTCGCTGTGTTTATACTGTCACTGATTACAGAGCAGAGAGAATCTCCTCGCTGTGTTTATACTGTCACTGATAACAGAGCAGAGAGAATCTCCTCGCTGTGTTTATAGTGTCACTGATAACAGAGCAGAGAGAATCTCCTCGCTGTGTTGATACTGTCACTGATTACAGAACAGAGAGAATCTCCTCGCTGTGTTTATACTGTCACTGATTACAGAGCAGAGAGAATCTCCTTGCTGTGTTTATACTGTCACTGATTACAGAACAGAGAGAATCTCCCCGCTGTGTTTATACTGTCACTGACTACAGAGCAGAGAGAATCTCCCCGCTGTGTTTACACTGTCAATGATTACAGAACAGAGAGAATCTCCTCGCTGTGTTTATACTGTCACTGATTACAGAGCAGATAGAATCTCCTCGCTGTGTTTATACTGTCACTGATTACAGAGCAGAGAGAATCTCCTCGCTGTGTTTATACTGTCACTGATAACAGAGCAGAGAGAATCTCCTCGCTGTGTTTATACTGTCACTGATTACAGAGCAGAGAGAATCTCCTCGCTGTGTTTATACTGTCACGGACTACAGAGCAGAGAGAATCTCCCCGCTGTGTTTATACTGTCACTGATTACAGAGCAGAGAGAATCTTCCCGCTGTGTTTATACTGTCACTGATGACAGAGCAGAGAGAATCTTCCCGCTGTGTTTATACTGTCACTGATTACAGAGCAGAGAGAATCTCCCCGCTGTGTTTATCCTGTCACTGATTACAGAGCAGAGTGAATCTCCCCGCTGTGTTCTCCTGTCACTGATTACAGAGCAGACAGAATCTCCCCGCTGTGTTTATACTGTCACTGATTACAGAGCAGAGAGAATCTCCCCGCTGTGTTTATACTGTCAATGATTACAGAGCAGAGAGAATCTCCTCGCTGTGTTTATACTGTCACTGATTACAGAGCAGAAAGCATCTCCCCACTGTGTTTATACTGTCACTGATTACAGAGCAGAGAGAATCTCCCTGCTGTGTTTATACTGTCACTGATTACAGAGCAGAGAGAATCTTCCCTCTGTGTTTAAACTGTCACTGATTACAGAGCAGAGAGAATCTCCCCGCTGTGTTTATACTGTCACTGATTACAGAGCAGAGTGAATCTCCCCGCTGTGTTTATACTGTCACTGATTACAGAGCAGAGTGAATCTCCTCGCTGTGTTTATACAGTCACTGATTACAGAGCAGAGAGAATCTCCTCGCTGTGTTTATACTGTCACTGTTTACAGAGCAGAGTGAATCTCCCCGCTGTGTTTATACTGTCAATGATTACGGAGCAGAGAGAATCTCCCCGCTGTGTTTATACTGTCCCAGATTACATACCAGAATCTCCCCGCTGCGTTTATACTGTCACTGATTACGGAGCAGAGAGAATCTTCCTGCTGTGTTTATACTGTCACTGATTACAGAGCAGAGAGAATCTCCCCGCTGTGTTTATACCGTCACTGATTACAGAGCAGAGAGACTCTCCCCGCTGTGTTTAAACTGTCACTGATTACAGAGCAGAGAGAAAATCCCGGCTGTGTTATATTGTCATTGATGACAGAGCAGAAAGAATCTCCCCGATGTGTTCATACTGTCACTGATTACAGAGCAGAGAGAATCTCCCCGATGTGTTTATACTGTCACTGATTACAGAGCAGAGAGAATCTCCCCGATGTGTTTCTACTGTCACGGATTACAGACCAGAATCTCCCCGCTGTGTTTACACTGTCAATGATTACAGAGCAGAGAGAATCTCCCCGATGTGTTTATACTGTCACTGATTACAGACCAGAATCTCCCCGCTCTGTTTACACTGTCACTGATAACAGAGCAGAGAGAATCTCCTCGCTGTGTTTATACTGTCACTGATTACAGAGCAGAGAGAATCTCCTCGCTGTGTTTATACTGTCACTGACTACAGAGCAGAGAGAATCTCCCCGCTGTGTTTATACTGCCACTGATTACAGAGCAGAGAGAATCTCCTCGCTGTGTTTATACTGTCACTGACTACAGAGCAGAGAGAATCTCCCCGCTGTGTTTATACTGCCACTGATTACAGAGCAGAGAGAATCTTCCCGCTGTGTTTACACTGTCACTGATTACAGAGCAGAGAGAATCTTCCCGCTGTGTTTATACTGTCACTGATTACAGAGCAGAGAGAATCTCCCCGCTGCGTTTATCCTGTCACTGATTACAGAGCAGAGTGAATCTCCCCGCTGTGTTCTCCTGTCACTGATTACAGAGCAGAGAGAATCTCCCGGCTGTGTTTATACTGTCAATGATTACGGAGCAGAGAGAAACTCCCCGCTGTGTTTATACTGTCACTGATTACAGAGCAGAGAGAATCTCCCTGCTGTGTTTATACTGTCACTGATTACAGAGCAGAGAGAATCTCCTTGCTGTGTTTATACTGTCACTGATTACAGAGCAGAGAGAATCTCCCCGCTGTGTTTATACTGTCAATGATTACAGAGCAGAGAGAATCTCCTCGCTGTGTTTATACTGTCACTGATTACAGAGCAGAAAGAATCTCCCCACTGTGTTTATACTGTCACTGATTACAGAGCAGAGAGAATCTCCCTGCTGTGTTTATACTGTCACTGATTACAGAGCAGAGTGAATCTCCCCGCTGTGTTTATACAGTCACTGATTACAGAGCAGAGAGAATCTCCTCGCTGTGTTTAGACTGTCACTGTTTACAGAGCAGAGTGAATCTCCCCGCTGTGTTTATACTGTCAATGATTACGGAGCAGAGAGAATCTCCCCGCTGTGTTTATACTGTCCCAGATTACATACCAGAATCTCCCCGCTGTGTTTATACTGTCACTGATTACGGAGCAGAGAGAATCTTCCTGCTGTGTTTATACTGTCACTGATTACAGAGCAGAGAGAATCTCCCCGCTGTGTTTATCCCGTCACTGATTACAGAGCAGAGAGAATCTCCCCGCTGTGTTTATACCGTCACTGATTACAGAGCAGAGAGACTCTCCCCGCTGTGTTTATACTGTCACTGATTACAGAGCAGAGAGAAAATCCCGGCTGTGTTATACTGTCATTGATGACAGAGCAGAAAGAATCTCCCCGATGTGTTCATACTGTCACTGATTACAGAGCAGAGAGAATCTCCCCGATGTGTTTCTACTGTCACGGATTACAGACCAGAATCTCCCCGCTGTGTGTACACTGTCAATGATTACAGAGCAGAGAGAATCTCCCCGATGTGTTTATACTGTCACTGATTACAGACCAGAATCTCCCCGCTCTGTTACACTGTCACTGATAACAGAGCAGAGAGAATCTCCTCGCTGTGTTTATACTGTCACTGATTACAGAGCAGAGAGATTCTCCTCGCTGTGTTTATACTGTCACTGACTACAGAGCAGAGAGAATCTCCCCGCTGTGTTTATACTGCCACTGATTACAGAGCAGAGAGAATCTCCTCGCTGTGTTTATACTGTCACTGACTACAGAGCAGAGAGAATCTCCCCGCTGTGTTTATACTGCCACTGACTACAGAGCAGAGAGAATCTCCCCGCTGTGTTTATACTGTCACTGATTACAGAGCAGAGAGAATCTCCTCGCTGTGTTTATACTGTCACTGACTACAGAGCAGAGAGAATCTCCCCGCTGTGTTTATACTGCCACTGATTACAGAGCAGAGAGAATCTTCCCGCTGTGTTTATACTGTCACTGATTACAGAGCAGAGAGAATCTTCCCGCTGTGTTTATACTGTCACTGATTACAGAGCAGAGAGAATCTCCCCGCTGCGTTTATCCTGTCACTGATTACAGAGCAGAGTGAATCTCCCCGCTGTGTTCTCCTGTCACTGATTACAGAGCAGAGAGAATCTCCCCGCTGTGTTTATACTGTCAATGATTACGGAGCAGAGAGAAACTCCCCGCTGTGCTTCTACTGTCAATGATTACAGAGCAGAAAGACTCTCCCCGCAGTGTTTATACTGTCACTGATTACGGAGCAGAAAGAATCTCCCCGCTGTGTTTATACTGTCACTGATTACAGAGCAGAGAGAATCTCCTCGCTGTGTTTATACTGTCACTGATTACAGAGCAGAGAGAATCTCCCCGCTGTGTTTATACTGTCAATGATTACAGAGCAGAGAGAATCTCCTCGCTGTGTTTATACTGTCACTGATTACAGAGCAGAAAGAATCTCCCCGCTGTCTTTATACTGTCACTGATTACAGAGCAGAGAGAATCTCCCTGCTGTGTTTATACTGTCACTGATTACAGAGCAGAGAGAATCTCCCTGCTGTGTTTATACTGTCAGTGATTACAGAGCAGAGAGAATCTTCCCTCTGTGTTTAAACTGTCACTGATTACAGAGCAGAGAGAATCTTCCCGCTGTGTTTATACTGTCACTGATTACAGAGCAGAGTGAATCTCCCCGCTGTGTTTATACTGTCACTGATTACAGAGCAGAGAGAATCTCCTCGCTGTGTTTATACTGTCACTGTTTACAGAGCAGAGTGAATCTCCCCGCTGTGTTTATACTGTCACTGATTACAGAGCAGAGAGAATCTCCCCGCTGTGTTTATACTGTCAATGATTACGGAGCAGAGAGAATCTCCCCGCTGTGTTTATACTGTCCCAGATTACATACCAGAATCTCCCCGCTGTGTTTATACTGTCACTGATTACAGAGCAGAGAGAATCTCCCCGCTGTGTTTATCCCGTCACTGATTACAGAGCAGAGAGAATCTCCCCGCTGTGTTTATACCGTCACTGATTACAGAGCAGAGAGACTCTCCCCGCTGTGTTTAAACTGTCACTGATTACACAGCAGAGAGAAAATCCCGGCTGTGTTATACTGTCATTAATGACAGAGCAGAAAGAATCTCCCCGATGTTTTTTTACTGTCACTGATTACAGAGCAGAGGAAATCTCCCCGATGTGTTTATACTGTCACTGATTACAGAGCAGAGAGAATCTCCCCGATGTGTTTCTACTGTCACGGATTACAGACCAGAATCTCCCCGCTGTGTTTACACTGTCAATGATTACAGAGCAGAGAGAATCTCCCCGATGTGTTTATACTGTCACTGATTACAGACCAGAATCTCCCCGCTGTGTTTACACTGTCAATGATTACAGAGCAGAGAGAATCTCCCCACTGTGTTTATACTGTCACTGAATGCAGAGCAGAGAGAATCTCCCCGCTGTGTTTATACTGTCACTGATTACAGAGCAGAGAGAATCTCCTCGCTGTGTTTATACTGTCACTCATTACAGAGCAGAGAGAATCTCCCCGCTGTGTTCATACTGTCAATGATTACAAAGCAGAGAGATTCTCCTCGCTGTGTTTATACTGTCACTGATTACAGAGCAGAGAGAATCTCCCCGCTGTGTTTTTCTGTCAATGATTACAGAGCAGAGAGAATCTCCTCGCTGTGTTTATACTGTCACTGATTACAGAGCAGAGAGAATCTCCTCGCTGTGTTTATACTGTCACTGATTACAGAGCAGAGAGAATCTTCTCGCTGTGTTTATACTGTCACTGATTACAGAGCAGAGAGAATCTCCTCGCTGTGTTTATACTGTCACTGATTACAGAGCAGAGAGAATCTCCTCGCTGTGTTTATACTGTCACTGACTACAGAGCAGAGAGAATCTCCCGGCTATGTTTATACTGCCACTGATTACAGAGCAGAGAGAATCTTCCCGCTGTGTTTCTACTGTCACTCATTACAGAGCAGAGAGAATCTTCCCGCTGTGTTTATACTGTCACTGACTACAGAGCAGAGAGAATCTCCCCGCTATGTTTATACTGCCACTGATTACAGAGCAGAGAGAATCTTCCCGCTGTGTTTATACTGTCACTCATTACAGAGCAGAGAGAATCTTCCCGCTGTGTTTATACTGTCACTGATTACAGAGCAGAGAGAATCTTCCCGCTGTGTTTATACTGTCACTGATTACAGAGCAGAGAGAATCTCCCCGCTGTGTTTATCCTGTCACTGATTACAGAGCAGAGTGAATCTCCCCGCTGTGTTCTCCTGTCACTGATTACAGAGCAGTGAGAATCTCCCCGCTGTGTTTATACTGTCAATGATTACGGAGCAGAGAGAAACTCCCCGCTGTGCTTATACTGTCAATGATTACAGAGCAGAGAGACTCTCCCCGCTGTGTTTATACAGTCACTGATTACAGAGCAGAAAGACTCTCCCCGCTGTGTTTATACTGTCACTGATTACGAAGCAGAAAGAATCTCCCCGCTGTGTTTATACTGTCACTGATTACGGAGCAGAGAGAATCTCCTCGCTGTGTTTATACTGTCACTGATTACAGAGCAGAGAGAATCTCCCCGCTGTGTTTATACTGTCACTGATTACAGAGCAGAGAGAATCTCCCCGCCGTGTTTATACTGTCAATGATTACAGAGCAGAGAGAATCTTCCCGCTGTGTTTAAACTGTCACTGATTACAGAGCAGAGAGAATCTCCCCGCTGTGTTTATCCTGTCACTGATTACAGAGCAGAGTGAATCTCCCCACTGTGTTTATCCTGTCAATGATTACAGAGCAGAGAGAATCTCCTCACTGTGTTTATACTGTCACTGATTACAGAGCAGAGAGAATCTCCCCGCCGTGTTTATACTGTCAATGATTACAGAGCAGAGAGAATCTTCACGCTGTGTTTAAACTGTCACTGATTACAGAGCAGAGAGAATCTCCCCGCTGTGTTTATCCTGTCACTGATTACAGAGCAGAGTGAATCTCCCCACTGTGTTTATACTGTCACTGATTGCAGAGCAGAGAGAATCTCCACGCTGTGTTTATACTGTCACTGATTACGGAGCAGAGAGACTCTCCCCGCTGCGTTTGTACTGTCCCAGATTACAGAGCAGAGAGACTCTCCCCGCTGTGTTTATACTGTCCCAGATTACAGACCAGAATCTCCCCGCTGTGTTTATACTGTCACTGATTACGGAGCAGAGAGAATCTTCCTGCTGTGTTTATACTGTCACTGATTACAGAGCAGAGAGAATCTCCCCGCTGTGTTTATCCCGTCACTGATTGCAGAGCAGAGAGAATCTCCCCGCTGTGTTATACTGTCACTGATGACAGAGCAGAAAGAATCTCCCCGATGTGTTTATACTGTCACTGATTACAGAGCAGAGAGAATCTTCCCGCTGTGTTTATACTGTCAATGATTACAGAGCAGAGAGAATTTCCCCACTGTGTTTATACTGTCACTGATTACGGAGCAGAGAGAATCTTCCTGCTGTGTTTATACTGTCACTGATTGCAGAGCAGAGAGAATCTACCCGCTGTGTTTATCCCGTCACTGATTACAGAGCAGAGAGAATCTCCCCGCTGTGTTTATACCGTCACTGATTACAGAGCAGAGAGACTCTCCCCGCTGTGTTTATACTGTCACTGATTACAGAGCAGAGAGAAAATCCCGGCTGTGTTATACTGTCACTGATGACAGAGCAGAAAGAATCTCCCTGATGTGTTTCTACTGTCACTGATTACAGAGCAGAGAGAATCTCCTCACTGTGTTTATACTGTCACTGATTACAGAACAGAGAGAATCTCCCCGCTGTGTTTTTCTGTCAATGATTACAGAGCAGAGAGAATCTCCTCGCTGTGTTTATACTGTCACTGATTACAGAGCAGAGAGAATCTCCTCGCTGTGTTTGTACTGTCACTGATTACAGAACAGAGAGAATCTCCCCGCTGTGTTTTTCTGTCAATGATTACAGAGCAGAGAGAATCTCCTCGCTGTGTTTATACTGTCACTGATTACAGAACAGAGAGAATCTCCTCGCTGTGTTTATACTGTCACTGATTACAGAGCAGAGAGAATCTCCTCGCTGTGTTTATACTGTCACTGATTACAGAGCAGAGAGAATCACCTCGCTGTGTTTATACTGTCACTGACTGCAGAGCAGAGAGAATCTCACCGCTATGTTTATACTGCCACTGATTACAGAGCAGAGAGAATCTTCCCGCTGTGTTTATACTGTCACTGATTACAGAGCAGAGAGAATCTTCCCGCTGTGTTTATACTGTCACTGATTACAGAGCAGAGCGAATCTCCCCGCTGTGTTTATCCTGTCACTGATTACAGAGCAGAGTGAATCTCCCCGATGTGTTTACACTGTCAATGATTACAGAGCAGAGCGAATCTCCCCGCTGTGTTTATCCTGTCACTGATTACAGAGCAGAGTGAATCTCCCCGATGTGTTGATACTGCCACTGATTACAGAGCAGAGAGAATCTTCCCGCTGTGTTTATACTGTCACTGATTACAGAGCAGAGAGAATCTTCCCGCTGTGTTTATACTGTCACTGATTACAGAGCAGAGCGAATCTCCCCGCTGTGTTTATCCTGTCACTGATTACAGAGCAGAGAGAATCTCCCCGCTGTGTTTACACTGTCAATGATTACAGAGCAGAGAGAATCTCCCCGATGTGTTGATACTGTCAATGATTACAGAGCAGAGAGAATCTTCCCGCTGTGTTTATACTGTCAATGATTACAGAGCAGAGAGAATTTCCCCACTGTGTTTATACTGTCACTGATTACGGAGCAGAGAGAATCTTCCTGCTGTGTTTATACTGTCACTGATTGCAGAGCAGAGAGAATCTACCCGCTGTGTTTATCCCGTCACTGATTACAGAGCAGAGAGAATCTCCCCGCTGTGTTTATACCGTCACTGATTACAGAGCAGAGAGACTCTCCCCGCTGTGTTTATACTGTCACTGATTACAGAGCAGAGAGAAAATCCCGGCTGTGTTATACTGTCACTGATGACAGAGCAGAAAGAACCTCCCTGATGTGTTTCTACTGTCACTGATTACAGAGCAGAGAGAATCTCCGCACTGTGTTTATACTGTCACTGATTACAGAACAGAGAGAATCTCCCCGCTGTGTTTTTCTGTCAATGATTACAGAGCAGAGAGAATCTCCTCGCTGTGTTTATACTGTCACTGATTACAGAGCAGAGAGAATCTCCTCGCTGTGTTTGTACTGTCACTGATTACAGAACAGAGAGAATCTCCCCGCTGTGTTTTTCTGTCAATGATTACAGAGCAGAGAGAATCTCCTCGCTGTGTTTATACTGTCACTGATTACAGAACAGAGAGAATCTCCTCGCTGTGTTTATACTGTCACTGATTACAGAGCAGAGAGAATCTCCTCGCTGTGTTTATACTGTCACTGATTACAGAGCAGAGAGAATCACCTCGCTGTGTTTATACTGTCACTGACTGCAGAGCAGAGAGAATCTCCCCGCTATGTTTATACTGCCACTGATTACAGAGCAGAGAGAATCTTCCCGCTGTGTTTATACTGTCACTGATTACAGAGCAGAGAGAATCTTCCCGCTGTGTTTATACTGTCACTGATTACAGAGCAGAGCGAATCTCCCCGCTGTGTTTATCCTGTCACTGATTACAGAGCAGAGTGAATCTCCCCGATGTGTTTACACTGTCAATGATTACAGAGCAGAGCGAATCTCCCCGCTGTGTTTATCCTGTCACTGATTACAGAGCAGAGTGAATCTCCCCGATGTGTTGATACTGCCACTGATTACAGAGCAGAGAGAATCTTCCCGCTGTGTTTATACTGTCACTGATTACAGAGCACAGCGAATCTCCCCGCTGTGTTTATCCTGTCACTGATTACAGAGCAGAGAGAATCTCCCCGCTGTGTTTACACTGTCAATGATTACAGAGCAGAGAGAATCTCCCCGATGTGTTGATACTGTCACTGATTACAGAGCAGAGAGAATCTCCCCGATGTATTTATACTGTCACTGATTACAGACCAGAATCTCCCCGCTGTGTTTACACTGTCAATGATTACAGAGCAGAGAGAATCTCCCCACTGTGTTTATACTGTCACTGATTACAGAGCAGAGAGAATCTCCCCGCTGTGTTTATACTGTCAATGATTGCAGAGCAGAGAGACTCTCCTCGCTGTGTTTATACTGTCACTGATTACAGAGCAGAGAGAATCTCCCCGCTGTGTTTATACTGTCACTCATTACAGAGCAGAAAGAATCTCCACACTGTGTTTATCCCGTCACTGATTACAGAGCAGAGAGACTCTCCCCGCTGTGTTTATACTGTCACTGATTACAGAGCAGAGAGAAAATCCCGGCAGTGTTATACTGTCATTGATGACAGAGCAGAAAGAATCTCCCCGATGTGTTTCTACTGTCACTGATTACAGAGCAGAGAGAATCTCCTCGCTGTGTTTATACTGTCACTGATTACGGAGCAGAGAGAATCTCCCCGCTGTGTTTATACTGTCACTGATTACAGAGCAGAGAGAATCTCCTCGCTGTGTTTATACTGTCACTGATTACAGAGCAGAGAGAATCTCCTCACTGTGTTTATACTGTCACTGATAACAGAGCAGAGAGAATCTCCTCGCTGTGTTTATACTGTCACTGATTACAGAGCAGAGAGAATCTCCTCGCTGTGTTTATACTGTCACTGATTACAGAGCAGAGAGAATCTCCTCGCTGTGTTTATACTGTCACTGATTACAGAGCAGAGAGAATCTCCTCGCTGTGTTTATACTGTCACTGATTACAGAGCAGAGAGAATCTCCTCGCTGTGTTTATACTGTCACTGACTACAGAGCAGAATCTCCCCGCTATGTTTATACTGTCACTGATTACAGAGCAGAGAGAATCTTCCCGCTGTGTTTATACTGTCACTGATGACAGAGCAGAGAGAATCTTCCCGCTGTGTTTATACTGTCACTGATTACAGAGCAGAGAGAATCTCCCCGCTGTGTTTATCCTGTCACTGATTACAGAGCAGAGTGAATCTCCCCGCTGTGTTCTCCTGTCACTGATTACAGAGCAGAGGGAATCTCCCCGCTGTGTTTATACTGTCAATGATTACGGAGCAGAGAGAAACTCCCCGCTGTGCTTATACTGTCAATGATTACAGAGCAGAGAGACTCTCCCCGCTGTGTTTATACTGTCACTGATTACAGAGCAGAGAGACTCTCCCCGCTGTGTTTACACTGTCACTGATTACGGAGCAGAAAGAATCTCCCCGCTGTGTTTATACTGTCACTGATTACAGAGCAGAGAGAATCTCCTCGCTGTGTTTATACTGTCACTGATTACAGAGCAGAGAGAATCTCCCCGCTGTGTTTATACTGTCAATGATTACAGAGCAGAGAGAATCTCCTCGCTGTGTTTATACTGTCACTGATTACAGAGCAGAGAGAATCTCCCCGCCGTGTTTATACTGTCAATGATTACAGAGCAGAAAGAATCTCCCCACTGTGTTTATACTGTCAATGATTACAGAGCAGAGAGAATCTCCCCGCTGTGTTTATACTGTCCCAGATTACAGAGCAGAGAGACTCTCCCCGCTGTGTTTATACTGTCCCAGATTACAGACCAGAATCTCCCCGCTGTGTTTATACTGTCACTGATTACGGAGCAGAGCGAATCTTCCTGCTGTGTTTATACTGTCACTGATTACAGAGCAGAGAGAATCTCCCCGCTGTGTTTATTCCGTCACTGATTACAGAGCAGAGAGAATCTCCCCGCTGTGTTTATACCGTCACTGATTACAGAGCAGAGAGACTCTCCCCGCTGTGTTTAAACTGTCACTGATTACAGAGCAGAGAGACTCTCCCCGCTGTGTTTATACTGTCACTGATTACAGAGCAGAAAGAATCTCCCCGATGTGTTTATACTGTCACTGATTACAGAGCAGAGGAAATCTCCCCGATGTGTTTATACTGTCACTGATTACAGAGCAGAGAGAATCGCCCCGATGTGTTTCTACTGTCACGGATTACAGACCAGAATCTCCCCGCTGTGTTTATACTGTCAATGATTACAGAGCAGAGAGAATCTCCCCGATGTGTTTATACTGTCACTGATTACAGACCAGAATCTCCCCGCTGTGTTTACACTGTCAATGATTACAGAGCAGAGAGAATCTCCCCACTGTGTTTATACTGTCACTGAATGCAGAGCAGAGAGAATCTCCCCGCTGTGTTTATACTGTCACTGATTACAGAGCAGAGAGAATCTCCTCGCTGTGTTTATACTGTCACTGATTACAGAGCAGAGAGAATCTCCTCGCTGTGTTTATACTGTCACTGACTACAGAGCAGAGAGAATCTCCCCGCTATGTTTATACTGCCACTGATTACAGAGCAGAGAGAATCTTCCCGCTGTGTTTATACTGTCACTCATTACAGAGCAGAGAGAATCTTCCCGCTGTGTTTATACTGTCACTGATTACAGAGCAGAGAGAATCTTCCCGCTGTGTTTATACTGTCACTGATTACAGAGCAGAGCGAATCTCCCCGCTGTGTTTATCCTGTCACTGATTACAGAGCAGAGAGAATCTCCCCGCTGTGTTTACACTGTCAATGATTACAGAGCAGAGAGAATCTCCCCGCTGTGTCTATACTGTCACTGATTACAGAGAGAATCTCCCCGCTGTGTTGATACTGTCACTGATTACAGAGCAGAGAGAATCTCCCCGATGTATTTATACTGTCACTGATTACTGACCAGAATCTCCCCGCTGTGTTTACACTGTCAATGATTACAGAGCAGAGAGAATCTCCCCACTGTGTTTATACTGTCACTGATTACAGAGCAGAGAGAATCTCCCCGCTGTGTTTATACTGTCAATGATTGCAGAGCAGAGAGAATCTCCTCGCTGTGTTTATACTGTCACTGATTACAGAGCAGAGAGAATCTCCCCGCCGTGTTTATACTGTCAATGATGACAGAGCAGAAAGAATCTCCACACTGTGTTTATCCCGTCACTGATTACAGAGCAGAGAGACTCTCCCCGCTGTGTTTATACTGTCACTGATTACAGAGCAGAGAGAAAATCCCGGCTGTGTTATACTGTCATTGATGACAGAGCAGAAAGAATCTCCCCGATGTGTTTCTACTGTCACTGATTACAGAGCAGAGAGAATCTCCTCGCTGTGTTTATACTGTCACTGATTACGGAGCAGAGAGAATCTCCCCGCTGTGTTTATACTGTCACTGATTACAGAGCAGAGAGAATCTCCTCGCTGTGTTTATACTGTCACTGATTACAGAGCAGAGAGAATCTCCTCACTGTGTTTATACTGTCACTGATAACAGAGCAGAGAGAATCTCCTCGCTGTGTTTATACTGTCACTGATTACAGAGCAGAGAGAATCTCCTCGCTGTGTTTATACTGTCACTGATTACAGAGCAGAGAGAATCTCCCCGCTGTGTTTATCCTGTCACTGATTACAGAGCAGAGTGAATCTCCCCGCTGTGTTCTCCTGTCACTGATTACAGAGCAGAGAGAATCTCCCCGCTGTGTTAATACTGTCAATGATTACGGAGCAGAGAGAAACTCCCCGCTGTGCTTATACTGTCAATGATTACAGAGCAGAGAGACTCTCCCCGCTGTGTTTATACTGTCACTGATTACGGAGCAGAAAGAATCTCCTCGCTGTGTTTATACTGTCACTGATTACAGAGCAGAGAGAATCTCCCCGCTGTGTTTATACTGTCAATGATTACAGAGCAGAGAGAATCTCCTCGCTGTGTTTATACTGTCACTGATTACAGAGCAGAGAGAATCTCCCCGCCGTGTTTATACTGTCAATGATTACAGAGCAGAAAGAATCTCCCCACTGTGTTTATACTGTCAATGATTACAGAGCAGAGAGAATCTCCCCGCTGTGTTTATACTGTCCCAGATTACAGAGCAGAGAGACTCTCCCCGCTGTGTTTATACTGTCCCAGATTACAGACCAGAATCTCCCCGCTGTGTTTATACTGTCACTGATTACGGAGCAGAGCGAATCTTCCTGCTGTGTTTATACTGTCACTGATTACAGAGCAGAGAGAATCTTCCCGCTGTGTTTATTCCGTCACTGATTACAGAGCAGAGAGAATCTCCCCGCTGTGTTTATACCGTCACTGATTACAGAGCAGAGAGACTCTCCCCGCTGTGTTTAAACTGTCACTGATTACAGAGCAGAGAGACTCTCCCCGCTGTGTTTATACTGTCACTGATTACAGAGCAGAAAGAATCTCCCCGATGTGTTTATACTGTCACTGATTACAGAGCAGAGGAAATCTCCCCGATGTGTTTATACTGTCACTGATTACAGAGCAGAGAGAATCGCCCCAATGTGTTTCTACTGTCACGGATTACAGACCAGAATCTCCCCGCTGTGTTTACACTGTCAATGATTACAGAGCAGAGAGAATCTCCCCGATATGTTTATACTGTCACTGATTACAGACCAGAATCTCCCCGCTGTGTTTACACTGTCAATGATTACAGAGCAGAGAGAATCTCCCCACTGTGTTTATACTGTCACTGAATGCAGAGCAGAGAGAATCTCCCCGCTGTGTTTATACTGTCACTGATTACAGAGCAGAGAGAATCTCCTCGCTGTGTTTATACTGTCACTGATTACAGAGCAGAGAGAATCTCCTCGCTGTGTTTATACTGTCACTGACTACAGAGCAGAGAGAATCTCCCCGCTATGTTTATACTGCCACTGATTACAGAGCAGAGAGAATCTTCCCGCTGTGTTTATACTGTCACTCATTACAGAGCAGAGAGAATCTTCCCGCTGTGTTTATACTGTCACTGATTACAGAGCAGAGAGAATCTTCCCGCTGTGTTTATACTGTCACTGATTACAGAGCAGAGCGAATCTCCCCGCTGTGTTTATCCTGTCACTGATTACACAGCAGAGAGAATCTCCCCGCTGTGTTTACACTGTCAATGATTACAGAGCAGAGAGAATCTCCCCGCTGTGTCTATACTGTCACTGATTACAGAGAGAATCTCCCCGCTGTGTTGATACTGTCACTGATTACAGAGCAGAGAGAATCTCCCCGATGTATTTATACTGTCACTGATTACAGACCAGAATCTCCCCGCTGTGTTTACACTGTCAATGATTACAGAGCAGAGAGAATCTCCCCACTGTGTTTATACTGTCACTGATTACAGAGCAGAGAGAATCTCCCCGCTGTGTTTATACTGTCAATGATTGCAGAGCAGAGAGAATCTCCTCGCTGTGTTTATACTGTCACTGATTACAGAGCAGAGAGAATCTCCCCGCCGTGTTTATACTGTCAATGATGACAGAGCAGAAAGAATCTCCACACTGTGTTTATCCCGTCACTGATTACAGAGCAGAGAGACTCTCCCCGCTGTGTTTATACTGTCACTGATTACAGAGCAGAGAGAAAATCCCGGCTGTGTTATACTGTCATTGATGACAGAGCAGAAAGAATCTCCCCGATGTGTTTCTACTGTCACTGATTACAGAGCAGAGAGAATCTCCTCGCTGTGTTTATACTGTCACTGATTACGGAGCAGAGAGAATCTCCCCGCTGTGTTTATACTGTCACTGATTACAGAGCAGAGAGAATCTCCTCGCTGTGTTTATACTGTCACTGATTACAGAGCAGAGAGAATCTCCTCACTGTGTTTATACTGTCACTGATAACAGAGCAGAGAGAATCTCCTCGCTGTGTTTATACTGTCACTGATTACAGAGCAGAGAGAATCTCCTCGCTGTGTTTATACTGTCACTGATTACAGAGCAGAGAGAATCTCCTCGCTGTGTTTATACTGTCACTGATTACAGAGCAGAGAGAATCTCCTCGCTGTGTTTATACTGTCACTGATTACAGAGCAGAGAGAATCTCCTCGCTGTGTTTATACTGTCACTGACTACAGAGCAGAATCTCCCCGCTATGTTTATCCTGTCACTGATTACAGAGCAGAGAGAATCTTCCCGCTGTGTTTATACTGTCACTGATTACAGAGCAGAGAGAATCTTCCCGCTGTGTTTATACTGTCACTGATGACAGAGCAGAGAGAATCTTCCCGCTGTGTTTATACTGTCACTGATTACAGAGCAGAGAGAATCTCCCCGCTGTGTTTATCCTGTCACTGATTACAGAGCAGAGTGAATCTCCCCGCTGTGTTCTCCTGTCACTGATTACAGAGCAGAGAGAATCTCCCCGCTGTGTTAATACTGTCAATGATTACGGAGCAGAGAGAAACTCCCCGCTGTGCTTATACTGTCAATGATTACAGAGCAGAGAGACTCTCCCCGCTGTGTTTATACTGTCACTGATTACAGAGCAGAAAGACTCTCCCCGCTGTGTTTATACTGTCACTGATTACGGAGCAGAAAGAATCTCCCCGCTGTGTTTATACTGTCACTGATTACAGAGCAGAGAGAATCTCCTCGCTGTGTTTATACTGTCACTGATTACAGAGCAGAGAGAATCTCCCCGCTGTGTTTATACTGTCAATGATTACAGAGCAGAGAGAATCTCCTCGCTGTGTTTATACTGTCACTGATTACAGAGCAGAGAGAATCTCCCCGCCGTGTTTATACTGTCAATGATTACAGAGCAGAAAGAATCTCCCCACTGTGTTTATACTGTCACTGATTACAGAGCAGAGAGAATCTCCCCGCTGTGTTTATACTGTCCCAGATTACAGAGCAGAGAGACTCTCCCCGCTGTGTTTATACTGTCCCAGATTACAGACCAGAATCTCGCCGCTGTGTTTATACTGTCACTGATTACGGAGCAGAGCGAATCTTCCTGCTGTGTTTATACTGTCACTGATTACAGAGCAGAGAGAATCTCCCCGCTGTGTTTATTCCGTCACTGATTACAGAGCAGAGAGAATCTCCCCGCTGTGTTTATACTGTCACTGATTACAGAGCAGAGAGACTCTCCCCGCTGTGTTTATACTGTCACTGATTACAGAGCAGAAAGAATCTCCCCGATGTGTTTATACTGTCACTGATTACAGAGCAGAGGAAATCTCCCCGATGTGTTTATACTGTCACTGATTACAGAGCAGAGAGAATCTCCCCGATGTGTTTCTACTGTCACGGATTACAGACCAGAATCTCCCCGCTGCGTTTACACTGTCAATGATTACAGAGCAGAGAGAATCTCCCCGATGTGTTTATACTGTCACTGATTACAGACCAGAATCTCCCCGCTGTGTTTCCACTGTCAATGATTACAGAGCAGAGAGAATCTCCCCACTGTGTTTATACTGTCACTGAATGCAGAGCAGAGAGAATCTCCCCGCTGTGTTTATACTGTCACTGATTACAGAGCAGAGAGAATCTCCTCGCTGTGTTTATACTGTCACTGATTACAGAGCAGAGAGAATCTCCTCGCTGTGTTTATACTGTCACTCATTACAGAGCAGAGAGAATCTCCCCGCTGTGTTCATACTGTCAATGATTACAAAGCAGAGAGATTCTCCTCGCTGTGTTTATACTGTCACTGATTACAGAGCAGAGAGAATCTCCCCGCTGTGTTTTTCTGTCAATGATTACAGAGCAGAGAGAATCTCCTCGCTGTGTTTATACTGTCACTGATTACAGAGCAGAGAGAATCTCCTCGCTGTGTTTATACTGTCACTGATTACAGAGCAGAGAGAATCTCCTCGCTGTGTTTATACTGTCACTGATTACAGAGCAGAGAGAATCTCCTCGCTGTGTTTATACTGTCACTGATTACAGAGCAGAGAGAATCTCCTCGCTGTGTTTATACTGTCAATGATGACAGAGCAGAGAGACTCTCCCCGCTGTGTTTATACTGTCACTGATTACAGAGCAGAAAGACTCTCCCCGCTGTGTTTATACTGTCACTGATTACGGAGCAGAAAGAATCTCCCCGCTGTGTTTATACTGTCACTGATTACAGAGCAGAGAGAATCTCCTCGCTGTGTTTATACTGTCACTGATTACAGAGCAGAGAGAATCTCCCCGCTGTGTTTATACTGTCAATGATTACAGAGCAGAGAGAATCTCCTCGCTGTGTTTATACTGTCACTGATTACAGAGCAGAGAGAATCTCCCCGCCGTGTTTATACTGTCAATGATTACAGAGCAGAAAGAATCTCCCCACTGTGTTTATACTGTCACTGATTACAGAGCAGAGAGAATCTCCCCGCTGTGTTTATACTGTCCCAGATTACAGAGCAGAGAGACTCTCCCCGCTGTGTTTATACTGTCCCAGATTACAGACCAGAATCTCCCCGCTGTGTTTATACTGTCACTGATTACGGAGCAGAGCGAATCTTCCTGCTGTGTTTATACTGTCACTGATTACAGAGCAGAGAGAATCTCCCCGCTGTGTTTATTCCGTCACTGATTACAGAGCAGAGAGAATCTCCCCGCTGTGTTTATACCGTCACTGATTACAGAGCAGAGAGACTCTCCCCGCTGTGTTTAAACTGTCACTGATTACAGAGCAGAGAGACTCTCCCCGCTGTGTTTATACTGTCACTGATTACAGAGCAGAAAGAATCTCCCCGATGTGTTTATACTGTCACTGATTACAGAGCAGAGGAAATCTCCCCGATGTGTTTATACTGTCACTGATTACAGAGCAGAGAGAATCTCCCCGATGTGTTTCTACTGTCACGGATTACAGACCAGAATCTCCCCGCTGTGTTTACACTGTCAATGATTACAGAGCAGAGAGAATCTCCCCGATGTGTTTATACTGTCACTGATTACAGACCAGAATCTCTCCGCTGTGTTTACACTGTCAATGATTACAGAGCAGAGAGAATCTCCCCACTGTGTTTATACTGTCACTGATTACAGAGCAGAGAGAATCTCCTCGCTGTGTTTATACTGTCACTGATTACAGAGCAGAGAGAATCTCCTCGCTGTGTTTATACTGTCACTCATTACAGAGCAGAGAGAATCTCCCCGCTGTGTTCATACTGTCAATGATTACAAAGCAGAGAGATTCTCCTCGCTGTGTTTATACTGTCACTGATTACAGAGCAGAGAGAATCTCCCCGCTGTGTTTTTCTGTCAATGATTACAGAGCAGAGAGAATCTCCTCGCTGTGTTTATACTGTCACTGATTACAGAGCAGAGAGAATCTCCTCGCTGTGTTTATACTGTCACTGATTACAGAGCAGAGAGAATCTCCTCGCTGTGTTTATACTGTCACTGATTACAGAGCAGAGAGAATCTCCTCGCTGTGTTTATACTGTCACTGATTACAGAGCAGAGAGAATCTCCTCGCTGTGTTTATACTGTCAATGATTACAGAGCAGAGAGACTCTCCCCGCTGTGTTTATACTGTCACTGATTACAGAGCAGAAAGACTCTCCCCGCTGTGTTTATACTGTCACTGATTACAGAGCAGAAAGAATCTCCCCGCTGTGTTTATACTGTCACTGATTACAGAGCAGAGAGAATCTCCTCGCTGTGTTTATACTGTCACTGATTACAGAGCAGAGAGAATCTCCCCGCTGTGTTTATACTGTCAATGATTACAGAGCAGAGAGAATCTCCTCGCTGTGTTTATACTGTCACTGATTACAGAGCAGAGAGAATCTCCCCGCCGTGTTTATACTGTCAATGATTACAGAGCAGAAAGAATCTCCCCACTGTGTTTATACTGTCACTGATTACAGAGCAGAGAGAATCTCCCCGCTGTGTTTATACTGTCCCAGATTACAGAGCAGAGAGACTCTCCCCGCTGTGTTTATACTGTCCCAGATTACAGACCAGAATCTCCCCGCTGTGTTTATACTGTCACTGATTACGGAGCAGAGCGAATCTTCCTGCTGTGTTTATACTGTCACTGATTACAGAGCAGAGAGAATCTCCCCGCTGTGTTTATTCCGTCACTGATTACAGAGCAGAGAGAATCTCCTCGCTGTGTTTATACCGTCACTGATTACAGAGCAGAGAGACTCTCCCCGCTGTGTTTAAACTGTCACTGATTACAGAGCAGAGAGACTCTCCCCGCTGTGTTTATACTGTCACTGATTACAGAGCAGAAAGAATCTCCCCGATGTGTTTATACTGTCACTGATTACAGAGCAGAGGAAATCTCCCCGATGTGTTTATACTGTCACTGATTACAGAGCAGAGAGAATCTCCCCGATGTGTTTCTACTGTCACGGATTACAGACCAGAATCTCCCCGCTGTGTTTACACTGTCAATGATTACAGAGCAGAGAGAATCTCCCCGATGTGTTTATACTGTCACTGATTACAGACCAGAATCTCTCCGCTGTGTTTACACTGTCAATGATTACAGAGCAGAGAGAATCTCCCCACTGTGTTTATACTGTCACTGATTACAGAGCAGAGAGAATCTCCTCGCTGTGTTTATACTGTCACTGATTACAGAGCAGAGAGAATCTCCTCGCTGTGTTTATACTGTCACTCATTACAGAGCAGAGAGAATCTCCCCGCTGTGTTCATACTGTCAATGATTACAAAGCAGAGAGATTCTCCTCGCTGTGTTTATACTGTCACTGATTACAGAGCAGAGAGAATCTCCCCGCTGTGTTTTTCTGTCAATGATTACAGAGCAGAGAGAATCTCCTCGCTGTGTTTATACTGTCACTGATTACAGAGCAGAGAGAATCTCCTCGCTGTGTTTATACTGTCACTGATTACAGAGCAGAGAGAATCTCCTCGCTGTGTTTATACTGTCACTGATTACAGAGCAGAGAGAATCTCCTCGCTGTGTTTATACTGTCACTGATTACAGAGCAGAGAGAATCTCCTCGCTGTGTTTATACTGTCAATGATTACAGAGCAGAGAGACTCTCCCCGCTGTGTTTATACTGTCACTGATTACAGAGCAGAAAGACTCTCCCCGCTGTGTTTATACTGTCACTGATTACAGAGCAGAAAGAATCTCCCCGCTGTGTTTATACTGTCACTGATTACAGAGCAGAGAGAATCTCCTCGCTGTGTTTATACTGTCACTGATTACAGAGCAGAGAGAATCTCCCCGCTGTGTTTATACTGTCAATGATTACAGAGCAGAGAGAATCTCCTCGCTGTGTTTATACTGTCACTGATTACAGAGCAGAGAGAATCTCCCCGCCGTGTTTATACTGTCAATGATTACAGAGCAGAAAGAATCTCCCCACTGTGTTTATACTGTCACTGATTACAGAGCAGAGAGAATCTCCCCGCTGTGTTTATACTGTCCCAGATTACAGAGCAGAGAGACTCTCCCCGCTGTGTTTATACTGTCCCAGATTACAGACCAGAATCTCCCCGCTGTGTTTATACTGTCACTGATTACGGAGCAGAGCGAATCTTCCTGCTGTGTTTATACTGTCACTGATTACAGAGCAGAGAGAATATCCCCGCTGTGTTTATTCCGTCACTGATTACAGAGCAGAGAGAATCTCCCCGCTGTGTTTATACCGTCAGTGATTACAGAGCAGAGAGACTCTCCCCGCTGTGTTTAAACTGTCACTGATTACAGAGCAGAGAGACTCTCCCCGCTGTGTTTATACTGTCACTGATTACAGAGCAGAAAGAATCTCCCCGATGTGTTTATACTGTCACTGATTACAGAGCAGAGGAAATCTCCCCGATGTGTTTATACTGTCACTGATTACAGAGCAGAGAGAATCTCCCCGATGTGTTTCTACTGTCACGGATTACAGACCAGAATCTCCCCGCTGTGTTTACACTGTCAATGATTACAGAGCAGAGAGAATCTCCCCGATGTGTTTATACTGTCACTGATTACAGACCAGAATCTCCCCGCTGTGTTTACACTGTCAATGATTACAGAGCAGAGAGAATCTCCCCACTGTGTTTATACTGTCACTGAATGCAGAGCAGAGAGAATCTCCCCGCTGTGTTTATACTGTCACTGATTACAGAGCAGAGAGAATCTCCTCGCTGTGTTTATACTGTCACTGATTACAGAGCAGAGAGAATCTCCTCGCTGTGTTTATACTGTCACTCATTACAGAGCAGAGAGAATCTCCCCGCTGTGTTCATACTGTCAATGATTACAAAGCAGAGAGATTCTCCTCGCTGTGTTTATACTGTCACTGATTACAGAGCAGAGAGAATCTCCCCGCTGTGTTTTTCTGTCAATGATTACAGAGCAGAGAGAATCTCCTCGCTGTGTTTATACTGTCAATGATTACAGAGCAGAGAGAATCTCCTCGCTGTGTTTATACTGTCACTGATTACAGAGCAGAGAGAATCTCCTCGCTGTGTTTATACTGTCACTGATTACAGAGCAGAGAGAATCTCCTCGCTGTGTTTATACTGTCACTGATTACAGAGCAGAGAGAATCTCCTCGCTGTGTTTATACTGTCACTGATTACAGAGCAGAGAGAATCTCCTCGCTGTGTTTA
Organism: Heterodontus francisci; assembly: GCF_036365525.1. Lineage (NCBI taxonomy): Eukaryota > Metazoa > Chordata > Chondrichthyes > Heterodontiformes > Heterodontidae > Heterodontus > Heterodontus francisci. The sequence goes on from NC_090399.1 coordinate 17,062,978, forward strand.
TACTGTCACTGACTACAGAGCAGAGAGAATCTCCCGGCTATGTTTATACTGCCACTGATTACAGAGCAGAGAGAATCTTCCCGCTGTGTTTCTACTGTCACTCATTACAGAGCAGAGAGAATCTTCCCGCTGTGTTTATACTGTCACTGACAACAGAGCAGAGAGAATCTCCCCGCTATGTTTATACTGCCACTGATTACAGAGCAGAGAGAATCTTCCCGCTGTGTTTATACTGTCACTCATTACAGAGCAGAGAGAATCTTCCCGCTGTGTTTATACTGTCACTGATTACAGAGCAGAGAGAATCTTCCCGCTGTGTTTATACTGTCACTGATTACAGAGCAGAGAGAATCTCCCCGCTGTGTTTATCCTGTCACTGATGACAGAGCAGAGTGAATCTCCCCGCTGTGTTTATACTGTCAATGATTACAGAGCAGAGAGACTCTCCCCGCTGTGTTTATACAGTCACTGATTACGGAGCAGAAAGAATCTCCCCGCTGTGTTTATACTGTCACTGATTACGGAGCAGAGAGAATCTCCTCGCTGTGTTTATACTGTCACTGATTACAGAGCAGAGAGAATCTCCCCGCTGTGTTTATACTGTCAATGATTACAGAGCAGAGAGAATCTCCTCACTGTGTTCATACTGTCACTGATTACAGAGCAGAGAGAATCTCCCCGCCGTGTTTATACTGTCAATGATTACAGAGCAGAGGGAATCTTCCCGCTGTGTTTAAACTGTCACTGATTACAGAGCAGAGAGAATCTCCCCGCTGTGTTTATCCTGTCACTGATTACAGAGCAGAGTGAATCTCCCCACTGTGTTTATACTGTCACTGATTACAGAGCAGAGAGAATCTCCCCGCTGTGTTTATACTGTCTATGATTACGGAGCAGAGAGACTCTCCCCGCTGCGTTTATACTGTCCCAGATTACAGAGCAGAGAGACTCTCCCCGCTGTGTTTATACTGTCCCAGATTACAGACCAGGATCTCCCCGCTGTGTTTATACTGTCACTGATTACGGAGCAGAGAGAATCTTCCTGCTGTGTTTATACTGTCACTGATTACAGAGCAGAGAGAATCTCCCCGCTGTGTTTATCCCGTCACTGATTGCAGAGCAGAGAGAATCTCCCCGCTGTGTTATACTGTCACTGATGACAGAGCAGAAAGAATCTCCCCGATGTGTTTATACTGTCACTGATTACAGAGCAGAGAGAATCTCCCCGATGTGTTTATACTGTCACTGATTACAGAGCAGAGAGAATCTCCCCGATGTGTTTCTACTGTCACTGATTACAGACCAGAATCTCCCCGCTGTGTTTACACTGTCAATGATTACAGAGCAGAGAGAATCTCCCCGATGTGTTTATACTGTCACTGATTACAGACCAGAATCTCCCCGCTGCGTTTACACTGTCAATGATTACAGAGCAGAGAGAATTTCCCCACTGTGTTTATACTGTCACTGATTACGGAGCAGAGAGAATCTTCCTGCTGTATTTATACTGTCACTGATTGCAGAGCAGTGAGAATCTACCCGCTGTGTTTATCCCGTCACTGATTACAGAGCAGAGAGAATCTCCCCGCTGTGTTTATACCGTCACTGATTACAGAGCAGAGAGACTCTCCCCGCTGTGTTTATACTGTCACTGATTACAGAGCAGAGAGAAAATCCCGGCTGTGTTTTTCTGTCAATGATTACAGAGCAGAGAGAATCTCCTCGCTGTGTTTATACTGTCACTGATTAAAGAGCAGAGAGAATCTCCTCGCTGTGTTTATACTGTCACTGATTACAGAACAGAGAGAATCTCCTCGCTGTGTTTATACTGTCACTGATTACAGAGCAGAGAGATTCTCCTCGCTGTGTTTCTACTGTCACTGATTACAGAGCAGAGAGAATCTCCTCGCTGTGTTTATACTGTCACTGACTACAGAGCAGAGAGAATCTCCCCGCTATGTTTATACTGCCACTGATGACAGAGCAGAGAGAATCTTCCCGCTGTGTTTATACTGTCACTCATTACAGAGCAGAGAGAATCTTCCCGCTGTGTTTATACTGTCACTGATTACAGAGCAGAGAGAATCTTCCCGCTGTGTTTATACTGTCACTGATTACAGAGCAGAGCGAATCTCCCCGCTGTGTTTATCCTGTCACTGATTACAGAGCAGAGAGAATCTCCCCGCTGTGTTTACACTGTCAATGATTACAGAGCAGAGAGAATCTCCCCACTGTGTTTATACTGTCACTGATTACAGAGCAGAGAGAATCTCCCCGCTGTGTTTATACTGTCAATGATTGCAGAGCAGAGAGAATCTCCTCGCTGTGTTTATACTGTCACTGATTACAGAGCAGAGAGAATCTCCCCGCCGTGTTTATACTGTCAATGATTACAGAGCAGAAAGAATCTCCACACTGTGTTTATCCCGTCACTGATTACAGAGCAGAGAGACTCTCCCCGCTGTGTTTATACTGTCACTGATTACAGAGCAGAGAGAAAATCCCGGCTGTGTTATACTGTCACTGATTACAGAGCAGAGAGAATCTCCCCGATGTATTTATACTGTCACTGATTACAGACCAGAATCTCCCCGCTGTGTTTACACTGTCAATGATTGCAGAGCAGAGAGAATCTCCCCGCTGTGTTTATACTGTCAATGATTGCAGAGCAGAGAGAATCTCCTCGCTGTGTTTATACTGTCACTGATTACAGAGCAGAGAGAATCTCCCCGCCGTGTTTATACTGTCAATGATTACAGAGCAGAAAGAATCTCCACACTGTGTTTATCCCGTCACTGATTACAGAGCAGAGAGACTCTCCCCGCTGTGTTTATACTGTCACTGATTACAGAGCAGAGAGAATCTCCTCGCTGTGTTTATACTGTCACTGACTACAGAGCAGAGAGAATCTCCCGGCTATGTTTATACTGCCACTGATTACAGAGCAGAGAGAATCTTCCCGCTGTGTTTCTACTGTCACTCATTACAGAGCAGAGAGAATCTTCCCGCTGTGTTTATACTGTCACTGACAACAGAGCAGAGAGAATCTCCCCGCTATGTTTATACTGCCACTGATTACAGAGCAGAGAGAATCTTCCCGCTGTGTTTATACTGTCAATGATTACAGAGCAGAGAGAATATTCCCGCTGTGTTTATACTGTCACTGATTACAGAGCAGAGAGAATCTTCCCGCTGTGTTTATACTGTCACTGATTACAGAGCAGAGAGAATCTCCCCGCTGTGTTTATCCTGTCACTGATGACAGAGCAGAGTGAATCTCCCCGCTGTGTTTATACTGTCAATGATTAGAGAGCAGAGAGACTCTCCCCGCTGTGTTTATACAGTCACTGATTACGGAGCAGAAAGAATCTCCCCGCTGTGTTTATACTGTCACTGATTACGGAGCAGAGAGAATCTCCTCGCTGTGTTTATACTGTCACTGATTACAGAGCAGAGAGAATCTCCCCGCTGTGTTTATACTGTCAATGATTACAGAGCAGAGAGAATCTCCTCACTGTGTTCATACTGTCACTGATTACAGAGCAGAGAGAATCTCCCCGCCGTGTTTATACTGTCAATGATTACAGAGCAGAGGGAATCTTCCCGCTGTGTTTAAACTGTCACTGATTACAGAGCAGAGAGAATCTCCCCGCTGTGTTTATCCTGTCACTGATTACAGAGCAGAGTGAATCTCCCCACTGTGTTTATACTGTCACTGATTACAGAGCAGAGAGAATCTCCCCGCTGTGTTTATACTGTCTATGATTACGGAGCAGAGAGACTCTCCCCGCTGCGTTTATACTGTCCCAGATTACAGAGCAGAGAGACTCTCCCCGCTGTGTTTATACTGTCCCAGATTACAGACCAGAATCTCCCCGCTGTGTTTATACTGTCACTGATTACGGAGCAGAGAGAATCTTCCTGCTGTGTTTATACTGTCACTGATTACAGAGCAGAGAGAATCTCCCCGCTGTGTTTATCCCGTCACTGATTGCAGAGCAGAGAGAATCTCCCCGCTGTGTTATACTGTCACTGATGACAGAGCAGAAAGAATCTCCCCGATGTGTTTATACTGTCACTGATTACAGAGCAGAGAGAATCTCCCCGATGTGTTTATACTGTCACTGATTACAGAGCAGAGAGAATCTCCCCGATGTGTTTCTACTGTCACTGATTACAGACCAGAATCTCCCCGCTGTGTTTACACTGTCAATGATTACAGAGCAGAGAGAATCTCCCCGATGTGTTTATACTGTCACTGATTACAGACCAGAATCTCCCCGCTGCGTTTACACTGTCAATGATTACAGAGCAGAGAGAATTTCCCCACTGTGTTTATACTGTCACTGATTACGGAGCAGAGAGAATCTTCCTGCTGTATTTATACTGTCACTGATTGCAGAGCAGTGAGAATCTACCCGCTGTGTTTATCCCGTCACTGATTACAGAGCAGAGAGAATCTCCCCGCTGTGTTTATACCGTCACTGATTACAGAGCAGAGAGACTCTCCCCGCTGTGTTTATACTGTCACTGATTACAGAGCAGAGAGAAAATCCCGGCTGTGTTTTTCTGTCAATGATTACAGAGCAGAGAGAATCTCCTCGCTGTGTTTATACTGTCACTGATTACAGAGCAGAGAGAATCTCCTCGCTGTGTTTATACTGTCACTGATTACAGAACAGAGAGAATCTCCTCGCTGTGTTTATACTGTCACTGATTACAGAGCAGAGAGATTCTCCTCGCTGTGTTTCTACTGTCACTGATTACAGAGCAGAGAGAATCTCCTCGCTGTGTTTATACTGTCACTGACTACAGAGCAGAGAGAATCTCCCCGCTATGTTTATACTGCCACTGATGACAGAGCAGAGAGAATCTTCCCGCTGTGTTTATACTGTCACTCATTACAGAGCAGAGAGAATCTTCCCGCTGTGTTTATACTGTCACTGATTACAGAGCAGAGAGAATCTTCCCGCTGTGTTTATACTGTCACTGATTACAGAGCAGAGCGAATCTCCCCGCTGTGTTTATCCTGTCACTGATTACAGAGCAGAGAGAATCTCCCCGCTGTGTTTACACTGTCAATGATTACAGAGCAGAGAGAATCTCCCCACTGTGTTTATACTGTCACTGATTACAGAGCAGAGAGAATCTCCCCGCTGTGTTTATACTGTCAATGATTGCAGAGCAGAGAGAATCTCCTCGCTGTGTTTATACTGTCACTGATTACAGAGCAGAGAGAATCTCCCCGCCGTGTTTATACTGTCAATGATTACAGAGCAGAAAGAATCTCCACACTGTGTTTATCCCGTCACTGATTACAGAGCAGAGAGACTCTCCCCGCTGTGTTTATACTGTCACTGATTACAGAGCAGAGAGAAAATCCCGGCTGTGTTATACTGTCACTGATTACAGAGCAGAGAGAATCTCCCCGATGTATTTATACTGTCACTGATTACAGACCAGAATCTCCCCGCTGTGTTTACACTGTCAATGATTGCAGAGCAGAGAGAATCTCCCCACTGTGTTTATACTGTCACTGATTACAGAGCAGAGAGAATCTCCCCGCTGTGTTTATACTGTCAATGATTGCAGAGCAGAGAGAATCTCCTCGCTGTGTTTATACTGTCACTGATTACAGAGCAGAGAGAATCTCCCCGCCGTGTTTATACTGTCAATGATTACAGAGCAGAAAGAATCTCCACACTGTGTTTATCCCGTCACTGATTACAGAGCAGAGAGACTCTCCCCGCTGTGTTTATACTGTCACTGATTACAGAGCAGAGAGAAAATCCCGGCTGTGTTATACTGTCATTGATGACAGAGCAGAAAGAATCTCCCCGATGTGTTTCTACTGTCACTGATTACAGAGCAGAGAGAATCTCCTCGCTGTGTTTATACTGTCACTGATTACAGAGCAGAGAGAATCTCCCCGCTGTGTTTATACTGTCACTGATTACAGAGCAGAGAGAATCTCCTCGCTGTGTTTATACTGTCACTGATTACAGAGCAGAGAGAATCTCCTCACTGTGTTTATACTGTCACTGATTACAGAGCAGAGAGAATCTCCTCGCTGTGTTTATACTGTCACTGATTACAGAGCAGAGAGAATCTCCTCGCTGTGTTTATACTGTCACTGATTACAGAGCAGAGAGAATCTCCTCGCTGTGTTTATACTGTCACTGATTACAGAGCAGAGAGAATCTCCTCGCTGTGTTTATACTGTCACTGACTACAGAGCAGAGAGAATCTCCTCGCTGTGTTTATACTGTCACTGACTACAGAGCAGAGAGAATCTCCCCGCTATGTTTATACTGTCACTGATTACAGAGCAGAGAGAATCTTCCCGCTGTGTTTATACTGTCACTGATTACAGAGCAGAGAGAATCTTCCCGCTGTGTTTATACTGTCACTGATGACAGAGCAGAGAGAATCTTCCCGCTGTGTTTATACTGTCACTGATTACAGAGCAGAGAGAATCTCCCCGCTGTGTTTATCCTGTCACTGATTACAGAGCAGAGTGAATCTCCCCGCTGTGTTCTCCTGTCACTGATTACAGAGCAGAAAGACTCTCCCCGCTGTGTTTATACTGTCACTGATTACGGAGCAGAAAGAAACTCCCCGCTGTGTTTATACTGTCACTGATTACAGAGCAGAGAGAATCTCCTCGCTGTGTTTATACTGTCACTGATTACAGAGCAGAGAGAATCTCCCCGCTGTGTTTATACTGTCACTGATTACGGAGCAGAAAGAATCTCCCCGCTGTGTTTATACTGTCACTGATTACAGAGCAGAGAGAATCTCCTCGCTGTGTTTATACTGTCACTGATTACAGAGCAGAGAGAATCTCCCCGCTGTGTTTATACTGTCAATGATTACAGAGCAGAGAGAATCTCCTCGCTGTGTTTATACTGTCACTGATTACAGAGCAGAGAGAATCTCCCCGCCGTGTTTATACTGTCAATGATTACAGAGCAGAAAGAATCTCCCCACTGTGTTTATACTGTCACTGATTACAGAGCAGAGAGAATCTCCCCGCTGTGTTTATACTGTCCCAGATTACAGAGCAGAGAGACTCTCCCCGCTGTGTTTATACTGTCCCAGATTACAGACCAGAATCTCCCCGCTGTGTTTATACTGTCACTGATTACGGAGCAGAGCGAATCTTCCAGCTGTTTTTATACTGTCACTGATTACAGAGCAGAGAGAATCTCCCCGCTGTGTTTATTCCGTCACTGATTACAGAGCAGAGAGAATCTCCCCGCTGTGTTTATACCGTCACTGATTACAGAGCAGAGAGACTCTCCCCGCTGTGTTTAAACTGTCACTGATTATAGAGCAGAGAGAAAATCCCGGCTGTGTTATACTGTCATTGATGACAGAGCAGAAAGAATCTCCCCGATGTGTTTATACTGTCACTGATTACAGAGCAGAGAGAATCTCCCCGATGTGTTTACACTGTCAATGATTACAGAGCAGAGAGAATCTCCCCGATGTGTTTATACTGTCACTGATTACAGACCAGAATCTCCCCGCTGTGTTTACACTGTCAATGATTACAGAGCAGATAGAATTTCCCCACTGTGTTTATACTGTCACTGATTACGGAGCAGAGAGAATCTTCCTGCTGTGTTTATACTGTCACTGATTGCAGAGCAGAGAGAATCTCCCCGCTGTGTTTATCCCGTCACTGATTACAGAGCAGAGCGAATCTCCCCGCTGTGTTTATACCGTCACTGATTACAGAGCAGAGAGACTCTCCCCGCTGTGTTTATACTGTCACTGATTACAGAGCAGAGAGAAAATCCCGGCTGTGTTTATACTGTCATTGATGACAGAGCAGAAAGAATCTCCTCGCTGTGTTTATACTGTCACTGATTACAGAACAGAGAGAATCTCCCCGCTGTGTTTTTCTGTCAATCATTACAGAGCAGAGAGAATCTCCTCGCTGTGTTTATACTGTCACTGATTACAGAGCAGAGAGAATCTCCTCGCTGTGTTTATACTGTCACTGATTACAGAGCAGAGAGAATCTCCTCACTGTGTTTATACTGTCACTGATTACAGAACAGAGAGAATCTCCCCGCTGTGTTTTTCTGTCAATCATTACAGAGCAGAGAGAATCTCCTCGCTGTGTTTATACTGTCACTGATTACAGAGCAGAGAGAATCTCCTCGCTGTGTTTATACTGTCACTGATTACAGAGCAGAGAGAATCTCCTCGCTGTGTTTATACTGTCACTGATTACAGAGCAGAGAGAATCTCCAACCTGTGTTTCTACTGTCACTGACTACTGAGCAGAGAGAATCTCCCCGCTGTGTTTTTACTGTCAATGATTACAGAGCAGAGAGAAAATCCCCGCCGTGTTTATACTGTCACTGATTACAGAGCAGAATCTTCCCGCTGTGTTTATACTGTCACTGATTACAGAGCAGAGAGAATCTCCCCGCTGTGTTTATCCTGTCACTGATTACAGAGCAGAGTGAATCTCCCCGCTGTGTTCTCCTGTCACTGATGACAGAGCAGAGAGAATCTCCCCGCTGTGTTTATACTGTCAATGATTACGGAGCAGAGAGAATCTCCCCGCTGTGTTTATACTGTCACTGATTACAGAGCAGAGAGACTCTCCCCGCTGTGTTTATACTGTCACTGATTACAGAGCAGAAAGACTCTCCCCGCTGTGTTTATACTGTCACTGATTACGGAGCAGAAAGAATCTCCCCGCTGTGTTTATACTGTCACTGATTACAGAGGAGAGAGACTCTCCCCGCTGTGTTTATCCTGTCACTGATTACAGAGCAGAGAGAGTCTCCCCGCTGTGTTTATACTGTCACTGTTTACAGAGCAGAGAGACTCTCGCCGCTGTGTTTATCCTGTCAATGATTACGGAGCAGAAAGAATCTCCCCGCTGTGTTTATACTGTCACTGATTACAGAGCAGAGAGAATCTCCCCGTTGTGTTTATACTGTCAATGATTACAGAGCAGAGAGATTCTCCCCGCGGTGTTTATACTGTCACTGATTGCAGAGCAGAGAGAAAATCCGCGCTGTGTTTAGACTGTCACTGATTACACAACAGAAAGACTCTCCCCGCTGTGTTTATACTGTCACTGATTACGGAGCAGAGAGAATCTCCTCGCTGTGTTTATACTGTCACTGATTACAGAGCAGAGAGAATCTCCCCGCTGTGTTTACACTGTCACTGATTGCAGAGCAGAGAGAATCTCCCCGCTGTGTTTATACTGTCACTGATTACAGAGCAGAGAGAATCTCCTCGCTGTGTTTACACTGTCAATGATTACAATCCAGAATCTCCCCGCTGTGTTTATACTGTCACTGATTACAGAGCAGAGAGAATCACCCCGCTGTGTTCTTCTGTCACTGATTGCAGAGCAGAGAGAATCTCTCCGCTGTGTTTACACTGTCACTGATTACAATCCAGAATCTCCCCGCTGTGTTTATACTGTCACTGATTACAGAGCAGAGAGAATCTCCCCGCTGTGTTTATACTGTCACTGATTACAGAGCAGAGAGAATCTCCCCGCTGTGTTTATACTTTCAATGATTAGAGCAGAGAGAATCTCCCCGCTGTGTCTTTCCTGTCACTGATTACAGAGCAGAGAGAATCTCCCCGCTGTGTTTATACTGTCAATGATGACAGAGCAGAGAGAATCTCCCCGCTGTGTTTATACTGTCAATGATTACAGAGCAGAAAGAATCTCCCCGCTGTGTTTATACTGTCACTGATTGCAGAGCAGGGAGAAAATCCCCGCTGTGTTTATACTGTCACTGATGACAGAACAGAGAGACTCTCCCCGCTCTGTTTATACTGTCACTGATTACAGAGCGGAGAGAATCTCCCCGATGTGTTTATACTGTCACTGATTACAGACCAGAATCTCCCCGCTGTGTTTATACTGTCAATGATTACAGAGCAGAGAGAATCTCCCCACTGTGTTTATACTGTCACTGATTACGGAGCAGAGAGAATCTTCCTGCTGTGTTTATACTGTCACTGATTACAGAGCAGAGAAACCCTCCCCGCTGTGTTTATACTGTCACTGATTGCAGAGCAGAGAGACGCTCCCCGCTGTGTTTATACTATCACTGATTACAGAGCAGAGAATCTCCCCGCTGCGTTTATACTGTCACTGATTGCAGAGCAGAGAGAATCTCCACGCTGTGTTTATACTGTCACTGATTCGAATCTCCCCGCTGTGTTTATACTCTCACTGATTACTGAGCAGAGAGAAAATCCCCGATGTGTTTATACTGTCAATGATTACAGACCAGAATCTCCCCGCTGTGTTTATACTGTCACTGATTACAGAGCAGAGAGAATCTCCCCGCTGTGTTTATACTGTCACTGATTGAAGAGCAGAGAGAATCTCCCCGATGTGTTTATACTGTCAATGATTACAGACCAGAATCTCCCCGCTGTGTTTATACTGTCACTGATTACAGAGCAGAGAGAATCTCCCCGCTGTGTTTATACTGTCACTGATTACAGAGCAGAGAGAATCTCCCCGATGTGTTTATACTGTCAATGATTACAGACCAGAATCTCCCCGCTGTGTTTATACTGTCACTGATTACAGAGCAGAGAGAATCTCCCCGCTGTGTTTATACTGTCAATGATTACAGACCAGAATCTCCCCGCTGTGTTTACACTGTCACTGATTACAGAGCAGAGAGAATCTCCCCGATGTGTTTATACTGTCACTGATTACAGACCAGAATCTCCTCGCTGTGGTTATACTGTCACTGATTACAGAGCAGAGAGAATCTCCCCGCTGTGTTGATACTGTCACTGATTACAGAGCAGAGAGAATCTCCCCGCTGTGTTTATCCTGTCACTGATTACAGAGCAGAGAGAATCTCCCCGCTGTGTCTATACTGTCACTGATTACAGAGCAGAGAGAATCTCCCCGCTGTGTTTATCCTGTCACTGATTACAGAGCAGAGAGAATCTCCCCGCTGTGTCTATACTGTCACTGATTACAGAGAGAATCTCCCCGCAGTGTTTATACTGTCACTGATTACAGAGCAGAGAGAATCTCCTCGCTGTGTTTATACTGTCACTGATTACAGAGAGAATCTCCCCTCTGTGTCTACACTGTCACTGATTGCAGAGAGAATCTCCCCGCTGTGTTTATACTGTCACTGATTACAGACCAGAATCTCCCCGCTGTGCTTATACTGTCACTGATTACAGAGCAGAGAGAATCTCCCCGCTGTGTCTATACTGTCACTGATTACAGAGAGAATCTCCCCGCTGTGTCTATACTGTCACTGATTACAGAGAGAATCTCCCGGCTGTGTTTATACTGTCACTGATTACAGAGCAGAGAGAATCTCCTCGCTGTGTTTATACTGTCACTGATTACAGACCAGAATCTCCCCGCTGTGTTTATACTGTCACTGATTACAGAGCAGAATCTCCCCGCTGTGTTAATACTGTCACTGATCACAGAGCAGAGAGAATCTCCCCGCTGTGTTTATACTGTCACTGATGACAGAGCAGAGAGAATCTCCCCGCTGTGTTTATCCTGTCACTGATTACAGAGCAGAGAGAATCTCCTCGCTGTGTTTATACTGTCACTGATTACAGAGCAGAGAGAATCTCCCCGCTGTGTTTATACTGTCACTGATTACAGAGCAGAGAGAAACTCCTCGCTGTGTTTATACTGTCACTGATTACAGAGCAGAGAGAATCTCCTCGCTGTGTTTATACTGTCACTGATTACAGAGCAGAAAGAATCTCCCCACTGTGTTTATACTGTCACTGATTACAGAGCAGAGAGAATCTCCCCGCTGTGTTTATACTGTCACTGATTACAGAGCAGAGAGAATCTCCCCGCTGTGTTTATCCGATCACTGATTACAGAGCAGAGAGAATCTCCTCGCTGTGTTTATCCTGTCACTGATTACAGACCAGAATCTCCCTGCTGTGTTTATACTGTCACTGATTACAGAGCAGAGAGAATATCCCCGCTGTGACTATACTGTCACTGATTACAGAGAGAATCTCCCCTCTGTGTGTACACTGTCACTGATTGCAGAGAGAATCTCCCCGCTGTGTTTATACTGTCACTGATTACAGACCAGAATCTCCCCGCTGTGCTTATACTGTCACTGATTACAGAGCAGAGAGAATCTCCCCGCTGTGTCTATACTGTCACTGATTACAGAGAGAATCTCCCCGCTGTGTCTATACTGTCACTGATTACAGAGAGAATCTCCCCGCTGTGTCTATACTGTCACTGATTACAGAGCAGAGAGAATCTCCTCGCTGTGTTTATACTGTCACTGATTACAGACCAGAATCTCCCCGCTGTGTTTATACTGTCACTGATTACAGACCAGAATCTCCCCGCTGTGTTTATACTGTCACTGATTACAGACCAGAATCTCCCCGCTATGTTTATACTGTCACTGATTACAGAGCAGAATCTCCCCGCTGTGTTTATACTGTCACTGATTACAGAGCAGAATCTCCCCGCTGTGTTTATACCGTCACTGATTACAGACCAGAAACTCCCCGCTGTGTTTATACTGTCACTGATTACAGAGCAGAGAGAATCTCCTCGCTGTGTTTATACTGTCACTGATTACAGAGCAGAGAGAATCTCCCCGCTGTGTTTATACTGTCACTGATTACAGAGCAGAGAGAAACTCCTCGCTGTGTTTATATTGTCACTGATTACAGAGCAGAGAGAATCTCCTCGCTGTGTTTATACTGTCACTGATTACAGAGCAGAAAGAATCTCCCCGCTGTGTTTATACTGTCACTGATTACAGAGCAGAGAGAATCTTCCCGCTGTGTTCACACTGTCACTGATTACAGAACAGAGAGACTCTCCCCGCTGTGTTTATACTGTCACTGATTACAGAGCAGTGAGAAAATCCCCGCTGTGTTTATACTGTCACTGATTACAGACCAGAATCTCCCCGATGTGTTTATACTCTCACTGATTACAGACCAGAATCTCCCCGCTGTGTTTATACTGTCACTGATTACAGAGCAGAGACAATCTCCCCGCTGTGTTTATCCCGTCACTGATTACAGAGCAGAGAGAATCTCCCCGCTGTGTTTATACTGTCACTGATTACAGAGCAGAGGGAATCTCCCCGATGTGTTTCTACTGTCACTGATTACAGACCAGAATCTCCCCGCTGTGTTTACACTGTCAATGATTACAGAGCAGAGAGAATCTCCCCGATGTGTTTATACTGTCACTGATTACAGACCAGAATCTCCCCACTGTGTTTATACTGTCAATGATTACAGAGCAGAGAGAATCTCCCCGATGTGTTTATACTGTCACTGATTACAGAGCAGAGAGAATCTCCCCGATGTGTTTATACTGTCACTGATTACAGACCAGAATCTCCCCGCTGTGTTTACACTGTCAATGATTACAGAGCAGAGAGAATCTCCCCACTGTGTTTATACTGTCACTGATTACGGAGCAGAGAGAATCTTCCTGCTGTGTTTATACTGTCACTGATTGCAGAGCAGAGAGAATCTCCCCGCTGTGTTTATCCCGTCGCTGATTACAGAGCAGAGAGAATCTCCCCGATGTGTTTCTACTGTCACTGATTACAGACCAGAATCTCCCCGCTGTGTTTACACTGTCAATGATTACAGAGCAGAGAGAATCTCCCCGATGTGTTTATACTGTCACTGATTACAGACCAGAATCTCCCCGCTGTGTTTATACTGTCAATGATTACAGAGCAGAGAGAATCTCCCCGATGTGTTTATACTGTCACTGATTACAGAGCAGAGAGAATCTCCCCGATGTGTTTATACTGTCACTGATTACAGACCAGAATCTCCTCGCTGTGTTTATACTGTCACTGATTACAGAGCAGAGAGAATCTCCTCGCTGTGTTCATACTGTCACTGATTACAGAGCAGAGAGAATCTCCCCGCTGTGTTTATCCTGTCACTGATTACAGAGCAGAGAGAATCTCCTCGCTGTGTTTATACTGTCACTGATTACAGAGCAGAGAGAATCTCCCCGCTGTGTTTATACTGTCACTGATTACAGAGCAGAGAGAAACTCCTCGCTGTGTTTATACTGTCACTGATTACAGAGCAGAGAGAATCTCTTCGCTGTGTTTATACTGTCACTGATTACAGAGCAGAAAGAATCTCCCCACTGTGTTTATACTATCACTGATTACAGAGCAGAGAGAATCTCCCCGCTGTGTTTATACTGTCACTGATTACAGAGCAGAGAGAATCTCCCCGCTGTGTTTATACTGTCACTGATTACAGACCAGAATCTCCCCGCTGTGTTTATACTGTCACTGATTACAGAGCAGAGAGAATCTCCCCGCTGTGTTTATACTGTCACTGATTACAGAGCAGAGAGAATCTCCCCGCTGTGTTTATCCTGTCACTGATTACAGAGCAGAGAGAATCTCCCCGCTGTGTTTATCCTGTCACTGATTACAGAGCAGAGAGAATCTCCTCGCTGTGTTTATACTGTCACTGATTACAGACCAGAGAGAATATCCCCGCTGTGTTTATACTGTCACTGATTACAGAGCAGAGAGAATATCCCCGCTGTGACTATACTGTCACTGATTACAGAGAGAATCTCCCCGCTGTGTCTACACTGTCACTGATTGCAGAGAGAATCTCCCCGCTGTGTTTATACTGTCACTGATTACAGACCAGAATCTCCCCGCTGTGCTTATACTGTCACTGATTACAGAGCAGAGAGAATCTCCCCGCTGTGTCTATACTGTCACTGATTACAGAGAGAATCTCCCCGCTGTGTCTATACTGTCACTGATTACAGAGAGAATCTCCCCGCTGTGTTTATACTGTCATTGATTACAGAGCAGAGAGAATCTCCTCGCTGTGTTTATACTGTCACTGATTACAGACCAGAATCTCCCCGCTGTGTTTATACTGTCACTGATTACAGACCAGAATCTCCCCGCTGTGTTTATACTGTCACTGATTACAGACCAGAATCTCCCCGCTGTGTTTATACTGTCACTGATTACAGAGCAGAATCTCCCCGCTGTGTTTATACTGTCACTGATTACAGAGCAGAATCTCCCCGCTGTGTTTATACTGTCACTGATTACAGACCAGAAACTCCCCGCTGTGTTTATACTGTCACTGATTACAGAGCAGAGAGAATCTCCTCGCTGTGTTTATACTGTCACTGATTACAGAGCAGAGAGAATCTCCCCGCTGTGTTTATACTATCACTGATTACAGAGCAGAGAGAAACTCCTCGCTGTGTTTATACTGTCACTGATTACAGAGCAGAGAGAATCTCCTCGCTGTGTTTATACTGTCACTGATTACAGAGCAGAAAGAATCTCCCCGCTGTGTTTATACTGTCACTGATTACAGAGCAGAGAGAATCTTCCCGCTGTGTTCACACTGTCACTGATTACAGAACAGAGAGACTCTCCCCGCTGTGTTTATACTGTCACTGATTACAGAGCAGAGAGAAAATCCCCGCTGTGTTTATACTGTCACTGATTACAGACCAGAATCTCCCCGATGTGTTTATACTGTCACTGATTACATACCAGAATCTCCCCGCTGTGTTTATACTGTCACTGATTGCGGAGCAGAGAGAATCTTCCAGCTGTGTTTATACTGTCACTGATTACGGAGCAGAGACAATCTCCCCGCTGTGTTTATCCCGTCACTGATTACAGAGCAGAGAGAATCTCCCCGCAGTGTTTATACTGTCACTGATTACAGAGCAAAGAGAATCTCCCCGATGTGTTTATACTGTCACTGATTACAGAGCAGAGAGAATCTCCCCGATGTGTTTCTACTGTCACTGATTACAGACCAGAATCTCCCCGCTGTGTTTACACTGTCAATGAGTACAGAGCAGAGAGAATCTCCCCGATGTGTTTATACTGTCACTGATTACAGACCAGAATCTCCCCGCTGTGTTTATACTGTCAATGATTACAGAGCAGAGAGAATCTCCCCGATGTGTTTATACTGTCACTGATTACAGAGCAGAGAGAATCTCCACGATGTGTTTATACTGTCACTGATTACAGACCAGAATCTCCCCGCTGTGTTTACACTGTCAATGATTACAGAGCAGAGAGAATCTCCCCACTGTGTTTATACTGTCACTGATTACGGAGCAGAGAGAATCTTCCTGCTGTGTTTATACTGTCACTGATTGCAGAGCAGAGAGAATCTCCCCGCTGTGTTTATCCCGTCACTGATTTCAGAGCAGAGAGAATCTCCCCGATGTGTTTATACTGTCACTGATTACAGAGCAGAGAGAATCTCCCCGATGTGTTTCTACTGTCACTGATTACAGACCAGAATCTCCCCGCTGTGTTTACACTGTCAATGATTACAGAGCAGAGAGAATCTCCCCGATGTGTTTATACTGTCACTGATTACAGACCAGAATCTCCCCGCTGTGTTTATACTGTCAATGATTACAGAGCAGAGAGAATCTCCCCGATGTGTTTATACTGTCACTGATTACAGAGCAGAGAGAATCTCCCCGATGTGTTTATACTGTCACTGATTACAGACCAGAATCTCCCCGCTGTGTTTACACTGTCAATGATTACAGAGCAGAGAGAATCTCCCCACTGTGTTTATACTGTCACTGATTACGGAGCAGAGAGAATCTTCCTGCTGTGTTTATACTGTCACTGATTACAGAGCAGAGAGAAAATCCCGGCTGTGTTATACTGTCATTGATGACAGAGCAGAAAGAATCTCCTCGCTGTGTTTATACTGTCACTGATTACAGAGCAGAGAGAATCTCCTCGCTGTGTTCATACTGTCACTGATTACAGAGCAGAGAGAATCTCCCCACTGTGTTTACACTGTCACTGATTACGGAGCAGAGAGAATCTCCCCGATGTGTTTATACTGTCACTGATTACAGAGCAGAGAGAATCTCCCCGCTGTGTTTATACTGTCACTGATTACAGAGCAGAGAGAATCTCCTCGCTGTGTTTATACTGTCACTGATTACAGAGCAGAGAGAATCTCCCCGCTGTGTTTATACTGTCACTGATTACAGAGCAGAGAGAGTCTCCTCGCTGTGTTTATACTGTCACTGATTACAGAGCAGAGAGAATCTCCCCGCTGTGTTTATACTGTCAATGATTACAAAGCAGAGAGATTCTCCTCGCTGTGTTTATCCTGTCACTGATTACAGAGCAGACAGAATCTCCCCGCTGTGTTTTTCTGTCAATGATTACAGAGCAGAGAGAATCTCCTCGCTGTGTTTATACTGTCACTGATTACAGAGCAGAGAGAATCTCCTCGCTGTGTTTATACTGTCACTGATTACAGAGCAGAGAGAATCTCCTCGCTGTGTTCATACTGTCACTGATTACAGAGCAGAGAGAATCTCCTCGCTGTGTTTATACTGTCACTGATTACAGAGCAGAGAGGATCTCCTCGCTGTGTTTATACTGTCACTGACTACAGAGCAGAGAGAATCTCCCCGCTTTGTTTATACTGCCACTGATTACAGAGCAGAGAGAAAATCCCCGCCGTGTTTATACTGCCACTGATTACAGAGCAGAGAGAAAATCCCCGCCATGTTTATACTGCCACTGATTACAGAGCAGAGAGAAAATCCCCGCCGTGTTTATACTGTCACTGATTACAGTCCAGAGAGAATCTCCCTGCTGTGTTTATACTGTCACTGATTACAATCCAGAGAGAATCTCCCCGCTGTCTTTTTTTTTAAATTATTCTTTCATGGGATGTGGGAGTCGCAGGCCAGGCCAGCATTTATTGCCCATCCCTAATTGCCCTTGAACTGAGTGGCTTGCTGGGCCATTTCATGTTAGAGTCAACCACATTGCTGTGGATCTGGAGTCACATGTAGGCCAGACCAGGGAAGGACAGCAGACTTCCTTCCCTAAATGACATTAGTGAACCAGATGGGTTTTTACAACAATCGATAATGGTTTCATGGCCATCATTAGACTAGCTTTTAATTCCAGATTTATTAATTGAATTCAAATTCCACCTTCTGCTGTGGTGGGATTCGAACCCATGTCCCCAGAGCAATACCTGGGTCTCAGGGTTACTAGTCCAGTGACAATACCAGTCCGCCACCGCCTCCCACTGTTTTTATACGGTCACTGATTACAGACCAGAGAGAATCTCCCCGCTGTGTTTATCCTGTCACTAATTGCAGTCCAGAGAAAATCTCCCTGCTATGTTTATACTGTCACTTATTACAAACCAGAGAATCTCCCCACTGTGTATATGCCTTCAATGATTACAAACCAGAGAGACTCTCCCCGCAGTGTTTATACTGTCACCGATTACAGTCCAGAGAGAATCTCCCTGCTGTGTTTATACTGTCACTGATTACAATCCAGAGAGAATCTCCCCGCTGTGTTTATACTGTCACCGATTACAGTCCAGAGAGAATCTCCCTGCTGTGTTTATACTGTCACTGATTACAATCCAGAGAGAATCTCCCCGCTGTGTTTTTTTTTTATTATTCTTTCATGGATGTGGGAGTCGCAGGCCAGGCCTGTATTTATTGCCCATCCCTAATTGCCCTTGAACTGAGTGGCTTGCTAGGCCATTTCAGAGGGCATGTAAGAGTCAACCACATTGCTGTGGATCTGGAGTCACATGTAGGCCAGACCAGGTAAGGACAGCAGATTTCCTTCCCTAAAGGACATTAGTGAACCAGATGGGTTTTTACAACAATCAACAATGGTTTCATGGCCATCATTAGACTAGCTTTTAATTCCAGATTTATTAATTGAATTCAAATTCCACCTTCTGCTGTGGTGGGATTCGAACCCATGTCCCCAGAGCAATACCTGGGTCTCTGGGTTACTAGTCCAGTGACAATACCAGTCCGCCACCGCCTCGCACTGTTTTTATACTGTCACTGATTACAGACCAGAGAGAATCTCCCCGCTGTGTTTATACTGTCACCGATTACAGAGCACAGAGAGAATCTCCCCGCTGTGTTTATACTGTCAATGATTACAAAGCAGAGAGATTCTCCTCGCTGTGTTTATCCTGTCACTGATTACAGAGCAGACAGAATCTCCCCGCCGTGTTTTTCTGTCAATGATTACAGAGCAGAGAGAATCTCCTCGCTGTGTTTATACTGTCACTGATTACAGAGCAGAGAGAATCTCCTCGCTGTGTTCATACTGTCACTGATTACAGAGCAGAGAGAATCTCCTCGCTGTGTTTATCTGTCACTGATTACAGAGCACAGAGAGAATCTCCCCGCTGTGTTTATACTGTCACTGATTACAATCCAGAGAGAATCTCCCCGCTGTGTTTATACTGTCACCGATTACAGAGCAGAGAGAATCTCCCCGCTGTGTTTATACTGTCACCGATTACAGAGCAGAGAGAATCTCCCCGCTCTGTTCATGATGTCAATTATTACAAACCAGAGAGAATCTCCCCGCTGTGTTTATACTGTCACTGATTACAGAGCAGAGAGAATCTCCCCGCTGTGTTTATACTGTCACTGATTACAGAGCACAGAGAGAATCTCCCCGCTGTGTTTATACTGTCACTGATTACAATCCAGAGAGAATCTCCCCGCTGTGTTTATACTGTCACTGATTACAATCCAGAGAGAATCTCCCCGCTGTGTTTATACTGTCACCGATTACAGAGCAGAGAGAATCTCCCCGCTCTGTTCATGATGTCAATTATTACAAACCAGAGAGAATCTCCCCGCTGTGTTTATACTGTCACTGATTACAGAGCAGAGAGAATCTCCCCGCTGTGTTTATACTGCCACTGATTACAGAGCAGAGAGAATCTCCCCACTTGTTTATGCCGTCAATTATTACAATCCAGAGAGAATCTCCCCGCTGTGTTTATACTGTCACCAATTACAGAGCACAGAGAATCTCCCCGCTTGTTTATGCCATCAATTATTACAAACCAGAGAGAATCTCCCCGCTGTGTTTATACTGTCACTGATTACAGAGCAGAGAGAATCTCCCCGCTGTGTTTATACTGCCACTGATTACAGAGCAGAGAGAATCTCCCCACTTGTTTATGCCGTCAATTATTACAATCCAGAGAGAATCTCCCCGCTGTGTTTATACTGTCACCAATTACAGAGCACAGAGAATCTCCCCGCTTGTTTATGCCATCAATTATTACAAACCAGAGAGAATCTCCCCGCTGCGTTCATGATGTCAATGATTACAGACCAGAGAGAATCTCCCTGCTGTGTTCATGATGTCAATGATTACAGACCAATGAGAATCTCCCTGTTGTGTTTATACAGTCACTGAATATGGAGCAGAGAGAATCTCCCCGCTGTGTTCATGATGTCAATGATTACAGACTAGACAGAATCTCCCCGCTGCGTTTCTACTGTCACTGATTACAAACCAGAGAGAATCTCCCCGCTGTGTTCATGATGTCAATGATTACAGACCAGAGAGAATCTCCCTGCTGTGTTCATGATGTCAATGATTACAGACCAATGAGAATCTCCCTGTTGTGTTTATACAGTCACTGAATATGGAGCAGAGAGAATCTCCTCGCTGTGTTTATACTGTCACTGATTACAGAGCAGAGAGAATCTCCCCGCTGTGTTCATGATGTCAATGATTACAGACCAGAGAGAATCTGCCCACATTTGACAAGGTGCCCCATCGAAGGTTACCAAACAATATAAAAGCCCCTGGTAGAGTGGTAACATATTACCATGGACAGAGGATTGGTTAGCTAACAGGAAACAGTGAGTACGCATAAATGGCTCATTTTCAGGTTGGCAAGATGTAACTAGTGGAGTGCGATGGGATCAGTGCTGGGGCCTCAACTATTTACAATCTATATCAATGACTTGGATGAATGGGCAGAATGTATGGTTGTTAAATTTGCTGATGACACAAAGATAGGTCGGACAGTAAGTCTTGAACTGGGCATAAGGAGTCCAGAAGGGCATAGGGATAGCTTTTTTAAATTCATTCATGGGATGTGGGCATCGCTGGCTAGGACAGCATTTATTGCCAATCCGAACTGCACTCGAAAAGGTGGGGTTGAGCTGCCTTGTTGAACCACTGCAATCCTCTCCCACAGTGCTGTTAGGAAGGGAGTTCCAGGATGTTGACCCAGCAACAGTGAAGGAACGGCGATATGGTTCCAAGTCAGGATGGTGTGTGGCTTGGAGGGGAACTTGCAGGTGGTGGTGCTCCCCTGCATCTGCTGCCCTTGTCCTTCCAGTTGGTAGAGGTCGCAGGTTTGGAAGGTGCTGTCAAAGGGGCCTTGGGGCGTTGCTGTAGTGCATCTTGTAGATGGTACACACTGCTGCCACTGTGCATCGGTGGTGGAGGGAGTGAATGTTGAAGGTGGTGGATGGGGTACCAATCAAGCGTGCTGCTTTGTCCTGGATGGTGTCGAGCTTCTTGAGTGTTGGAGCTGCACCAATCCAGGCAAGTGGAGAGTATTCCATCACACTCCTGACTTGTGCCTTGTCGATGGTGGACAGGCTTTAAGGAGTCAGGAGGTGAGTTAGTTGCTGCAGGATTCCTAGCCTCAACCTGCTCTTGTAGCCACGGTATTTATGTGGCTACTCCAGTTCAGTTTCTGGTCAATGGTAATCCCAGGATGTTGATGGTGGGGATTCAGCGATGGTAATGCCATTGAATGGTTAAACTCTGTCTTGTTTGAGGTAGATATTGCCTGGATATTGTCCAGGTCTTGCTGAATTTCTACACGGACTGCTCCAGTCCTGAGGAGTCGCGAATGGTGCTGAACATTGTGCAATCATCAGCGAATATCTCCACTTCTGACCTCATGATTGAAGGAAGGTCATTGATGAAGCAGCGGAAGATAGTTGGGCCTAGGACACTACAGAATCACAGAATAATACAGTGCAAAAGAGGCCCTTTGGCCCATCGAGTCTGCACCAATGCATTAAAAACACCTGACCTGTCTACCTAATCCCATTTGCCAACACTTGACCCATCGCCTTGAATGTTATGACGTGCCAAGTGCTCATCCAGGTGCTTTTTACAGGATGTGAGGCAACCCGCCTCCACCAACCTCCCAGGCAGGGCATTCCAGACTGTACTACCCTCTGGGTAAAAAAGTTCTTCCTCAAATCCCCCTTAAACCTCCTGCCCCTCACCTTAAACTTGTGTCCCCTCGTAACTGACTCTTCAACTAAGGGGAACAGCTGCTCCCTATCCACCCTGTCCATGCCCCTCATAATCTTGTACACCTCGATCAGGTCACCCCTCAGTCTTCTCTGCTCCAGCGAAAACAACCCAAGCCTATCCAACCTCTCTCCATAGCTTAAATGTTCCATCCCAAGCACCATCCCAGTGAATGACCTCTGCACCCCCTCCAGTGCAATCACATCCTTCCTATAATGTGGTGACTAGAACTGCACACAGTACTCCAGCTGTGGCCTTACCAAAGTTCTATCCAACTCCAACATGACCTCCCTGCTTTTGTAATCTATGCCTCGATTGATAAAGGCAAGTGTCCCCTCTGCCTTTTTCACCACCCTATTAACCTGCCCTTCTGCCTTCAGAGGTCTATGGACAAACACACCAAGGTCCCTTTGTTCCTCGGAACTTCCCAGTGTCAGGCCATTCATTGAATACTTCCGTGTCACATTACTCCTTCCAAAGTGCATCACCTCACACTTTTCAGGGCTAAATTCCATCTGCCACTTTTCTGCCCATTTGACCATCCCGTCTATATCTTCCTGTAACCCAAGACACTCAACCTCACTGTTAACCACTCGGCTAATCTTTGTGTCATCCGCGAACTTACTGATCCTACCCCCCACATAGTCATCTATGTCATTTATATAATGACAAACAATAGGGGTCCCAACACAGATCCCTGTGGTATGCCACTGGACACTGGCTTCCAGTCACTAAAACAGCCGTCTGTCATCACTCTCTGTCTCCTACAGCTAAGCCAATTTTGAATTCACAGCATCAAGTTACCCTGTATCCCATGTGCATTTGCTTTCTTGATAAGTCTCCCATGTGGGACCTTGTCAAAGGCTTTGCTGAAATCCACGTAAACTACATCAACTGCACTACCCTCATCTACACACCTGGTCACATGCTCAAAAAATTCAATCAAATTTGTTAGGTAGGACCTCCCTCTGACAAAGCCATGCTGACTATTCCTGATCAAATTTTGCCTGAGGAACTCCTGCAGTGATGTCATGGATCTGAGATGATTGTCCTCCAACAACCACAACCATCTTCCGTTGCGCTCGATATGACTCCAACCAGCAGAAGGTTTTCTCCCTGATTCCCATTTACTCCAGTTTTGCTGGGACTCCTTGATGCCATAGTTGGTCAAATGCTTCCTTGATGTCAAGGGCAGTCACTCTCACCAACCTCAAGTTCCGCTCTTTTGTCTATGTTTGAACCAAGGCTGTAAAGAGGTCAGGAGCTGAGTGGCCCTGGCGGAACCCAAACTGAGCATCACTGAGCAGGTTATTGCTGAGCAACTGACGCTTGATAGCACTGTCGATGACACCTTCCATCACTTGACTGATGATTGAGAGTAGACTGATGGAGCGGGAATTGGCTGGGTTGGAGTTGTCCTTTTTGTTGACAGGACATACCTGGGCAATTTTCCACATTGCCGGATAGATGCCAGTGTTTTAGCTGTACTGAAACAGCTTGGCTAGGGGCGTTACCAGTTCTGGAGCACAGGTCTGCAGTACTATTGCCAGAATATTGTCAGGGCCCATAGCCTTTGCAGTCTCCAGTGCCTTCAGTCTTTTGTTGATATCACGCAGAGTGAATCGAATTGGCTGAAGACTGTGATACTGGGGACTTTAGGAGGAGGCTGAGATGGAACATCCACTCAGCACGTCTGGCTGAAGATGGATGCAAATGCTTCAGCCTTAAGTGAGTGGGCAAAGAATTGGCAGATGGAGTATAATGTGGCAAAGTGTGAACTTGTCCACTTCGGCCAGAAGAATAGAAAGGCAACATATTATTTAAATGGAGAGACATTGCAGAACTCTGAGATGCAGAGGGATCTGGGTGTCCTAGTACATGGAACATAAATAGTTAGTCTGCAGGTATAGCAAGTGATTAAGGCGGCAAATGCAATGTTTTCATTTATTGCAGAGGGAATGGAATATAAAAGTAGAGATGTTTTTCTACAGTTGTACAGGGAACTGGGTGAGACCACATCTCGAGTATTTTGTAAGTTTTGGTCTCCTTATTTAAGAAAGGATATAATTGCATTGGAAGCAGTTCAGAGAAGGGTCACTCGACTGATTCCCGGGATGAAATGGTTATCTTATGAGGAAAGGTTGGACAGGTTGGGTCTGTATTCATTGGAGCTTAGAAGGATGAGAGGTGATCTTATCGAAACATATAAGATCCTGAGCGTATTTGACAGGGTGGATGTTGAAAGGGTGTTTCCCCTTGTGGGGGAACTAGGGGCGCAGTTTAAAAATGAGCAGCCACCATTTTAAGACAGAGATGAGAATTTTTTTCGCCCAGAAGGTAGAGAGTCTGTGGAACTCTCTTCCCCGGACAGCAGTGGAGGCAGGGTCATTGAACGTTCTTAAGGCAGAGGTAGACAGATTCTTGACAAACAAGGGAGTCAAAGCGTATCGGGGGTAGACAGGAGAATGGAGTTGAGTCCACACACAGGTCAGCCATGATCGTATAGAATGGTGGAGCAGGCTCGAGGGGCTGAATAGCCTACCTCTGCTCCTAATTCATACGTATGCATGCAGGGAATCTCCCCACTGTGTTTATACTGTCACTGGCACGGAGACCAAGTGTGTTTACAGTATCTTAATGCATAGTGACCAGAACAAGTGTTTTCCCATAGGGTACAGTGGCTTAGTGGTTATGTTACTGGACTAGTAATCAAGAAGCCTGGACAAATGATTCAGAGATGTGAGGTCAAACCCCAAATCGGCAATTGGGGAATTTAAATTAAATAAAAATCTGGAATAAAAAGCGAGTTTCAGTTATGGTGACCACGAAACTCCGTGATTGTTGTAAAAACCCATGTGGTTCGCCAATATCCTTTCCGGTAGGAAATGCACCCTCCTTACCCACCTATATATGACTCCAGACGCACATTAATATGTTTTTCAAACTGTTAACTGCCGTCTGAAATGGTCCAGCAAACCACTCAGTTGCATCAAGAATGCAGCTCACCACCAACTTCTCCAGGGCAATTAGGCATGAGCAATAAACGCTGGCCTAAGTCAGCGACATCTGAGAGTGAATGACAAGAAAAAAATCTGCAAATTGGGGCGTTCGACTGGAAAATATTTGGATAACATCTGAACAGCACTTAAATAACAAAGTGGTTTACAGTCACGAATCAAATGGTTTCCTAGCAACTAGGTAATATCAGCTGATCTTCACCTGGAACAGGTAAACACGGACTCTCCATGTTTACATTCCTGGAACAAGAGGTCCTCACAGTTTACCAGAATCAAACACAGCCGGGTTTTCTGTAGGTCAGTGGCCTTGCAGAAGGAGGGCGAGGATGGAGGGGACACTCCTGGGTTTACCTTCAGCTAACAATTCCACATATTAAAATGCCTTTCCATCGATTGCAAATGTCACAGTGCAAAAAAAAAACCTGTTCCACCAAATCTGTTTTTGCAGTAAAGCCCCACGCCTCCGGCCAAGTCATGGTGCAGCTCCCCTCGACCACAGCCCGGCCCCATTTTACTCAGCTAACTCCAAACATAAACACATACAATTAACACACAGCGGTCAACCTGGGAGAGCTTTGGTGTGGGGGGGGGGGGGGGGTGGGAGAAAGGGGGGGCGGAAGGGCGAGTGCAAGGGGTGCGAAAAGAAGAGAAATGATGGAGCGAGAGAGAGGTGGCGGAGAAGGACGAGGGGGTGAGGATAGGGAGAAGGGGCGGGTGCGGATAGAGAGGAAGGGGAAGGGTGGAGCAAGGGGAATGTGGAGAGGGGAGAGCGGAGAGGGGAGGGAGGCGGAGAGGGGAGGGAGGGGGAGGGCGGATAGGGGAGAGAGGAGGAAGCAGGAGGGCGGAGAGGGGAGGGAGGGGGACGGAGGTCAGAAAGGGCAGGGAGGGGGAGGGAGGTCAGAGAGGGGAGTGAGGGAGTGAGGGAGAGGGAAGGCAGAGAGGGGAGGGGAGGAAGGGCGGAGAGGGGAGGGCGAGAGAGGGGGAGGGCAGAGGGGGGAGGGCAGAGGGGGGAGGGCAGAGGGGGGAGGGCAGAGGGGGAGAGAGGAGGACCGGAGAGGGGAGGTGGAGGGAGGGGGAGATGGGAGGGGGAGAGGGAGGGCGGAGAGGGGAGGGGGGAGAGGGCAGAGGGGGGAGGGCAGAGGGGGAGAGGGCAGAGGGGGAGAGGGCAGAGGGGGAGAGGGCAGAGGGGGGAGGGCAGAGGGGGGAGGGCAGAGGGGGGAGGGCAGAGGGGAGAGGGCAGAGGGGGGAGGGCAGAGGGGGGAGGGCAGAGGTGGGGGAGGGCAGAGGGGGGAGGGCAGAGGGGGGAGGGCAGATGGGGAGAGAGGAGGACCGGAGAGGGGAGATGAAGGGAGGGCGGAGATGGGAGGGGGAGGGGGACAGTGAGGGCAGAGAGGGGAGGGGGAGGGGAGGGGGAGAGGGGAAGGGGAGAGGGAGGGCGGAGAGGGCAGGAGGAGGGTGGGCAGAGCGGGGAAGGGGAGAGGGAGGGGGAGGGAGGTGGGTGGGGATGGGGAGGGGGAAGGTTTTGAGAACGGGAAGGATGGAGAGAAGGGGGGAGGAGAGAGGGGGGGGGGAGGAGAGAAGGGGGGGGGGAGGAGAGAAGGGGGGGGAGGAGAGAAGGGGGGGGAGGAGAGAAGGGGGGGGAGGAGAGAAGGGGGGGGGGGAGGAGAGAAGGGGGGGAGGAGAGAAGGGGGGGGAGGAGAGAAGGGGGGGGGAGGAGAGAAGGGGGGGGAGGAGAGAAGGGGGGGGGAGGAGAGAAGGGGGGGGAGGAGAGAAGGGGGGGAGGAGAGAAGGGGGGGAGGAGAGAGGGGGGAGGAGAAGGGGGGGGAGGAGAGAAGGGGGGGGAGGAGAGAAGGGGGGGGGGAGGAGAGAAGGGGGGGGGAGGAGAGAAGGGGGGGGAGGAGAGAAGGGGGGGGGAGGAGAGAAGGGGGGGGGAGGAGAGAAGGGGGGGGGAGGAGAGAAGGGGGGGGGAGGAGAGAAGGGGGGGGAGGAGAGAAGGGGGGGGAGGAGAGAAGGGGGGGGAGGAGAGAAGGGGGGGAGGAGAGAAGGGGGGGGAGGAGAGAAGGGGGGGGAGGAGAGAAGGGGGGGGGAGGAGAGAAGGGGGGGGAGGAGAGAAGGGGGGGGGCGGAGAGAAGGGGGGAGGGGCGGAGAGAAGGGGGGAGGGCGGAGAGAAGGGGGGAGGGGCGGAGAGAAGGGGGGAGGGGCGGAGAGAAGGGGGAGGGCGAGAGAAGGGGAGGGGCGGAGAGAGAAGGGGAGGGGCGGAGAGAAGGGGGAGGGGCGGAGAGAAGGGGGAGGGGCGGAGAGAAGGGGGAGGGGCGGAGAGAAGGGGGGAGGGGCGGAGAGAAGGGGGGAGGGGCGGAGAGAAGGGGGGAGGGGCGAGAGAAGGGGGAGTGGGAGCGGGAAGGCGGAGAGGGGAAGGCGGAGAGGGGAAGGCGGAGAGGGGAAGGCGGAGAGGGGAGGGAGGGAGTGGAGGGGAGGGAGGGAGTGGGAGGGGAGGGAGGGAGTGGGAGGGAGGGAGGGAGTGGGAGGGGAGGGAGGGAGTGGGTGGGAGGGGAGGGAGGGAGTGGGTGGGAGGGGAGGGAGGGAGTGGGAGGGAGGGGAGGGAGGGAGTGGGAGGGCGGGGAGGGAGGGAGTGGGAGGGAGTGGGAGGGCGGGGAGGGAGGGAGTGGGAGGGCGGGGAGGGAGGGAGTGGGAGGGAGTGGGAGGGAGGGAGTGAGTGGGAGGGAGGGAGTGGGAGGGAGTGGGAGGGAGGGAGTGGGAGGGAGTGGGAGGGAGTGGAGTGGAGTGGAGTGGGAGGGAGTGGAAGTGGGAGGGAGTGGAGTGGGAGGGAGTGGAGTGGGAGGGAGTGGAGTGGGAGGGAGTGGAGTGGGAGGGAGTGGAGTGGGAGGGGAGGGGAGGGAGGGGAGGGAGGGGAGGGCAGGGGTGAGAGGGGAGGGGGTGAGAGGGGAGGGGGTGAGAGGGGAGTGGGTGAGAGGGGAGTGGGTGAGAGGGGAGTGGGTGAGAGGGGAGTGGGTGAGAGGGGAGTAGGGGAGAGGGGAGGGGGGAGAGAAAGGGAGAGGGGGAGAGAAGGGAGAGGGGGGAGAGAAAGGGGGAGGGGGGAGAGAAAGGGGGAGGGGGAGAGAAAGGGGGAGGGGGAGAGAAAGGGGGAGGGGGAGAGAAAGGGGGAGGGGGGAGAGAAAGGGGGAGGGGGGAGAGAAAGGGGAGGGGGGAGAGAAAGGGGGAGGGGGAGAGAAAGGGGGAGGGGAGAGAAAGGGGGAGGGGGAGAGAAAGGGGGAGGGGAGAGAAAGGGGGAGGGGGAGAGAAAGGGGGGAGGGGGAGAGAAAGGGGGAGGGGGGAGAGAAAGGGGGAGAGAAAGGGGGAGGGGGAGAGAAAGGGGGAGGGGGGAGAGAAAGGGGGAGGGGGAGAGAAAGGGGAGGGGGGAGAGAAAGGGGAGGGGGAGAGAAAGGGGGAGGGGGGAGAGAAAGGGGGAGGGGGGAGAGAAAGGGGGAGGGGGAGAGAAAGGGGAGGGGGGAGAGAAGGGGAGGGGGGAGAGAAAGGGGGAGGGGGGAGAGAAAGGGGGAGGGGGGAGAGAAAGGGGAGGGGGAGAGAAAGGGGGAGGGGGAGAGAAAGGGGGAGGGGGGAGAGAAAGGGGGAGGGGGGAGAGAAAGGGGGAGGGGGGAGAGAAAGGGGGAGGGGGGAGAGAAAGGGGGAGGGGGGAGAGGAGGGGAGGGGGGAGAGGAGGGGGAGGGGGGGAGAGAAGGGGGAGGGGGGAGAGAAGGGGGAGGGGGGAGAGAAGGGGGAGGGGGGAGAGATGGGGGGAGGGGGGAGAGAAAGGGGGAGGGGGGAGAGAAAGGGGGAGGGGGAGAGAAAGGGGGAGGGGTGAGATGAAAGGGGGAGGGGGGAGAGAAAGGGGGAGGGGGGAGAGAAAGGGGGAGGGGGGAGAGAAAGGGGGAGGGGGGGAGAGAAAGGGGGAGGGGGGAGAGAAAGGGGGAGGGGGGAGAGAAAGGGGGAGGGGGGACGGGGGAGTGGGAGAGGGTGAGAAGGGGGAGGGGGGACGGGGGAGTGGGAGAGGGAGAGAAAGGGGGAGGGGGGACGGGGGAGTGGGAGAGGGAGAGAAAGGGGGAGGGGGGACGGGGGAGTGGGAGTGGAGAGGGAGGGAAAGGGGGAGGGGGGACGGGGGAGTGGGAGAGGGAGGGGAAGGGGAGAGGGAGAGAGGGAGGGGAAGGGGAGAGGGAGGGCGGAGAGGGGAAGGGGTGAGGGAGGGAGTGGGAGGGGCGGGAGGGGAGGGAGAGGGGTGAGGGGGAGAGGGGGGGAGGGGAGGAGGGGGGCAGGGGGTGAGAGGGGAGTGGGGGAGTGGGGAGGGAGGGAGGGAGGGGGAGAGGGGAGGGAGGGAGGGAGGTGGAGAGAGGGCGGAGAGTGGAGGGCAGATGGGGAGAGAGGAGGGAGGTGAGGGCGGCGAGGGGAGGTCGGCGGGGGAGGGGAGATGGAGGGAGAGCGGAAAGGGGAAGGGGGACGGACATGGGAGTGGGGGGCGGACAGGAGAGTGAGGGTGGAGAGGGGAGGGAGAGTGAGGGTGGAGAGGGGAGGGAGAGTGAGGGTGGAGAGGGGAGGGAGAGTGAGGGTGGAGAGGGGAGGGAGAGTGAGGGTGGAGAGGGGAGGGAGAGTGAGGGTGGAGAGGGGAGGGAGAGTGAGGGTGGAGAGGGGAGGGAGAGTGAGGGTGGAGAGGGGAGGGAGAGTGAGGGTGGAGAGGGGAGGGAGAGTGAGGGTGGAGAGGGGAGGGAGAGTGAGGGTGGAGAGGGAGGGAGAGTGAGGGTGGAGAGGGGAGGGAGAGTGAGGGTGGAGAGGGGAGGGAGAGTGAGGGTGGAGAGGGGAGGGAGAGTGAGGGTGGAGAGGGGAGGGAGAGTGAGGGTGGAGAGGGGAGGGAGAGGGAGGGAGGGCGGAGGAGGGGGAGGGAGAGGGAGGGGGAGGGCGGAGCGGGGAGGGAAGGGGGAGGGGGGAAGGTTTTAAGAACGGGAGGGTGGAGGGAGGGGGGAGAGTGGGGTGGGCAGAGAGCGGGCAGCGGGGGGAGGGAGGGGGGAAAAGGGGAGGTAGAGAGAGGGGGGAGGGAGAGGGGAGCGGAGGGGGGGGGGGAGGAGAGGGGAGCGGAGGGGGGGAGGAGAGGGGGGTTGGAGGGGGGTTGGAGGGGGATGGGGAGGGGATGGAGGGGGGATGGGGAGGGGATGGAGAGGGGATGGAGGGGGGATGGAGGGGGGATGGAGGGGGGATGGAGGGGGGATGGAGGGGGGATGGAGGAGGGATGGAGGAGGGATGGAGGAGGGATGGAGGAGGGATGGAGGAGGGGAGGAGGGAGGAGGGGGGAGGAGGGGGGAGGGAGGAGGTATGGAGGGGGAAGGAGGAGGAGGTATGGAGGGGAGGAGGAGGTATGGAGGGGGGAGGAGGAGGAGGTATGGAGGGGGGGAGGAGGAGGAGGTATGGAGGGGGGGAGAGAGGAGGTATGGAGGGGGAGGGAGGAGGAGGAGGTATGGAGGGGGAGGGAGGAGGAGGAGGTATGGAGGGGGAGGGAGGAGGAGGAGGTATGGAGGGGGAGGGAGGAGGAGGAGGTATGGAGGGGAGGGAGGAGGAGGAAGGAGGAGGAGGTATGGAGGGGGAGGGAGAGTGGAAGGGAGGGGGAGGAGGTAATGGAGGGGGAGGGAGGAGGTGGAATGGAGGGGGGAGGAGTGGAATGGAGGGGGGGAGGAGGTGGAATGGAGGGGGGGGAGAGGTGGAATGGAGGGGGGGGAGGAGGTGGAATGGAGGGGGGGGAGGAGGTGGAATGGAGGGGGGGGAGGAGGTGGAATGGAGGGGGGAGGAGGTGGAATGGAGGGGGGGGAGGAGGTGGAATGGAGGGGGGGGAGGAGTGGAATGGAGGGGGGGGAGGAGGTGAATGGAGGGGGGGGAGGAGGTGGAATGGAGGGGGGGGTGAGGAGGTGGAATGGAGGGGGGAGGAGGTGGAATGGAGGGGGGGAGGAGGTGGAAGGGAGGGGGGGTGAGGAGGGGGAGGGAGGGGGGGAGGTGGAGGGGGGGGGGATGGAGGGGGTGGGGGGGATGGTTGGGGGAGGAGGGGGGGAGGGAGGGGGGAGGGGGGGGAGGGAGGGGGGAGGGGGGGGAGGGGAGGGGAGGGGTGGGGAGGGGGGGTGGGGAGGGGGAGGGGGAGGGAGGTGGAGGGGGGGGAGGGAGGGGGGTGGGGGATGGGAGGGGGGAGGGAGGGGGTGGAGGGAGGGATGGAGGGGGGGATGGAGGGGGGAGGAGGGGGGGAGGAGGGGGATGGTGGGGATGGAGGGGGATGGAGGTGGGGGATGGAGGGGGGAGGAGGGGGGATGGAGTTGGGGGAGGAGGGGGTGGGTTGGGGGGGTGGTGGGGGTGGTGGGGGGGAGGTGGGGGTGGGAGGGGGGGGGATGGGAGGGGGGGGGATGGAGGGGGGGGTGGTGGAGGGGGGATGGAGGTGGGGGGGGGTGGGAGGGGGGGGGTGGTGGGGGGGGGGAGGGGGGGGGGGTGGAGGGGGGGAGTGGGTGGGGGGGTGGGTGGGGGGGAGGAGGGGGGGTGGAGGGGGTGGGGGATGGGGGGGATGGTGGGGGTGGAGGAGGGGGGAGGGGGGGGTGGAGGGGGGGGAGGAGGGGGGGGGGGGAGGAGGGGATGGAGGGGGGAGGAGGGGATGGAGGGGGGGAGTGGGGGGGAGGAGGGGGATGGAGGGGGGGGAGGAGGGGGGTGGTGGGGGGGGGTGGAGGGGGTTGGAGGGGGTGGGGTGGGTGGGGGGGTGTGGGGGGGGGAGGTGGGGGATGGTGGGGGGGTGGGGGGGGGGTTGGTGGGGGGAGGGTGGGGGGGGTGTGGGGGTGGGGTGGGGGGGGGTGGGGGGGGGGGGAGGGGGGGGGGGGTGGGTGGGGGGGGGTGGGGGTGGTGGGGGTGGGGTGGGGGGGGCTGGGGTGGGGGGGTGGAGGTGGGGGGTGGTGGGTGGGGGAGGGGGGCAGGGGGTGAGGTGTGGAGTGGGAGGGAATGGGGAGGGGAGATGGGAGGGAGAGAATGGGGGCGTAGGTGGGGGGGGGGGAGGGTAGGGGGGGGGTGAGTTGGGGGGGGAGGTAGTGGGGGGGGGAGGTAGTGGGGGAGGGAGGTAGGGGGGGAGGGAGGGTAGGGGGGGGGAGGGGGGCGGAGGGGTGAGGGAGAACAAAGAACAGTACAGCACAGGA